>NC_092748.1:57225391-58425391 GCF_047496795.1 Chiloscyllium punctatum | reverse complement strand
CAAAGGTTTTCATTGTGCCTGGGTACACATGACAATAAATTCAATTCAATTCAATTCAGTGTAAGTGCAAAGATGAAGCATCCATATTCAACTTCAGCCAGAATTTTGAATGGATGACCCACTCAATTTGAATCACACTTATCGTGATATCAAGAAATGACTGAAGGGATTGGATAATGCAAAGCCTATGGGCACTGATGACTTTCAATCAATAGTGCTGATGACTCGCACTCCAGAACTAGCTGCATTCTTACCAAGATGTTCCTGTACAATTAGAACACTGATGTTTGCTCAATAATGTGGAAAGTTGCTCAGATATGATCTGTCCACAAAGAAAACAGAACTAATCCAATCTGGCCAGTTACTGCTCTATCAGTCAACTTGATCACCAATAAATTAGGAGAAGGTGTGGTCAACAGCACTATTGAGTAGCTTGTGCAAAGAAATAACCTGCTCACTGATGCTCAATTTGGATTCCACCAGTGCCAACAGACTCCTGATGCTCTGAGAAATTAGTCCAAACATGGATAAAAAAAAAGGTTACCTCCAGAGGTGAGATATGGTGACATCAAGGAGACCTCACAAATCTCTTCAAGCCAGAATAATATCTTGCACCAATGAAGATGATTGTGAATCCATGAGTAATACATGAACAGTCACAAAGCATAGAAACAGACCCTTCGTTCCAACTAGTACACACCAACCATATTCCCACGTGCCTACATTTGGCCCGTATCCTCCAGACTGTTCCTATCCATGTACTTATTCAGATGTATTTTAAATGTTGTAACTAAACCTGCATCTATCATTTCCTTTGGTAATTCATTCCACACATGAACCACCATATGTAAAAACATTGCCTCTCATGCCAATTAAAAAATTTTCTCCTCTCACCTTAAAAATATGCCCCCTAGTATTAAACTCCCCACCCTAAAGAAAAGATCCTTGGTATTTGCCTTATCTATATCCCTCATGATTTTATAAATCTCTTTAAAGTCACCCCTCGAACTTTGTGTGCTCCAATGAAAGAAAAGACCCAGTTTATTTTTATAAGTTAAACCCTCCATTTCTGGCAACATCCTGATAAATCTTGTCTGAACTCATTCCAATTTAATACTATCCTTCCTATAGCAGGATGACCAGAACTGCACACAGTACTCCAGAAGAGGCCTCAACAACATCATGTACAACCTCAACATAACGTCACAACTCCTATACTCTAAGATCTAAGCAATGAAGTCAATTGTGCTCAGTGCCTTTACAACCACTCTGTCTACCTGTGATGCAAATTTCACAGATTTATGTCCCAAACCCCGAGATCTCTCTGTTCTATCAGGGCCTAACCATTTATTGTGTGAGTCATGCCCTTGATGGTTTTACCAAATTGCAATACCTCACATTTATCCAAAGTAAACTTCAGCTGCCTTTCCTCAGCCCATTGAACCAATTGATCAAGATCTCTTTGTAATCTTAAATAACCTTCTTCACTGTCCACTATACCACTAATTTTAATGTCATCCGCAAACGTACTAATCATGCTTCCTATATTCTTATCCAAAACATTCATATAAATGATAAACAATATTGAACACAGTACCTATCCATGTTGAACACCGCTGGTCTGACTTTACTAATTAGTCTACCATATGGAAACTTGTCAAAGGCTTTGCTAAACTCCATGTAAACACCATCTTCATATCTGACCTCAATCTTTTTGATTATTTCCTCAAAACCCTCAATCAAGTTTGTGAGACATGATTTTCCTCACACAAAGCCATGCTGAATGTCCCTAATCAGTCCTTGCCTCTCCAAATGCATGAAAATCCTATCTTTGAGAATCATCTCCAACAACTTAACCACCACCAAGACACCTCTGCAGGAGGTTCTCAGGGTAACACCCAAAACAACTCAAATACCTTCAGCTGCTTCAGCAATTATTTTTACTCCAACATAAGATCAGAAGTAAGGATGTTCACTGATGTCTGCAAAATGTTCAACACTATCCACAAGTCTGTATGTAATGAGGTAGGCCATGACCATATGCAACAAAACCTGGACAACATTCTCGTTTGGGCTGATCAGTGGCAAATGGTACTCATGCCACACATGTGCCCGACTTTGACCATGTCCAGTAAGAGAGAATCCAAGAATCGTTGATTAACATTGAATGGTATTGTCCTTGCTTAATTCCCCCACAATTAACATTCTGGGAGTTCCCATTGACCACAAACTGGATTGGACGAGCCATTTAATTATTATTATAGGTACAAAAGCAGGTCAGAGGTTGATAACTCTGTGGTGAGTAACTCACCTTCTCACATCTCCATGCCTGTCCACAAGGCACATGTCTGATGGAATAGGTTCCACCTGCCTGCATGAATGTTGCTCCAATAGTTTGTACCAGCTACAAGATACATTGTAACAACTCATTGCAATTCCTTTGAGAAGATCTGCCAAACCTGTCGAGCCTACTCTGCCTATCAATATAAACATGGCTAATTTTGAGCTTTAACTTTACATTCCTTGATCACTTAATTCCCCGTGAAATCAAATATCTGCCAATATCAGTCTTAAATGTATTCAGTTATGTATCCACCAGTCTCAGGGAAAGACAATTTTGTTTTGTCCTTTGCATAACATGATTATGACTTGCAGATATGGCTGACAATGGGCATGTGGTGTAAGCTGATGAGGGTAGAAGCAGAAATGAGACAAGTAAAAGGTGTAATGGTTAGTAGCTTAATAAATTATAAAAAGAAAGACTGGGATTGCAAGAACAGGTAGATCTCATGGGAATGAGAAATTCTCATGGGAACCAAATCTAGTCATCTCAATTTGAATGTGACATATGGTTTTGTGTAGTGAAAAGGGGTTAATTTATTACCATGTTGTAAGATCTCCTTTTGAAAAACAAGTGACCATGACATAATAGGATTCTTCATTGGGATAGAAAATGAAATAGTCCAATCTGAAACTTCAGTCCTAATCTAAACAAAGGAAGTTACAAAGGTATGAGGAGTGGATTCTCTGCAGTAGACTGCATATCTTCATTAAAAGGCATGACAATGGATGGGCAATGGTTGATATTTAAAGACAGATACAGGCATTAAAACAATTATATGTTCCTTTCAGACAAAAGGAAACATAGCTAACAACCATGACTAACAAAATAAATTAAGGATAGTATCAGATCCAAACAGGAGTCATATATCATTGTTGAAAAAGAGTAATCAACCTGAGGACTGGGAACAGTTTAGAATTCAGCAGAGGAGGACCAATAATTATGAATAGAGAACAAAAAGAGCATGAGAATAAACTTGCAAGGAACAGACTAGCAGAACATCCATAAGTATAAAAAGAAGAAATATTTGTGAATACAATATAGGCCCCTTACGGTCTGAAACAGATGATTTAATAATGGAGCAGCAGGAAATGATGAGCAATTAAGTAACGACTTTGGTTCTCAAAGAAGAGGATACAATAACTTATTACGAATTCTAGGGAAGCCAAGGCCAAGGTCTATTTGGGAAGAAGGAATTGAAGGAGATTTGTATTAGTTGCCCATCACAACACACATCCATCTTGTAGAGGTTGTTGTGTGGCCCAGTCATAGAGAGGAAGCCTAGTTGACAGTAGCAGAAGCTGCCCCCCTCCAACATTGCAGGACTTGGATGAGACTGTAAGGTAAACCCCTCTCCCCCAGACTCAGCTCCTTTTCAAAAGGAAGTCTCACAACAAGATTGTGCATGCAGCAGCTCCCACACTCACAATGCTCTCAGCTCCACTCCAGTACGATCCTGCAGTAGCAGCGGTGCACAATCTAACTCAGTCCAATAAAGGGTCAAAGGTCAAAGGGGATAGACTCACTGGCTCCGTGCACTGAGGAACAGCATTATGCGTTGATCAGATGCTGGGAATTGTTCAGCGAGCGCCTGGCATCAAACCCTGCCCCTTCACTAGCATATATACCAAACCTTTTCCTAGCTACCATCAGTTCTGAAGAAGGATCACTGGTCTTCAAACGTTAACTCTGCTTTCGCTGCACAGATGCTGCCAGACCTGCTAAGCTTTATCAACAAATTCTGATTTTATTTCTAATTTCTAGCATCCGCAGTTCTTTGATTTTTAAAATATTTATCAATGATTTGGATGAGGGAACCAAATTACAATATTTCAAAATTTGCTGATGACACAAAACTGGGTGAGAATGTGAGTAGTGAGGAGGACATAAAAAGGCTCCAAGGTAATTTACATAATAAGGATACAGGCGATCTTGCTTCCTTTGGTAGGAAACACAGAATGTGGCAGAGTACTATTTAAATGGTGCTAAATTGGGAAATGTTGATGTAAAAGGGACCTGGGAGTCCTTGCACACTGATCACTCAAAGTAAGTATGAAAATGTATCAAGCAGTTAGGAAGGCAATGAGTATGTTGGCCTTCAATGCAAGAGACTTTGAGTACAGGAATAATAAATCTTTCAGTAGCTGTACAGGGTTTTGACGAGACCACAATGGCATATTGTGTGCAGTTTTGGTCTCTTTATCGAAGAAAATACGTACTTGCCATAAAGGAGCACAGCAAAGGTTTACCAGACTGATTCCTAGAAAGAACTAGGAGAAAGTGAGGACTGCAGATGCTGGAGATCAGAATACCAAACAACCCAGATCGCCTCCTTCTTCAAAGACCGC
Organism: Chiloscyllium punctatum; assembly: GCF_047496795.1. Lineage (NCBI taxonomy): Eukaryota > Metazoa > Chordata > Chondrichthyes > Orectolobiformes > Hemiscylliidae > Chiloscyllium > Chiloscyllium punctatum. The sequence continues at coordinate 58,420,702 of NC_092748.1, read as the reverse complement.
AATTTCCCCTCAGACGTGGTTGACGATGCTCTCCACCGCATCTCCTCCACTTCCCACTCCTCCGCCCTTGAACCCCGCCCTTCCAATCACCACCAGGACAAAGCCCCACTGGTCCTCACCTACCACCCCACCAACCTCCAAATACATATATCATCCTTCGTCATTTCCTCCACCTCCAAACAGACCCCACCACCAAGGATATATTTACCTCCCCTCCCCTATCAGCATTCCGAAAAGACCACTCCCTACATGACTTAGGTCCTCGTCAGGTCCACACACACCACCAACCCAACCTTCACTCCCGGCACTTTCCACTGCAACCGCAAGAAATGCAAAACTTGCGCCCACATCTCCCCCCCTCACTTCCCTCCAAGGTCCCAAGGGATCCTTCCATATCCATCACAAATTCACCTGCACCTCCACACACATCATTTACTGCATCCGCTGCACCTGATGTGGCCTCCTATACATTGGGGAGAAAGCCCTCCTACTTACGGAACATTTCAGAGAACACCACTGGGACACCCGCACCAACCAACCCAACCGCCCCATGACTGAACACTTTAACTCCTCCTCCCACTCCACCGAGGACATGCAGGTCCTTGGCCTCCTCCATCGCCAGACCATGGCAACACGACGCCTGGAGGAAGAGTGCCTCATCTTCCGCTTAGGAACCCTCCAACCACAAGGGATGAATGCAGATTTCTCCACCTTCCTCATTTCCCCTCCCCCTATCTTTTCTCAGTCCCAACCCTCGGACTCAGCACCACCTTCTTGACCTGCAATCTTCTTCCTGACCTCTCCGCCCCAAACCACTCTCTGGCCTATCACCCTCACCTTAACTTCCTTCCACCTATCGCATTCACAACGCCCCTCCCCCATGTCCCTCCTCCCTACCTTTTATCTTAGCCTGCTTGGCACACCCTCCTCATTCCTGAAGAAGGGCTTATGCCCAAAATGTCGATTCTCCTGCTCCTTTGATGCTGCCTGACCTGCTGCGCTTTTCCAGCAACACATTTTTCAGCTCTGATTCCTAGAATGGCAGATTTTCCATATGAACTAAGATCAAGTTAACTGGGCCTGTGTCATTGGACTTAAGAAGAATGGGAGGGGATCTCATTTAAAAATAAATTAAATTGTGGTGCGTATAAACTGACTGGATGGTGGGCATGGTGTTTTTCCTGACTAGGGGATAGCACAAAGGGTCATGGTCCCAGGATATGCAATAGGCCAGTTTTGACTGAGTGGAGGAAAACTTTCTTCACTCGTAGGATGGTGAACCTACCACAGAAAGCTGTGGAGACCAAGTCACTGAATAAATGTAAGAAAGAAATAGATGGAATTCTGAGAGTTTGACATTGAGAGAGAGGATCAGAAATTATCAAATTGAATGGTAGAGCGGATTCAATGGACTGAGTGGCTTACTCCTGCCTCTATTTTCTATGTTTCTATAATTAGACAGTGAGCTGATGGGTGTCTTCTGTCTGGGGAAGTCAGTAATTTTGAATTACAGAAAGGGGTCTGAACAACCAAGTTCTGACGACTACTTCAGTGAGAATCAAGAGATTTGATAGATGGTCAGAGTATTAAGCTGAAACTTAGGCCAGATGGAGCAAGCACCTGCTACCATGATTTTTATACAAGACATTATCAGATATTATTACACTCAATTATACCTTCTGAGTTTCTGTTCACACAATGTGGCGTATCAAGTCTTGGTTGTGCTGAGTAGAATGAATAACTGCCACCAACGTGGATCAATGTTGAATCAATAGACAATAACATTTTTCAAAATAAAGTCACTAAAATTTGTCTATTCGCCATGCGATAGAAAGATATTGAATCTAAATGTAACAACTGAAGAGCTTAAGTAAGTGTCACTAAATTATTCTACAAATGAATATGATTATCTTCTGCTCTGTCACCACTGCTAACCTAAAATGTAGGGCTGCACTTTCACAACCGTTGGCCACATTGCTACGTTGAATACTTATTCACTCTGATATTGTGCAGTTTTCTTTGAGAAGGTGACCAAACAGGTGGATGGGGGTAAAGTGGTTGATGTTGTGTATATGGATTTCAGTAAGGCGTTTGATAAGGTGCCCCATGGTAGGCTATTGCACAAAATACAGAAACATGGGATTGAGGGTGATTTAATGGTTTGGATGAAATTGACTAGCTGAAAGAAGACTGAAGGTGGTGGTTGATGGGAAATATTCATCCTAGAGTTCAGTTGCTAGAGGTGTACTGCAAGGATCTGTTTTGGGTCCACTGCTGTTTGTCATTTTTATAAATGACCTCAATGAGGGCATAGAAGGATGGGTTAGTAAATGTGCAGATGACATTAATGTTGGTAGAGTTGTGGATAGTGATGAAGGTTGTTGTAGGTTACAGAGGGACATAGATAAGCTGCGGAGCTGGGCAAGAGAGGTGGCAAATGGAGTTTAATGCAGAAAAGTGTGAGGTGAATCACTTTGGAAAGGTTAACAGGAGTAAAGAGTACTGGTCTAATGGTAAGATTCTTAATAGTGTGGATGAGCAGAGAAATCTCGGTGTCCATATACATAGATCTCTGAAAGTTGCCACCCAGGTTGATAGGGTTGTTAAGGCATACGGTGTGTTAGCTTTTCTTGGTAGGGGGATTAAGTTTTGGAACCGTGAGATCATGCTACAGATGTACAAAACTCTGGTGCGGCTGCAGTTGGAGTATTGCATACAGTTCTGGTCACCGCATTATAGGAAGAATGTGGAAGCTTTGGAAAGAGTTCAGAGATTTACCAGGATGTTGCCTGGTATAGAGGGCAGGTCTTATGAGGAAAGGCTGAGGGACTTGAGGCTGTTTTTGTTCGAGAGAAGAAGGTGGAGAGGTGACTTAATTGAGACATATAAAATAATCAGAGTGTTAGATAGGTTGGACTGTGAGAGCCCTTTTCCTCAATTGGCAATATCTACCACAGGGGGACATAACTTTACATTGAAGGGTGATAGATATAGGACAGATGTCAGAGATAGTTTCCTTACTCAGCGTAGTAGGGGTGTGGAATGCACTGCCTGCAATAATAGTAGACTTGCCAACTTTAAGAGCATTTAAATGGTCATTGGATAGGCATATGGACGAGAATGGAATAGTGCAGGTGAGATGGGCTTCAGATTAGTTCTACAGGTTGGCACAACATCAAGGGCCAAAGGGCTTGTACTGTGCTGTAATGTTCTATGTTCTATGAATAGTCTATAGAATATGATGATGCAAAATATTGTGATAAAGCAAGGTTTTTTTGTGTTCAAAAACAAGAATGGGAAGGAACATAATGTCCTTTGTCGATATGGTCTCACTTCATTGCTATTTACACATTATTTTAGATACCTTAAGGATATGCGAGAGGATATGAAAATTGTGGCATTATATCATGAATAATTACATTCACTTAAGGCACCACCTTTATTGTTGCAACAAGTCACAATCAATATTAACAAAATTGGCTGGCTCACCTCCCACTACCCTCCTCCACGAATAAGATGACCTTCTGCTCTCTCACCACTCTTAACATAAAACATCAGGCTGCACTTTTACAACTGTTGGCCACATTGCTGCATTGAACGCTTATGCTCTCTGATATTGTACAGCTTTCTTGCAGCTAGACTGTTGTCTGATAGATGCTACAGTTAGCTCCCACATTGTAAATATTCTAGCCACCTGCGACTAAATGGCCAATTTTGAACTAATCTGTTGCTTTCTGCAAAATTCTGCTGGGTGTCACAAAATAACCTTGGGTAGGATTAGGATCAGGAAATGGACCTGACATTGGGTTTTTGACACAGTCTGGAAAATTTAACGTCCTGTTACTACCCAGACTTCATTGAGGAATAAAGACACATTCTGGCTAAATACCTGAAGTAATCTTTCATGAGTACAATGTTATTTGAGCAATCAATTACTGCATAAAATGGTTAAACAATCAGTGACGAGCTTTCAAAAGGAATTTTTAAAAAATGATACAGAATCTGATTATACTCTTAGGGCTGAAGAGCTCTCTGTTTTCTGAAAAGGTGTCCATGGATGACTGAAGTGGTGAGAGATACTCAAAACACATACAGAATGACCAAAAAAACTGACACAGATCTTGGTAATTTGGAAAGGTATACGATAGCAAAACATTTGTCGGGGATATCAATCAAAAAAAAAGAAAGTTTTAATTACGTTATGAAAAGAAGGTAATCAGGAAAAAGATGCCACTGGAACCCTAGCCATAACACTATTGTCAATGGAAATATGGAAATGTACATGTGGAATAATTACATAATGTTTATAACACAGCAAGAAGTCATGTGAGCAAGGATACTGATATTGAATCAGGGACTGGAGCTCAATAAAATTAACATAAACAAAACAACCTTAATGAAGAAAATAATGGTACTGAAGAATAATGAAAAATACTCAGGATCATATTGAAAATGCCTGAACTATGATTATACAACATTATCTCAATTCAAAACTACTCTTTTGGAAAATTTGCTATTTAAGAAAGTTATGAGAAAAACAAATCCCCGAGCTGCTCAGCTACCTGGGAGCCAACTATATCGTTGCTGGTAGGCAAGAGGCCTTTGTTATTGATCATTGGTCACCATTTCACACACCAATCTGTTATTTGTGGCCAACCAAACCACCATTCATCTATACCTCTTGCTCCAGCTCATCTGCAAAAAGACCTTTCCCAACAGCTTGCACAAAAAACTGTTTAAATAGTACTTACAATAAGAACTAATTAATTTATTTTTAAAAGTGAAATAACCATTTAATAAGCTTGGCTTTCAAAACAGTGCTTTTCTCATTTCAGTCCATAATAAAAATATGGAAAAATAAAACAATACAGTTGTTACAACTATAACTTCCAGTATTCCCATTTGAGCCTAAAGCTAAAATTTTCTACGTGCCATAACAAGCTCCAGAACAGCCTCTGATGATGGTCCTGTCAAAGACTTGACAAAACAACAGAGCCCAAATTTCAGCAACTTGTGTTACTGCCCACAACTAGTGCTGGATATAACAGCTTGGGTTTTTTGATGGCCAGATAGTTGTTTTTAGTAGTAAGGACTGGAAATTCACATTGCGATCCTGTAGAATCCTGACAGAGCAGTCTCTGAGGGAATTGCTGGAGAAATTGAAGATACTGATGGGCAATTGCCCCGTATCGGGAACCCACTAAAATTTGAGTGATAGTGAAGTGGCTGGCTGTGATGCTAAATATTTAAGTCACACAAAGAGCAATATTGTGAGCATTGTTAAATGAACAAGGCTTCGATGAAATGTTATTGCAGAAATTATATATAATCAGTAAGTATGTGGGAAATATGGAATGCTGTTGGTTCCTTACAAAAGGTACCTAAATAAGTTTAATGTGTGCACCCATTTAATCATGTTGGTTTTAAGCGTAAATTCTGACTGTGATTGCAGTTATTTGCATGAAATACAAATTTTAAATAAGAAGGAAGTAAATCTTTGATATTTGTTATGTTAGTAAGTAAAAATCAGATGAAAATGGTTCTGAAGGAATAGTATACTTTAAGGTATGTTTGAGTATTTAACTGTCAAAGACTTGGTATTCAGGTAATAAAGCAAACATATCTAATGTGGAAATAATATTTGACCTAAGGCAGAAGAGTTGATTTCTTATTAAAAATAATACATTTTCAGTCGAGGACAAAGAACTATTGACTTATGCCACACTGGAGATACAACTATGGAAACTGCTTACTTCAACAAATAATAAAAGTCACTTGATTCATTTATTTGTTATCAAAGCATCTAACTTAGACAATGAATCTCAGGCAAATTCCAAATCAAAGAATTGTAAATTTAGTGATTGGTTTTTTGAAAGCATGTTACGTTTGTAGTGTAATAAGGATTACAAATCTCAGTTTTTCCACATCCTTTGCTTAACACTTAATTGAATTGTGGAATGGGTGGTGGTGTGGGCCGAAGATTATTTTGAATCATTTTGGACAGTTTCAGTATAGTTCCTGGCTGATAGGGAGAGAAGGAAAAGGTTTGTGTACTATTGATATCTGTGAGGTCTGAATTGGTTTTTATGGAAATACTTTTGCTCTTATCTCTGATAGTTTTATGTGTTACAAGTTACAAGTGTATTAAATACTTAAAATTTCAAAAGTGAGTTGGTGACTAACCTGTCTTAAGCAGGTGATATTGCCAGGGTGTGCAACTTTGTCAGAAATGCTTCACTTCTGACAATCTTATCAGTAGACCAAGTTGCAGAAGGATATTGAACTTTGCTTTACAGCTGATGAATGAATTGTAATCACATTTCTCAGCCTGGTCTATAGTGAATGCTGTCACTTCACCACAAAATCCCAATATAAGTTCGTCTTAAGAGGTTGTTAGCTAAAGTTGAAGCACATAAATTGAAGGTAAAATATTTTGGTTTAATAATTGAGTCAAAGGAGACAGAAAGTGATTGAGTGGGTACATGTGACCAGTATCCCACAAGAAATTGTATTAGAGCCACAATCAATCAGTCATTATACTTACTGATTATCTCAATGGGATTGAGTATCACATAGCCAAATTTGTTAATGACCCAAATAAAGATGGCATTGAAGACAATATAAATGAAGCAAACAATTGTTAAGTGAAATTAATTGACAAGGTGAATATGCAAACAGTGATTAATAGAGTTCACTGTAGATGCTTGTAAAAAAATCTTTCAAAATGGGTGAACCTAGCCATTACACCTTTGGGAGGATGCATTGCTCTTTGAGGGGTGCAACATATGTTTGCCAGAGTGATACCTGAAACTCAAAAATTAAATCATTTGGAGAAATTACACAGATTAGTATTTCACTCCTTACAATGTAGAAAGCTAAGGAATGGTAAGATTCAAGTTTACAAAACATAAAGGGGAATAGGTTGCATAGCTAGAGATAAACTATTTCTGTTTGTTGGAGAGTCTAGGGGACACAATCTAAACATTAGAGTTAGACTTTCCATAATAGTAGAAGATTTAAATTCTCTTTCCTAAATGACAAGTTACACTGGATCACTTACAAATTTTAAATCTCAAGTTGATGGACTTTTGTCATCCAATGTATTTCGTGGTATGACACAAACCAGTTTGATGGAGTGAGCTTGTAGATTAGCCATGTCCTCACTGTCAAAGAACAATCTGGAGGGGTGAAATGGATAATGGATTCCTGCTGTTCAATGTTTGAATCAATGAAGGTGTCCACAAGAAAATTTCATGTTTTTTTATTGCTACTGATTTATCCAGAAAGTATTTGATCATTTTTATCTCATTAATCAGGCTGTAGTCAGTATTATGAAATAGGTTTAACCAATGGCTTCTTCAGATGGTAAATGCTGAGAGAATGTTCCCCCTCATGAGAGAATCTAGGACCAGAGGGAATAGTTTCAGAACAAAAGGGCACCAATTTAAGGCTGATATGAGGAGGAATTTCTCCTAGAATCATCGAGTCCCTTTAACGTGGAAAGGGGCCATTTGGCCCCTTGACCCTTCTAAGTGCATCCCACCCAGTGAGGGGGTGCATGTGTGAGTGTGGGATATGTGTGTCTGTAAGGGTGTGTGTGGGTATCTGTGTGCGCGTCTGTGTGTATGTGTGTATAGAAGTACCTGTGCGTGTGTGAGACTGTGTGTGTAGGAGTATCTGTGTATGTGTGTAGTGCAATGGTGGTCACCTGTAATGTGACATGAACCCAAGGTCCCCGTTGAGGCCCTCCCTATGGGTACCAATAGGGAGGTACCCATATGGAGGGCCTCAACCGGGACCTTGGGTTCATGTCACATTACAGGTGACCACCATTGCACTACACACACACACACACAGATACTCCTACACACACACACACACACACACACACACTCTCTCACACACACACAGGCACTCCTATACACACATACACACGGACACAGGTTACACACAGACGAGCACACAGGCACCCACACATACTCCCACACTCACACATGCACCCCCTCACAGACTTAAGACACTCTGCACTCACTACACACATACACATACACTTTCTCACACCCACAATCCCCACCCCAGACAGACACACACACACACACACACAGACAAAGACCCACATGCACACATATATTTTGTGGGGTGAATTTGTACTTGCAGGGTTACATTGTACTTTGCTCAAAAATTGCATGCATTCATGTATTCATGCAAAAACTCCAATGTCTCACTTTTTAGATTAGAATCAATCTAAACGTCATGGCATAAACAGAGAACACAGGGGGCCAACACCTTCAACATATTGTCTAGCTATCACCATTGTTAACAGCTAACCTGAGAATGCTACTTTTTTTAAAAAAGGTTTTGTGATTTACACATGAAAGAAGTGAAACTATCATGGTATTCTAACGGATGAAAGACTTAACAGACAATCAATTTTTCAATGTATAATTTCAGTTACATCACACTGTAAATTTTTGCTATAAATTCTGTGTGTTAGGATTGAGCCATCCACTACCACCTGATGAAGGAGCGTCGCTCCGAAAGCTAGTGTGCTTCCAATTAAACTTGTTGGACTATAACCTGGTGTTGTGTGATTTTTAACTATCTGCATTGTGTAAGTGTTTGCTCAGTGTTGGCTTTCTGCTGTGTTCCAGTGCAGTATCTGTGTTTAAATAATTTAGTCAAAATAAAGAGCCCATCTGCTACTCAGGAGGGCTCAGGTAACTTTGTTCCCCCACCAAGTGACCACATCTAACTGGACCTTTGACACTGCAAATTTGAGAACATCCAGCAGCCATTTTACATTTAATGAGGTGTTCCAATACTCAGCTGATTGCTGTTGATGAGAAGTTGAGCATTAAATTGGGAAGGAGCAGATTTACAAGAACAGTTAATGGTCAATACATTACTTTCAGAGGTTTTGACTATTTGAATCCAGAATTATGGGAGATATATTCGTTTAGGCGTTAAGCTTTCAGGAGAGAATGAGAAAAGGAGATAACCAGAGAGGAAATCAAGACAGAGCAGCACTTAATTCAAATATAGTTCATGTGCCACACACTCCATCCCCTGAGTGAAGAGGAGGCCTGTAGGTGCTTCCACTGCACTTGGTAAAACAGAATAAGTCTCTGGAGAGCAGCTTCCCTTTCATTGAATGTCAGTCTGCAGATTCACGGTGTCATGTCCAACTTGTGGTTTAACTTGAGGGTCAAAGTTGAGAAAGTGGGACCTTCATGGTGCCCCTCGGCTGGTACAGGAATTGAACATGCACTGTAGCCCTTATTCGATATCGCAAACCGACTATTCAGCTAACTGACCTCCACTGCAGGAATGGGGCAGTATTTAACCAATGACAAGTCTAGATTCTGATTTTCATCACTTCACTCTGACATTCATTCCATAAATATCCAACCATTACCACTGAGAAAGCGCAGTGTACTGACTAAACACTGTAGTCTGCTATTTGCTGCTGCAATTTTGACCCTTTGGCAAGTATAGTACATGAGACTCTGCCAATAGCCCTTACTCCTTGTTAATAGGGCTCTTCATTCCACACCTTCTGCTGCCAACAGTCCCTGACAAGTCTCCCAGCACACAGAACATGTTGGAAATTTGGAAACTAATTCGATCCACCCTCTGTTAGCTGCAGCTGTTGGAGTGCCTGACATTGCAAAGCAGTAGCGATCAGATTATAAACTAGACTATGTTAACCAGAAGGAGAAAGTGAGGACTGCAGATGCCGGAAATCCAAGTGTGTTGTAGGGAAACCACAGCAGGTCAGGCAGCATCCGAGGAGCAGGAGAATCGACATTTCGGGCATAAGCCCTTCATCAGGAATGAGGCTTGTGGGCCAGGGAGCTGAGAGATAAAAGGGAGGGGGGGGGGGTGGTGGGGAGGTGGTGGGGTTGGGGGTTGGAGGGAAGGTAGCTCAGAAAGCGACAGGTGGATGAAGGTGAGGGAGAAGGTGATAGGTCAGAGTGGGGAGTGATGGACAGGTCGGGAGGGCGGAGTTGGAGGCTTGAGACTGAGATAAATATTCAGTAGTTTTAAACTAATGCATACAGTAATGGAACATTGGGGTTGAGGTGATGAGCATGGTATGTAAGCATTCTCACAGAAAAGAATGCTTTGAGGTGAAAAGCAGCCTGCAGGTCCATTTGTCAGGAGAGATTGGGCGATAGTCAGATGTGAATTGATACAGGATTGTTCAGAAGCAACATACCTGAAGGTCAAGAAACAGGTCACCCTGTCCTTTCAGCCAAGAATACTAGAGGAACAGTGCGTTTAAATTGTTCATGAGTAAATATCTTTGTTTTTTAAGTGCCCAAGATTTCAGCAATGATGGGGTAACAGATATAGTCAATATAAAGGATCACACCAGAACAATATCATTTACTATATGTGTTATTATTGCATTTTCTTTTGCTGCTAAAGGAGTATTCATTGTGGAAAGGGTTATGACTATGGCAGAAAGGTGATGGGTGAAAAGTGGTTTGAGGAAGCAACATCCTAACTCAAATCAATTGGTCCATGCTACTTTCACACCTCTTAACAATGGAAAATCTTGCATTTATACAGTGCCTTAAAACAACTCAGAAGCATACCAAAGCATTTCAGTACAATAAATGACTACATTGTAATTGATTTCATAGGTAACTATGGAAGTCATTTTGTATGCAGCAATGTTCCACAACCAAGTTGGAAGAATATTGGCTAAGATACTGGAAGACACTCCAAGAATATTCTTTTTTTGTTCTACTTCTTTCATGGGATCATTAGCACTCACCTGAGCCAGTAAAGCAGGCATCTGAAGGAAATCTCTAGCATTGTGGTTCAGGTCCAAGGTGTAGGTTTGAGTCCAAGCTTTTGGCTCCCAAGGTGAGAGTGCTGTCCACTGAATCCCTGTTGACACTGCTAAAGTCAATTTACATTTGCATATTGGTAAAATCAGAAATTAGAGATCCAACGAATGTTCAAAATAGCCTTACTGCAAGCTTGCAGGGATCATTAAACCCCACAAAGAACTCGACAAAGGTCTCCTTTCAAGACTCTGCACAACTGAAATGATGTTTTAGGAACACAGGAACAAGGGTAGGCCATGCAGCTCCTTGAGCTGGTTCTGCTATTGAATGAGATCACGGTTGACCTACGGCTTAACTCCAATGCTTGCCTTTGGCCCATAACTCTTTGCTTAACAAAGCTAACAAGTGATTTAGCATCAATTTCAGTTTGTGGAAGAAAATTCCAAACCTCTATCAACCAGCATTTGTGTGTGGAAATGCGTATTATTTCCACACACGTAGATGCATAAAATCATGAGGGAATTGGGTAGACAAGTGGGTTGGTGATTGGAAGTCAAAGATTTGAAATAATTTGCATACAAGTGAGAGAGGATATGTGAAATTTCTTCATCGAAAGGGTTTGTTTAAAGATCTGGAGCACTACCTGAAAGGGTGGTAAAATCAAATACCATTAGAATTTTAAGGAAAAAATGGATGAATACTTGAAAGGGATTAATTTGAAGAGTTCTGGGGAGGAAGAAATGACTTGGACTAAATTGGATGTCTCTTTTCAAAGAGTTAGCACAGGCACGATAAGTCAAGTAGCCTCTTTACTGTAAGATTCTTAGAATCACAATGATTCACCAATCCAATGACATAAGAAAGCATATTCCTGGAATATTCCCATCAATGTTGTCAGCCGCCTTAGTGTATTACGACCATTACATTAGGAAAAATTGTAATTAAGTCAACACACCTTTGTTCATTACTTTAACTTTCTCCCAGTGTCATCAGTGACAGATGAATGCATGGAAACCTGCTTCTAGGTCTTTGCCATTGCCATTCTGGACAGGCTGCTAGGAGACTCACAAGAACTACCCAGGGAACAATTCAGTTTTACACTGTTCCTGTTCCCTTGAATGCCTGAATTGCAAAATCTCCAGCATGTCTGATGCAGCAGAGGAAATGTACTTGCTGCTACATAGAACATTGTGTTGATGCTACAATATATATAGTGCCATTTTACCAAGTCCTTGTAGCAAGGGAATGTGGCATCGATCAGAGGACGGTGGGACAACCAGCTAATGGGTGTACAAAATGAATACATTATAGAAAACAGAATTTTGGTTTTCTGGTCATCTGTGTCGACTGTACAAGTGCAGTGGAATGGAGGGCTGGTGCAAAGGCCCAACCTGTAGGCGTACTATTTATGTGACATAAGTTTTCTTTTGGCTACATTGTGTGCTAAAATATCAGCACAGATTCCATCTTGTCTTGATGCCACAGAAATATTCAAAAATATTTAATTGAGTACTGAGAGCAATTATTCAGGTTTTGCAACAGGACTTCACCTTCCCCCCACATAACTCATTTTAAATGAACTTTGTGTGTACATTGGGTGCTTTTACAGAACAGTTTAGTGCTTTGTTTTAATTGGAGACTTCTTGTTTCAAATATTTATGTAGATTTTTCTGAATATGACAATGAACTTTTTTGCAGACAATTATATTTCACAGCTACACAAAGTGAACTACAAGTTCAATATGTACAGGGCTGTTGCTGGGCAGATGCAGGTGATAGAGCACCTAAGAAAGTGTTGTTTTGATATCAACTTTCAGAAGAGTTCAACCCATCAGAGTGCAGAGGCAGGGAACAATTGAAATCACAGCTTTCTCTGAGATTTGATTTGGATGTGCCCCAAATGCTGTATTTTAGAATTGAAATGGTACAGTAGGAAAGGAGACATGGCAGGACAGGACAATCAGTATACAGCTATGTTGCTTACCATAATGGCACCAACTACATCTTTGGTCCTTGCCATGTTTCTGAGGAACATAGGAACAGGAGTAGGCCATGCAGCCACTCGAGCTGGTTCTGCTATTGAACGAGATAATGGTTGATCTATGTCTAGACACCAATGCTTGCCTTTGGCCCATACCTTTAAATACCCTTGCTTAACAAAACATTATCTATTCCATATTTAAAACTAACAACTGATTTAGCATCAACTTCAATTTGTTGAAGAAAGTCCAAACATCAATCTACCACCCTTCGTTCATAGCAGTGCTTCTTATTTAAATAGAAATATTTGTTTTCATTGGAGACTTCTTGTTTCAAATATTCATGTTATTTTATCTGAATATGACTATGAACTGTTTTGAGGACAATTATATTTCACAGTTGCATGTTTGAGTTTAAGCATCCTAAATATATAACACCCACTAAATCACTGAAAAATGAACTGCAAGTTAAATATATACAGTGCTAAGGCAGAGCAAGTGCAGGTGAGAAGGTGCCTAAAAAAGAGCTGTTTTGGGGTGATCCAAGATGGCGGCCTTGCTGAGCTCTGCACCCTAACCCAGGCGTAGTGGTGTTTCCATCCCACCTGCCACTTAAGTTTTTTTTCGAAACAATTCTTGTAAAACAGTTTTGATAAGCGAGGATGACTAAAGGGAAAAGTTCAACTAAATCCCAACACACGGGACATTTGCTGATGGTATTGGACACGCCTGCATCTTCGACTGCAACTGCAGCTTCCTCTGCAACTCCATTGGAATCACCTACCCAACAGACTGTGGCTGTAGAAATAGTGAGGCTCCAGGAGATGATTGAGGCATTGATCAATGACAGTCACACTCATCTGAACCAATTTCGGCCAGAATGCACATGTATGAGAAGAAGCTTGAAGGACTCGGAAAGCAGATGGAAGAGGTCGAGTAGCGGACTGCAACATCGGAAACTGTAATCGAGTCCTTGACTGAGTGGATCCAGGCCCTCAAGAAACAGGTCCTGGCCTGAACTGAAGAGGTCAATGACCTCGAAAATGGACGTAGGAGAAAGAATATCCATGTCGTTGGGCTGCTGGATGGAGTGGAAGACAGGCAGCCAGCAAGTTTTTTTGAAGACTGGTTGCCACGTTTTCTTGGTTAGGCTGCTGAGGTGGGCCGGGTGAAGGTTGACAGAGTTCCGTGGGATGTGGTATGCAGGCTCGGGTCAGACCCCCACCACGATCCTAGTGCAATTCCAATGCTAAAGGGACCAGTAAAGACTTATGGAAACATCCAGCATGCTGGGGAAGGATCCACAGACCTTGATTTACAAGGGATCCAAGATAATGTTCTTCCAGACTTTTCTGCGGCCGTGATGCATAAAAGGAAGTTAATGAGGTGAAGAGAAAACTGAGGGACCTTGGTATTCAGTACTCTGTAAGGTATCCAACGGTGCTTCATGTTACTCATGACAGGGCTGTATGATCGTTTGATTCCTTGGTAAAAGCAAAAAACTTTCTGGACACTTTAAAATAGACTGGATGGATTAAAGGATAAGTTTTTTCCTTTGCTTTCGTACTTCTATCTTTTTCTTAAAGTAACTGTCAATGGATTTTTTTTCTGATGTTAATTGGTGTTAATGTATAGTTGGAGATGGGCAGAGTGCTCACCTTTTTTTTATGTATTTGTTTATATTAGCCTTTTTTCCCTCTTTTTCTTTTCCTTGGGTTTGGGGTGCAGCTCAAGCTGGACAGAAGAGTGGAGGTGTATGTGGGAGGTGTAAGTGCCCCCTGTGGGCAGGGGTAGGAGCCCCCATTAGGTGAATTTTGTATTTTGTACTTGATTTAGTGTCATAGGGTCATAGAAATGTACAGCATGGAAACAGACCCTTCGGTCCAACTGGTCCATGTCGACCAGATATCCCAACCCAATCTAGTCCCACCTACCAACACCTGGCTCATATCCCTCCAGACCCTTCCTATTCATATACCCATCCAAATGCCTCTTAAGTGTTGCAATTGCATTAGCCTCCACCACTTCCTCTGGCAGCTCATTCCATACACGTACACCCACTGCATGAAAAAGTTGCCCTGTAGGTCTCTTTTATATCTTTCCCCTCTCACCCTAAACCTATGCCCTCTAGTTCTGGACTCCCCGACACCAGGGAAAAGACTTTACCTATTTACCTTATCCATGCCCCTCATAATTTTGTAAATCTCTATAAGGTCACCCCTCAGCCTCTGACACTCCAGGGAAAACAGCCCCAGCCTGTTCAGCCTCTCCCTATAGCTCAAATCCTCCAACCCTGGCAACATCCTTGTAAATCTTTTCTGAACCCTTTCAAGTTTCACAACATATTTCTGATAGGAAGGAGACCAGAATTGCATACAATATTCCAACAGTGGCCTGACCAATGTCCTGTACAGCCGCAACATGACCTCCCAACTCCTGTACTCAATACTCTGACCAATAAAAGAAAGCATACCAAACGCCTTCTTCATTATCCTTTCTACCTGCGACTCCACTTTCAAGGAGCTATGAACCTGCACTCCAAGGTCTCTTTGTTCAGCAACACTCCCTAGGACCTTACCATTAAGTATATAAGTCCTGCTAAGATTTGCTTTCCCAAAATGCAGCACCTGAATTAAACTCCATCTGCCACTTCTTGGCACATTTGCCCATCAGGTCAAGATCCTGTTGTAATCTGAGGTAACCTAATTTTTCTGTAGATGTGGTTTTTGAATGTTCAATAGTCCTTTAGGTATAGTAGTTATAGTGCATGTAGGTTTTAAACTCCATGAGTCTGTTTTTACTGATGCTCAGCATTTTTTAAGTCAAATTCTTCCTCTAGGGAGTTCAAAGGTTGTTGTAGAGGGTCATGGCTAATTGTGTTCTTAAATGGTGCACCTGGAACATTAAGGGGAGTCATTCACCAGTCAAGAGGGAAAAGGTCCTGTTGAATCTTAAAAAGGAAAGCATGGATATTGCCCTATTGCAGGAGACTCACCTTGATGATAAGGAACACCTGAAGTTATAGCAGGGTGGGTTCAATTGTGTGTTTTTTTTCATTCTTCAATACTAAGAGTAGGGGAGTGGCCATATTTGTTCGGAGGAATCTCCCATTTAAGGTAATACATCATATTAAAGATGAGTTTAGGTATTTCATAATTCTGAAAGCCTCAATATACGGTGAAGAGTATGGTATTTTGAATGTTTATTATCCCCCAGTGAGCCCTCTTAAATTTTTCATTGATGCATTTTCTAAATTGCTGGCCCTTGGAATGCAGCATATCATTATGGGGCGGGGTTATAACTGCCTTATGGACCCTATGGTGGATAGAATGCCCAAAGGTTCCCCCAAAACTATCCCCACAATCTAACAGCTAGTTGATTTATGTCAGGAACTGGATCTGGTGGATGTTTGGAGACGTCTCCACCCTACTTTAATTTCTTTCTAATCCACATAAGTACCATACAAGGATTGGTCTTTTCCTAACCCCCATGACTTTTTTGGATTCGGTGATATCCTGCACAGTTGGGAATATTGCCATCTTCGATCATGCAGCAGCATATTTAGTGGTTGAGATTAAGGGAAATGTAACAGGTTCATGAAACTGGTGAATGGATCCCTTTATTCTCAAGGATAGTAAGTTCATTGAGTACTTCTTTAATGAATTTAAAGCATTCTTGGCCATCAATTTGGATATGCCTAGTAACCTGTCTATTCTCTGGGAGACTTATGGTGGAGGAATAATTATTTCTTATTCTGCCAGTTGGAAGTGACAGAAGGGCAAGCAACAGCACCTGCTCAAGGCACGATTGAAGGCAGCCAAGTTGGCATTTTGATAGGCCATTGGTGTTTAAGTTGCAGCGGGTCACAGCTCTTTGGTCCACCTTAAATTCAATGCTCACACAGACAGCAAGGAAGGAACTTGCCTTTGCGAACCAAAGGATGTTGGAGCATGTTGATAGGCTGGGCAAATGTTTGACATATCTGGCTAGGAAAAAGAATGACATCCCCCCCCAAATCTATTGTCTCAATTAGGGAAGGGACTGGGACTCTCACTTGTGATTCTAAAAAGATTAATGCTGCATTTTGGAGATTTTACTCCGAACTATACCAGTCAGAATGCTGTGAGAATAGGTGGGATAAAGTGGAGTCCTTTTTAAGAACCTAAATCTTCCAGGCGTGACCTCCAAACAGGCGTCTCTCTTTAATGCCCCTTTAACAATGTAAGAGGTACAGAAGGCGGTGAAGCAACTTCAAAGTGGAAAGGCACCCGGCCTTGATGGTCTCCCTAGTGAACTTTACGAGAATTTATAAATATATCATCAGGGTTGATGTTGGACATGTACAACTACTTGGAGAAAGTGAGGACTGCAGATGCTGGAGATCAGAGCTGAAAAATGTGTTGCTGGAAAAGCGCAGCAGGTCAGGCAGCATCCAAGGAGCAGGAGAATCGACGTTTCGGGCATGAGTCCTTCTTTTTGTACAGCTACTTGTCCAGTAATGATTGCCTCCTGCCATCTTTGAGAAAGGCTAATATCTCTCTTATTCTTAAGAAAGGGAAGACCCCAAAGGACTGTGCTTCTTACAGACCCATCTTGCTTTTAAATTCTGATTTTGAAATTCTGTCCAAGACTCTTGCATTAAAGCTGGAAACGGTGTTGCCTTCGATTGTCAAAGAGGACCAGACGGATTTTGTTAAGGGCTGCAGATCCTCCAACAATGTTAGGAGGTTACTCAATATGATTTAAGTATGTCAGCAGTGATCGGTTGAAGGAAAAGTTTTTTTTATATGCAGAGAAGGCATTTGCTTGGGTGGAATGGCCATATCTTTTCTATACCCTGGAACGGTTTGGTCTCGGTGAAGTCTTTATGAGGTAGGTAAGGGTCCTTTATAGTGATCCTCTGGCGGTGGCTCTCACCAATGATGTAAGATCTGGTAATTTTAATATTTGTAGGGGCAGTCGGCAAGGTTGTCCCCTTTCACCTCTACTGTTTATGTTGTGATTGAGCTGCTGGCAGTAGCTGTTCATAGGGATCCTAACATAGCTGCTCCAGAAGTGGGATCAAAAGCACATAAGATCACATTAAATGCAGATGTCATTCTTATTTTTCTTTAGAATCCAGCAGTGTCTGTGCCCTATTTGATACAGTTTATCAATTCATTTGGCTGTTTTTCGAGTTACAAGATTAATTTTTCAAAATCAGAGGCTATGCCTATGGGAGTCTTAGGGGAATACTTGCTCTATCTCGGCCTTTTTGTTACTCCCGTCTTCAATCAGCTATTTAAGGCTAATTTTATGCACTTGTTTGACAAGATTAAACAAACTTTTCAAAGATGGGAGGCCCTTCCGATATCTTGGTTAGGTCAAGTAGCTCTTATTAAAATGAATGTCCTTCCTCGTTTGCTATACCCTACACAGATGCTCCCTTTGAGTTTTCCCAGGCAAGTGTTTCAGAGACTTATAGGCAACTCCTTATTAAACTCGCGAAACTACAATTGCCCCTAGGGCTGAGGGGAGTGGACCTTCTGGATATTAAACGATATCAATTAAGCTCCCTTTTATCTTTTGACTGGGCCTGTGGGGACCCGGTGTCAATATGGTTGGATATTCAAGTCTCCCAGGAAAAATGTCCACTTATTAGCTTGTTACTTCTAGATAAAATGAGGTCAGTTGCAGAATGTTGCTGTAATCCAATAGTTATTAATACTGTCAAGGTTAGATTAGATTACTTACAGTGTGGAAACAGGCCCTTCGGCCCAACAAGTCCACACCGCCCCGCCGAAGCGTAACCCACCCATACCCCAACATCTACATCTACCCCTTACCTAACACTACGGGCAATTTAGCATGGCCAATTCACCTGACCTGCACATCTTTTGGACTGTGGGAGGAAACCGGAGCACCCGGAGGAAACCCACGCAGACACGGGGAGAATGTGCAAACTCCACACAGTCAGTCGCCTGAGGCGGGAATTGAACCCGGGTCTCTGGCGCTGTGAGGCAGCAGTGCTAACCACTGTGCCACCGTGCCGCCCACATGGTGGCACGGTGGCAGGTGTGGAGGGAAATGCCATAGAGTGAGGGTAATATGTCTAAAACATCTTTCCTTACCCCTATAGTTGATATGCTGGGTTTCCAGCCAGGGACAGTGAACTCTGGATTTAAACTCTGGACAGCCAGAGGAGTTTCCTCTTTGGGTGATTTATTTGAGGGGAAGTAATGATGTCGTTTGACCAAATAATCCATAAGTACGGACTATCTAGCAGAGACCTTTTTTGTTTCTTCCAGATTAGAGATTTTATCTAAAAAGAAACTACGCTTTTGACCGACTTCTACAGATCTGATACAGAGGAGAGGATGCTTCATGCCGAGGGCACTCTCTCAGTGAATACTCTTTATCATTTGTTGGGAGGGGGGGTTGGTCCCTCAGATGATATGGAGTGATTATGTGAGGTTTACAAAGTTAAAAAGAAAGCTAGTGCTGCACCTTCAACCAACTGATGAAGAAGCAGCACTCTGAAAGCTAGTGCTTCCAATTAAACCTGTTGGATTATAATCTGGTGTTGTGCAATTTTTAACTTTGTACATCCCAGTCCAACAGCGGCATCTCCAAATTATCTGAGCTTTGGGAGAAAGAGTTAGGAGTTGTGATCTTTTCTGAGGTATGGGAGGATATTTGTGAGAACGCAAAAGACATTCTGATTTGTAATAGGACCCATGCCATGCAATTGAAGATTCTTCAGAGGGTCCATCTGGCCCCAGATCGTCTCTTGAAATTTAAGGTAGGAGTATCTTCAATGTATCCCAAGTGTAAAATAAGTACTGGTACTCTCACTCACTGTCTGTGCTCCTACCACAGGCTTTGTATGTACTGGAGTGCTGTGGCAGCAATAATAGAGAGGGTCTTGGGGACCAAAGTTAAGATGGACCTGGTCTTTCTTCTCTTGGGCCTGCCCAATTTATCTTCTTCACATACACATAGGAGAAAACTTTTTAATATTCTTACTTTTTGTGTGAGGAAAAACATTTTGATGTGTTTGGTGTCTGAAAACACGCCGGGTCTATTGGGTTGGCGCAAGCTAATCATGGAACACATTCCCCTGGACTTTCTCACAAATTTGGTGCACCAAAAAACTGAAAATGTTTATAAGACATGGCAGTCCTTTTTGGGTTACCTAGAAGCAGATTTGTCTGCCATTTTAATTAGGGCCTTTGTGTAGCCATGATGATTTGGTTTAGTGATCTTGCTGTCCCAAGAAGAATTTTGAATAAATTCGGGTGTAATATTTAACACTGTCAAAGCTATTGTTTTGTGGCACTGAATGGTGTTATTTATTTGTCTTGTACATGAGTACAGTTTTGTTCTGTTTGTGTTGTTGTTTTTTTTTATATAGAGTAGTTTGGTTGTTGTTTTATTGTTGTTACAACATTGCAATTTTGTAATTTTTTTATCTTTTCAATAAAAATACTTTTTTTAGAAAAGTTGTTTGATATCAATTTTCAGAAGAGGTCAAACATCAGAGTGCAGAGGCAGGGAACAACTGAAATCAAAGCTTACACTGAGGGTTGATTTGGATGTCCCCCAAATGCAGTATTTTAGGATTGAAGTGGTACAATAGGAAAGGAGACATGGCAGGACAATCAGTAGACAGCTATGTTGCTTACCATAATGCACCAACTACATCTTTGGTCCCCTTGCTATGTTTCCTAATGACCAAGTGCAACTTCATCCACCTCTACTGGGTCAACAAGGACCCACTTGAAGAATTTTACCATCTACTACAAGGATATCTGCAACTAACAGGAAACTAATGGCAACATTCAATCAAGGTCACCATTATCTTCAAATATTTGCATCCAATGCATTCAGGACAGCCAGTCACACACGTATTAATCAGGTGACTGATGACCAGCCCTCACATCTCTTTTCCACTGAGTAGCAATAGGATCATGACCCAGCTGCCCAAGGCAAAGATTAATTTGTTACAATTTTAGTTATTAACATAGGCAAATGAGGTTAGAATTCTACAGATTTGAGAAGCATAGATTAAGGGTTGTATCTCATCAAGGTTCAAATGATAATGACACCTCAAAGCACTGCAAATTTACTACCAGTGATGTCTTCACAAAATCCTCTAAATCCAGCGGCAAGAATGGTCATCCAACATCAGCATCCTCTCCCAAACCTGTCCAACATTGAGATGCTGATCAGTTAAAACCAGCTCTGCTGGGCAGGACAAGTTGCTTGTATGCCTAATATTAGACTCTGGAGTCCCTATCCCAGCAAAAGTGCAGGAAACTTATGTGAAGGTAGAAAGCCAGCTATGGTCTTATTGAATGGCAGAGCTAAATGTCTTCCTCCTGGTCCTATTTGTTATGACCTTAAGCCTAACATCTGTGGTAGGTAAGTTACTTGAGAAGATTCTGAGGGATACAATATACGTGTATTCGGAAAGACAGGGTTTGATTAGGAGTAGTCAGCATGGCTTTTTGTTTGGGAGATCATGCCTCTCAAATTTGTTACAGCTCTTTGTATTTTGGAAAAGAAAATCAGAGCAGGACTTATACTCTTAATGGTAAGGTCCTGGGGAGAGTTGCTGAACAAAGAGACCTTGGGTGCAGGCTCATAGTTCCTTGAAAGTAGAGTCACATGTAGATAGGATATTGAAGAAGACATTTGGTATGCTTTTGGTCAGAACATTGATTATATGAGTTGAAAGGTCATGTTGCAGCTGTACAGGACATTGGTAAGGCCACTTTTAGAATATTGGGTGCAATTCTGGTCTCCCTGCTACTGGAAGGATATTGTGAAATTTGAAAAGGTTCAGAAAAGATTTACAAGGATGTTGCCAGGGTTCGCGGATTTGATCCATAGGGAGAGGCTGAACAGGCTGGGGCTGTTTTCCCTGGAGCATTGGAGGCTGAGGGTGTGACCTTATAGCGGTTTATAAAATCATGAGGGGCATGAATAGGGTACATAGACAATGTAGGGTGGGTGCTTCCAGAACTAGAGGGCATAGGTTCAGAGTGAGAGGGGAAAGATATAAGAGGTACCTAAGGGGCAACCTTTTCATGCAGAGAGTGGTGCATATATGGAATGAGCTGCCAGATGAAGTGGTGGAGGCTGGTACAATTACAACATTTAAGAGGCATTTGGGTGGGTATTTGAATAGGAAGGGTTTGGAGGGAAATGGGCCAATTGCTGGCAAATGGGACTAGATTAGGTTATGGTATCTGGTTGACATGGACAAGTCAGACCGAAGGGTCTGTTTCCATGTTGTACATCTCTATGACTATGACTCGAAGTGATCAGGAAGATTGATGGTGACAGGGTGGTATACGTAGTCTAAATGGATTTCAGTAAGGCCTTTGATAGGGTTAGGGTTAAGTTCCACATGGTGAGCTGTTCTGGAAGGTTAGATCTCATGGAATCCAGGGAGAGCTAGCAAATTGGATACACAAATGGCTTGACGGTAGGAAGCAGAGGATAATAGTGGAAGGAAGCTTGTTGGGTTGAAAGCCTGTAATTAGTGGGGTGCCTCAGGGGTGGATGGTGGGTCCCTTGCTTTTTGTCATCTATGTCAATGATTTGGATGAGAATGTACAAGGCAAGATTAATAAGTTTGCAGATGACACTAAAATAGGTGGATAGTGAGGAGCGTTATCAGAAATTGCAGCAGGAACTTGATGAGCTGGAAAAGTGGGCCGAGAAATGACAAATGGAGTTTAACATAGCTAAATGTGAGGTGTTGCATCTTGGAAAGTCAAATCAAGGTAGGAGTTTCATGGTGAATGGTCGGGCCGTAAGGAGTGTAATGGAACTGAGGGACCTTGGAGTTCAGGTGCACAGTTCTTTGAAAGTTGAGTTACAGATAGACAGAACAGTGAAGAGGGATTTTGGCATGCAGGCCTTCACCAATCATGGAATTGAGTATAGAAGTTGGGAAGTTACTTTGCAGTTGTACAGGGCATTAGTGAGGCCACACTTGGAGTATTGTGTTTAGTTCTGGTCACCTTGCGATTGAAAGAATGCTATTAAACTGGAAAGAGTGCAGAAGACATTTACAAGGATGCTGCCTGGATTCAAGCGACTGAGTTATAGGGAGAGGTTGGACAAGCAAGGACTTTTTTCTTTAGAGCATAGGAGACTGAGGGAAGATCTCTAAAACGTCTATAAGATCATGAGAGGCATGGATAGGGTGAATGCACTCAGTCTTTTTTCCCAGGGTTGAGAAATGGATGACTACAAGGCACCAGTTGAAGGTAAGAGGGGAAAGAATAAATGGAAACCTGAGGGGCAACTTTTTTTTTACACAGAGGGTGGTACACATTTGGAAGTGGAGTAGTTGAGGCAGGTACATTGACAACATCTAAAAAGCATTTGGGCAAATATGTGGATTGGAAAGGTTTAGAAAGATATGGATTAGTGGTGCTGGAAAAGCACAGCAGTTCAGGCAGCATCTGAGGAGCAGCTCCTCGGATGCTGCCTGAACTGCTGTGCTTTTCCAGCACCACCTAATCCAGAATCAGGTTTCCAGCATCTGCAGTCATTGTTTTTACCTTTTAGAAAGATATGGGCCAAGTGCAAGGAAATGGGGTTAGTGTGGATGGACATTTTGGTCGGTGTGGACCAGTTTGGGCCAAAGGGCCTGTCTCTGTGCTATAGGACTCTATGTCAAGAAAAAGGTCAATTTTACATCTAGGTTTTAATGGCTAGATGAGAATCTTGCGACTGAACAGCAGGGGACCTACTCGTACGCACTAAAACCCCACTATTACCCAGTCTTGCCTCAGTTATATGTAGATTTCTATTCTCCCAGGCAGTAGAGAAACTAGATGGCAACAATTCTCAAAATAAAAGTTTGGCAGGTCATTTTGTGTGCAGGGACTGACATTAATTTCAGGTATCAGAACAGGGAGCATCCCACGGCTCTTAACTTGCTTTCCTTGGGCTCCCTTACTTTGTGCTGACCTGGATGTTCACAGTA
Organism: Chiloscyllium punctatum; assembly: GCF_047496795.1. Classification (NCBI taxonomy): domain Eukaryota; kingdom Metazoa; phylum Chordata; class Chondrichthyes; order Orectolobiformes; family Hemiscylliidae; genus Chiloscyllium; species Chiloscyllium punctatum. The sequence goes on along the minus strand of NC_092748.1, from coordinate 58,396,937 downwards.
TCTATGCCTTGCCTGGTAATGCAATCTGGTAGCCAGGTGGCTTGTCACATTTAGCATAATGAACAGGCATAAGGGATTGTACTACTTGGCTGCAAAGACCTAATGGTTCTTTAAAGTCTGATCAAAATGATTACAAGAAGGCATGTGCACTAATATGAAGCAAATCCATTAGCTTAATCTACTGAATATATGTTAGAGACATATGCCAACTAATGAATGAATCTCTCACCTTAAAGTTCATAATGTTTATATAAACACTGCCTTCTATCCACTGGGGACTTTGCGACAGTAGCACTCAGAGCTCTATCTCAGCCTCCATGGCATTGGTCTCGCGAGCCCCAGCCCAATGGTGATAAGACCAATCAGTGGGGCAAAGTCCCTCATATAAGTACAGTTCTGAATCAAAGATTACATTCTGAATCTTCACTTCATAATACCTTTAGTACTTTTCCAGACATTCCGTTGTGCAGAAAACAATTTAAAAGGTGTCCAGGTGGCTCCATGTTAATGACATAAAAGAATGCTTCCCAAAGACAATCCAGGTTATGCTGTTACCTCCAAGCCAAAACAGGCCTTTGTCATGTGTTTTTCCACATTCTTTCAATTGATCATTGCCATATCCCTTAACAATGAACCTTTAATGGTATGGTCTGAAAATATCATTTTTATGCCCAATACTACAGGGCTCTATGGTCAGTCAGGGACTGGTTCTTGATCAGTCAAGAAAGGTGGTGAGGTGTTTCAAATGAGGGAGTACAAACCGCAGAGGGCAGGAAGTGGGGGGGGGGGGGGGGGGGAGATGGTAGGGCTGATGTGAGCAAGTGAGGGAAGATGCTGCATGCAATATTGAGAGTGGTAGATCATAGCTTTGGTGGGTGTGGATGCATAGGCAGAGTTAGAGTGAGTGTGGGTAGCTGAGAGAAGGTGGTGGCACTTACCCTTGGAACATAGACGGTCACTAACCATCTTCCGGCATTGCTACACCTTCCCCCAGACCCTGGATACTACACTGGCCTGGGTGGCTACTTCAGATTAGGCTTGCAGCATCTAATTCTGGGTTAGTGGTGCTGGAAGAGCACAGCAGTTCAGGCAGCATCGAAGGAGCAGTAAAATCGATGTTTCAGGCAAAAGCCCTTCATCAGGAATAAAGGCAGTGAGCCTGAAGGGTGGAGAGATAAGCTAGAGGAGGGTGGGGGTGGGGAGAAAGTAGCATAGAGTACAATGGGTGAGTGGGGGAGGGGATGAAGGTGATAGGTCAGGGAGGAGAGGGTGGAGTGGATAGGTGGAAAAGGAGATAGGCAGGTAGGACAAGTCCATGACAAGTCATGGGGACAGTGCAGAGCTGGAATTTTAGAACTAGGGTGAGGTGGGGGAAGGGGAAATGAGGAAACTGTTGAAGTCCACATTGATGCCCTGGGGTTGAAGTGTTCCAAGGCGGAAGATGAGGCGTTCTTCCTCCAGGCATCTGGTGGTGAGGGAGCGGCGGTGAAGGAGGCCCAGGACCTCCATGTTCTCGGCAACGCCGCTCACCTGCATTCTGCTGACACGCCCCCCACAGATCCCACTGTCACCATTCCCGGCCCCCAGAACCCTGAGGGGAACACTACCCCTGCTCATGACTCCACCCCCATTCCCCCCACCATCACACCCACTCCAGTTACCAACTCCGCCCCCACTCCCAGCTTCATACCCACACCAGATCCCAGCTCCCAGCCCTGCCGAGTTTTCACCATTCCTCCAGACCTCCCCCTCACTGAGGACGAACGATCAGTCCTCAGCAAAGGACTCACCTTCATCCCTCTCTGTCCATGCATCAATGAATTTAATACACGCCGTGACATCGAACAATTCTTCTGTCGCCTCCGCCTCCGAGCTTACTTTCACAATCAGGACTCCCGCCCAACTTCCGAGGACACCCTCGCCCACCTCCAACACACTGCATCCACCTGGACACCCCACGCTGGCCTATTACCTGCCCTCGACCTCTTCATTTCCAATTTCCTTTGAGACATTAACCGCTTCAACCTGTCTACCCCCTTCCCCCACTCCAACCTCTCACCCTCACAACACGCTGCCCTCCAATCCCTCTGCTCCAATCCCAACCTCACCATCAAGCCAGCAGATAAAGGGGGCGCAGTGGTAGTCTGGCGCACTGACCTCTACACCGCTGAAGCCAAACGCCAACTCGAGGACACCTCTTCCTACAGCCTCCTCGACCATGACCCCACCCATCACCAAACCATCATCTCCCAGACCATACAGAACCTCATCACCTCAGGAGATCTCCCACCCACAGCTTCCAACGTCATAGTCTGGGAACCCCGCACTGCCCAGTTCTACCTCCTTCCCAAGATCCACAAGCCTGACCACCCTGGCTGACCCATTGTGTCAGCATGCTCCTGCCCCACTGAACTCATTTCTACCTACCTCAACACTGTCTTATCCCCCCAGTCCAGGAACTTCCCACGTACGTTCGAGACACCACCCACACCCTCCACCTCCTCCAAGACTTCCGTTTCCCCGGCCCCCAACTCCTCATCTTCACCATGGATATCCAATCCCTCTACACCTCCATCTGCCATGAGGCCTCCAAGCCCACCGTTTTTTCCTCTCCCGACGTCCCCAACAGTACCCTTCCACCGACACTCTCATTCGTTTGGCCGAACTGGTCCTCATCCTGAACAATTTCTCCTTCGAATCCTCCCACTTCCTCCAGACCAAAGGGGTAGCCATGGGCACATGTATTGTCCCCAGCTATGCCTGTCTCTTTGTTGGCTACGTAGAGCAGTTGATCTTCCATAATTACACCGGCACCACTCCCCACCTCTTCCTCCGCTGCATTGATGCGTTGTGCAATTCATCAACTTCACCAACACATTCCACCCTGACCTTAAATTTACTTGGACCATCTTTGACACCTCCCTCCCCTTCCTGGACCTCTCCATCTCCATTAATGACGACCGACTTGACACTGACATTTTTTACAAACCCACCGACTCCCACAGCTACCTGGATTACACCTCTTCTCACCCTACCTCTTGCAAAAATCCCATCTCATATTCCCAATTCCTCTGCATCCGCTGTATCTGCTCCCAGGAGGACCAGTTCCACCACAGAACACACCAGATGGTCTCCTTCTTTAGAGACTGCAATTTCCCTTCCCACGTAGTTAAAGATCCAACGCATCTCGTCCACATCCCACACCTCCGCCCTCAGACCCCACTCCTCCAACCGTAACAAGGACAGAACGGCTCTGGTGCTCACCTTCCACCCTACCAACCTTCGCATAAACCAAATCATCCACCGACATTTCCGCCACCTCCAAAAAGACCCCACCACCAGGAATATATTTCCCTCCCCACCCCTTTCCGCCTTCCGAAAAGACCGTTCCCTCCGTGACTACCTGGTCAGGTCCATGCCCCCCTACAACCCATCCTCCCATCCTGGCACCTTCCCCAGCCACCGCAGGAATCGCAAAACCTGCGCCCACACCTCCTCCCTGACCTCCATCCAAGGCCCTAAAGGAGCCTTCCACATCCATCAAAGTTTTACCTGCACATCCACCAATATCATTTATTGTATCGTTGCTCCCGATGCGGTCTCCTCTACATTGGGAAGACTGGACACCTCCTAGCAGAGAGCTTTAGGGGACATCTCCAGGACACCTGCACCAATCAACCACACCGCCCTGTGGCCCAACATTTCAACTCCCCCTCCCACTCTGCTGAGGACATGGAAGTCCTGGGCCTCCTTCACCGCCGCTCCCTCACCACCAGACGCCTAGAGGAAGAACGCCTCACCTTCCGCCTTGGAACACTTCAACCCCAGGGCATCAATGTGGACATCAACAATTTCCTCATTTCCGCTTCCCCCACCTCATCCTAGTTCCAAACTCCCAGCTCAGCACTGTCCCCATGACTTGTCTATCTTCTTTCCCACTTATCCACTCCACCCTCCTCCCTGATCTATCACCTTCATCCCCTCCCCCACTCACCTATTGTACCCTATCCTACTTTCTCCCCACCCCCACCCTCCTCTAGCTTATCTCTCCACGCTTCAGGATCTCTGCCTTCATTCCTGACGAAGGGCTTTTGCCCAAAACGTCAATTTTACTGCTCCTCGGATGCTGCCTGAACTGCTGTGCTCTTCCAGCACCACTCATCCAGAATCTGGTTTCCAGCAACTGCAGTCATTGTTGTTACCTAGCAGCATCTAATGTAGTGCACAGCTGGGGTTTAAATATAGTAACTACCACATGAATGCTGATAGTCCTGGCATCAACAATCATTTCACTGCTGCTGAACAAAAAACAGTGCAGGAGCAGTGTGGTTCTATATGTGACATATATTTAATGAGGTGAGCAGAATAAAATTACATGAGGAAAGTCAGCAGAGCTTACAAAGGCAGATCCTCCATGAACCTCCCTAAATTGACATTTAGCTGATTGTGAGGGAAAATTAGCCTTCAGTTTGTATTTCTTACTAAGAAATTGTATGTGCAAGTATTGCCTTTTCGAAAAAAAATTTATAATGAATCATGCAAAATTCTTACAACATCTTGTTCACTTTGTGAATAGTTTAACAATGCAGATGTCACCAATTTAATCAATTTTCATAAGTTAAAGACAAAACATTCATTGCAATTTTCAGCCCCAGTGAAGGTGACTTTATTTCATTGATACCTTTTGACAACAATAAACATGTAAATCTTGAGTGAAAGTAATTTCCAGACTGATCTGATGATCTATGTTTTAAACAAAATTTTTCATTAGACGGCTATCTACGTCAGCAGAATTTATGAAAATGTTGTGTTTTAAACCTGAAAACATTGTTTTTAGTATAATTATTTCAGCAACATAAGATGTAAAATACTCAGATCTATATGAATCGCCCTAATGTAATTAATCATATGAACTTGATTAAGCCACATTTAATGTTCAATATATGATTATGATTTATAACTAAATCACAGAAATGTATATATAATTTGCATCTAATAATAATTTGAATTTGAAAGTGCAAACACAGAAAATGCAACATAAATTTAATCTGAACTAATGGATTGCTTAAGAAATTGTGAACCTTAGGTTTCTTTTATGTCAATGTTAAAACATTTTAAATATATCCACAGAATTATGTTGCAGAAATTAGGTGTCTTCTTTATTAATAATCCAGAACTCGTTCATATCATTTGAATAAAGTACTTTCAGGAACTCTACCTTCAAATGCAATAATGTGTTTAAATGAAAAACTAAATACATTAACTTACTTTTTAATGGTATCTTTACATTAAAGCCTTAATAGATCATGGAAAATCAAACTATTCCATTAGACCAACCATAAAGTTTTAATCTAACCAAGTCTGTCATATGCAATGAACAATTTTAGTTGTTACAAATCTAATTCTTTCTTACATAAAATCTAGATTGAAATTAGTTTACTTCTTTTGTCAATGTATTTATGCCCGTATTGTCAGTATTGTGTTACTCAGCATATCGTGGGTTCAAGTTGTAGTTCTGTAGACCTCTTAAAATCTTTGCTATGTTTAATCCTAAAAAGCAAAGAAGAGAATATGTTGATCAGAATGTAGCTGAAGTGACATCATTTTCAAAGTAAGGTAAACATCTTTGTTTTGATTCATCGATGGTATAACATCTACAAGCTCACTTCTCAATACTTTCATTTAGGTTGGTGGAGTTCCCTAGTGAAAATTATGTAGATTTTCAATTATTGTAGTTTCCAATGCCTTTACTACTTAGAAATATCAAATATTCAGATCCATTGGAGAAAGGAAAAAATTGCTATACAGAGTTATGGTTCACTAAAATGCAAAACAGGATTTAAATCAATTGCATTTTAATAAAGAGGGATGGATGAGCAATATTTACACTGTCACCTATCAAATAATCATTAATTTAGTATTCCATCATTTGCATTCTCTTTTCTTTGGATCATGGTTTGACCTACTAGGGGATTGAAGCTATTAAGAGTTTTCAATGAGATGTTTACTAAGAGTTTAAATGAGACTCATGCAGGCACACAGTACATTTAAAAAAAATTGCATCAAGGTGAACTGAAATTCATAGTGTTCCACTAATAGGCAGCTTTGTTTCTTTTATGAGCCCCTGTGAATTATTAACTAATGATGGTTTGTAATAAACCCCCATGAAATATATTATTCTTATACATGATAAAAGTATTTCTTCACCTGGTATTTCTCACAATAACAGAAAACATTTCAGATATAAGCTTGGCAAGAAACAAAGTGTCAAAACCTCTCTCAGAGGACATTTTCATAATAGATTTCAAAAAATATAAATTGATTTTGTTATGACATGCCATTTATTATGACTGAGAGGATTGTTTTCCAAGTTGACTAATGAATATCAAAAACAATAAAGAAATGAAAATGAAATAATGAAATGTACACACAAATCTAACAAATTAGGAGACCCCAGTTATGTGTTGATTGATCAGCAATTAGCCAAAGTATACCATTTTGTTGATAGATTGAGCAAAAATTGCTGTTGAGATATAAAATCTCCACACTTAAAGATTCATGCAAATGAAAAGAAATGCTGTCTGTACTGCTTAACCATTAACTTCGGTGTAATTTGTTGGAAACTCTTGTGCAAGATGTTATTTTTCTTCCTCAAAAGCAAGATACTACAAATACTGGAAGTCTGAAACAAAAGTAGAAATGTTGATTTAAGGCCATTGGCCAGAAAGATTAATGCTGTGCTTCCACTGATGGAACCAGTTTTTAATGGCTTTGATGTTCCTGAGGACTGGTAGCCTCATGCAGGCAGTTACTGTGGCCATTCCTTTTTTAAAAAAACAAGAGAGTTTAGCATTTCTGTAGGCTCAGCATAAAACTCTATCAGAAATATGGAGCCATAATTCCATTGTGACAGTTCTTTTATAGCATCAGTGAAGACAAATCATGCTACCTTTTCACAGCAGTCACTGTTCTATTCTGACCTTTATAGGTCCATTTTGACAGCTGTTGTCAAATGGTAAGTACATAAGGCCAGCGTAATGTTAGTGTGCTCAGAGAATAAGGTGCTGGGGTGGAGAGCGAGAGCATCAGAGGCATAGGGTGCCAGATGGGTAGGGTGCCAGATGGGTAGGGTACCAGATGGAGCAGTAGGGTTCAAGGTAGGAAGGGTGCAAGGTGGTAAGGAGAGGGAAAGGGGAGCATATTGAATGGTGATGGAAGGGGTGGTTGGGTAGTAGGCAAAGTAGGGCTGGGGAGTGGGGAGAGTAGGGGTATAGGTCTGGCAGTGGGGGGAGAGGGATTTAGGTCCTGTGATGGGAAAGAGGGGGTCATGTGGTGCAGAAGAAGAGGGTACCAGGAAATGTCAGTTCAGGGTCTTGGGAGGTAAGGGGTCTGAGGGAGTATAGTTGCTGGTATCAAGCAAGTATGGGATTTGTTAAATGGTTTGTCAGAAGTTCAACTTTGTAGCTAATAACCTAACTTTTGCTGAGAAACTATTTTAGCTAATTTCATTGGAATCATCTGAAGCCTCAAATTTAAATGGATATTTTTGGGAGGATTTCAGGTGTACGGGAATTTATGTTTCAGGCATAATCTGGGGTTTTTGCCCAAAAAGTCGATTCTCCTCCTCCTTGGATGCTGCCTGACTTGCAGTGCTTTTCCAGTGCTGCACTCAACACTGATCTCCAGCATCTGCAGTACTCACTTTCTTGGCATACAGGAATTGCTGAGTAGAATCTTCAATTTACTGGGCACTTCCTTTGGAGTCTGTTACAATGGGGAATCTGCAGGACCCCCATGCATAATAAGGCGAGCGGAAAATCCATACCATTATTTTAAGTTCACAAAAGGAATTATGCCCTTTTGAAGATTTAGTGTTCCTCACGCACGGATAGTATTAAACTTCATAGAATCACTGAATCAAAAATTGCTAGAACAGGAAGAAGTCATTCTACTAATCTTGTCTACACCAACTCTGTGAGCATTTCACAGTGCTGTTTTCCTGCCTTTTCCTTGTTACCCTGCACATTGTCTCATTCAATGACAGTCTCTGACTCTTAGAATGCCTCAATTGAACTTGCCTAGAGCATACTGTCAGCCTTAATCACTTATCGCATGAAAAAGCTTTCTTTCATATTGTTTTGATTCTTTCACCATTTACTTTAAACCTTCACCATCTTGTCCTTGATCCCTTCACCAGTGGGAACAGTTTTGTTCTATCTATTCAGGCCAATCCTCTCAGTCTTCTCCAAGGAAAACAGACCTAACTTCTTCAGTCTATCTTCATCACCGAACTTCCTTATCCATGGAACTACTCTTTTGAATGTTTTTCACACTGTCCTAAATGCTTTCACATTCTTCCTAAAGTGCAGCACTCAAAACTGGATACAATGTTCCACATAAGACCAAACTAGTGCTTTATCCAACATTAGCATAAACTCTTTACTCTGGTTTTCTATGCCCCATTTATTTTGTTTGTTCATGAGATGTGAGCATCGCTGACAAGTCCAGCAATTATTGCCCATTTGTAATTGTCCTCAAGAAAGTGGTGAGCTACTTTCTTAAACCACTGCAATCTTTGGGGAGTATAGAAATCTACCACTAGGAAGGGAGTTCCAAGATTTTGACCGAGAAATAGTGAAGGAGAAGCAATATATTTGCAAGTTAAAAAGGAGGGCACCTTGCAGTTGGTGGTCTTTCTATGCATCTGCTACTCATGTCCCTTTGGGTGGTATAGGTTACAGGTTTGGAAAGTACTGTCAGAAGAGCCATAGTCACTCAGCTTGATGCACACTGCTGCCACAGTGCTTGGTGGTTAAGAGTGTGAACGGTGAATGGGATGCCAATTGAGTGGGCTGCTTTGTCTTGGATGGTGTCAGGTTTCTTGAGTATTGTTGGAACTGCACTTATCCAGGCAGATGGACAGTATTCTTGACTAGTGGCTTGTAGACAATGGACAGACATAGGAGAGTGATTAATAAAGTTGAGCATGTATACAGCATACTTTATTAACCACTCTTACAAGCAGTCCTGCCAACTTTAATGACTTATCTACAGATACACCCATTTTCCTCGACTCATGCATCTCCTTTAAATTTGCCCCCTTTATTTTATATTGTCTCTCTATAGTTTGTACAAAATGAATCAGCTCAGTTTTAAAATTATACATTATCATCCTCACAGTTTATCTGCTTCCATGTTTTATCATCCACAAACTTCAAAATTGTCCCCTACACACTGAGGTCTAGATCATTAATATATATCAGGAAAAGCATTGATATATATTAATGATTAGATTCCCTACAGTGTGGAAACAGGCTCTTTGGCCCATACAGTCCACACCAACTCTCTGAAGAGCAACCCACCCAGACCCATTTCCCTCTGACTAATGCACCTAACACTATGGACAATTTAGCATGGCCAACTCACCTAACCTGCACATCTTTGGGCTGTGGGAGGAAACAAGAGCACCCAGAGGAAACCCATACAGACACGGGGAGAATGTGCAAACTCCACACAGACAGTCACCCGAGGCTGGAATTGAACCTGAGAATCTGGTGCTGTGAGGCAGCAGTGCTAACCACTGAGCCACCATGCTGCCCCTAGACTGACTGATCTAGACTGACTGATCTAGACTGACATCACTACAATCCCTCCCTCAAGGCAAAAAAAATTCCAATCATCACTACTCTCCGTCTCCTGATACTCAGCCAATTTCATAGCTACTGTTCCTTCTCTTCCATGAGCTATAACTTTGTTAACAAGCCTGCTGTGTAGCATTGTATCGAATGTCTTTTAGAAAACTAAATGCACCACATCAACAGCATTAATTAAACATGACTTTTTCTTTAAAAGATCCTTCTTTGATTAACCCACATTTGTCATTGTCATAACTACTCTGTCATTAGTCCTGAATAATTGTTGCAAGTAGTTTCTGCACCACCAAAGTTAAACTTGGACATTTGTTACGACAATCTTGCCATTGGCATCTGCCAAAGACATATCTGTATCTCTAAATATTTGAGTAAGATTACCTAATCCTAATGACAAATACCGATAATGAGGGAGTGCCTTTAAAGTAGTTTCATAGATGGTCATCAGAACTATGCATGACTTTAAATTTTGTTTAATTTCAAAGATCTTCTTTCAAAGATTTTTACTAATATTTAGCACTATATGAGCCTCTTTAATTCTATCAAAGGGGACAGAGTGTTTGCAAATAAATTTCATTTGCAATCAAATTCAAAACCGTGTTGCAATTATTTATCAATTAATCACTGGGTAGCTGTTTAAAGGAGCAGTGATCCAACTAATTTAAATAAGCAGCATGTAATCTAATTTGTTCTGGTATGTGTCTGTTTGGAAGCATATTAAGTTGAACAGAGAATTAATCAAACTGTAGTTGCTGTCTCAGACCAAGTTCTCAATCTGCCAGTTTTTGTTACTGAGGAATATTTTGTGTCTTCATAGACAGTCTCCTTGTGACTTACAAAGATGTGAAATGTTTCTACAATCGTTGAAAAGGAAGGAAAAGAATATTTATAATAGAAATTTAGTTAAACAGCACGGGGCACTATTTATTCATCTCTATTGTCCAAATTGCTAAAAGCTGCAATAAAAATACTTGCTGTTCTTTGCTTGTTCCATTACCAATTCTAACTTTGTTTGAAGATTCAATCCAAAACAAGATTCATGTGGTCTATCTCTGCCTGTTTTGAAAACAAGGAAATTCCTGAGGAGACATGCGATAGGCCACAGTCACTGTGTTATGGACTAAATCAGACCACATAAAACATTTGTCAGCAGGCAGCCTCAGACCATAACTTTGCAGTTTGTTTTGGTAAGTGTACAGTGAAGATTACCTGCATTAAGTTAGCTAGGTTGACCACTAGATTTTAAAACAGATAAAAATATTTCACAAAATTACACAATGAAACACAAAGAACAGAATAAAGAACCCCTACAGAACTCAACCTTGTAAATTAGACTTAGTTATGCTGGTCAGAATATACACAACAGTCCCAATAAGCAAACACCCTGTAAAAATTAGTATAAATGGAACACATGCTTACAGGTTGAAGTTGAAGGGCAGGAAAGAGAGAGAATTTCCACACCACTCCCTGCTGAACTTCCCAGTTCAGGACTGAACTACAACTGCTCAGACCAGCTAAAGAGCTGCCCACTGCCCTTTCATTATACAGGTCACTTCTAAAACATGACCACTTTGGCCTGAAGTCTCATCTGTTTACTTATAAACAAAAGGCCTTTCAAAATCCTTTTCATCTCTGTACCAAACCAAACTGATTGGAGCCCGGCCCAGTTATTGCCCCTCTGAAAAATATCAAGGACAGAGTCTCCTTGAGCCAAGGAACAGGTTTTAGGAAAAAAAGACTAGCTTTGTGACAGCTGGAATATTCTTTAAAAATGTACCCTTCAATATCACAGGCAAATCACAAAATCCTGTCAGATTCAGAATAAACCAAAACATTCCTGCAAAATAATTTATTTAAAATTAAATCCATAACATATGAGAAAGCTTTAAGAAGTGACTTAAAGTATAGTTGAAAAGGGATGTTAGAGGAAGCTTTTGCATGTTATAAAAGGAAGTAGGAAGACAACAGTTTGTGGAGATGTTTTTCAGGATGCGGAGAACTTTTGTTGAATTCTGTTGATAATGATAATGTGAAGAACGAGGAAAATAACACAATTGGGAGAATGCAGAATGTGGTTAGATATGCAGAACCACTATATACATTATTTCCTGACTGATAGAGTACAGATGTGATCTGATATGATCTGCCTCCAATTACCAGACAACATCAACCTAACTAACAGCCAGGCAATGTTAAAAAATGTTAATAGTTTTGCTTCAAACCATTGTTGGGAATGGGCAGCTAAACTCCATATGGGGATCTTCCTCTGGCAATCCTGCTGGGGTGGGGAATATTTTGCTTTAGAATTTATAGAGTAACCTTGTTATGATTCAATATAGAGATGGACATACTTGTTTTACCATTAATTTCCAATTGGCAGGCCTTTTTTTCCCTAAAAACTATTTATAGTTAATTATTTGGAGCACACGATGGCATTAGCACCGCTGCTTCACAGCACCAGAGACCTAAGTTTGATTCCAGCCTCGGGCGACTGTCTGTGTGGAGCTTGCATATTCGCCCCATATCTGCATGGGTTTTCTCCGGGAGCTCCGGTTTTCTCCCACAGTCCAAAGATCTGCAGGTTAGGTGAATTGGCTATGCTAAATTGCCCATAGTGTTCAGGGATGTGTAAGTTAGATGCATTAGTCAGTGGTAAACATAGGGTAGTAGGGTAGAGGAATGGGTCTGGGTGGAATGCTCTTCGGAAGATCAGTGTGGACTTGGGCCAAATCACACTGTAGGGATTCTGTCTGTGAAGACTGCACCAATTCTAAGTCTTTATTTATTTTATTTCCCATACACCGTTTCAATCCCTCTGTTCATCTCCCATTCTTGTGTCTGTCAAGATTCGCCTTAAATGTTGCTAACATGCCTGTTTCCATGACCTCCACTGGCAGTGTTTTCACTCTCTGTGTGAAAAGGTTTCCCTGTACTTCTCCCCTAAACTTTCCCCCTCTCACCTTGAACCTATGCCTTCTTGTAGTTGACCTATCCACCCTGGGAAAAAGAGTTTGTCTATCTATCCTATCTATGCTTCTCATAATATTGTAGATCTCTATCAGGTTGCATTCAGCTTGTCTTTCCAGTGAAAACAATCCGAGTTTATCCATCCTCTCCTCATAACTGAAACCCTCCAGACCAGGCAATATCTTGATAAACGTTCTCTGCACCCTCTCTAAAGCATCTACCTTCTTCTGGTAGTGTGGCCAGCAAAATTGCATGCAATATTCCAAATGTGGCCTAATTAAAGTTGTATACAGCTGTAACATCACTTGCCAATTTTTATATTTAATGCCTGGCCGATGAAGGCAAGTGTGTTGTATGCCTTCTTGACCATCTTATTCACCTGTGTTGCCACTTTTAGAGATCTATGGAGATGTACTTCCAGATTCCTCTGTCTGTCAATGAGGGACATATATAGAGATAATGGTAGTTGCATTTTCCCTAGGGTGTGGGAATTCAACACTGAGAGGCACATTTTTACGGTGAGAGGAGAGAGAGATTTCAAAAACATACAGGGGCAATTTTTTTTATGTAGATGGTAGCTAGTGTGTGGAATGAACTTCCTGGGGAAGTGGTGGATGTGGGTACAGTTACAATATTTAAAAGAGGTAAAAACAATGACTGCAGATGCTGGAAAGCAAATACTGGATTAGTGGTGCTGGAAGAGCACAGCAGTTCAGGCAGCATCCAACGAGCAGCGAAATCGACGTTTCGGGCAAAAGCCCTTCATCAGGAATAAAGGCAGTGAGCCTGAAGCGTGGAGAGATAAGCTAGAGGAGGGTGGGGGTGGGGAGAGAGTAGCATAGAGTATAATGGGTGAGTGGGGGAGGAGATGAAGGTGATAGGTCAAGGAGGAGAGGGTGGAGTGGATGGGTGGAAAAGAAGATAGGCAGGTCGGACAAGTCCGGACAAGTCAAGGAGACAGTGCTGAGCTGGAAGTTTGAAATTAGGATGAGGTGGGGGAAGGGGAAATGAGGAAGCTGTTGAAGTCCACATTGATGCCCTGGGGTTGAAGTGTTCCGAGGCGGAAGATGAGGCGTTCTTCCTCCAGGCGTCTGGTGGTGAGGGAGTGGCGGTGAAGGAGGCCCAGGATCTCCATGTCCTCGGCAGAGTGGGAGGGGGAGTTGAAATGTTGGGCCACGGGGCGGTTTGGTTGATTGGTGCGGGTGTCTCAGAGATGTTCCCTAAAGCGCTCTGCTAGGAGGCGCCCAGTCTCCCCAATGTAGAGGAGACCACATCGGGAGCAACGGATACAATAAATGATATTAGTGGATGCGCAGGTAAAACTTTGATGGATGTGGAAGGCTCCTTTAGAGCCTTGGATAGAGGTGAGGGAGGAGGTGTGGGCACAGGTTTTACAGTTCCTGCGGTGGCAGGGGAAAGTGCCAGGATGGGAGGGTGGGTCGTAGGGGGGTGTGGACCTGACCAGTTAGTCACGGAGGGAACGGTCTTTGCGGAAGGCGGAAAGGGGTGGGGAGGGAAATATATCCCTGGTGGTGGGGTCTTTTTGGAGGTGGCGGAAATGTCGGTGGATGATTTGGTTGATGCGAAGGTTTGTAGGGTGGAAGGTGAGCACCAGGGGCGTTCTGTCCTTGTTACGGTTGGAGGGGTGGGGTTTGAGGGCAGAGGTGCGGAATGTGGACGAGATGCGTTGGAGGGCATCTTTAACCACGTGCGAAGGGAAATTGCGGTCTCTAAGACATTTAGATAAGTACATGAATAAGAAAGGCTTGGAGGGATATGGTCCAGAAGCAGACAGGTGGAGCTAATTTAGTTTGGGATTATGGTTGGCATGTACTGGTAGGACCGAAGGGCCTGTTTCCGTTCTGCATGACTTTATGACTCAATGTCAATACTCCTCAGGGTTCAACCATTATTATTATATAACTCTCACCTAGGTTTGATCTTCCAAATGTATCATCCCACATTTGTCCCAATTAAACTCAATCTGCCATTTCTCTGCCACAAATCTCTAATCTATCTATATCCCACTGTATCCTTTTACAATCATCCTCACTATCTGCAATTCAGCCAATTGTGATGTCGACCACAAACTAACTAATCAGACCACCTACATTTTCCTCCAGATCATTTATGTACATTACCAACAACAAAGGTTCCATCACTGATCCCTGCAGAACACAACTAGTTACTGACTTCCATTCCGAAAAGCATCCTTCCAACTCTACTCTCTATCTTCTCTAACCAAGCCAGTTTTATATTCATCTAGCCAGCTCACCACAGATTCCATGAGACTCTACCTTTTGTACCAGCCCTTCATAAAGTACATTATCAAATGCCTAAGAAGGCATTGCCTACTGGTCTTCCATTACCAATCATTCTTGTCACCTCCTCAAAAAGTTCAGTCAAGATGGTGAGACATGATCTTCCCCACACAAATCCATGCCGCCTATCTCAAACAAATCCATTTGCTTCCGAATGTGAATAAATCCTGTCTCTCAGAATCTTCTCCAAAACTTCCCCAACATTGACGTCAGGTCTGTAATTACTTAGATTATTTCTGTTTCCCTTTTAAACAAAGGAACATCATTAGTCATTCTCCAGTCCTCTGGAATCTTGCCTGAAGCCAAAAAGGATGCAAAGGCCCCAGCTATTCCCTCCTTTGCCTCCCACAGTATCTTGTGATAGATCCTATCTGGCCAGGAGCTTTGCCAAACTTAACACATCTCAAGACATCCAACACTTCCTCCTTTATTATTTTGACCTGCATGAGAGTATTCACACACCTTTCCCTCACCTCAACATTTCTTACGTCTCTCTCTTTGGTGAATACTAATGTAAAGTACTCATTAAAGATCGTGTTCATTTCCTCAAGCTCTGTACATCATCTCCCTCTTTTATCCTTGAGTGTTTCTACTCTTTCCCTAGATACCCTCTTGCTCCTAATATATGGATAAAATGCCTTAGGATTCTCCTTAACCCTACTGGCTAAGGACATTTCATAGCACCTTTTGTTGGCCTAACTCCCTGGTTTCAGCTCCCTACTACTTTCTCTGTATTCTTTAAGGTCTTTGTTTTTAGTTGCCTAGACCCAAGGTATGCTTCCTCTGGTGATCTCCCCTCCACTGCCTGCAAACTCATAGAGTCTAGACTAGATTGGTGCTGGAAAAGCATAGCAGGTCAGGCAGCATCCGAGGAGCAGGAAAATCGACGTTTTGGGCAAAAGCCCTTCATCAGGAATAGACTCTATTTCTGATGAAGGGCTTTTACCCGAAACATCGATTTTCCTGCTCCTCGGATGCTGCCTGACTTGCTGTGCTTTTCCAGTGCCACTCTAATCTAGACTGGTTTCCATCATCTGCAGTCCTTGTTTTTACTCTGCAAACTCATAGACTCCAGCCCTGCACTCTGGTTCTACCTACTCCTCAAGATTCACAAGCCCAACTACACCGGCCGACCCATCACCTTAACATGCTCCTGCTACACTGAACTCATCTTGTCCTACCTTAACTCCATACTCTCCCCCTTGGTTCAGGCACTTCCCACCTACATCCATAACACCAACCACGCCCTCTATCTCTTCAATAACTTCCAGTTCCCTGGCCCCCAGTGCTTTATCTTCACTATGAACGTACAGTCCTTATATCATCCAAACCCCACAAGGATGGCCTTCAGGCCCTCAGCTTCTTCATCTCCAACAGACCCATCCAGCGCCCCTCCACCAATACCCACCTCGCCAAACTGGTTCTCACCATCAACAACATTTCCTTTAACTCCTCCCATTTCCTCTAAATCCAGAGGGTGGCCACGGGCACCCGGAAGGCACTAGCTATACCTGCCTCGTTGTTGGCTATGTCAAACAGTGCCTCTTCAGTATCTACACAGACACTGCATCCCAACTCTTTTGCCGTTACATCAATGAGTGTATTGGTGCTGTATCCTGCACCCAGGCTGAACTGGAGCAGTTCATTGATTTCAACCACAACTTGCACCCTGCCCTCAAATTCACTTGGTCCATCTCGGATACCTCCCTCTCCTTTCTTGACCTCTCCATTTCCATCTCTGGTGACAGTCTCCAGACAGATGTTTACTATAAACCCACAGACTTCCATAACTGCCTGGACTACACACCCTCCCACCCAGTATCCTGCAAGAACTTCATCCCATTCTCCTAATTCCTCCAGTTCTGCTGCATCTGCTTGGATGAGGAGACATTCCACTCCCAAGCATCCCAGATGTCCACCTGTTTTGAACTATGTGCTTTTCCTCCCTCTGTCATCCATTCAGCCCTCCACTGCACCAGCTCCATTCCCCATTCCACTCCTCCAAACCCCCCTCAATGCAATAAAGACAGAGTTCCTTTTATCCTCACCTACCCTCCATCAGTGTCTGCATCCAACGCATCATCCTTAAACACATCCACCAACTCCAACTAGACTCCACCACCATGAACATCTTCCCTTCCCACTGCTCTCTGCCTTCCGCAAGGATAGCTCCCTTCAAGAGTCTTTGGTTTGCACCACTCTCCCCACCAACCCTTTGAACCCCAAGGTACCTTTCCCTGCAACCGGAAAAGATGCAAAATCTGCTGGTACACCATGCCCTTTATCTCCATCCAGGGCCCCAAACAGTCCTTCCAGGTGAGACAGAGTTTCACCTGCCTCTCTTCCAGCCTAGTTTACTGCATCAGGTGCTCCCGACGTGGTTTTCTCTACATAGGGGAGACCAAATGCAAACTTAGGGAATGGTTCACCAAGCATCTCAGCTGGGCCTGCAGGGACCAACCAGACCTCTCAGTCACTGCACATTTTAATTAGCCTTCCCACTCCCTTTCCAATATGACCATCCTTGGCCTCATCCATTGCCACAATGAACCAAACCGCAAATTGGAGGAACAACACTGCATCTTCTGACTGGGCAGCCTACAGCCGGGAGGACTCAACATTGAGTTCTCCAATTTCAAATAATGTCCCCTCCCATCACTGTCTCCCTCTCCCAGCCCCTCCCCCTCCCTTCCACTCCTCCCTGCCACCAACTGGGTTAATTTCTCCTACTGACCAACCAGGTCATACCCTCTAGTTGCCTTCACCAATTCCCAATTCATCACCCTATCCCTGCCAACCTCTTTATCTGCAGCTCCCCCTACACCCACCCCCAATCATGAAGAAAGGTTACACCCAAAATGTCAACTTCTCCATCTCCTGATACTGCCTGGCTTACGATGATCTTCCAGCCTCCAGCCTGTCCTTCTTTTAACAAGCTGGTAATGTCCCCTGTCATCCAAGGTTCCTGGCCTTTAAAAGACTCCCAAATGTCAGTTGTGGATTTACCCTCAAACAGCCACTCCCAATCCAAATTCTCTAATTCTTGTCTAATTCAGTGATAATTAGCCTTACCCCAAGTTAACACCTTCTTCTGAGGTCCACTCTCATTCTTATCCATAAGTATCTGACAGCTTATGGAATCACTGTTCCCAAAATGCCACCCCACTGAAACTTTGATCAGCTATGCAGGCACATTTCCCAGTATGGCCCCCTCCCTCACTGGATTATCCACATACTGTTTTGAAAAACCCTCCTGGACACACCTAATAAATTACTCCCCAACCCAACCCCAGACACTAAGGCAGTTCTAGTCAATATTGGGAAGTTAAAATCACCCACCACAACAATCCTCTTATTTTCACATCTTTCCAGAAACTGACTCCATAGCTCTTTTTTGTCCTGCTGGCAGTTGGGTGATCTGTAATACATTCCCAGCATTGTGACTGCAGAGGATCTTCCAGGGTGTCTTCCCTCAAGACACTTTGACTTTGCTGCTTAGAAGGATGCCTTGCATTCTGATATCGTTACTTAAAAATCACAATTTATTGAACAGTTAACATTACATTTTTTGCATATGCCTTCATACCAAAACCTGTTGTTAAGCATCTGCAAACACTTTACAGTGGGCCAATTTATCATTGAAAATTAATTACAAGAGAGAATTTATCTTCTCTGGTTAAGTTTCTCAAGAGTCTGGTCCAGGATGCTGAACAATTTTAAGTTACTCAAATATCATGCCTTGGGCGTTAAGAAATATGATTTATGTAGCACTATTTAACACCACTTAATCTAGTGACTTAAGGTCATTTATTTTTCAATATAAAGTTTTCTGTCACACTATTCTGATAACCCTCTGCATTCTAATACTTGATTTTAGAACATAGAACATAAAACAATCCAGCGCAGAAAAGGCCCTTCGGCTCTCGATGTTGCGCTGACCTGTGAACTATTCTCAGCTTGTCCCCCTACACTGTACAGAACTTTAGGCTTAAGTGGGTTAGTGCATCGACATATTTTAATTTAGTAGTTGCGCGGTATTTTCATAAAGTTTCAAATCTCTGAACTTAAAGAGCTTCCATTGTTTCAGGACTATCTGGAGGTTTCATCCCTGTTTATATCGATAGACAAAATCGTGTATGTATCGAATAAAATCGTCAGTTTAAAAAAATACTAATTTGTCATTTATGCTGCTTCCAAATTCCTGTTTAGAAGAGAAAAATGTCATACAGCAGATTTCAACCTGCTAATATTATTCTATTCGGGTAGATTCAATGCTAGTAAGGATGATTAAATTCGATTGAACAAGGTGACTCAGTGGAGCTGGATCGCACCATTCGCTAGTCTCTAAACAGAAACTTCAGAATGTAAGAATTATAATAGTTACAAATTTAGTTACAAGTACTTTGATAAAATTAATTTTGGTGTTAACGTGTTGATTTATTCATTGTGAGAACACTCGGTTTCCTAACTTTGAGGACCACCGTTCCATTTTGACCATTGATTATCTTTTAGTTTATTACAGGATCTTTGAACTTGACAATTGTGCCAGCCTTTTACTGAACAATAATCATCTCAACAAACCTTTCAGCAACTTACTTTTAGCTGCAGGTCCACTTGCTGTTCTTTTTATTGACCTTCTACCCATTAAAGCCACGAAGCAGTCTGGATCGTTTGGACATTTTGACCCGGACCGCCTCATTATTGGTCCGTGTTTATCAGCTTCTGGCGACAATTCCAGAACGTTTTCGGTGATCTGCAAGAAGAAAATCATATAGAACTCTGCCGCGTGTGTGTACTTTCAAAGGAAATTCTGTAACTTGTTCCTTCTTCAAATTGTAGCACTCAAATAGAAGCAGGTAACATTTATAACTGCGCCAAACTGCAAAGGCAGTTGGTTGGAAGTTGTGATCATAGAATTAAGAATCAGCTTATTGTCGCTGGCTGGGAATATTTATCTTGAACACAGTGTAAAAGTGACAGCTCATTTTGAAATACAGTGCTTTGGGACGTTTTCCAAATACACGCAGGAAATGACCAGTGATACGTATGTTTATTGAAAATGTGCTCGGATAACATGAGCTATGATTGAGTTTAGCCCATTGCGTTCAGTCGCCTCACTGCAACGCTCTCCATCGCGGGGTGTTATTTAGTAACAATACTTATCGCCTGCCTGGTAATACCGGCAGCAGAGCAACTTGTGCAATGGATTTTCTCGACACTTTAAACTTCTTTCATTTCAAAGTTAAAAAATCACACAAATCACACAACACCAGGTTATAGTCCAACAGGTTTAATTGGAAGCACTAGCTTTCGGAGCGACGCTCCTTCATCAGGTTGTTGTGTTAAGATGAAGAGCGAAGTTCCGAAAGCTAGTGTTTCCAATTAAACCTGTTGGACTATAACCTGGTGTGTTATTTTTAACTTTGTACACCCCAGTCCAACACCGGCACCTCCAAATCTTTCATTTCAATTTCACTGAGGTTTGTGCCCCAGCGGGAGCCAACTTTGGGAAGAGGATAGTCTGGACATTCCGGTATAAGATGTTAATATGGCACATCTTCGTTAGTTATCACTATCACACAGGTACGTTTCGCTAACGTTGCCCTATAGGTGTCACTTGGGAACTTTTCATATAAATATATATTACGAAAGGTGAAACAAGATTCCCCTAGTTAACAGTCTGTTTGACGAGAAGAGGACAGGTTAGATTAAGGAGCTGATCGCGCCTCCCGAAGACGGGAATAGCCAATGGAGGTAAAATGTAACCCTCCTCTCTTACAGTTAGAGTCCCCTCAGAAACCACCTTACAAAACAGAGCCAACATTCTCTAAATGCCGTGACCGTCAAAATGCAGCCCTTAAAATGTGATTTTAAACATAAAGTTAAACAGCATGGTGACACGATTGAATTGATTCACGTTATCCTTTCCTTCGGGTCTTCTCATTACCTGGTTTGGCAGCTCAGATTCTTCCCTCTCCTCCAGCGCCTCCCGCCAGCTCACTGCCTCCGTTAGCAGGACACAGCACACAGCAGCAAACACAATCGCCCTCATCATTTTGGAAACTCTCCCGAGCTAAAGTCGTGAAGTTGTCAAAAACAAAAACAAAACAAAACTCTTGCATTAATCCGTAATTCAGACACAGTTGTCAATGAACTGAATGGGTATGGTGTAGTTACCTTGTCAGGCTTCCGATTTCACCCGGAGATTTCAATGGAATTTGGGATGGATGGAGAGGGTATTAATATCTGGGCTTATTCCCCTGGGAGGGGCCAGAGAAGTGTTCTGACGAACATCTTCTTGCATCATGCCATTGGAACATGCGGATACCTCGGTGATTCTGGAGAAAGGCTGCTCTTTGTGATTCATTTCCTGAGGGATTAAATCATAGGGGAACAATAATCCTCAGCAAATTTCAATTAGAACGATGTTTCAATCACTATTGTGATTGTTATATGGAATGTATTGTGTAACGGGAAACAAAAGCCGTGCCTCACAATTCAAACATGACAAGTACACTTAACAGTCGTTAAATATAAAGTAAAAATGTTTTCATCAATTTGGATGTATTCTGGTATGATTGACACATTATGTAATTTTGTCTAATGTATTCACTGGAACATATTGTAGAAGCGTCTTGCTCTGGATGTTAAAGTTGTAATCAGGCGCAGAGATTACCGTGCTGGCTCTGTCCAGACAATTCTTTACTATTCCTGATGAAGGGCTTTTTCCCGAAACGTCGATTTTCCTGCTCCTGGAATGCTGCCTGACCTGCTGTGCTTTTCCAGCACCACTCTGATCTAAACTCTGGTTTCCAGCATCTGCAGTCCTCACTTTTGCCCTGTCCAGACAATTGTCCCGTTATTTTTCTGACAGGGTTTACCTAGTGACTTCTGTGGGCAAAGTTAAGTTCAAGAAACAAAAACAGAAATTGCTGGAAAAGCTCAACAGATCTGGCAGCATCTGTGGAGAGAAATCAGAGTTAATATCTCTACTCGACCCGGAATATCAACGCTGCTTTCCCTCCACAGATGCTGCCAGAACTGTTGAGCTTTTCCAGCAATTTCTGTTTTTTTTGCCGATTTCCAGCATCCCATAGTTCTTTACTTAACCTCAGGTTAAAACCTGCAGCTTTTATTTTTAATCTCAAGAATGTCATTTACTAACACAAAAAGAAGCTGGTATTTCAAGTTAACATTAGAGAAGATTAACGTTTCATTTGCGATCTTCCATCAGAACAGTTGAAAGGTGTCATTTAAAACCAATGCTAAAATTATTTTTCCCCAATCTGTTTTCTGGTTTCGTTCCAACCTTCCGCCCCATGTGATTTTCTTTGCAAATTGTATGTTTGCTTGACTCACTTGGCTCAGTGGTTAGCACTGCTGCCCCACAGATTCGATTCCCACCTCGGGCTACTGTGTGGAGTTTGCACATTCTCCCCGTGTCTGTGTGGGTTTTCTCCGGGTGCTCCGGTTTCCTCCTACAATCCAAAGATGTGCAGGCCAGGCGAACTGGCCATGCTAAATTGCCCATAGTGTGAGGTGCGTTAGTCAGGGGTAAATGTAGAGGGATGGGTTACTCTTCAGAGGATCGGTGAAGACTTGTTGGGCCAAATGGCCTCTTTCCACACTGGAGGGAATCTAATCTCACAATCAAAAACGACTCATATAAACATGAGGTCCGTCGTTCAACTTTTCACGTTCTGGAGTATATGTTTACACTATACAAAGCTCCCCACTATGGTTTTCAAAGATTTTGAGCAATTGGCAAAGACTGTCCGCTTTCAGAATCTTTTAAATAATGTTCGAGTATCGTGCAAAATGAAGCGCCTGGGTTGGCTTGAGCATGACGCAATATGACCACTTAACAATCTAATGAGATCTAATTAAAGGGTTACATTGCCATTTTTAAAAGTCAGTCGTACAACTGTGCTCGAGGAGATCAATCATATGAAGTAATTGAGCTCTAGTCACATTTTTCAGTATTAATCCTGTATGTGTGCTTAACAGGGAAATAATAGTACACTAATATAGAAGGATAAGAACCTGAACGGAAGAAACTATAAATCGAAAGCTTTTTATCTTGTGCCGTCGCTGCAGAATATTGATTTGGCATTGGAAACAATGAATTATGTTCCAAAAACATAAAGGTGAGGGAACTTTGGAAGATGTAGCCTTCCTCAAAAGATTCTTATTAAAAATAGAACAATTATTTCAGTTCTTTACAGATTTTTGAACATATTCTTGCACATGGACAACACTGAAAAGGCATCACTTCATGGCCATTCCTAACTGTCCAAAGGATAACATGAAGCAAGCACACAGTTTGAATTAGAAATATCAGTTTCCTTTCCCTGAAGGCCTTGAGTGAACACTTTGAGTTTTTGCAATTTTTTTTGCCCTAGTCCTCAAATGAGTGAATTAAATTTCACAACTTATTTTAATGTATAACTTCATTAGTATTTAGAATGTTCAAATTCTCCAAACTGTTTAATAGGAAGTGAAAAAATTGCTGAAATTAATCCAGATTTCCACATTGTTAGTCTGTTAATTGTTCATTACAGTAATTTCAGCCTGATTTAATTTTTTTTCAGTATTTCAGAATGTTTCCCCACAATAGCACTCATTACTTGTAAAGGTCAACGGGTCTGTATGATCCCAGAACAATCATTTTAGATCTAAGCTCTGCAATCCTGCCATATTCAGTGATGAATGGTGGTGGATAAATGAACTACCAACAAGGAGGATGAGGACCCACAAATATTCCCATTCCAAGTGAGAGGGGAGCTCAGCACATCAGTGTAAATGCAAAGATGAAGCATCTATATTCAACTCCAGCCAGAAGTTTTAAATGGATGACCCATTCAATTTAATTCAGTTATCGTGATATCAAGAAATGACTGAAGGGATTGGATAATGCAAAGCCTATGGGCACTGATGACTTTCAGTCAATAGTGCAGATGACTCACGCTCCAGAACCAGCTGCATTCTAACCAAGATGTTCCTGTACAATTAGAACACTGATGTTTGCACAACAATGTGGAAAGTAGTTCAGATATGATCTGTCCATAAAGAAAACAGAACTAATCCAATCTGGCCAGTTACTGCTCTATCAGTCAACTCGATCACCAATAAATTAGGAGAAGGTATGGTCAACAGCACTATTGAGTAGCTTGTGCAAAGAAATAACCTGCTCACTGATGCTCAATTTGGATTCCACCAGTGCCAACAGGCTCCTGATGCTCTGAGAAATTAGTCCAAACATGGATAAAAAAAAAGTGACCTCCAGAGGTGAGATATGGTGACATCAAGGAGACCTCACAAATCTGAAGTCAATAGGATTCAGGGCAAAAATGTCTCCTAGCCAGTATAATACCTCGCACAAATGAAGATGATTGTGATTCTATGAGTAATACAGGAACAGTCACATAGCATAGAAGCAGACCCTTCATTCCAACCATGTTCCCAAACTAAACTAGTCTGACTTGCCTGCATTTGGCCCATATCCCTCCAAACTGTTCATATCCATGTACTTATGCAGATGTATTTTAAATGTTGTAACTATACCTACATCCACCATTTCCTTTAGTAATTCATTCCACACATGAACGTATGCAAAAACATTGACTCTCATGCCTCTTTTAAAACTTTTTCCTCTCACCTTAAAAATATGCCCTAGTTTTAAACTCCCCCATCCTAAAGAAACAACTCTTGCTATTCACCTTATCTATACCCCTCATGATTTAAAAAACCTCTTTAAAGTCACCCCTCAACCTTGAATGCTCCAGTGAAAAACAAGACCCAGTCTATTTTTATAAGTTGAAACCTCCATTCCTGGCAACATCCTGGTAAATTTTGTCTGAACACACTCCAATTTAATAATACCCTTCTTATAGCAGGGTGACCAGAATGGCACACAGTACTCCAGTAGAGGCCTCAACAACATCATGTACAACTTCAACGTAACATCACAACTCTATACGCTAAGGTCTAAGCAATGAAGGCAACTGTGCTTAATGCCTTCACAACCACTCTGTCTACCTGTGATGCAAATTTCAAAGAAATATGTACCCAAACCCCTTGATCTCTCTGTTCTATCATTACTTAGGGCCTAACCATTTATTGTGTGAGTCATGCCCTTGTTTGTTTTACTAAAATGCAATACCTCACATTTATCCAAATTAGGGCTCAGTGGTTAGCATTGCTGCCTCAGAGCACCAGGAACCTGGGTTCGATTCCAGTCTTGGGCGACTGTCTGTGTGGAGTTTGCACATTCTCCCCGTATCTGTGTGGGTTTCCTCCCACAGTCCAAAGATGTGCAGGTTAGGTGAATTGGTCATGCTAAATTGCCCATAGAGTTAGATGCATTAGTCAGGGTGGGTTACTCTTCGGAGGGTCGGTGTGAACTAGTTGGGTTGAAGGGCCTGTTTCCACACTGTAGGGAATTTAATCTAATCTAATCTAAATCTAATCTGAATGCCATCTCCTACACCTCAGGCAGGAGTGGGTACTGCAGATGCTGGAGAATAGAGTTAAGATTAGAGTGGTGCTGAAAAAGCACAGCAAGTCAGGCAGCATCCGAGGAGCAGGAAAATTGACATTTCAGGCAAAAGCCCTTCATCAGGATGAGGCCTCATTCCTGATGAAGGGCTTTTGCCTGAAATGTCAATTTTCCTGCTCCTTGCATGCTGCCTGACTTGCTGTGCTTTTCCAACACCACTCTAATCTTGACTCTAATCTCCAAAATCTGCAGTACCCACTTCTGCCAAGTTGATTTTAGCCTCACTGTGAATCCTCTTCCAAGGATGCTGACCTTAAAGAAGTTCTCCTCCTCGGCCTCATTCCTGATGAAGGACTTTTGCTGAAACATCAATTTTCCTGCTCCTTGGATGCTGCCTGACCAACTGTGCTTTTCCAGCACTACTCTAATCCTATCTGCTACTCCTCAGCCCACTGACCCAATTGATCAAGATCACTTTGTAATCTTAAATAACCTTCTTCACTGTCCACTATACCACCAATCTTAATGTCATTCACAAACTTACTAATCATGCCTCCTATATTCTTATCCAAAACATTCATATAAATGATAAACAATAGTGAACTCAATACCTGTCCATGTCGAACACTGCTGGTAAGAGACCTCCAGTCTGAAAAACAGCCATTCACCATTGCTTTCTGTCTCCAACTATCAAGCCAATTTTGTATCCAACTGGCAAGTTCAACCTGAATCCCATGTGATCTAACTTTACTAATTAGTCCACCACATGCAACCTTGTCAAAGGCTGTCCTAGTTCACATAAACAACATCTACATATCTGCCCTCAATCTTTTTAATTACTTGCTCAAAATACTGAATCAAGTTTGTGAGACATGATTTCCCTCATGCAAAACCATGCTGAATGACTCTAATCATTCCTTGCCTCTTCAATTGCATGAAAATCCTATCTTTCAGAATCATCTCTGAAGGCGGGTAGAAACCGCCCCGTATTTACCGTGGAGCAAGGCCCACATCGGGAAAACCAGCAGTATCCATTTTAAGCCAGCAGTGTCCATTTAAAGCAAACAGTATTCATTTTAAGACAGCAGCTGCCAGCCCGACCACGTGATCGGGAGAAGGGGGCCCAAAGACAGATCCAAATACATACCAGACCAGACACTAGTCATGACTCCAGACAATGGTCATGACTCACAGATCAAAACCCACCTTATAATCTCGTCAAGGTTCCAACTGACACACACCCATAACCTGATCATGCAAAACAGTCCTACACAAAAGGCAAACACCAAACAAACACGATGAACCTAACAGACACTTTGGAAGTAACAAAGGGGGGTGCTAGCCTCCAGCCCTCACGGAGAGACAAGCAGATAGCACCCGGACCCATTTACGTAAAGATAAACAGCACATCTTTTGTGTATGCTGCCGACTCTCCGAGGATGGCAGGAAGCTTGACATTCACACATACTCCAGCCATGATTACCACCATTCACACTCATTCATACCCAACCTCCTACATCCTGACCCATGAAGTATATAACTTGTAACATCGCGCGGGAAACGTTAGAGCGATTGAGATTCGGACCTCGGTTGGTCTCCGCTGGCGTTAAATACTTCAATAAAGTTACCGATTGTCGAATCGCAGTCTGGGCTCGGACTGAGATCATTTCATCCGCGCTAACAATCTCCAACAACTTAACCACGACCAGGATACCTCTGCAAGAGTTTCTCAGGGTAATATCTAAAACAACCCAAGTATCTTCAGCTGCTTCAGCAATTATTTTCACTCCAATATAAGGTCAGAAGTAAGGATGTTCACTGATGGTTACAAAATGTTCAACACTATTTTGGGAAAGCAAATCTTAGCAGGACTTATTCACTTAATGGTAAGGTCCTAGGGAGTGTTGTTGAACAAAGAGACCTTGGAGTGCAGGTTCATAGCTCCTTGAAAGTGGAGAAGGCGTTTGGTATGCTTTCCTTTATTGGTCAGAGAATTGAGTACAGGAGTTGGGAGGTCATGTTGCGGCTGTACAGGACATTGGTTAGGCCACTGTTGGAATATTGCATGCAATTCTGGTCTCCTTCCTATCGGAAAGATGTTGTGAAACTTGAAAGGGTTCAGAAAAGATTTACAAGGATGTTGCCAGGGTTGGGGGATTTGAGCTATAGGGAGAGGCCAAACAGGCTGGGGCTTTTTTCCCTGGAGCATCGGAGGGGAGACCTTATAGAGGTTTACAAGATTATGAGGAGCATGGATAGGATAAATAGGCAAAGTCTTTTCCTTGGGGTGGGGGAGTCCAGAACTAGAGGGCATAGGTTTAGGGTGAGAGGGAAAAGATATAAAAGAGACCGACAGGGCAACTTTTTCACGCAGTGAGTGATACGTGTATGGAATGAGCTGCCAGAGGAAGTGGTGGAGGCTGGTACAATTGCAACATTTAAGAGGCATTTGGATGGGTATATGAATAGGAAGGGTTTGGAGGGATATGAGCCAGGTGCTGGCAGGTGGGACTAGATTGGGTTGGGATATCTGGTCGGCATGGATAGGTTGGACTGAAGGGTCTGTTTCCATGCTGTACATCTCTATGACTCTATGACTATCCACAACTCTTCAGCTACTGATGTAGTCCATGACCATATGCAGCAAGACTTGGACAACATTCTCATTTGGGCTGATCAGTGGAAAATAGTATTCATGCCACACATGTGCCCAACTTTGACCATGACCAACAAGACAGAACCCAAACATTGTTGATTAACATTGAATGATAATGCCCTTGCTTAATTCTCCCACTCTTCGCATTCTGGGGTTTCCCATTGACCAGAATCTGAATTGGACTACCAACTTAATTATTTTGGATACAAAAGCAGGTCAGAGGCTGGCAATTCTGCAGTGAGTAACTCACCTTCTCACTTCTCCATGCCTGTTCACAAGACACATGGCTGATGGAATATTCTTTACTTACCTGCATGAATGTTGCTCCAACAGTTTGTACCAGCTACAAGATAAATCGTAACAACTCATTGCAATTCCTTTGAGAACATTTGCCAAATTGATCGAGCCTTTTCTGCCCGTCAATATAAACATGGCTAATTTTGGGCTTTAACTTCACATTCCTATCCTCTTCCTTTATCACTTAATTCCCTGTGAAACCAAGTATAACTACCATTTAACTGTATTAGTTATGTATCCACCAATCTCAGGGAAAGACAATTTTGTTTTGACCTTGCATAACCTAAGACATGATTATGACTTACAGATGCGGCTGACAATGGGCAGGTGGTGTAAACTGACAAGGGTAGAAGCAGAAGTGAGACAATTAAAAGGCGTAATGGTTAATAGCTTAATAAATTATAAGAAGAAAAACTGGGGTTGGAAGAAGAGGTGCTTAATTTGTCATGGGAACCTTAATCAGAATGTGATATATGGTTTTGTGCAATGAGAAGGGGTAAATTTATAATCTTGTTATAAGACCTCCTTTAGAAAAAAGTGACCATGGCATGGTAGGATTCTTTACTGGGATAGATTGAAATAGTCCAATCTGAAACTTCGGTCCTAAATCTAAACAAAGGAAGTTACAAAGGTATGAGGAGTGGGTTTTGTGCTGTAGACTGCATAACCTCATTAAAAGGCATGGCAATGGGTGGGCAATGGTTGATATTTAAAGACAGATACAGGCATTAAAACTATTATATATTCCTTTCCAACAAAAGGAAACATAGCTAACAACCATAGCTAACAAAATAAATTAAGGGTAGTATCAGATCCAAACAGGAGTCATATAAAGTTGCTAAAAATGAGTAATTAACCTGAGGACTTGGAACACTTTTGCATTTAGCAGAGGAGGACCAAGAGGTGTGAAGAGGGAACAAGCAGAGCATGAGAATAAACTTGAAAGTGACATGAAAACAGACTATCAGAGCATCCACAAGTATAAAAAGAAGAAATACTAATGAATACAATATAGGCCCCTTACAGCCTGAAACAGATGATTTAATGATGGAGCAGCAGGAAATGATGAGCAATTAAGTGATTACTTTGGTTCTCATAGGGGAAGACATAATAACTTATTAGAAATTCTAGGGAAACTAAGGTCTGTTGGGAAGAAGGAATTGAAAGAGATTTGTATTAGTTGCCTGTCACAACATGCATCCATATTATAGAGGTTGCTGTGTGGCCCAGTCATAGAGAGGCAGCCTGTTTTTCAGTAGCAGAAGCTGCCCCTCCTTCAACCATGTCAGGTTTGGATGAGACTATGAGGTGAACCCTTCTCCCCCAGACGCAACTCCTTTTCAAAAAGAGGTCTCACAACAAGATTGTGCATGCAGCAGCTCCTACAGTCACAATGCTCTCAGCTCCACTCCAGTACGATACTGCAGTAACAGCAGTGCGCAACCGAACTCAGCCCAGTGAAAGGGCAAAGATCAAAGGGGATAGACTCACTGGCTCCATGCACTGAGGAACAGCACCATGCATAATCAGGTGCTGGGAGTTGTTCACCCTGCTCCTGTGAATCTGGGCACCTGACGTCAACTTTATATACCAACCTTTTCCTAGCTACTATCAGTTCTGAAGAAGGATCACTGGTCTTCAAACACGAACTCTGCTTTCTCTGCACAGATCCTGCCAGACCTGCTCAGTTTTATCAACAAATTCTGATTTTGTTTCTAATTTCTAGCATCTGCAGTTCTTTGATTTTTTAAAAACTTTTTATCAATAATTTGGATGAGGGAACCAAAATTATATTTCACAATTTGCTGATGACACAAAACTGGGTGAGATTGTGAGTGGTGAGGAGGACGTAAAAAGGTTTCAAGGTAATTTACATAATGAGGATACATGTGATCTTGCCCCCCTTTGGTAAGAAACACAGAATGGGATAGAATACTTTTTAAATGGTGCTAGAATGTTGATGTAAAAGGGACCTGGGAGTCTTTGCACACTGATCACTAAAAGTAATTTGAAAATATTGTAAGTAGTTCGGAAGGCGATTAGTATGTTTGCCTTCAATGCAAGAGAGTTTGAGTACAGGAACAAGAAACATTTCTGCAGCTGTACAGGGTCTTGGCGAGATCACAATGGCATATTGTGTGCAGGTTTGGTCTCCTTACCGAAGAAAACACATACTTGTCATAAAGGAACACAGCAAAGGTTTACCAGATTGATTCCTAGAATGGCAGATTTTCCATATGAGCAAAGATCAAGTTAACTGGGCCTGTGTCATTGGAATTAAGAAGAATGGGAGGGGATCTCACATAAAAATAAATTAAATTGCTATGGGTATAAACTGACTGGTTGTTGGGTATGGTGTTTTTCTTGACTAGGGGATAGCATAAAGGGTCATGGTCCCAGGGTACGTAATAGGCCAGTTTTGACTGAGTGGAGGAAAACTTTCTTCACTCGTAGGATGGTGAACCTACCACAGAAAGCTGTGGAGACCAAGTCACTGAATAAATGTAAGAAAGAAATAGATGGAATTCTGGGAGTATGACATTGAGAGAGAGGATCAGAAATTATCAAATTGAATGGTAGAACAAGCTAACTGGACTGAATGGACTACTCCTGCCCCTATTTTCTATGTTTCTACAAATGGACAATGAGTTGATGAGTGTCAATTGATAATGTTCTGTCTGGGGAACTTCTTAATTTTGAATTCCAGAAAGGGATCGGAACAGCCAAATTCTGATGGTGACTTCAGAGAGAATCAAGAGATTTGACAGATGGTCAGAGTATTAAGCTGAAATTTAGGCCAGATGGAGCAAGCACTTGCCACCATGATTTTTATACAAGACATTACAAGACAGTGGGCGGCACGGTGGCACAGTGGTTAGTACTGCTGCCTCACAGCGCCAGAGACCTGGGTTCAATTCCCGACTCAGGTGACTGACTGTGTGGAGTTTGCACATTCTCCCCGTGTCTGTGTGGGTTTGCTCCGGTTTCCTCCCACAGTCCAAAGATGTGCAGGTCAGGTGAATTGGCCATGCTAAATTGCCCGTAGTGTTAGGTAAAAAGGTGTACATGTAGGGGTGTGGGTGGGTTGCGCTTCGGCAGGTTGGTGTTGGGCTGAAGGGCCTGTTTCCACACTGTAAGTAATCTAATTATCAGATATTATTACACTCAATTATACTTTCTGAGTTTCTGTTCACACAGTGTGGCGTATCAAGTCTTGGTTGTGCTGAGTAGAATGAATCACTGCCACCAACGTGGATCAATGTTGAATCATTAGACAATGAAGTTTTTTGAAATAAAGTCACTTTAATTTGTCTATTCGCCATGCGATAGAAAGATATTGAATCTGAATGTAACAACTGAAGGGTATTAAATTATTCTACAACTGAATTGTCCAGAGAATATGATGTTCCAAAATATTATGATAAAGCAATAACTTGGAGGTGCTGGTATTGGACTGGGGTGTACAAAGTTAAAAATCACACAACACCAGGTTATAGTCCAACAGGTTTATTTGGAAGCACTAGCTTTCGAAGCACCCATCAGGTGGTTGTGGAGAATGTTTTTTTTATTCAAAAACAAGAATGGGAAGGAACATAATGTCCCTGGTCTCACAATTCTTCATTGCTATTTACACATGATTTTAGATACATTGAGAATATTTGTGAGGATATGAAATGTTGTGAAATTATATTGTGAATAATTACATTCACTGAAGGGACCATCTTTATTGTTGCAATAAGCCACAATCAATATTAACAAAACTTACGAAGAACTGATGTATACTTTCATTGAATGAGTAAGGAAGGAACAGCAGGTGTTACTTATTTGACTACAGACTGTTGTTATTTAATTTAGTAAAGCAGCAGTCATAACCCCCAGATTTGCAATTGTTACTGGAAACTCTGTATTTGAACTACCGCTGTCAGATTGAAGTGATTATTATCAAAGCCATAAATTAAGTCTTACTTGACAGTGTCTCTGCTGCTACTGGACATGTCTGCAGCTTTTCACATGGTCAATTACACTATCCTCCTTCAACACTTCTCCAGTGTTGTATGGCTGAGTGGGATTTCATTTATCTTGGTCCATTTTTATCTTCCCAGAGAATCACCTGTAATCACTATTTTTCTCTGTTTCTGCGTAGGAACTGCACTTTATTCCTGTTTCTCCTTCAGAGACTCTCAAAGATCTATCTTTGGTTTCCTCTTATTTTTCACAATGTAAACAGTGGAATAATAATTTTAAGTTATTCTGAAATAAGATAAAATTCAGTAGACCTGTGAATAAATAAATGGGTTAACCCCTGACAGTGGCTTTTTTGACACAGTCTGGAAAATTTTGTGTCATGTTACTATCCAGATGTCATTGAGGGATAAAGACACATTCTGGCTGAATACCTGAAGCCAAGTTTCATGAGTACAATGTTACCTGGGCAATGAATTCCTGCATAAAATGGTTAAAAGGTCAGTGACAAATTTTCAAAAAGGCATTTTTTAAAAAGTGATACAGAATCTGATTATACTCTTAGGGCTCAAGAGGTAGTCCGTTTTCAGAAAAGGATAAAGATTGTCTTTTATTCTTGTTTAACAAAGCTGTTTGCAAAAGTTAAACAGTAAAGGAGAATAGACACCTTTCTACCCAGATGTGTGCTGCTAAAGTGACTTTATGGCTTCCAGCTGAATGTCACATATAACTCACCTTGTCAGTCATCAGCTATTTGTAAAAGTGTTATCTGAACTGGGCGAAAGTGGGGACTGCAAATGCTGGAGATCAGAGTCGAACAGTGTGGGCTAGAAAAGCACAGCAGGTCAGGCAGCATCTGAGGAGCAGGATAATCAATATTTTGGGCATAAACCCTTCATCAGGAATAGCAGGAGAATAGACATTTCTGGCATAAGTCCTTCGTTCCTGATTAAGGGTTTATATCCGAAATATCAATTCTCCTGCTCCTTGGATGCTGCCTGACCTGCTGTGCTTTTCCTGCACCACACTTCAACTGAATATCTGCACTGGGCGCACATCCTGCTCACTATATTATGGCTTCTCACCTTTCATCTATATGCAAGACATTATCAGAGATTATAAAACTCAAGTATACCTTCTGAGCTTCTGCTCAGACACTGTGGCATGTTAAATCCTACTTGTGCTGAATAGGCTGAATCACTGCCACCAATATGGACCAAAGTTGAATCATTAGATAATAAAGATTTCTAAATAACCCCACTTTAACTTGTCAATTAGTCATGTAATAGAAAGATGTTGAATCTGAACTTTACAACTGATGAGCTTAAATAAACATCATCAAATTATTCTACAACTGAATTGTCTAGAGATTATGATGTTGCAAAATATTATGATAAAACTTTTTGTGTTCAAAAACAAGGACGAGAAGGAACAAAACATCCTTTGTCTCTATGGTGTCACAATTCTTCATTGCTATTTACACATTATTTTAGATATCTTGAAGATATTCATGAGGATATGAAAGCTTATGAAATTATATTGTGAATAATTATATTCACTAAAGGCACCATCTTTATTGTTGCAACAAGTCACAATCAATCTTAACAAAATTGGCTGGCTGACCTCCTACTACCCTTCTCCATGAGTAAGATAATCTTCTGCTCTCTTACCACTCCTAACATAAAACATAGGGCAGTACATTCACAACTGTTGGCCACATTGCTGCATTGAACGCTTATGCTCTCTGATATTGTACAGCTTTCTTGCAGCTAGACTGTTGTCTGATAGATGCTACAGTTAGCTCCGACATTGTAAATATTCTAGCCACCTGCGACTAAATGGCCAATTTTGGACTAATCTGTTGCTTTCTGCAAAATTCTGCTAGGTGTCACAAAATAACCTTGGGTTGGATTAGGATCAGGAAATGGACCTGCCATTGGGTTTTTGACACAGTCTGGAAAATTTAACATCCTGTTACTATCCAGATGTCATTGAGGAATAAAGACACATTCTGGCTGGATACCTGAAGCTACCTTTTATGAGTACAATGTTATGTGAGCAATCAATTACTGCATAAAATGGTTAAACGATCAGTGACGAGCATTCAAAAGGAATTTTTAAAAAATGATACAGAATCTGATTATACTCTTAGGGCTCAAGAGCTCTCTGTTTTCTGAAAAGGTGTCCATGGACGACTGAAGTGGTGAGAGATACTCAAAACACATACAGAATGACAAAAAAAACTAACACAGATCTTGGTAATTAGGAAAGGTATAAGACAGCAAGGCATTTGTCAGGGATATCAATCAACAAAAAAAAGTTTTAGTTACGTTGTGAAAAGAAGGTAATCAGGAAAAAGATGTCGCTGGAACCCTAACCATAACACTACTGTCAATGGAAATATGGAAATGTTGTACCTGTGGAATAATTACACAAATGTTTATAGCACGGTAAGAAATCACATGAACAAGGATACTGATATTGAATCAGGGACAGGAATTCAATAAAATTAACATAAGCAAAACAACCTCAATGAAGAAAATAATAGTACTGAAGAGTAATGAAAAATACCCAGGATCATATGATTTGTATCCTAGGAATTTAAATGATGTATTTTCAAGAATATTGAAAATGCCTGAACTATGATTATACAACATTATCTCAATTAAAAGACTATTCCTTTAGAAAATTTGATGTTTAAGAAAGGTATGAGAAAAACAAATCCCCGAGCTGTTCAGCTACCTGGGAGCCAATTATGTAGTTGCTGGTAGGCAAGAGGCCTTTGTTATTGATCATTGGTCACCATTTCACACACCAATCTGTTATTTGTGGCCAACCAAACCACCATTCATCTATACCTCTTGCTCCAGCTCATCTGCAAAAAGACATTTCCCAACAGCTTGCACAAAAAACTGTTTAAATCGTATTTACATTAAGAACTAATTTAAGAATAAATTAAAGTGAAATAACCATTTAATAAGCTTGGCTTTCAAAACAGTGCTTTTCTCATTTCAGTCCATAATAAAAATATGGAAAAATAAAACAATACAGTTGTTAAAACTATAACTTCCAGTGTTCCCATTTGAGCCTGAAGCTAAAATTTTCTACGTGCCATAACAAGCTCCAGAACAGCCTCTGATGATGGTCCTGTCAAAGACTTGACAAAACAACAGAGCCCAAATTTCAGCAACTTGTGTTACTGCCCACAACTGGTGCTGGATATAACAGCTTGGGTTTTTTGATGGTCAGATAGTTGTTTTTAGTAGTAAGGACTGGAAATTCACATTGGGATCCTGTAGAATCCTGACAGAGCAGGCTCTGAGGGAATTGCTGGGGAAATTGAAGGGATGCTGTTCAGCAATTGCCCCGTATCAGGAGCCCAGTAAAATTTGAGTGATAGTGAAGTGGCTGGCTGTGATGCTAAGTATTGAAGTCACACAAACAGCAATATTGAGGATTGTTAAATGAACAAGGCTTCGATGAAATGTTATTGCAGAAACTATATTTAATCAGTAAGTATGTGGGAAATATGGAATGTTGTTGGCTCCTTTTCAAAGGTACCTAGATAAGTTTAATGTGTGCACCCATTTAATCATGTTTGTTTCAAGCATAAATTCTGACTGTGATTGCAGTTATTTGCATGAAATACAAATTTTAAACAAGAAGGAAATAAATCTTTGATATTTGTTATATTAGTGAGTAAAAATCAGATGAAAATGGTTCTGAAGGAATAGTATACTTTAAGGTATGTTTGAGTATTTAACTGTCAAAGGCTTGGTATTCAGATAATAAAGCAAACATATCTAATGTGGAAATAATATTTGACCTAAAGCAGAAGAGTTGATTTCTTATTAAAATTAATACATTTTCAGTTGAGGACAAATAGCTATTGACTTCTACTACACAGGAGATACAACTATGAAAACTGCTTACTTCAACAAATAATGAAATTCGTTCGGCTCATTTATTTGTGATCAAGGCACCTAATTTGGACAATGAATCTCAGGCAAATTGCAAATCAAAAATTGTAAATTTAGTGATTGTTTTTTGAAAGCATGTTGTGTTTGTAGTGTAATAAAGTTCGCAAATCTCAGTTTCTCCACATCCTCTCTTAACACATGATTGAATTGTGGAATGGGTGGTGGTGTGGGCAAAAGGTTATTTCGAATCATTTTGGACAGTTTCAGTAAAGTTCCAGGCTGAAAAGGAAAGAAAGAAAAGGTTTGCACATTACTGATATCTGGTCAGGTCTGAATTTGTTTTATGGAAATACTATTGGTTCTTTTCTCTGATAGTTTTATACGTTTCAAGTGTTTAGAATACTTAAAACTTTAAAAGTGAGTTAAAGACTGACCTGTGATATGTGATATTGCTAGAGTGTGTAACTTTGTCAGAAATGCTTCACTGCTGATAATCTCAATCAGTGGACCAAGTTACAGAAAGAGGTTGAACTTCTCTTTGCAGCTGATGAATGAATTGTTATCACATTTCTCAGCCTAGTCTGTAGTAAATGCTGTCACTTCAGCATAACGTTTCTTCTAAGAGGCTATTAGGTAACATTGAAGCACATGGAATGATGGTAAAATATTTTGGTTTAGAAATTGAGCCGAAGAAGACAGAATGAATGAAGGAGTACATGTGACCAGTGTCCCACAAGAAATTGTGCTACAGCCTCGATCAATCAGTCATCATATTTATTGATTACCTCAATGAGATTGGATATCACTTGCCAATTTGTCAATGATCCAAATACAGGTGGCATTGAAGACAATATAGACGGAAGCAAACAGTTGTTAAGTGAAATTAATTGACGAGGTGAATGTGCAAAACATTGATTAATGAATTTCATTGTAGGTGAATGTTTTGTCATTCACTTTACATGTAAAAAAAACAAGAAACTTAAAATGGGTGAACCGAGCTACCTTAGGGAGAATGTGCTGCTCTTTGAGGGGTGCAGCGTAGGTTGCCAGATTGATACCTGAACTCAAAGATTAAGTAACATGGAGAAATTACACAGATTAGTATTTCATTCCTTACAATGTAGAAAGCTAAGAAGTGGTAAGATTCAAACTTACAAAACATTAAGGAGAATAGGTTGAGTAGATGAACTATTTCTGATTGTTGGAGAGTCTAGGGGACACAATCTAAACATTAGAGTTAGACTTTCCATATTGGGAGATTTGAATTCTCTTTCCTACATGGCAATTTACACTGGATCAGTTACAAATTTTAAATCTCAAATTGATAGACCTTTGTTATTCAAATATATTAGTGGCATGAGGCAAAGCAGTTTGATGGAGTGAGCTTGTAGATCAACCTTGTCCTCACTGTGATAGAACAATCTGGATGGGTGAACTGGCTTCCTGCTGTTCAATGTTTGAATCAATGAAGGTGTCCACAAAAAAAAACTTCTCTTTTTTTTGTTGCCACTGAATTTATCCAGAAAGTGTTTGATCATTTTTGTTTCATTAATCAGGCTGTACCTCGATATTATGAAATAAGTTTAACCAATGGCTCCTTCAGACCTCAGTTAATTGTTTTTCAAATTCTTCATAAAAACAGGTGGAAACAAGTTGCAAGAGGGATACAGTTTACCGAGAGATATTAATAGGTTAAGTAAATGGGCAAAAAGTTGGCAAATGGAGTAGAATGTGGGAAAATGTAACTTTGTTTATTTTGAAAGGGAGAAACAAAAGAACAAAGTATTATTTAAATGGAGAAAAACTGTAGAAAGCTGTAACACAAAGGGAAATGGGGGTACTTGTGCACGAATCACAAAGCTAGCACACAGGGACAGCTGCTAATTAGAAAGGCTAATGGAATATTGGTCCTAACTTCAAGAGGGATGGTGTATAAGAGTAGATTAGATTAGATTAGATTAGATTAGATTAGATTACTTACAGTGTGGAAACAGGCCCTTCGGCCCAACAAGTCCACACCGCCCCGCCGAAGCGCAACCCACCCATATCCCTACATCTACCCCTTACCTAACACTACGGGCAATTTAGCATGGCCAATTCACCTGACCTGCACATCTTTGGCTTGTGGGAGGAAACCGGAGCACCCGGAGGAAACCCACGCAGACACGGGGAGAACGTGCAAACTCCACACAGTTAGTCGCCTGAGGCGGGAATTGAACCCGGATCTCTGGGTAGGGACGTCTTAGACTGGTGAGACCACTTCTGGAGCACTAGGAGTAGTTTTGATCCTCTTATTTAAGAAAAGATTAATTGGAGTCAGTTCAGAGAAGGTTCACTTTGGTATGGAGGGATAATCTATGAGCAAAGTTTAGACTGGTTGGAACTCTCCTCACTAGAATTTAGAAGAGTGAGAGGTGATCTCATTGAAACATACAGGATTCTTAAGGGGCTAGACAGGGTAAATGCTGAAAGAATGTTCCCCCCCATGAGGGAATCTAGGTCCAGAGGGAATAGTTTTCAGAACAAAAAGGTACCAATTTAAGGCTGAGATGAGGAGGATTTTTTTCGAGAATCATAGAAGCCCCACTGTACAGAAAGGGGCCATTTGGCTCATTGACCCTCCAAAGAGCATCCCACCCAACCCTTGTGACCCGACATTTACTGTAGCTAATCCACCTCACCTTCACATCCCTGGATACTATGGAGCAATTTAGAAATGGCCAATCCACCTCAATTACACTTCTTTAGACTTTGGGAGAAATCTGGAACACATGAAGAAAACCCACACAGACAGAGGGACAACATGCAAGCTCCACACAGGCAGTCACCTGAGGCTGGAATCAAACCTGGTTTTCTGG
Source organism: Chiloscyllium punctatum (assembly GCF_047496795.1). Taxonomy (NCBI): domain Eukaryota; kingdom Metazoa; phylum Chordata; class Chondrichthyes; order Orectolobiformes; family Hemiscylliidae; genus Chiloscyllium; species Chiloscyllium punctatum. Next base: position 58,357,807 of record NC_092748.1, on the reverse strand, counting down.
CACTGTGAGACAGCAGTGTTAACCACTGAGCCAACGTGCTGCCAACATCTGCCAACACCTCTCACAACCCCAATAACCACCCCACACACCCCCCACCCCCACAGAACCCATCCACACCTCCTTTTGTCAAAGGGTTTTGCGTCTTTGGATCTCCTTGTCACAGTGAGCTGTGGGGTAGAGTCCCTGTATATATTTAAGGCTGAGTTAGATAGATTCTTGATTAGTAGAGGAATCGAGGGTTCAGGGGAAAGGGCAGGAAGGTGTATGTGAGAAACATCGAATCAAGCATTGTCCTATTGAACAGCAGAGCAGGCTGGAGGGGCCCAACGGCCTATTCCTATTCCTATATCATATGGTCTTATGGTCTTAATTACCTCTGTGAAATAAAGCCATGGGCAGTGCAATTCACTTGGCAATGGGCAATTGGCAATTGAGAAAATGAATGTGGCACTGAATATGACAGGAAAACGTTCATCCAAAGCACATTTAGTGCCACTTACTTTTGCTATTTTAGAAGGTGCTTTCATCATGCGACAATCTGCCATATCAGCCCTAAATGACCACATAGGAAAGTAATGAGTTTGTCAGAGACTTTTCCTGTAGTCCTGGTTCCTGATTCTGAAAAAGTTGATCGTGAAAAAAATGTAATGTCTGTGCAACTACAAGAACTCTATGAGAGCAGATCATTGCCATTCTGAAGTTTTGTTTTAAGTGCCTGAATATAACTGAAGCATTCCTACAATTCCACCTCCAGAATCTATGAGATGACTATGTAATGCATATGACCATGCAAAACTTAACAGTGATGGTTATGGAGAAGGTGGAAATGCTGCATCCTGTTATCGAGTGGAAGATGCATGGGAAAGAGATGAGCTGGACCAAGAGAGGCATCAGCTTGGAGCATATGAATACTTAGAACTAAATGTCTCCAGCAAATCAAAGTTATCTGTGCCTGGACCAAGGCTCTAATGAGCTCAGAAGCTTATTGAGCAGAATATTGTTGAATAAGTGCTGCTTGACAGCATTGTTGTCAACACTTTCCATCTCTCTGCTGATGATTGAGACTGGTCTGACAGGCACAGTAATGCCCTTGTCTGGATTCAATTTCTATTCAAACACCTGGAGAGTCAGAAAGAACAAAATAGAGAAGCCGCAGTAAGGAGCAATATCACTGCTGGATCTTTCTTTTTCTTTCTCTTTTCCTGAGTTTAGGAACATGACAAAGTCAACACTCAGTATTTCAATTACTTTGCACACACTGACTTTAAGATGTTGTCTCTGCCAAATATGACACAAATATGACCCTAACCCTAATTTACTTCACCCTTCACGATTTAAAGCATCTAGGTAACATTTTAACCAATCCATTCCACAATGAGGATGTGCATCCACTGCTCAAAATAGCAGAATTGAATGCATCTGCATTTAGAGTGCTCAATACTGGCTTGAAACTTCTTCTAAAGTACAACTCTTTCTGCCTGATCAGTATCATGATCTACTCCTCTGAACCTTTAATATTGAAGGTCATTTTGAAACCGTTATTATTCCATTTAGGATTGCTGATTAACTAATGATATTTTGAATTTTGCAACTGAATCATCTATTAAACAACTATTAAACATTCCCTGAGCTTTTATTCATTTGTATGGTTTATTCTTCTGTTATAGTTCGTTAATCCCTACTGTCTGCCATAGCTGTCAAAGATTTCCCTATTATCGCAGCTTATAGATACTCACAAGTCTTTTTCATATAGATGCTTGTACCCTATGGCCTGGAAATGCTGCTAACATTGAATGGTCCATTTTTTTGTAATGCTGTTGAACACCTCATTTGTGCTGTGAAAGCTGCTGGAAATGAACATTATTCTCAGAAACTATTTTAAAGCTTCTGACATTTGTTCCAAAAGTGTGTATCAATGAGAAAATTAGGGAACTGGAGCTGGAGTTGGATGAACTTCGGATCATTCGGGAGGCAGAGGGGGTCATAGATCGGAGCTATAGGGAAGTAGTAACTCCAAAGATGGCAGATAGATGGGTGACAGTGAGGGGGACTGGGAGGAAGCAGCCAGTGCAGGGACCCCCTGCGGCCGTTCCCCTCAAGAACAAGTATACCGTTTTGGATACTTGTGGGGGGGACGACTTACCAGGGGTAAGTGACGGGGCTCAGGCCTCTGGCACGGAGCCTGTCCCCGCTACTCAGAAGGGAAGGGTGGAGAAGAGCAGAGCAATAATAATTGGGGACTCGATAGTTCGGGGCACAGATAGGCGGTTTTGTGGGAACGAGAGAGACTCACGTTTGGTATGTTGCCTCCCAGGTGCAAGGGTACGTGATGTCTCTGATCGTGTTTTCCGGGTCCTTAAGGGGAGGGGGAGCAGCCTGAAGTCGTGGTCCATATTGGCACCAATGACATAGGTAGGAGGAGTGCTGAGGATGTTAGACAGGCTTTTAGGGAGCTAGGTTGGAAGCTCAGAGTTAGAACGAACAGAGTTGTTGTCTCTGGTTTGTTACCCGTGCCACGTGATAGAGAGTCGAGGAATAGGGAGAGAGAACAGTTAAATGCGTGGCTACAGGGATGGTGCAGGAGGGAGGGATTTCGGTACTTGGATAACTGGGGTTCTTTCTGGGGAAGGTGGGACCTCTATAAACAGGATGGTCTGCACCTGAACCTGAGGGGCACCAGTATCCTTGGGGGGAGGTTTGCTAGTGCTCTTGGGGGGGGGGTTAAACTAACTCTGCAGGGGCATGGGAACCCAGACTGTAGCTTTAGGGTGCAGGACCTGGAGTGTAGGGAGGTTAGGAATATGGCATCAATCTTAAAGGAGGGTGCCTGTAAACAGAAGAGTGGCTTGAAGTGTGTATACTTTAATGCCAGAAGTATACAAAATAAGGTAGGTGAACTTGCAGCATGGGTTGGTACCTGGGACTTCGATGTTGTGGCTATTACGGAGACATGGCTAGATCAGGGACAGGATTGGCTGTTGCAGGTTCCAGGGTTTAAATGTTTTAATAGGGTCAGAGGTGGGGGTAAAAGAGGGGGGGGTGTGGCTTTGCTTGTCAAAGATAGTATTACAGCGGTGGAAAGGAAGATGGACGAAGATTTGCCATCTGAGGTAGTTTGGGTTGAGGTTAGGAATAGGAGAGGTGAGGTCACCCTGTTAGGAGTCTTTTACAGGCCTCCTAAGAGTCCTAGAATTGTTGAAGAAAGGATTGCGAAGATGATTCAGGAGAAGAGTGACAGTAATAGGGTGGTTGTTATGGGGGACTTTAACTTTCCTGATATTGATTGGGAAAGCTATAGCTCAAGTTCGTTAGATGGGTCAGTGTTTGTCCAATGTGTGCAGGAGAGTTTCCTGACACAATATGTAGATAAGCCAACAAGAGGTGAGGCCATACTGGATTTGGTTCTGGGTAACGAACCAGGCCAGGTATTAGAACTAGAGGTAGGTGAGCACTTTGGGGACAGTGACCACAATTCGGTGATTTTTACTCTAGTGATGGAGAGGGATAAGTGTGTACTACAGGGCAAGAGTTATAGCTGGGGGCAGGGAAATTATGATGCGGTGAGGCATGACTTAGGATGTGTGGATTGGAAAAGTAGATTCCAAGGCAAGAGCGTAATTGATATGTGGAGCTTGTTCAAGGAGCAACTATTGAGTGTCCTTGATAAGTTCGTACCTATCAGGCAGGGAGGAAAGGGTCGTGTGAGGGAGCCGTGGTTTAATAAGGAATTGGAATCCCTTGTTAAATGGAAGAGGGCGGCCTTTGTAAAGATGAGGCGTGAAGGTTCAATAGGGGCGATTGAGAGTTATAAGGTAGCCCGGAAGGACCTGAAGAGAGAGCTAAGAGCAGCAAGGAGGGGACATGAAAGGTCCTTAGTTGGTAGCATTAGGGAAAACCCTAAGGCTTTCTATAGGTATGTTAGGAATAAAAGAATGACTAGGGTAGGAATAGGTCCAATCAAGGATAGTAATGGGAAGTTGCGTGTGGAGGCTGAAGAGATTGGGGAGGCACTGAATGAATACTTTTCGTCAGTATTCACTCAGGAACAGGACATTGTTGTCGATATGAATACTGAGGCACGAATAAGTAGAATGGATGGCTTTGAGATATGTAGAGAAGAGGTGTTGGAAATTCTGGCAAGGGTGAAAATAGATAAGTCCCCTGGGCCTGATGGCATTTATCCTAGGATTCTCTGGGAAGCAAGGGAGGAGATTGCAGAGCCATTGGCCTTGATTTTTGTGTCCTCTTTGTCTACAGGAGTAGTTCCAGAGGACTGGAGGCTAGCAAACGTGGTTCCCTTGTTCAAGAAGGGGAGTAGGGATAATCCTAGTAACTATAGGCCAGTGAGTCTCACTTCTGTTGTGGGCAAAGTCTTAGAGAGAATTGTAAGGGATAGGATTTATGCACATCTGGATAAGAATAATGTGATCAAGGATAGTCAGCATGGTTTTGTGAAGGGCAGGTCTTGCCTCACAAACCTTATTGAATTCTTTGAGAAGGTGACTAAGGAGGTGGATGAGAGGAAAGCGGTAGATGTGGTATATATGGATTTTAGTAAGGCATTTGATAAGGTCCCCCATGGTAGGCTACTGCAGAAAATACAGAGATATGGCATTGAGGGTGAGTTGGAGGTTTGGATTAGGAATTGGCTGGCTGGAAGAAGACAGAGGGTAGTAGTTGATGGCAAAGGTTCATCTTGGAGTGCCGTCACTAGCGGTGTTCCGCAAGGATCTGTTTTGGGACCATTGCTGTTTGTCATTTTTATAAATGACCTGGAGGAAGGGTGAGAAGGTTGGGTGAGCAAGTTTGCGGATGATACGAAAGTCGGAGGAGTTGTAGACAGTGAGGAAGGATGTGGCAGGTTACAGCAAGATATAGAGAAGCTGCAGAGCTGGGCAGAAAGGTGGCAAATGGAGTTCAATGTAGCTAAGTGTGAGGTGATTCACTTTGGTAAGAGTAACAAAAAGATGGGGTACTGGGCTAATGGTCGGATACTTGGTAGTGTGGAAGAGCAGAGGGATCTTGGTGTCCATGTACACAGATCTCTGAAAGTTGCCACCCAGGTAAATAGTGCAGTGAAGAAGGCATATGGCGTACTGGCTTTTATTGGTAGAGGAATTGAGTTCCGGAGTCCTGAGGTCATGCTGCAGTTGTATAAGACTCTGGTGCAGCCGCATCTGGAATGTTGTGTGCAGTTTTGGTCGCCATACTATAGGAAGGATGTGGAGGCACTGGAACGGGTGCAGAGGAAGTTTACCAGGATGTTGCCTGGTATGGTAGGAAGATCCTATGAGGAAAGGCTGAGTCTCTTGGGGTTGTTTTCATTGGAGAAAAGAAGGTTTAGGGGTGACTTGATAGAGGTGTACAAGATGATTAGGGGGTTAGATAGGGTTGACAGTGAGAACCTTTTTCCACGTATGGAGTCAGCTATTACAAGGGGGCAGAGCTTTAAATTAAGGGGGGGTAGATATAGGACTGATGTTAGGGGTAGGTTCTTCACTCAGCGAGTCGTAAGTTCATGGAATGCCCTGCCAGTAGCAGTGGTGGACTCTCCCTCTTTATGGGTATTTAAGCGGGCATTGGATAGGTATATGGAGGATAGTGGGTTAGTGTAGGTTAGGTGGGCTTGGATCGGCGCAACATCGAGGGCCGAAGGGCCTGTACTGCGCTGTATTCTTCTATGTTCTATGTTCTAAAATTCATATTCGACACCTTAGCACAATTCAACAATTTAAAAGCAAGCACTAACTTTGGAGTCTCCAAATAGAATTTTGTAATCTGTTACGTTCCATTATATATTCTTCTATGGAATAACCATTTGCTTTTTAAATTTATCAACATTTGACCACACATCTGACCATACAGTATTTAACAGATGGTCATTCTTATATATTTTGTCTATAAATATTACAGATTATCAAAACCTATTTTAGTATCAAAAATATTTTGCACCTTATCCTGCTTTTGTAATAATAATTAAAACCCAAAGGTGCGCTTTGTTTTCTCAATGGTACACACGTAATCTGTGTTCATATATTGACTTTGATCTTATATTGATCATAAAATTCAGATTCCCAGAACATCGTTGGGAAGTCATGTCAGACTCTACATTTTTTTAAACTGTTGCTAGGAATACTCTTTACCTTTTTGGTCTAACAAATAAAAGTTAAAAATGCAAAACGTACCTGCTGAATTCCTTCCAGTTGGGCTGACAGTACCACTCAGACCATTGGTTTAAGTAATACTTGAGCCTCACATACACGATTGGAATCTCATCTGCATATTTAAAAAAGCAGCCTGTTGTTTTTTGTCTTTTGGTGGATGTTTTTCCCACTTGGTTAAGGGAGCAATGTGAAATAGAGAACTAAAGGATGTGTGCAGGCAAGTTTCTCGAGGGGTTTTAATTGCCCACCTACCTAGCTTCAGTTGAGTGAACAGGGTTAAAATCACCTTTTATAGTTCAATCAAAATCGAGTGAACTCTATAAGGTTGTTCATATTTGAGCAATATAATTTATAGCAGGAATCAGAATGGGTATTGTGGAAATATCATTTTCAGGATGGAGATAAATGCTATTCTGGGTTATTACTATATTTAAAAGTGAGTATCCAGACTATGTTCAGCAAAGAGTATTTGTCACTGCATTTCCTATAGAAGTGAGCTTTCGAGTTTAAGAAGAAAACAACTGCAGGTGAACACTTCAACTGTAAAGAACATAAGAATAGGACTAGATCATTTAACTCCTGAACCTATTACTTTTCTATTAAATACTTCCCTGTAGAAGTGCTCCACATGTTAATGTTTTTCTTGAGTTACTTACTAAAAATTCTGCAGCTGTTAGCAAGTGATATTTCATTAGCCTATTAAATTTAAAGCATCTGGCAAAATCTGCTGCTATATTAGCAATCAAACTTTGGACTCACTTTCTCAATCAAGGAGATAATTAATGTGGCTCAATATTAAAATATAACATGATTTGAAACTTAGCTGTGAAAATATCACCTTTGTTGCAAAGTAATTTCTGTTTCCAAATCTATTTACCTTAATGTTCTCTATATTGTACCATATTTTTACACCTTGAGAAATAAATAAGAATGAATGCTTTATTAAATTAACTTTAAATAAACCAGTAATACTGTGCACCATATATGCTGGTCTTATGCATTTTGCTCTGTGCATCTTCTGATCAAAGCTGTTTATCTTTGAACTGACAAACATCGTACTGTGAAGAGAACCTATTGGTTATCTAAATAAACCTTTTTAGTTCGCTGTTAAAATTGCTAATGTATAGAATGCAATTACTGACTTCCTGGCATCCTGTCATTTTGACAATTGGGTTGAGCTGGGTATGAGTCAGACAATCCGGCTTAAATCAATAATTCACTACATGGGACAAACTCCATGTGAATGTTAAATGAGAATGATTTGAACTTGGACTTATAAAATATCCATGCCCTAACTACAAACTGACTGCTTGATTAAGTTTGAAATATCTTATTATGGAATTTAATTACTCAATGCACTGACCAATAAAGGCAAGTACACCAAATGCCTTCTTCACTATCCAATCTACCTAAGACTCCTCTTTCAAGGAACTATGAACCTGCACTCCAAGGTCTCTATGTTCAGCAACACTCACCAGGATCTTACTATTAAGTGTATAAGTCTTGCCCTGATTGCCTTTCCAAAATGCAGCACCTCATATCTATATAAATTAAACTCCATCTGCCACTCCTTGGCCCCTCGGCTCATCTGATCAAGATCCCATTGTACTCTGAGGCAGCCTTTTTCTTTGGCCACTACAATTCAATTTTTGTGATTTCTGCAAACTTATTAACCATACCTCCTATGTTCACATCCAAATCATTTACATAAATGATGAAAAGCAGTGGACCCAGCACTGATCATTGTGACACACTGCTGGTCCAGTCTGATAATCAACCATCCATCACTACCCTCTGTCTTCTACCTTCAAGCCAGTTCTGTATTGAAATGGCTAGTTCTCCCTGTATTCCATGTGGTCTAACCTTGCTAAGCAGTCTACCATGAGGAACCTTGTTGAATGTCTTATTGAAGTTCATATTGGTCGTGTCCACCACTCTGCCCTTATCAGTCCTCTTCATTACTTCTTCAAAAAACTCAATGAAGTTAGTGAGACACAATTTTCCATTCACAAAGCCATGTTGACTATTCCATATCAGTCCTTGCCTTTCCAAATAAATCTAGTCCCTCAGGATTCCCTCCAAAACCTTACCCACCACCAATGTCAGGATCACCGATCTATAATTCCTTGGCTTTTCCTTACCACCTTTCTTAAATAGTGACACAATGCTAGCCAACCTCCAGTCTTCCAGCACCTCACCTGTGGCAATCACTGATACAAATATATCAGCAAGGCGCCAAGCAATCACTTTCCTAGCTTCCCACAGAATTCTAGGGCACACCTGATTAGGTCTTGGGGATTTATCCACCTTTATACATTTTAAGAGATGCAGCACTTCCTCTGTGACATGGACATTTTTCAAGATGTTGCTATTTATTTCCCCACATGCTATATCTTCCATGTCCTCCTCCACAGTAAACACTGATGCAAAATACTCTTTTAGTATCTCACCCATCTCCTGCAGTTCCACTCATAGGTAGCCTTCCTGATCTTTAAGGCGCCCTATTCTCTCCCTAGTTACTCGTTTTTCCTTAATGCATTTGTAGAATCCCTTTGGATTCTCCTTAACCTTATTTCCCAAAGCTATTTCATGTCCCCCTTTTTCCTTCCTGGTTTCCCTCTTAAGTATATTTCTACTGCCTTTATACTCTTCTGGAAATTTACTCGATCACTCCTGTCTATACCTGACATATGCTTCCTTCTTTTTCTTGACCAAAACATCAATTTCTCTTGTCATCCAGCATTCCCTACACCTACCAGTCTTGCCCTTTACCCTAAAGGAACATACTGTCACTAGACTCGTAATCTCATTTTTGAAGGATTCCAATTTTCCATCCATCCTTTTAACTGCAAACATCTGCATCTCCCTACCCCGAAACAACTTTTGAAAGTTCTTGCCTAAGATCACTAAAATTGACCATCTTCCAATTTAGAACTTTAACTTTTATACCCAGTATATCCTTTTCTATCATTATTTTAAAACTAATAAAATTATGATCACTGGCCCCAAAATGCTCCCCTATTGACCCCTGAATCACCTGCCCTGCCTTGTTTCCCAAGAGTAGGTCAGGTTTTGCAACTTCTCTTTTAGGTACATTCACAGATTTAAAACGGACCCACAGAGCAACCTTTTCATGCAGATGGTGGTGTGTGTATGGAATGAGCTGCCAGAGGAAATGGAGGAGGCTGGTACAATTACAACATTTAAAAGGCATCTGGATGGGTATATGAATAGGCAGAGTTTAGAGGCATATAGGCTGAATGCTGGCAAATGGGACTAGATTAATATAGGATAGCTGGTTGACATGGATGTGCTGGACTGAAGGGTCTGTTTCTGTGCTGTGCACTTCCATGACTCTAATTAATAAGATTTAGTGGCAATATCATCATTGACTGGCTATGATCAACAGCAAAGGTGTATACCAAATAGATTAATAATATGCAAGGAACAATATTTACTTGGGGAAGGCAATGGCCTACTGGTTTTATTGCTAGACTGTTAATGTAGAGACCCAGCTAATGTTCTGAGGACCTGGGTTTGAAACCCATCAAGGCAGATGGTGGCATTTGAATTAAATAATAATCTTGAAATAACAGTCTAATAATGACCATCAAAACATTGACAATTATCAGGAAAAACCCATCTGGTTCACTAATGTTCATTGGGGAGGAAATATGCCTTCCTTATCTGGTCTGGCCTACATGTGACTCCAGGTCCACAGCAATATGATTGATTCTTAACTGTCCCATGCATAATTAGGAATGGGCAGTACATGCTGGCCTAGCCAGTGACACCATCGTCCCATGAATGAACAAAAACAATTTGTGATTATCCTTCTTGAATTATCTTTCATGTAATAGCTTTAAGAAATTCATGTACATGTTTACAAACAATGGACCTGATTTTGATCTGTTTTAAAAAGTCATTATGGGGTGTGTGGCTAAAAGTGTGTGGATGTTAGGCCAGCATTTATGGCCCATCTCTAACTGTTCAGAGGGCAGTTAAAAGTCAACCACATTGCTGTGAACCTGGAGTCACATGTAGGCCAGACCAGGTTAAGAATGACAGGCATCCTTTCTTAGAGGATGATAGTGAATCAGTTGTTTCTTTATCAACAACAATTATTATATGGTTTCATGTTCACCATCAGGCCAGCTTTTCATTCTGGTTTTGACTGGATTCAAATTTCATCATTATCATGGTAAATTTTAAACCTATGTCTCCAAAACATTGGTTTCACAGAATTCCCAGAGTGCCATAAAGAGTTCATTTGGTTCATTGAGTCTGCAGCAACCCTCCACAGAGCATCAACCCAGACTCCCCATGACCCTGTATTTCCCATGGCCAATTTCCAATGACCTAACCCTTACATCTTTGGACTCTGCGAGGAAACCAGAACACCAGGCAGAAACTCACACAGATACAGGGAGAATGTGCAAACTCCATCCAGGTAGTCACCCGAGGCTGGAATCAAACCCAGGTCCCTGGTGCTGTGAAGCAATAGTGCTAACCACTGAGCTCCCTGTCATTCTTAACCTGGTCTGGCCTACATGTGACTCCAGGTCCACAGCAATGTGGTTGACTTTTAACTGCCCTCTGAACAGTTAGAGATGGGCCATAAATGCTGGCCTAACATCCACACCCCATAATGACTTTTTAAAACAGATCAAAATCAGGTCCATTGTTTGTAAACATGTACATGAATTTCTTAAAGCTATTACATGAAAGATAATTCAAGAAGGATAATCACAAATTGTTTTTGTTCATTCATGGGACGATGGTGTCACTGGCTAGGCCAGCACGTACTGCCCATTCCTAATTATGCATGAGACAGTTAAGAATCAATCATATTGCTGTGGACCTGGAGTCACATGTAGGCCAGACCAGGTTAAGAATGACAGGCATCCTTTCCTAAAGGATGATAGTGAATCAGATGTTTCTTTATCAACAACAAATATTATGTGGTTTCGTGTTCACCATCAGGCCAGCTTTTCATTCCGGTTTTTGACGACTGGATTCAAATTTCATCATTATCATGGTAAATTTTAAACCTATGTCTCCAAAACATTGATCTGGTGTTTTGGAATCACAGAATTCTAACAGTGCCATAAAGTACCTACATTAGCCCAGTGACTATACCACCACACAATCATTTCCCCCTTGGCTCTACATCGTATACATGGAGGATGCGATGGTTACAATGTCCAATTGATATTGTTTGTGAGAGGTTTGAACTATTTTGAGTATTAGGTCTAATGTCTATGTGATTGGTCAGCCAAATGTGTGTTTCGGCTACTTTGCCACTTGGGAAATCTATCAGTGCATTCGATGCTATCATGCAGCACAATAATAGGTAAGGATAGAATAGATTAGTGGGAGGTAGCAAAGTATACAATTTAAAGGACTAAGGGCTTCACATAAAGGTGCATTGAAGTAATTTGAGATAATCCTGAAATCTCAAATTTGCCAAATCGGTAAAATAATGTCCTGTCTCTGATGATTCTTTTAATGTATGCCAGACTTATCCTTACCTGCCCAGCAACATTCATGAATTGTGGGGAGGTTTACTGTCCAACAAATGGTGCTTAGTGGTGACAATTAAATGTCAGCTGACCTCACTTGCATATATGTAATTATGAAGCTCCACACAGTTTCTGATGGGATGTTTTAGCTCCTCATATGAAGATTGCATTTGAGTTTGCCTTTGCCTCAGGCACGAAGGTGTGCATGAGTTTACTTTTACTATTTCAATTTCACACATCTCTAGGCTCATACTTCAAAATGGAGCAGTCAAAAAGCAAAGGTCATCCCCAACTAATTTCTGATTCGTTAAAGCTAACATATCCAGAATAATTTTGAGTTCTGCATCCTTTTCTTCTGGAATTGTACTATATACAAACAGCTGTTCCATGGGATGGGGTGTTGGATTTAGAAGTTTCCCTATATTCAGATCATTGATCAAAAAGTCTTAAAGACATGAAAGGTAGAGACAAATATAACATTCCATCATAATTTTCCCCAGTTAATGAAAACATTTAACATAAGGGTATAGATGGGACTAATTTATAGAGGATAATCAATAAAACTCACATTAATGCCAGCAGGTATAAAGGTTTTACAGCACAGAAATTAAAATTGTGTGCAATGCAAGCATTGGTTGAAATGTTTTCAATGTGATGTCTTTATTTTACTTTTAGAGACCCGAAGTAAGGAAAATATATACAGCTATAATTTTCGATTAAAAGGAAGAGAAAATTTGACTGGAATGTAGGGATATAAAGGTGTTTTGGATGCACATTTAGAAGAAAACTATTTAAATTTAGAATAGTTAAAAGACTTATATAATAATTGACAGTATAGGTAATCAATAAGCAAAAACAACTCTTAAAAAAAGCTTCAGGAATGCAAAATGGACAAGTTATATGATATGAAGAATGGACCATATTTTCTGCTCCACTGCATATTATTTTGTTACTAATAGCTGCTGCGAAGTTGATTTATCTTGATTGGATTCTTTGTTGACAAATGTATTTAGTTACTGAACCTTGGTAGCACTGAATATTTCCATGTATTTTATATAACAAGATATTCTCATTTTATAAAAAAAAAGATGAAAGGACTACTTTCGGGAGCAGTACTGAAAAAAAGCTGCAACCTGAGACATCATCTTGATTGCACAATGGACCTGCTTGTTTCATTTAATTAAAAAATTTTTTCAAAACAATTCATGATTTGTGTTTGCATCACTAGCATCATCCATATATATTGCCTTTAAATTAACAGTTTTCTATCACATTTCATTAGATGGTTGAGAGTGAACTACATTTGTGTGGGACTGTTCTTACATACAGGCCAAATTAAGTGAGAATGACAGGATTTACTCCCTAAAAGATATTTGTCAAGCAGTTGGCTTTTCATAACAACCCGACAGCTTATCACCATTGTTATTACTACCTTTTTTTTATAACTCTGTTATACTTCCAGATTTTATTTTAAAATATTTTTATTGAAAAAGAGAATTTTTTAATATAACAAACACCAACAAAAACACAACTCAAAAACAATACAAACTGAACAAACCTACACTCATGTGCATATACATACAAAACAACATGGCAAGCTAACAGATAGAAGAAAAATAAAAATAAATAATAAATAATACAAGTCAACACAACAAAACAATACTCTCGATCTTAGAGAGGATTAACCAATATACATTTATATATTCATAATTCTTCCCCTCAGGATTTCAGATTCATTAGACAAGATCATCATGGCTATAGAAAAGCCCTTTTTGGAATAACAGATAAGTCTGTATCTAGGTAATCCAAAAAGGGCTGCCATGTCTTATAAAAATCCTCAGTTTTTTGGTACGCCATACATGTGAAAAAATCCAAGGAGATATGCTCCATGACTAGCTTATGCCAACCCGACAGATCCGGGAGGTTTTTAGACAGCCAACAACAGAATATTTTTCCTTGTGCAAAAAGTAAAGAAACTGAAAAGTTTTTTTCCTATGCACATCTAAGTGAGCTACCCTGGGCAGGCCCAGGAGAAGAGATACTGGGTCCATCTCCAATTTGGTGCCTAAGATCCACTCTATCACACCTTCCACAGCATTCCAGTATGTACAAAGCCTTCGACAGGACATAAGCAATGAGTAAAAATGCCCACAGTCATTCTACATTTGGAACGTGTTGAGGATACTCCCACTTTGAATTTTGAGAGGTGATCTGGGGCCAGATAGAGTCTATGAAGAATCTTCAACTGCATGGCATGGGTCCTATTACAAACCAAAATCCTTCTTGCCTTTTCCCAAGTATTCTCCCATGTCTCAGAGGAGATCCCAGTCCCCAACTCTCTTTCCCAGACCTCACAAAGTTGCTCAGTCTTGTCCGAGGGGCCACTCTCCAATAGATGATAAAGAGTGCTGACAGAAAGTGTGTTCTTAACACTAAGCACCCTCTTCTCTGTGTCAGATCTGTAAAGGTCAGTTAAAAGTGTGGTACTTTTTTGAATAAAATCCCTAAACTGTAAAAAGCAAAAAAAAAGTCTCTACTAGATAGTCCATACTTACAAGTTATTCGATCAAAGGACATCATTGTTTCTCCCTCAAATAAGTCACTCAAGCAAGACACACCCCTAACTGCCCATAGTTTAAACCTGGAATCCATTATCCCCAGTTGGAAACCCAGTATACCAACTATAGGGGTAAGAAATGAAGTTTTGGCTATATTGCCCTCGCTCTGCTGCATTGCCCTCCATGCCTTAACAGTATTGATAATTAATAGGTTATGACAATACTCCATTGCTGTCTTCATTTTGTCTAAGAACAGCAGACTAATAAGGGGGCACTTTGCCTGAGAAGCTTCAATATCTAACCATATTGACGCCGAGTCCTCGCAGGTCCAATCACTCACGTAAGATAAAAGAGATCTTAATTGGTGGTGTTTAATATCCGGGAGATATACTTCCCCACCCCAATCTGTGGGGCAGTTGCAATTTGGTTAGCTTGATAAGGGGCCACTTATGGTGCCAAATAAAAGAGCTGAACCAGCCATTAAGTCTCACCATTGTCTGTCTGGGAAAGATCGAAGGAAGCATTCACATGGGGTATAGCAAATGAGGGAAGACATTCATTTTAATAAGGGCTATCCATCCAAGCCAGGATATTGGAAGTGCCTCCCATCTTCAAAGGTCTTGTTTAATTTTGTCAAACAAGTGGACAAAGTTTGCCTTAAATAACTGATCAAAGACGGGAATAACGAATATACCTAAATAAAGAAAATCTACTTGTGACCATTTAAAAGGAAATCTGAATTTGCGCTCGGTATCAGGTATTCCCCTGAGACCTCCCAAAGGCATGGCCTCCGATTTTGTAAAATTAATCTTATAGCCCAAAGAGGTGCCAAACGAATTGATACATTGTATCAGGTGAGATACTGAAACTGCTGGGTTTGACAAAAGGATAAGAACATCATCTTCATACAATGTAAATCTTATGTGACTTTGATCCCAAGTCTGGGGCAGATTTTGTTGGGGTGCCTACAGATGGCCTCCGCTAATGGCTCAATCACCAACATAAACAACAACAGCAAAAGGAGACAACCTTGTCAACTGCACCTAAAAATATTAAAGTTACTGGATCACACACCATTGGTGAGAACCACGGACCCTCACCCACTTAATAAAAGCTTTCCCTTGACCAAACTGTTCTAAAGTATAAAAGAGATACAGCTACTCAACCAGGTCAAATGCCTTCTCTGTATCTAGAGAAATTGCTAATCCCTGTAGAGATTGTTGTTGACATGCTTGAATCATATTGAATAATCTCCTCACATGTTGGAAGATCTGCGGCCCTTTATAAAGCCAGTCTGGTCCTCTTTGACAACGCATGGCAGCACTGTTTCCAACCTTAATGCAAGGGTCTTAGACAGGATTTTGAAATCAGCATTTAAAAGTGAGATGGGCCTATAAGCACAATCCTCTGGGGTCTTCCCTTTCATAAGAATAAGAGAGAATTTAGCTTCATTTAAGGATGGTGGGAGGTAGTCATGACTGTACGAGTGATTGAATATGTTAAGCGTCGGCTCCCAAAATATGTTTATAAATTCTTTATAAAATTCATTAGGAAGGCCATCAGGATCAGGCGCCTTTCCACTGTGAAGCTGCTTCATAGCCTCCTGCTCCTCCTGCACTGACAAAGGGGCATTAAGGAAAACGCTTGTTTAGGGGTTACCCCTGGAAGATCCAAGTTCTTGAAAAAAAACTCCATCTTAACCCATCTATCCTCACAGTGTTCAGCCTTATATAATTTGGAGTAAGATCTCTGAAATACTGCATTAATCTTTTCAGAATCGC
This sequence comes from Chiloscyllium punctatum, assembly GCF_047496795.1. Taxonomy (NCBI): domain Eukaryota; kingdom Metazoa; phylum Chordata; class Chondrichthyes; order Orectolobiformes; family Hemiscylliidae; genus Chiloscyllium; species Chiloscyllium punctatum. The sequence continues at coordinate 58,341,782 of NC_092748.1, read as the reverse complement.
AGGTAAGGGTCCCAGTCCCTTCCCTGATTGAGGTAATGGCTTGGGGGGGGGGGGGCAGTCGCTGTTTTTCCTGGTAAGATATGCTAAGTACTTGCCCAGCCTATTGCCATGCTTAAATAAGCTTTGGTCTGCAATAGCAAATTCCTTCTTGGCTGTCTATGTGAGCCTGGAATTCAAACTGTGATCCTCTGAAGCTTAGCCACTGAGGGTCTATCAAAGTATGCCCTCTTGGTGACCCTCAACTGTGTCTCGAACAAGTGTTGCTGATCTCCCTTCTGCCACCTCCTACTGGCAGAGTAAGAAATAATTATTCCCCTGGCATAAGCCTTAGCAGTTTCCCAGAGGATGGATGAGTTACTGGCTGCATCTGAATTAATGGCTAAGAAAGATCCGAATTCATTAGGGAAATACTATATGAACTTACTATCCTTAAGAATAAAGGGATCCATGCACCAGAGTCTCGAACCTGTCATATTGCCCTTGATCTTAACCAATAAATATACTGCTGCATGACCAGAGATGGTAATATTCCCAATTGTGCAGGATGCCACCGAATCTAAGAGTGCTGCAGGGGTTAGAAAAAGATCAATCCTAGTGTGGCACTTGTGCGGATTAGAGAAGAAAGTAAAATCCCTACCTGTGAGGTGGAGCCAACTCCAAACATCCACAAGCCCCAGTTCCGTAAACAAATCCACTAATTGTTTAGATTGCAAAGAGTGTATTGGGGGGTCTTTTGGCATTCTATCTAGCGTAGGATCCACAAGACAGTTGAAATCTCCCACTAAGGTAATGTGCCGCAATGCAAGGTTACTCAATTTGGAAAATGCATCTACCAGAAATTTAAGGGGGTCTGCTGGGGGATAATAAATATTCAAAATTCTTCTCCATATATCAAGGCTTTGAGGATTATGAACCTCCTGTGAGTGTCCTTAATACAATCTAGTAATTTAAATGGGCGATTCTTCCTAACAAGTATGACCTCTCCCCTACTCCTAGTATTAAAAGATGAGAAATAAATCCGATCAAACCCAACCTGTTGTAATTGCACGTGTTCCTTGTCATCAAGGTGTGTCTCCTGCAGTAGGGCAATATCCACCCTCTCCTTTTTAAGACTAGAAAGAACCTTTTTCCTCTTGACTGACAAATGGCTCTTCTTCATGTTCCAGGTACACCATTTAAGCACCATCTTTAGCCATAACAACATTTGAACTCGAGAGAGGAAGAACTTGAATTACAAATCGCTGAACATCAATGAAAAAAGACTCATTGAGCCTAAAAACTACTTAAACTAAAACCACTACAACTAACAACCTCTCAAAACTTACAAAAACTACATAAATAAAGAACCAAAAATGAAACAAAATACAAAGTGCCGATGGCACTCAATAGAGGAGTTTATCCCCTGCCCACTGGAGACACTTACACATCCTAAAGTCTTATCTTCTACCCTGCTACCAATATGGCAACCAAGGCAATTAAACACAAAAACTGGGCTTGAACTGCCCTTAGATAGGCATTTAGCCATTGCAACCACCTTCATAACTCCCTCCAGCTTGAGCTGCACCCGAGACACAAGCAAAAAAAGATAGTAATGTTAATGAAGAAGTTAAAAGTAAGTACTCTACCCATCCTCAACTATAATTTAACACTGGTTAATACCAGAAAAAGCCAACAAACTTTCTCTTAGAGAAACAAACATGATTATCTATATCCATTTAACGTGTCAATAAAGATTTTTTGCTTTCTCTGGAGAGTCAAATGAGTGCGTGGATCCATTGAAAGCAATACAGAGCACCGCTGGATACCTTAAAGATTACTGAATCCCGGGTTCCCTTAGTTTTCTCTTGATATCACCAAAAGACTTCCTTTTCCGAATCATCACTGCTGAAAAGCCCTAAAAGCACATAATCCTGGAGCCCTCGTGAATGAAAGCTGTTGGATCTTTCCCCAGGTGCTGGAGGCTTCCATAACTCTTTGTTTGTTCCCATAGCTATGAAACCGTACAAGCACAGGGTGAGGGTACTGGTCCAAACTTGACCTGAGCGCCATAACCCCATGAGATCTCTCAATCTTCACCTGTCGTGCTTCAGCTTCTAAGTGAAGGAATCACAGCAGTCAGTTCTCAAAAAAACTCACTGGCTGACCTCTTCTGTCCCCTCCAGTAGGACAATGATATGAATATCCTTCCTCCTGTCCCTATTTTCGAGGTTGTCAACTTGTTCCATTAAAGTACGGGCCTGTTTTTTAAGGGCCTAGATCCGCTTCTTAGAGGAATCAATCGTGGTCTCTGCCAATGTGGTTTGGTGCCCAACCTCATCCACTTTCTTCCCAAGGCTTTCAAGTTGCTGTTCATATTCTTGAAGCATGGCTGAGAAAGGGTCCAATCTACTGCTGGACTTTTCTTCAATTATGGCTTCAGTCATTTCATGCAACTTCGCAAACTCTGCGACCAGGGCCTGGTGAGTGTTTGGGTCCACCAAACTACTACAGGGTGTCACATCCACGGCCGCAGGCGTGCTTGGTGTCCCTGGTGGGTGTCCTGCACGTTGGGACTTACTTGATCCTTTCCTGTGCTTTGTCATCTCCACTCGACAAAACTGGATTACTAAAGACTCTGTAACTATTTTAGTGTTGAATTTTAAATAATTGGCTTGGGTAGGGTAGGTTAGAGTACTACTTTGCTTAGGCTGTGATGCAGAGCTCAGCAAAGCAGACCTTTCAGATCACTGCCATCTTGGATAACCCCATGTCCAGATTTTTTTTAAAAACATGATAGCTGGATTTGAAAGGCTCTTGATTTTAAATAACCACAATACTACTGTATCCTTAAGACTTTGGTTCTTTGTCATAAACTTTGATAGAGAATTTCAGGATGTTCACTCAGCGATGATGATGGATAATCAACATATGTCTATGTCAGGATGGCATTCAGCTGAAGGGGGAGCTTGTAGTTAATGGGTTCCCACAGTATTAAAGTCAAGAAAGAAGCAGTGGTAGAGAGAAACCATGAAAGATTTGCAAATTATAAAAAGAATCTTGGTACACTGGTGGATATGGTAACAATGGAAGATGCCAAGACTAGGCATGAGATGTGAGTTTGAATCAATACAGGGTAAGATATGGGTGGTGGAGTTCTGTGGTTATCTATTTATAAAGATATTGAGCCTTCATGTGAGGCCTAGATATTTTTTAAATGTAATGTATACATCTACTGAAAATTTCTATTGTAGAGCTTGTAACTGTTGTTTTCTTATTCAATGTCCTTTTTTATTATAAAAAATGGTCCAATTACATCAGCAGAAGTAGTTAGTGCCAGGGAAGGGTTTAGATATTAACTTATACTATATATATATAACATATATATATCAACTTGGTTTTCTTTTATTTTGGAGGTGGAAGCAGGATGTAAAATTATTTTAATTAAAACAGTGTTTGTAATGTCAATTTTTTTGTGTATTCAAGCTGAATGCAGCCTGTAAAATTCCTTTCAATTTTTAAAAAAATTAAAACTACAGTTAATTAGATAGTTAACCCAAAGGTAAATATGTAATTTATTGAATGTTTATAGCATACTGAATCTTTCAAACAAATTGTTTTATAATATTTGAATCTCCCTTAATAAATTTGTGCCAATAAAAATCATTTCATTTAGGCTTTTTAATTAATTTTACAATCAGGCTGAAGCCAATTTTGGTGCAAACAAATATTGAGTGTTTACAGCTATAAAAGGAAATGATAAATGTATTGGTTGGCTAATTTTCATAAGATCAAGGTGAATGTAGATCTCAGTATACATTGATTTATTTTATTGAGTATGTCTATAATTGGAGTTTTAAGATCTACCAGTCTTTTCATTTCTCAGACTGAAAATTGAGTTCATTTATCATTAAGACGCTGATGGGTGCAACTCCCTGAAAACAGAGTTGACTTATTTCAATTGTCAGTAGAATGTGAGAGTTACTGACTGGGTCAGCATTTCTTCCCCATCCCTTGAGAAGGTTGTGGGGAGCTACCTTCCTGACCTCAATGGGGTAAGGCCACCCACAAAGTTGTAAGGGGTCCAGGATTTTGACCCTGTGACACAGAAGGAGTGGAGATGTTTTTCGAAGTCATAATGCTAAGTGATTGGTGGTGAATGTGCAATTGAGGTTGTTCCCATACATCTGCTCCCCTTGCGTTTCTAGGCAGTGGAGGCCATGGCTTGGGAAAAGTTGAAAATCACATGACACCTTGTTATAGTCCTGATGAAGGGCATATTTCCAAAACGTCAACTCTCCTGCTCCTCGGCTGCTGCCTGACCTGCTGTGCTTTTCCAGCTTCACACTTTTCGACTGACTCTCCAGCATCTGCAGTCCTCAACTTCTCCCAATTAGCGCAGCTAGTTACATAACACTATGTCTGACAGCATCTGTGGAGATAGAAACAGAGTTAACATTTCAAGTCTAATTGTCTCTTCTTCCTCTAAGTGTTTCTGAGTTTCTCCAGCAGTTTCTGTATCTGTTTCAGATATTTCAGCAGCCTCAATATTTCACTTGCAATTTGGAAGTTTCATGTAAGTGAGACTGGGTCCTTTATTTTAGGAAGCTAAAAAACACAACAAAAGGTTGTTAGACATACTCTTGACTACTGAAACAATGGCTGCTGGGGAGGAAGTGGAAAGGAGATTATACTTGTAAAATATTTCAAAGTATATTTTGCACAGTAGGAATACTGAAGATAGTATACCTATTGAATATTTTTAAATAATTGTTCATTGTGGGATATGTACACTACAAAATATCTGACTGATAAAATGTTCCACATCCCAGGCAATGTAGTTAGGGGGTACAGTGGACACGAGGGATTAAATTATGAGGAGAGATTATACAAATTAGACCTGTTTTCTCTAAAATTTGGAAGGTTAAGGGGTGATCTGATCAAAGTCTTCAAGATAGTAACAGCAAAAGATGGGGTAGATGAAGATAAACTATTTCTACTGGTTGGGGATTCTAAAATTAGGGGGCATAGTCTTGAGCTAAACCTTTCAGGAGAGATGTTAGGGAAGTACTTCTACATACAATGGATGTTGGATGTTTGGAACTCCCTTCCAGAAACAGCAGTGGATGCCGGATCCGTTGTTAATTTTACATCTGAGCTAGGTAAATTTTGTTAAGAAAAGGTATTAAGGGATATGGACCAAAGGCAGGTATATGGAGTTAGGTCATAAATTAGCTATGACCGCATTGAATGGTAGAGAAGGTTCAGGGGGCTGAATGGCCTACGCCTGTTCATATGTTCCTAAGTGACCTAATTGTGCAAGGTTTGTGAAGGTTTGTAGCTCAGGTTGAGGTTTAGGGTGTAGGTTTGCTCACTCTGCTGTAGGTTTGATATCTAGACGTTTCATTACCTGGCTAGGTAACATCATCAGTGGCGACCTCCAAGTGAAACAAAGCTTTTGTCTCCTGCTTTCTATTTATATGTTTGTCCTGGATGGGGTTCCTGGGGTTTGTGGTGATGTCATTTCCTGTTCGTTTTCTGAGGGGTTGATAGATAGTATCTAAATCTATGTGTTTGTTTGTGGCATTGTGGTTGGAGTGCCAGGCCTCTAGGAATTCTCTGGCATGTCTTTGCATAGCCTGTCCCAGGATAGATGTGTTGTCCCAGTCGAAATGGTGTTTTTTTTCATCCGTGTGTAGGGCTATGAGGGAGAGAGGGTCGTGCCTTTTTGTGGCTAGCTGGTGTCCGTGTATCCTGGTGGCTAACTTTCTTCCTGTTTGTCCTACATAGTGTTTGTGGCAGTCCTTGCATGGAATTTTGTAGATGACGTTGGTTTTGTCCATGGGTTGTACTGGGTCTTTTAAGTTTGTTAGTTTTTGTTTGAGAGTGTTGGTGGGTTTGTGTGCTACTAGGATTCCGAGGGGTCTTAGTAGTCTGGCTGTCATTTCTGAAACTTCTTTGATGTATGGTAAGGTGGTTAGGGTTTCTGGCTGTGTTTGGTCTGCTTGTCGTGGTTTGTTCTTGAGGAATCTGCGGACTGTATTTTTTGAGTATCCATTCTTCTTGAATACGTTGTATAGGTGGTTCTCCTCTGTTTTCCGAAGTTTGTCTGTGCTGCAGTGTGTGGTGGCTCGTTGGAATAGTGTTCTGATACAGCTTCGTTTGTATGTGTTTGGATGGTTGCTGGTGTAGTTAAGTATTTGGTCAATGTTTGTCGGTTTTCTGTATACACAGGTTTGTAGTTTGTAGAAAGGACAACGGAGAACTACAAACCTGTGTATACAGAAAACTGACAAACATTGACCAAATACTTAAGTACACCAGCAACCATTCCAACACACACAAACGAAGCTGTATCAGAACACTATTCCAACGAGCCACCACACACTGCAGCACAGACAAACTTCGGAAAACAGAGGAGAACCACCTATACAACGTATTCAAGAAGAATGGATACTCAAAAAATACAGTCCGCAGATTCCTCAAGAACAAACCACGACAAGCAGACCAAACACAGCCAGAAACCCTAACCACCTTACCATACATCAAAGAAGTTTCAGAAATGACAGCCAGACCACTAAGACCCCTCGGAATCCTAGTAGCACACAAACCCACCAACACTCTCAAATAAAAACTAACAAACCTAAAAGACCCAGTACAACCCATGGACAAAACCAACGTCATCTACAAAATTCCATGCAAGGACTGCCACAAACACTACGTAGGACAAACAGGAAGAAAGTTAGCTACCAGGATACATGAACACCAGCTAGCCACAAAATGACACAACCCTCTCTCCCTCATAGCCCTACACATGGATGAAAAAAACCACCATTTCGACTGGGACAACACATCTATCCTGGGACAGGCTAAACAAAGACATACCAGAGAATTCCTAGAGGCCTGGCACTCCAACCACAATGCCACAAACAAACCCATAGATCTAGATACCATCTATCAACCCCTCAGAAAACAAACAGGAAATGACATCACCACAAACCCCAGGAACCCCATCCAGGACCAACATATAAATAGAAAGCAGGAGACAACAGCTTCGCTTCACTTGGAGGTCGCCACTGATGATGTTACCTAGCCAGGTAATGAAACGTCTAGACATCAAACCTACAGCTCAGTGAGCAAACCTACACCCTGACCTAATTGTCTTGAAATAAATCCTTGAGAGAAAGGAAATCTCCAAATGTAAGTCAATGTATTGTGGGGTATTTAGTGGTCACAGCATGGGACCCATCCTCTGCTGTCAATTCTGCCACAGCCAGTTTTGAGTGGCCTGATTGCCAAGTGGATACAGACTTTCCTGCAATCATGTTTCTTGTATCAATTAATGTGAATATCCCAGCCAAGAAATCTTGGTGTTGGGTAGATGCCCAGTCTCAGAATTGGCATCTAACCAGAGCCCAATAGCTCTCCTGTATCAGCAGTGCTATTTGGAGTAGTGGCCACTGTTTCATCCTGCTAACATGGTAGATACCTGCCCTCTTACTCACATCTGAAGGTTATTAATCTCTAGCCACTGATTTAGAAAAATAAATGCATATCTGAAAATATTGCTTCGGGTCCTGGAGGAAGGTGGCTTGCCTTAGATCTATCCTTTCCTGACCTGGAGACCAGCAGGGGCATCATATACCATGGCATCCAGAGCAGAGCATTAAATTTCTGTCCATAACTCACTAAATAAATCTTTGCAAAGCTGCCCCTTAAAATGGTTGGGTTGTTTGCTGGATCCACCAGGTGATCAGCAAATGGGCTCTGCCACCAAGCTGTTCCTTGTCCACAGTGGATAAAAAAAAGCTATTCATGCATTTATTTTCATAATTCTGTGCTGATAGTTAAAGAACATTTGGATTTTATTGGGTTATATTGTCTTCTGCGGAATCCGTAACAGAGCTTTGAATACTGTCCTGGATGTTGTCGATGAAGTGTTTTATCCTAGATATGTCACAGATTTTGAAACACACTGTTAGTCTTTTCTGTTGCTTTGTGCAGGCACTGGCTGAACAAATTACTTTCCATTTTGAAACAAGACATCTGGAGAAGGGAAACACAATGGTGAGTTGATGAATTCATGAATTACACAACTGTAAGTTGATGAATTCATGCAAAGATACCTACCAGTGTTGGTCAGAAGGTTGCAGCCAGAAAGCTGAAACCATTGTCACTTTGGCTGAGAATATTTTTTCTTACTGCTCCTTTGTTGCCATCCAGGTTCCAGGATATGCCACAATTCATGTATAGCTGCCTTGGTTTCCTCACACATTGCTGTTCTTTGAGATCATAGTCATATTCACACTGGAAATAGATCATTGCTTCAGTTGTTCTCATTCTGTGACCTTTTTTTTCCTTTCCTTCCTCCTTCTATTGTCTTTTTCCACAACTTTCCAATGTGCTACTGTTCTATGCAACTGTCATCACAACATCTTCTCTACTCCAAGCTGAATCAGATCTTTTTACTGCTTTCGAGTAGACATCGTTGATTTGTTGTAACCAAAAAGCAAGCTTGTCAAAATTTGAACATTTGATTTGGCCTTGACAAGGTGTTACTCAGTCTGAACTATCTTGGCATGAGTGGAAGTGGTATATATTGGAAATAAAGGTTAAAAAATGAACTAATGTGCAATATTGATATAAAATTAACAGGTGGGTTAGTTCTAAAACACAAAACATTTTATTTTCATTATCTTGATTTATTTGCTCACTAGGCATCTATCGATTGCGCATCCATGATTGCCCTTGAGAAGATGGTGATGCTGTGGTCCCTGGAGATTAGGTACAACCACAATGCTGACATTTATGCTTTTAAGTATAAGAGTTAAACCTTTGTTTTCTGTTTGACATTATATTTTTCTTCAAAATGATGTCCACAGTTTCAAATAAGGCAGATTCTTATTATATGTAGATCTCGAGAAAAAGAACCATGTGTGTTTCCTTACAGAAAGTCAATTTGACCTTTTTTTTCATACACTTTGAAATGACTTGTTGTAGATTATCATTGTTAGACAGGACTAATGTGACGGAAGAAAATGAGGGAGGGAGATATCTGTGTTACTTCAAAATCTTTGAAATCTTCCCAGGGCTTATCTTGATTGCATGCTAACTTGATATACAATGTAAACTGCTGAATTTTCAGAATTTATACCAATCATTCCATTAGATGACGTGAGATTATAAGAATTCTATGTCTTATTTCTGCAGAACCTAACTTCTTTATGTTACTCTTTTTGCAACACTATTGTTGATTTTATTATTGTCCGCATATATTTAAACACATCTCTAAACCAGGTGGAACTTGAACCTAGGTCTACTGACTTGGAGTAAACTGCTAATTCTGTATATTGTAAATGGTTCAACTTGTAATTGCACAATCTGGCCACATGATGGTAGGATTTTGCTCTACAAGTTACTCAAAATGTGTTTTCAAGTAATATAATTCACATTATTTTTAGCTGTCATTTCTTCCTTCCAAATTCAAGCTCTCATGTCCAAAATAAATGTTTAAACAATATTTTAAAGATTTTTAAAGCATTAAATATTTCACAAGTTTAAACATATGCACTGAACTCTATTATGCTCGATGTTCTATTAATGCGTTCATTAAAATATTTACTTGAACTCTTTGCTTTTCTGATTATACTTCCACATAAAGCTGTGATTGTAGCAAACTGAATTTGGATTATATAGTCCTCTTTAACTGTATACTCATTTTCCCAAGATGCACAAGTGTCGACTCTACAAATTGAATATTTTTGTTAAATTGTTGTGAAAACATTACAGATGAAATCTTGGTAGTCTAATATATTGGTTGATTTTATTTTGTTGAACAACATTAACCACTTAGTTTCACTAATCTTTAGAGAGGTGTTAATAAAGAAGAACAGAAGACAGAACTCAAAATTGGCTTCAAATGAGATTAAGACCATCTTGACTAGTCTGGCATTCCATAGCTGCAACAACCTTGGAACAACCCAATTTAGTCTAGCAAAAGGAGCTCAAATAGATTAAACATAACAATGTTCTGGAGAGATCCAATTACTTTAAGAAGCCTGCTACATTGCAGCCACACAGTCCAATTGATCCTTGTGGACTAAGAACAAAGGCTCCATCAGGTTTCCAAAAGTCTTCTGCAGAGACAGCCAGTGCTCTCATACAATTGGTTTTGCATTTTACCCACTTCATCTCATAAACCTTTATGCTATTCATAACCAGAAATCAATCAAACTTTATCTTAAACATAATCAAAGATTGAGCTTCCACAGCCCTCTGTGTTAGAGAATTCCAAGGTTCACAACCCTATGAGTAAAAGAATATTCTTCTCAGCTTGTCCCTAAGTTCTCTTTATTTTTAAATTATGCCTCTGGTTCTAGACTCTCCAACCAGGAGAAGCATCTTACCTGCATCTACCCTGTCCATCCCTTTAAGTATTTTCTAAGTTTCAATTAGATGATCTCTCATTCCTCAAAACTCCAGAGAATACAGGTCTAGTTTGTTTAAATCTATCTTCATAGGGCACCTGACAATCTTTCTATTGTTATGATTCTTCATGTCATGATTCTGTAGAAATTTCCCTAACAGAAATTACCATTGTATGATGCATGATAAATTCTACTTTTAGTATTTGTTAAAAATAGAGGCATGCTAAAAAAGCTTGTCATCTTAAGTTCATCAGGACAGGCACAAAATGGCAAATTTCAAAAGGAGTAACGATCTAATACTGCATGAGAACAGAGTGTTGATTGGTTGGCAAGTTGACTCTGTCTGGTCAAGATGTTGCTAAGGAAAAGGCATCAGGGAACTATTATTCCCCATGCTTCTGTTCCATTCACAGAAAGTGCAATGCCTGAAAATGTTGCTTCCCCCTCCAGAGGACATGGGCCAGGATATGAATAAATGTAGCTTTTGCAAGTTTAATTGAGCCACATGAGTTCAGTAAGTGCTGTCCACTGGAAAAATTCATCCAACTTTAAAACACTTATTTTCTTTAAAAACACTTACTTAACCGGGAAGATGAAAAGATGTGATAGTGTTGTTTGTTGCCAAATCCCAATTAACTGGACGGTCTGAGTAGTTCAAAGTAACAGGATGAACCTTCCCATTTGAACATCTCTAATGCCACATTCCCACCAGAAACTGCACTTCCCACCCCCCACAAAACCTATCCTTCCCTTGCATGTCCAGATGTGGTGGAAGGTTTCTCACTACTGATGTCAATCTCCATCAACAGCCAGATGTCCCAGTAATGCCACTGGAGCTTCAAATGTTTTATTTTCCTGACCCTTTCCTTGCCCCACCATTAACACTAAGCCCTGTTGTTAGGTGGACCAGCAGTGAGATTACTCCTTTGTCTGGATAAAGCTAGGGTTTCTTTATTCTATGCCAGCATATAGGGAAAAAAAACAACCACCTTACTTTTAATCATTGAATTCAACACCTAGTCTGAAGGACCACTTTATAATAGGCCAATTCCCCTCTCCCTGTTTCATGTTTAGCGCTTAAAATGAGCGAAACTTTGATAACATTTGAAGAATTCAAACAGGATCCTCTTATATATGAATTAAAAGTTGAAATGAGGTGGACACTTATCTGTAGCATGGTCCATTTTCTTAACTCAAAACATTTACGATAATACCAACCAAGCTGCAATTGAGAAGCATTAAGTCAAGCTCGTCATAAAATAAGGGCTACGTATACTGAATGATTCTGTTTGGTTTCTACATATATTTTTAAGTCATTGTAGTGAATAAAATAATAAATACTTTTCAATATTGTAAATAGCTCAAATGAATGGTGCAAACCTTAGTACTCCTTTTGTTGTCCTTTTTGTGAATTGTTCCTAGTTGTAAAAGAGTTTGACTGAAGGAGAATAGATAGAGACTTTTTAAGAAACATCCTTATTTTTCTCAGATCCCAGAGACTGTTTTGTGAATAAATGTCGTGTTGTGATGCTTTCCATGTGAAGTATATCTGGAGGTCGTGTAATTTGTTACCATAAGCACATCTGGAAATGTTTTACTGTTCACTCAGAATTGTGCTGCGAGCAATCTGCTCTCCGGAAAGCTGCAGTCTACAAGGTTAATTACAGGATCAACTTCATACAGAAGGACTAACAGGGAATAGAAACTAATAAATGTAAGGCAGTATTTGTAACAATATTATATTACAGAATCATTTTCTTTTTTTAAGAGCATTATGAATTTAAGGAAATATTTTAATATATTTATATTGTATTTTATAAACAAAATTCATAAACTAGAGATGTTTTTAATACACAGTCTGAATTTTTTAATGTTTTGTGCTTCAGGTAGATATTTTACTTCAATAGCGTACAAGGTATTGATTGAATTTTTATCGATGGGGTTTTCATTTTTCATGAGTTGTACAAATATTTTCTTCAATATAGGAAGACAAGAGTAAGAATCTCAGTTTAAAATATATTGCTTTAAAACAGATTGCTGACATCTGTTCGATATGTAGTCATCAGAGCTCCTTTCTTCTGATTCTCCAAGAACCAAACACTAATGTCCTGAGGCAAATTTTTGATGCGTATGAAAATAGGATTTTTTTGTATTGAGGTATTATTAATTTACCAATGGAAGCATAAATTTTTAAAAAAGCAAAAATTTTAAATTATAACGAAACTAAAAGCAAAATATTTTAAATTAAAATTGTTTGGTTTATGTCCTTAAAGATATCAAGGCAGTGATTAAAAAGACTTACTTTTAACATATATTTTTCTCCATCTGCTGAATTTCTCCTAACCAATTTAAAAATCCCAGTTATATAATTTTTAAAACTAATTGACTCTTTTCAGGTAACAAGATGATTACATTAGCTCCAATTAATATCAATATGTTTCGCATCATTCAATAAAACCTTCGTTTAATCAATGAATGGTAAATTGTTTAACAAAATGGCATTTTTTAACACAGTGACATTTCAAGCAGAAGCTGTGAGCCATCAAAGTTTCTTTTTTCTAAATCTTTGATATATTCTTCTGCTAATATTCCTCTGCTGATAAGGTATCTGTAAATAAAAAAAGCCTTGCGTTTTAATACCTGAGAAACTACACTAGTAACTTGATTTCCTACTGGCCCACTGCAGAATGATAGCCTCTTGATTTTAACAGCCACATCTCATTTGTATCTTACTGGAAGAAGCAGAATATTGTATGACCTAGAGGTGGTCTGCCCACACCAGTCAGATGGTGCGATCAGCTACGAGGACCATCTCATGGGGATCACGCTTAGGAGTTGAAGAGAGGAGCTACATCTCTGGCAGATGAAACTTATGTTTTCTCAGTGTGTTCAGTAAGATCATTTCTGCTCCTTCTGACCCCATAAGTAAAGGAAAACAATTACCTGATTGGGTATTATCTGGTCTTCAACTTCTTCCCTGTTGTCGTCAACCAGCAGGAATGTAAATGTAGTTTCTTATTCAGAACATCAGTCGAAATTGAAGTTTTGTTGTGATTGACATTCAGTTCATTTTGACAGAATTCTAAAGTTTGGCTTTAGTAGTGAATCTGCTAATACCTGTTTATGAATGGCAAGGGGTCAAAACGGGGCAGGGACATATTACATCGTTTCCCTAGCAGAAGTAATTTTTTTTTCAAAATAATAACGGCAATCAGAAACAACTGGAGAAATGTGGGTGACTATGGTTAAATTTCACTCAAGTTGCATTTCTATTTCTGTTCTGCTCCATGCTAATATTACCAGGAGAGAAGAGATGACTACTGCTGGTAAACATTAGCAACAGTCAACAGTAAACCCAAAGGATTTCTGATGAGAAACTACAAATTTCTGAGCTTGTGTTGCATCTATTTGAAGTGATTTCTTTCTTCAGCAAAGTTCAGCTTCAACATATACCTTTTTTATGATAACGACTTATTTCACACCTTCCATTCAAGAGTCAACCCTTTTCCCATGAAGAGCTACTGCAAAGAAAATAAAACTGTCAATGAAGAACACAAAGAGGTTAGATTCAACAGACAGCACACGAGACATCCACCATCTAAATGATAATCAGGGCGTACAATGTTGATCTGAAAAACGAGCAGTTTGTGCAATGAATGTGTTTCAGTCATGAAGTCATAAAGAGTTACTCTGGCAGCAGACATAGCAAACATCTCTATGGATGCACTGCCAGTGGGTGGCAAGGTCATAATCTCTTTCAATGTCTTTATGACATGGGCATTTCAGGCTGCCACTGGGATCATTTCCAATAGTGCTCAAATACATCAAATATTGTGCCAAAGCTGCTTTGTATATGGGTCTTCCCATTGACCATCAGCAATATGACAGAGCTCTGTCCTTTTATCATGTGGCAGGATTCGCCCAAAGTCCAAGATGCCATTTAATTCAATGAAATAGTACTAATATTTCCTCTTTGACAAGGCTGTCATCTAGTTCAACAGGAAATGGTATCAGTACAGTCTATTTTTCTATATCATGATGTTTGCGTTCTTGTGCAATGCCACATTATAGAAACATTGCACTTTAGAAACAGCACTTAAAATGTTGGCACTGTAATTGTGTTACAGCCAACACACATTTTAAAACTTTGTGCTGTAGGAAGAGTCCCCAGTTCATCAATCACATTACAGCGGATTTGCATTGACAAAACGCACATTATAACAGAGCAACATGTATTCAACATACTGTATAGTTTGTTTCATTATATTGTGCAGGTCTGTAGTCACAGTTATATCAGCTGCTTTTTTTTTCTCCTAGAGTTTTCTCTCCGAAGGCTTGTTCTTGATGATTATTCAACAAACTATGGCTGAGTGCCATGAGTTTTACTATGGAAAGAATGAGGAGTCAGCTCTAAATCTAACTTATCTGCAACCACAATCAAGCCCTGTGCTGTTGGCATGAACCATGATCCACACACTACCATCTCGTGAATTGAGCTAATCAGTACCCTCAATAGAATTCTAATGTTATTTGTACAAGTGACACATACTCCTGACATCCTTTTCTGCCTTGGAGTCAAAATCCTGGAAACTCCCTTCCTAACAGCACATTCTAACATTACCTGCACAAAAGCTGTGGTGGTTCAAGAAGGGAGCTCAACACTACCTTCTCCAGGGCTATTAGGGGTGGACAATAAATTTGCAAAATTATTATGGTATTTGTTCAAATGGGTTCTACATTTCATAAACTTCTATTGGATGTGCAGTGAACTAATTTAGACAGACTCCCAGGAGAACAGCAGAAACACTTTAGAGATGTCCTCAAGGCATCCCTAAAGGCTTTGAACATCCCCATTGATTTATGCGAGTCACCAGCCTTTGTGATTGCACTAAATGGAGAAGAGTTTTGGGCAGGCAATGCTGAAGAAACTTCATTAGGGAAATGCAGAGGCAAGGACAAGGTATCTGCAAAGATGTACAAATCTCCAAACAACTCTTTGCCCAACATGTGACAGAATGTGTAGATCACACATTGGAGTTATCAGCTCAGAGCTCATTGAAATGGAGTCGGAGCAAGTCTACCTCAAACCAGAGGGACTGTCGAAAATGATGAATTAAAATAATACCACAGAGGTATATTTAAATTGGAGTTGCCCAGCACAAGGTGATAGCTGTACTAAAACAGCTAGGTAGTACTTCCCATCCCATTTATGACAGTGTTCCTACAATGTGTAGGTTTAACAGTCTGGACAGGATTCCCTGTGTTTTGAATGGTAGAATATTTTACTATCCATTACCACATTTATTACAGTTCGGTTTTCAAAGTCTTGTTTCATCCTTAAACTATATATATGCAATAGCACCCCTGGATTTCCTCTCTTCTTTTCCTTCAAAGATACCATTATTATTACCAGCAACCTACTTCCTACATTGTAATGATCAATATATGCCTAAAGTTGATTGTTCATAGGATATAGCCATCATTGGTTAGGTGAGCATTTATTGCTCACTTCTAATTGCCTTTGAGAAGTTGGTGGTGAGCTGCCTACTTGAACTGCTACTGACTGTGTGGTCGAAATAGACCTACAGTGCTCTGAGGAAGGGTGTTCCAGGATTTTGACTCAGGAGGGATAGATTCACCTGAGGAATGGTGATATAGTTCCAATTCAGAATGACATGTTCTTTTAAGGGAACTTCACAGCTGGTAGAGTTCCCATTGTATTTGTTCTCTTGTCCTTCAAGGTGGTAAAAGTTGTAGGTTTGAAATGCACTGTCCAGTGAGTGTTTGTGAGAATTGACCTATGGAATCTTCAATTTCCAAGGCAATTCCTTCAGAGTCTGCTACAATGAAATTCCACAGAATCCCCATTCACACCTCCCATTTGCATTGGAATAACAATGGTCTGGTAATCAGAAAATTGGGCCATTATTTCCACAATGATCACAATGTTAATAGAGTTATTTTTAAAATAATTATATAGCAGCTTTATCACAATTATCATAAATATCACTTATTCTGCAAATATCCTTTCTACAAATGTATTAATTATTCAAAATTATTGAAATTTTTAATACTCTAAACATATCTCCAAACACCAGCTTGTGAAGTGTCAGTATAATACACCTAATTCTCATATCAGTCCTTCAAGTGTGATTGCACAACAATTACTGATTAATAAGCTGTGGTGCCCACTGGGAACTGAGTTTGAATTGCTACTATTAAGGTCTGTTGTCTGGATTATTACTGACAGAGAGAGAAAATTTTATTTGCTTAAAAGAAATCTCAATTAAAGAACAGCACTTTAATGACACAGCATCTATTCACACTAAATAGATAAGTCCCCATGGCTTAGTTGTTTAAGTGAGTGTGAGCTGAGTTATGCAGACCAGTGTGGTCCCAGATCATATTCCTGGTCCATACTTGGAGTCGAGTTCAACATGTCTGATAGTTTTGCGAGGAAACTAGTTTGTTTGAGCTAGAAGGTCAGAAACCAGTTCAGGGTTTTGTAAATTGTTGGCGTGTGTCTACCTGCACATGTGTGATGAGGCAAGGTCAGGCAAACCTATGATATACAAAGAATCAAATCTTACTTTTAAAGATTGCCCACTTTGATGAGGAACTGACTGAGGGGGTGGAATGGGATGGACACTTACTTATGCATCAATATCTAGTCAGAGGTAATGCCTTCAGGATGGAACATTGAAAAATATAAGGGGAAATGGGCCTAGATTCTAAACCCATCAACAATATGTTAGAAATACTGACAGAGTTTGAGACCTGTTCTGACAATGGACTCAACATCCTGGATGGGGACCAATGCTACTTTTCTTGTTTATACAACTGGCAAACTTTGTAGAAGGGTACAGCATTTTCAGTTCTCAGTCCAGATACTATATATGTTTGCTATGCTTTTCACAGTCTTAGCTCTTTATGTAATTGATAATGTGCTTACTTTTAAGAAAATACTTTCTCATTGCCTCTGTGACATAATCTTCTCCATCATTAAGCATATTAATATTTATTTAATAAACTCCTTTCAAGTCAGTCAACACAAATGATTTCCTTCTAAGGACTGTGAAACCCATTATCTATTTTCTACTCCTTTTCCACCAGTTTATTTTCCTATTTACAGGTAATGCATCACCTGATACATGTTTCCAGTAGTTTCCACAATATATTCCCAGGTTTCATTTATACATATAAATGTCACCCCATTGCTTCCAAGTTCATGGTTTCCCATTCCCACTGAGGGTTAGAATCTAGACCCATTTCCCCTTATTCTTTTCAATGTTCTATCCTGAAGGCATTAACCTCTTACAAGATATTGATTCATGAGTAAGTGTCCATCTCATTCCACCCCCTCAGTCAGTTCCTCATCAAAGTGAGCATTCTTTAATAGTGAGATATGATTCATAGTATATCACAACTTGCCTTACCTGTCTCTTCACACATGTGCAGGCAGACACATCCAACTATTTTGCAAAACCTTGACTAGGTTTCTGACCTTCTAGCTCAAACAAACTAGTTTCTTCGCAAAACTATCAGACATGTTGAACTTGACTCCTAGTATGGACCAGGAATATGATCTGGGACCACACTGGTCTGCAGAACTCAGCTAATCACTCAATTAAACAACTAAGCCATGGGGACGTATCTGCTTAGTGTGAATAGACATTGTGTCATTAAAGTGCTGTATGTTAATTGAGATTTCTCTGTCAGTAATCAACCGGACAACAGAACTTAATAGTAATAATTCAAACTCACTTCCCATTACCTCCTTTCCAAGCTCCATAAACAAAAAACCCTGGTAGGTCCATTGTTTCAATCTGCACTTGCCCAAATAATTTATTTCTTTCTTTTTTGACTCTTTTTCTTGTTCTGTATTTGGTCGCTACTTATATCCATGATTCTTCCAACTCTAATTTCTCACCAACTGAATCCATTTCACAGGAAAAGTCCAGACTGTCTGCAAATCCATTTCTCACC
Organism: Chiloscyllium punctatum; assembly: GCF_047496795.1. Classification (NCBI taxonomy): domain Eukaryota; kingdom Metazoa; phylum Chordata; class Chondrichthyes; order Orectolobiformes; family Hemiscylliidae; genus Chiloscyllium; species Chiloscyllium punctatum. The sequence goes on along the minus strand of NC_092748.1, from coordinate 58,323,393 downwards.
ATAAATGGTTTACGTATATCAATGCAACAAGATATACCTGCTGTAGGAAGCAGTGATGAAAGGATAGCCTGACACCATCAAGGATGCACCTTTTGTTATTAGAGAGAGTCTTTTAAATTCATTCAAAGGATGAGGGCATCATTGGCTACGCCAGCATTTCTTGCCCATCCCTCATTGCCTTTGAGAAGGTATAGTAGTGAGCTGCCTTCTTGAACCGCTGCAGTCCATTTGGTAGTCCCACAAAGCAGTTAGTGAGTTCCAGAATTTTGATCCAGCAAGATAAGCTGGTGAATGATGGGAACATACAAGTGCTGATGTTCTCATATATTTGCTGCCCTTGTCTTCGAGATGGTAATGTTCATGGGTTTGGAAGCTCTAAGGAGCCTTCATGAATTTGTTGATGGTACACATTGCTACTAGTGAGTGTCAGTGATCAAGAGAATGAATGCTTATGTATGTGGTGCCAATTAAGCAGCTGCTCAAACTTGGAAGGTGTCATCCTTCTTGAGTATTCTTAGAGCTAAACTCATCCAGACAAGTGGGGAATAATCCATCATACACCTGACTTGTGCCTTGTCGATGGTGGACAGGCTCTGGAGTGTAAGGAGGTGAGTTACTCATTGCAGGATTCCTAGCCTCTGATCTGCTGTTGTAGCCACTCTGCTTATCTGGCTAGTCCAGTTCAGTTTCTTGTCAATTGTAATACCCAGAGTGTTGATACTGGGGATTTTAGTGATAAAATGTCAAGGCATGAAGGTTAGATTCTCTCTTTTGGAAATGGTCATTGTCTTGCACTGATATGGTGCGAATGTTACTTGCCACTGATCAAACCTGGATGTTGTCCATATCTTGTTATTTGAGCAGTTATAAAAGGTGCTGAACATTATATGCAATCATCACCAAACAACCCCACTTCTGACTTTATAATGGAGAGAAGGTGATTAATGAAACAGCTTTAGATGGTTGGGCCTAGGACACTACCCTGAGGACTCCCTACAGAGATGTTCTGGAGCTGAGGTGACTGACCTCCAATAACCATAGCCATCTTCCTTTGTGCTAGGTATGATTCCAACCATGGTGAGTTTTCCCCTGATTCCCATTAACTCTATTTTGTTTCCAGGCTGAATGTTGTTTGGACCTATGGCCTTTGCACTATCTAATGGATTCAGCTTTTCTTGATTTCACATGGAGTGAATTGAATTAGGTGAAGACAGATATCTGTGATGCTGGGGACATTTGGAGGAGGTTGAAGAAAGTTGTAAGTTCCTCTTCCTTATCTTTTGCATGAATGTGTTGGTTTTCACAAAATTGAAGACAGGGATATTAGTAGAACCTCTTCTTCCAGTGAATTGTTACAGATAGTGTTACAGTATGATTCTGATGCTGATGATGACCCACAGCAAGTCATGGATGCCCAGTTTTGAGTTGCTAGATCTGTTCAAAGTTTGTTTCATTTAACATGGTGATAATGCCACAAAATATAATGGAGAGAATTCTCAATGTGATGTTGGAACTTTATTTCCACAAAGATTGTGTGGTGGTCACTCTCATTGTAATGAACCAGTACATCTGTGGTGGATAGATTGGTAAGGCTCAGGTCAAGTGAATGTTTCCCTCTTGTTGATTCCCTTACTACCTGCTGCAGACCCAGCTGAGCTGTTCTATCCTTTCAGATTTGACCAGCTCAGCCAATAGTTGCTCTGTTGAGTAACTTTTATGATTGAAGTATTGAAGTCCTCACTCAGAGTACATTTTGTGCCTTGCCATCCTTAGTGCTTCCTTTAAATGGTGGTCAACATTTATCCAAGGGAGTGGGGTGGGTATGGTTGGTACTGGTTGCAAGTTTGCTCGCTGAGCTTTGCTCTCAGATGTTTTGTCACTATGCTAAGTAACATCATCCATGAACCTCAGTTGAAGTGCTGATGAACTGTCCCACTTTTTATTTATGCATCTTGGTCTGTTGTGGTAGGTGATATCAATTCCGGTTCTTTTTCTGAGAGGTTGGTAAATGGGGTCCAAAATGATCTGTTTGTTGATGGAGTACTGGTTTGAATGGCAGGCATCTAGGAATTCCTATGCGTGCCTTTGTCCCAGAATAGATGTATTGTCCCACTCAAACTGGTGTCCCTCATCATCTGTGTAAGGATAGTAGTGATAGTTGGTTGTGTCTTTTGGTGATTAGTTGGTGCTCATGTATCCTGGTGGCTAGTTCCCTGCCTGTCTGTCCAATGTAATATTTGTTGCAGTCCTTGCAGGGTACTTTGTATATGACGTTTGTTCTGCTGGTTGTTGGTACAGAGTCCTTTAGACTCATCAAGAGTTGTTCGGTGTGTTGGTAGTTTTGTGGGGTACCATGATGCCAAGGGGCCGGAATAGTCTGGTCGTCATCTACGAAATATCTTTAATATATGGTATTTTGGCTAGAGTCTCTGAGCATGTTGTGTCTTTCTTGTTTGGGTTTGTTGTATAAGAATTGGTGGACTGTGCTTATCGGATACCCATCCTTCTTGAATATGTTGTATAGGTCTTTTTCTTCAGCATCATGTAGTCCCTGGGTGCAGCATTGTGTTGTGGCTCATTTAAATAAAATCTTGATTTAGCTCCATTTGTGGGTGTTGGGATGATTGCTCCTGTAGTTGAGTATCTGGTCAGTGTAGACATTGGTCTGGAGCTCTCCACTGGCTTTTCATTCTACTCTGACATCTCGGAAGGGGAATTTGTTGTTGTTCTCTTCCTCTTTGGTGAACTTTATACCAGTAAGGATGTTGTTTATGTGTTTGTGGGTTTCTTCTAATTTGTTCCATTTCGTGATGACAAAGGTGATGACAAAGATGACATAGCGGATCCAAAGCTTGAGCTGGATCGTGGGGAGGACTGTTCATTCCAATCTCTGCATAACTGCTTCTGCTAAGAATCCTGATATTGGTCATCCCATGGGTGTCCCATTGATTTGTTGGTAGGTCTTGTCATTGAAGGTGAAGTGGGTTATGAAGTACAGGTCTACGAGTTTGAGGATGCTGTCCTTGCTGATGGAGTTGGTGCTTTCTGGTGTTTGTGTCCTTGGTTCATCTCGTATTGCGGTCAGTGTATCTTTGGCCAGGGTGACATTAATTGATGTGAATAGGGCCGTCACGTTGAAGGAGACTATGACCTTGTCCTCTTCTAGCTTGGTGTCTTTGATGTTCAGGAATTCTTGGGTGGAGTGGATGGAGTGGCATGAGTCTTCTACTCGGTATTTCCGTTGCGTTTGCGTTGAAGTTCCTTTGCTAGTCTGTATGTTAGTGTGCCAGGGAGTAAGACTATGGGTCTGAGGGTGGCCCCTGGTTTGTGTGCCTTTTGTAATCTGTAGAAACGGGGTGTGTTGGTCTCATTATTTGGAGATCCGTCTTGTTAACTTCGCTTTTCTTCAGTTATGATGTGATAGGGTTTTCTTGCTGTGGAGTCAGGTCCATCGCCACCTGTTGGTGGGTATTGGTATCTGTGTTTGCTTTTCCAATGTATTATGTTCTGTTTAGGATGATGGTCATGCACCCTTTGTCTGCCAATAGGATTACAATATTTCCGTCTTTTCTAAGTGCTTCCAGGGTTCTCCTTTCCTGTGTGTTGAGGGTGTTCCCTTCTTTCTTTCTCCATAGCGCTGGTGCTACTTTCTGTCTGATGGCCTGCTGGATTTCTTCAGTAATTCTGTTGTCTTTCAGGGTCGATTCCAGTGCTGCTAGGGAGTCCTTTTTGTCTGTGTCCCTGTGGTTGAAGTTCATCCCTCATACTAGGATGGCTTTTTCTGTGTCTGTGAGTGGTCGATCTGACAAGTTCTTTATCCAAGCTTCTGAATGGTGCAAGTTATTACTGTATGTGAGTTAGTCCGGTTTTTCTTGTCGGGCTAGGTTTTTCTTTGTCTTGGTCCAGTGTTGTTTTATGTTGATGGTTCTTTCTAGCGTACTTGTCCACTCCTGGTCAGTCATGTTGGTGTACAAAGTCTTTTGGCGCAAAATTTCTCATTCATATTTGTGGAGTAGGTTATCGTCTTTGTCATCACGAAACTGAACAAATTAGAAGAAACCCACAAACACATAAACAACATCCTCACTGGTGTAAAATTCACCAAAGAGAAAGAGAAGAACAACAGGTTCCCCTTCCGAGATGTCAGAGTAGAATGAAAAGCCAATGGAGAGCTCCAGGTCAGTGTCTACACTGACCAGATACTCAACTCCAGGAGCAATCATGCCAACACCCACAAACGGAGCTACATCAGGACATTATTTAAATGAGCCACAACATCATGCTGCACCCAGGGACTACAAGATGCCGAAGAAAACTGCCTATACAATGTATTCAAGAACAATATATTCAATGTACCGATAAGCACAGTCCGCCGATTCTTACACAACACGCCCAGAGACTCTAGCCACACTACCATACATTAAAGACATCACAGAGATGACAACCAGACTACTCCTGCCCCTTTGCATCATGGTAGCCCACAAATCTACCAACACACCGAACAACTCTTGATTAATCTAAAGGACCATGTACTAACAACCAGCAGAACGAATGTCATATTGAAATACCCTGAAAGGACTGCAACAAACGTTACATCAGACAGACAGGCAGGAAACTAGCCACCAGAATACATGATCACCAACTAACCACCAAAAGACACAACCAACTATCACTAGACGACGAGGGATACCAGTTTGACTGGGACAATACATCTATCCTGGGTCAGGCTAAACAAAGACACACACAGGAATTCCTGGAGGCCTGACATTCAAACCAGAACTCTATCAACAAACAGATCAATTTGGACCCCATTTACCTACCTTTCAGAAAAAGAACCGGAAGTGATATCACCCACTATAACAGACCAAAATGCATAAATAGCAAGCAGGACAGTACACCAGTGCTTCACTGGAGGTTCAATGATGATGTTACCTATTATAATGACAAAACATCTGAGAACAAACATTCCAGCTCAGTAAGCAAACTTACAGCCTCAGTAAGCAGGAATCCCAACCTGAGCTACAAATCTTCACAAAAATGTGGTTGGTACTATATGATAATCGACTCGGAGAAAGTGAGGACTGTAGATGCTGGAGATCAGAGCTGAAAAATGTGTTGCTGGAAAAGCGCAGCAGGTCAGGCAGCATTCCTGAAGAAGGGCTTATGCCCGAAACGTCGATTTTCCTGCTTCTTGGATGCTGCCTGACCTGCTGCGCTTTTCCAGCAACACATATTTCAGCTCTATATGGTAATCAGCAGGTGACTTCTTTTCTTATCTTTGACCTGATGCCTTTAGACCTTATTGTGTCCAAAGTCATACAGGAGTGAAGGAATTGCCTAAGATATCACCTTGTACAAAGGAAGCAAAGTCATTACCCCTAAGGAGTTGCAAAAAGAGATGATGAAAAGCATTTGAGCATGCCATCAAGGAATTGTGTTTAGTCTAAAGGAGACTAGCTAGTCAAAAATAAGCAATGGGAATAAGGACCACATCAGCCAGTGCAGTGCCTGTAACAAATACCAAGCTAAGCAAAGCAAAAAACCACAAATGATGGGTGATATCCCTGACAGACAAGAAGTGTAGCTGCCTGAATAGATGACTGACTTTAATGACAACCAGTGAGATTGTAGATTGCATAAAAGCACACATCAGTCGCTTTGGCATTTCTGACATTGTCATAAGTATTAATTGCTCTTAATTCACAAGTTAATTAAGGAGTGAAGAGTTCAGTCACTTCATTAAGAGCTGGGAAATTCAACGTTATACCATTCCCGGTCAAATGTAAAGTCTGAGACAACGGGTGAAATCGCCAGAGAGATCCTAAAGTGAGTCAAGCTTATCCAGCACAGACTTGTACAAGACAATTGTCAAGTGGAGAAATACATCTACTGAAGGCATGGAAAATAATGTAGTCTAAAGTCTCAATCGTCCACAGTGAGCACAAATGATCTCAACTGCAGACACCTACATACAACTAGGGCAAATGTGCTTTCAGTGTAAGTGCCTGGACAGAATAACCCTCAGTTCCAGGGGTTCATCATTCTCCAACAATAAAAATGGCACAACAACCCTAAAGGAAGACTATCACTCCAAGCACAAGCAATACTGGATAAACAGCCAACGACAATGTGCATCATTTAGAGAACTAAATGTTTTAAAGATAATGAATTTGATGCATGTGCAGAGATTGATTGAAAAAGAACTGACTAATTAATACATATTTGATTAAAGAATTTTTTTCAGACACACATGTTTGGAACATGGTGAATTTATAACTGCAAATGATAGTGCATGCATTTTTCTGTGGAAAGGGGGATGTTTGGGAAAATGCAATTGCATTTACAGCACTGACTAGCCTGCTGTTGTCATATGGTCTCTGCTAAAATGGCTATAATGTGTAATTTGTATCAGTCATCAAATACACATCACTTGAATCACATGCAAAGTGGGTTTCTCAATTGAGGAGACCAAATATATTTTAGATTATTGCTTTAGGGAATATGTCTGTCTGATCCCTGAGCTCCATGTTATTTGCCATTTTAATTTCCCACCCCACTCCCACACTTAGCTCTTCTGTCTCAGAAATGTAGAAATAGGAGCAAAAGTAGGTCATTCAGCCTTTCAAGCCTGCTCCATCAGTCAATATCATCGCAGTTGATCTTCTTTCTCAATGCCACATTTCCACTTTCTCTCCTTGATGACGTTAAAACCTAAACATACATGTATGTATGTATATATATATATATAATGTGTGTGTGTGTATCTTCCTTGACTTCAGTGACTTGACATCCACAGCCTTCTGTGATAGAGAATTCCAAATTTCACCAACACTTGAGGGAAGAAATAATTTGTTATTTCAGTTCTAACCGGTTTATCCTGAATCTCAAGACTGTGACATTTGGTTCTAAATTCCCCAGCTAGGGAAAGTGTTCTCTCTGCATCTAGTCTGTTCATACTGGTGGAACTTTATACATCTCCATTAGACATCAGCCTCCACACTGCTTTAATGAAACTTGAGAACTGCATCTCATCTTTCAATTAGAAACTTCACATGTAACACTTCAGATTTAGCATAAAATGTCCTCAATTTCAGATCATTATCATTATTCCCATTATTTTTGGCAGCAGTGTTGGGAACAATTCTGCTGTTCCAATTTCCACCTCAGCAAGATCCATCCTTTACACCTTTACTTGTCTTATGCATTGTACTGTTTGTCAACAATTCTCAATAAGACATGGTAGGACTACAGAGCTTTTCTCTGATTCTATGATTGGCTATTGGGCTTTAGAACTCTGTTTGCAAATTGCTGCTTTTGGTGTTTAGCCAGAATGTAGCCTCCTGTAGTACCTTCAATGGGTTCAAACTTGGAAAGTCCATAATACTTCCCATGGCATGCGCATCTACTGGTTTGATGATAGTCATGGAATGAGGTCTGTGACAAGCTGTCAGATTGTGCTGGAGTATATTTGTTATTTTGGTGATTATCTGCTGTGATTTCAGATGTCTCACTTTGCAGCATTTTGCTTTTCAATGTAAACTCATTGCTCTGTAATTGCATGATCAGCACACCATGTGGCGCTGTATTACCTTTTCTACACAATTCTCAAAATAATATCTGAAACATTTTCGACTTAAAAGTTTGGTCTACTGTTTGCTTGCAAAATGGAATTTTTAATGCTCAAATTAATTGTTTAATGAAAACAGCAAATTTAAAATGTTACATATTGCACATTGAAGTGCTCACTTTGTGCTTGCTTGACATTATTCTCAATAAACTGATCTTCCAATATTCCATCCTGGCTGATATTAATGGTTGATATATTTAGTGGTTATTAATGGTTCTATTTCTTTAGATTATGCTCCTCTCTTCTTTAAATCTACTGTTATCAACTCTCTCCTAAAAAAAACTATCAATCTTGATCAACATTTATTCTTGTTTGTTTATTGTGCAAATCCACCTTACTTAACAGTACTGACCCTTTTATTCTTCTTGTGTAGCAAGTGCAGTAATTTAAATGCATCGACTAGTGTTCAGCCTATGCAGTAACCTCTGGGTTGCTTTGCAGCCATGCAGTTTATACAGAACATTGCACTAGCCACTCTATTCTTGCAAACTACTGGCCTATATCCAACACCCCCTTCCTCCCTAAAGTACTTGAACATACTGACATCTCACAGATTCCATCTTTCTCAGAACTCCATGATTGAATCTCTCAAATCAATTTCTCACCCCTACTGTTATACCATAATGTCCCTTATTAGAGTCACAAATGGCATCCCATGTGACTATGACAAAGGTTAACTATGACTCCTAGTCTTTTGTGACCCACTTTCACAACCAGCTGACCACGCCATCATCCTCGTAACACTTCACCATTGGCAAGGCTGTCGGGACTACCCTTGCCTCATTCCATACTTACTTATCCAGTCATAACCAGGAGGTCATCTGCAATGGCTTCTATTCCTGCTTCAGCACCCAAGATAAATCTAAATGAACTATACTTTGAACCTTCCAAATTCTCAACTACACACTGTCACTTGATATTATCCAAAAACAGGACATCATTTCTCCATGTACACTGATGGCACACAGCTCTACTTCATCACTGTCTCTAAATTGCCAGACTACTTGCACAACTTCCAGTATAGATGAGCAGAAATTTCCTCCAAATATTGGGAAGATCGATTCCATGTTTTTGCAAACTGCCACAAATCATACCCCCTTAACTAGCAACTCTCAGAGGCTTAATCACACTGTGTCCAACCTTAGCTTCCAAAATTAGTGTCATACACCAACCCGCCCCATCACTAAGGCCATCTATTTCCATCTCTGTGATATCATCAGTCTACATCTTTGTCTAAGATCAAAAGTCTTATGAAAGAGAAAAGAAAGGCTGAAAGGGTTAGGGAAGGAATTTTACAGTGCAGGTATTGGCAGCTAAAGGCATAACAACAGTGGGGCAATTAAACAGATGCTGAAGATGCCAGAATTGGAAGTGCAAAAATAACTTGGAGTTGTGGAGTGGGGGATATTTTAAGGCTGGTGCAAACCAGAGAGTGAAACCCTCACCTATGTCAAACAATGAATGCCTCACTTTTAACATTCTCAAATTAATTTTAAAATCCATCTGTGCTTCACATTTATCTATGTCTATGATTTGCTCCAGTCTTAAAATATCTCCCACCCCATTACCCCAAGTTATTATTGCACTTCCATTTCTGGCATTTTCAGCATCTGTTTAATTGCTCCACTGTTATTATGCCTTTAGCTGCCATGACCTGTACTGTAAAATTCATTCCCTAACCCTTTCAGCCTTTCCATTCTCTTTCATAAGAATTCTTAAAATCTACCTGTTCTTCAATGCTTTTGGTAATCTTGCTGAATATCTCCTTATGTAGCTTGGTGTCAGAGTTTAGAAACCATAGAAACCATTAAAGGTTATTGCATAGAAAAAGGCCATTCAGGCCACTGTGTCTATGCTAGGTGAATAAACTAGCTGCTGACTCTAAACCCACCTTCCAGCACCTGGTCTGTTGCTTTGCAAGTTTCTACATTTCAGGTGCTGATCCAGATTCCTTTTAAATGGGTTGATGGCTTGTGCACCAATCAACCCCACCGCCTTGTGGCCCAACATTTCAACTCCCCTTCCCACTCAGCCGAGGATGTGGAGGTCCTTGGCCTCCTTCACCACCGCTCCCTCACCACCCGACACCTGGCGGAAGAGCGCCACATCTTCCGCCTCAGAACACTTCAACCCCAGGGCATCAATGTGGACTTCACCAATTTCCTAATTTCCCCTTCCCCCACCTCACCGCAGTTCCAAACTTCCAGCTCAACACTGTCCCCATGACTTGTCCTACCTACCTATCTTCCTTTCCACCTATCCACTCCACCCTCCTCTCTGACTTATCACCTTCATACCCACCCCCATTCACCCATTGTACTCTTTGCTACCTTCCCCCAGCCTCCTCCCTGACCTATCACCTCCACCCCCACTCACCTATTATATTCTATGCTACTTTCTCCCCACCCCCACCCTCCCCTCATTTATCTCTCCACCCTGCAGGCACTCTGCCTCTATTCCTGATGAAGGGCTTTTGTCTGAAACATCGATTTTCCTGCTCCTCGGATGCTGCCTGAACTGCCATGCTTTTCCAGCGCCACTCTAATCTAGAATCTGGTTTCCAGCGTCTGCAGTCATTGTTTTTACCTAGTTGATGGCTTGTGCATCAACCACCAAACTGGTCAGTGAATACCAGACACTCACCATCCTCTGGATGAAAACGTTTGACTTCATTGTCCTTCTTATCCTTCTACCAATCACCAGTTTGTGCCCCATGGTAATTGACTTCTCTGCTGTGGGAAACATGTCTTCCTGTCCTCTCTATCTGAACCTCTCATTATTTAGTACACCACAATTAAGTCACCCGCGTGAAGAAAAACCACACTTACCAATCCAAAACAAAAACAAAAATCATTGGAGAAACTTAGCAGGACTGGTAGCATCTGTGCAGAGAAGGCAGAGTCAACGTGTTGGGTCCAGTGATCCTTTTTCAGAACCCTATCCAATCTTTCCTCATATCTACAAATTTTAAGCCTTCTTATAAACCTCCTTTATGGTGTCTCCAGAGCAATTATGTCCTTCCTGGTTACCAGAATTGTACAGTAATCTCCAGCTGTGGCCTAACTATGAACTCACATTGTTAAATGATTGCATCCCTGCACTTCTTTTCAATACCTCGCCTGATGAAGAAAAGCATCCCAGAGGCCTTGTTTACCATATTATTTACCTATCCTGCCATCTTCAGGGACCTGTAGACATGAACTTCAAGGTCTTCCACTTCCTCTATTCCTATTAATTACTTGCTTGTTTGCCCTCTCCCACCTCATTCTTCTCTGGTTTGAATTCTATTTGTCTTTTTCATCTATTCAATCAAACAATTGATATCTTTCTGCAGTTGACAGCCATTCTCTTCATTTCACCATCAACTAGATGGCCAATTTTTGTGTTGCCAGAAAATTCCCGATCATACCTCCCATACTTAAATCTAAATCATTAATTTATGCCACAAGCTTTAAGGGACACAAAACTGAGTCTTGTGGAATATCACTCCAAACCGTTTTCCATTCACAAAAATATCTGTCAGTTTGACCATTCATTTTAGCCAAGCACAGCCCTCAGAGGGCCGAGGACGGAAACTTAAAGGGAATGTTGCCTGTCACGGAGCCAGCTTTGGTTCCTACTAACTGCAATCTCTGTATCCCTATAGGCTGCATTATTTCTGACCAGTCTTCCATGTGGGTCTTTGTCAGATGCTTTACTAAAGTTCATGCATCCACCATCCACTGCACTACCCTCATCAATCTTCGTTGTTACTTCCTCAAAGAAATCAATTAAATTAATAAGACATGACCATTCCTTAACAAAAACATGCTGACTATCCCCCTAATTAATTCATGCCCCATCAAGAAATCCTATCCATTAATATTGATTCTGGTAGTTTGCCTTCCACTGAGGTCAGACTGACCAGCCTGTTCCTTGCATCCTTTTTAAATGATGGTATAGTGTGTTTACGCCTCCGATTATCTGTATTTAGTGAAGATTGGAAAATGATCCTCATGGCATCTGTAGTTTCAGCTCTGGTTTACTTTAATAACCTAGGAAACAATGCATCTGGCCCTTCACAGATCTGCCTTCATAGAGGTCAGTCTATCCAAGTACTTCCCTTATCATTGTGCTTATTTTATCTAATATTTTATATTCCTCCTCTTTAACTGGAATGTTTGCATCATTACTCTCCTTTGTGAAGTCAGATACAAAGCTTTCATTTAGAAACTTGCCCACATATTCTATATCCACGCACAAGTTATTATGTAATATTATTTCTGATAGGCCCAACCCTTTCCTTAGACATCCTCTTTCTCTTAATATACTGATAAACGTCTTTGGATTTTCCTTACTTTTATTGGTCATTAATTTTGAATATCCTGTCTTTGCTTTCCTTATTTCATTTTACACTTCACCCCAGTACTTTTATGCTGTTCAAAGTATCACAATGTATTACATTTTTTAAGATTGAGATTCATTTTTCTGCTTTATCCTACCCTGTACATTTCTGGATAACATGAGTGTTCTGGATTTGATAGTACAAGCCTTTATCTTTCTGAAAAAAATGTGTTCACTGTGCCTATAGAATCTCGCATTTGAATGCCTTCACTGTTTTGCCAATGGCTTTCCTTCAAATAGCTGTAACTAGTCCACTTTTGATAAATCATCTCTTTGTCTTATAAAGTTTGCCTTTCCCCAATTTGTGACTTTTACTTCTGTTTCATCTTTACCCCTTTCCTCAATGATACTAAATCAAACTATTATGATCACCGTTTCAAAAATGGTCACCTACTGCTACTTCAGCCATCTGTCCATCTTAATTTCATGAGACTAAATCTAGAATTGTGCCCTCTTTTTTACTGGGTTTGTTACATGCTAGATTAAAAAATCTCTTGAAGGCGGTTCATCAATTGTGCACTCTCTGTTCACATGCTGTCTCTATCCTAGTTGATATTTGGGTAGATGAAGTCCAGCTATTTTTGCTCTATTGTTTATGCACTCAGGAATTGGCCTTTAGGTTTGTTCCTCTCCCACTATTTTTTTTGGTAGGGGGAGCGGAATCTATATTACACGCCTAGAAATGTAGCTGCTCTTTTTTTTAATTTCTGAGGACAACCCCTCATATGATGCTTAATTTGGTAAATCATCCCTCCTCAAAGCTGTGATTGTTTCTTTAAACAACCATTCTCCACCCCACTTCTTTTCACCTACTTCTCTTTTTTGTATCATTTGGAACAGTGCATTTTGGATTATGATTGAGAGAAAGTGCAAGCAATTAAAAATGTTTTTACCTTTGCTGGTACTGTACAATTTTCTCATGGGTTGAGTGATGAAATGTAACTTGAAGGCATTTCCCTGTCTCTCCTCAGGTAGTCAGCATTACTGTTGAGGCAAGTATAAAGAACTATCGTGCATAAAGTTCATCAGGCTTCTTATCAGGCCCAAAGCCGATGCTGCGGATTTAGTGTGTTCTGACTGGGGGGCCTGTAAATTAGTCTTGGAACTCATTTCAATGTTATAAGCAAGGCACCAGCATCTGTTACACCTCCATGAGCAGCTCGTCCATTATTGAAGGAGAAGTTTAAGTTAAGCAAGTGCCTGGAGGCAAGGGAGATTTGCAATGACTTTATTCCATCTGGCTCTGCTTGTGTTTAGAAAAAATAAATTCCCTTACCATTTACATAGCACTTGCTGACTGGGCCACATCTGTACCTGAAAACCCTGAGCTCAGCAAATCCAACAGCAGCTCAGTTTCCCTGAGGACTTTTAATGAGAGCAACAGCCCCCTCATTAGCATTGGCAGTGAACATAATACCTGTATTGATGTGGACCAACCCAATTTCAGGTCAGAAGTGTTTCTCATGGGCACAGGATGTTTATTCCTGAAATTGGACCTTGTGTGCTTATTGTATGCCTGTAAAAAGGGTACAATTATATTTACTTTCTACTCCCATATAACTGAATTTCACCAGCAAATAAAGTACATAGTTCATACTGCTAAATTCTTGGGCTACAAGCATCAGTATGAAAAGTTGCCAATGCCATCCCTACGTTCTCTTGGAAAAGGGTGAGGTTTGTATAACAGGGTCAAGTAAGTTAAATTACCTAATGTCACTCTTAGCACAAAAGCATTTTATATAAATAATATATATACACATATATATTTGTTAAGCAATGCACAATTATGCTCCATTGTGCAAATACTGACATTCTAACATAAATATGACTGCAATGATGCATATTCTGTGTGAGCAATGGCCAGACATGCAGCAACAATTAGATGGCCCATTTATCCTAACTTTACAAGATTGGACCAAAGGAAAATATCAAGGATTCTTAAGGAAGAGGATGAGCAGCCAGAAGTCATGGTACCAATGAGACAGGTAGGGAAAAGGATGAGGACCCGATAAGAGAATACAGGGAGTTAGATTGGAAGGTAGAAGGCAGGACGAGCAGGGTAGTAATCACAGGATTGCTTCCGATGCCAAGTGCTAGTGAGGCTAGGAATAGAGAGTGAGTGCAGATGAAGACATGGGTGCAGGGCTGGTGTATCCAAATATGTGGATCATTGAGGTACCATCTGGGGAAGGTGGGACCTGTACAAGCAGGACAGGTTGCACCTGAACCGGAGGGGCACCAATACCCCGGATGGGTGGTTTGCTAGAGCACTTTGGGAGGTTTAACCTAGACTGGGGTGGGAACCTGAGCTACGGATCAAATGATGGAGTAGATAGTGAACAGTCAGATACACATGCAGAGAGTCTGTGAGAAGGGATAGGGACTTGATAGGGCAAAGATGTAGTCAGTGTGATGGGTTGAAGTGTGTCTGTTTTAATGCAAGAAGTATCAGGAATAAGGGTGATGAACTTGTGGATCAGTTCTTGGAACTATGATGTTGTGGCCATTATGGAGACTTGGATATCACAGGGGCAGGAATGGTTATTGAATGTTCCAGGGTGTCGATGTTTCAAAAGGAATGGGGGGGGAGGTAAAAGTGGTGGAGGAGTGGCATTGCTAATCAGGATAGTATCACAGCTGCAGAAAGGGAGGTCATCGAGGAGGGTTTGTCTACTGAGTTAGTATGAGTAGAAGTTAAAAACAGGAAAGGAGCAGTCACTCTATTGGGAGTTTTCTACAGACCCCCCCTAATAGCACCAGAGACATGGAGTAACAGATTGGGAGGCAGATTTTGGAAAGGTGCAGAAGTAACAGGGTTGTTGTCATAGGTGGCTTTAAGTTCCCTAATATTGATTGCAACCTCTTTAGTTCAAATAGTATGGAGAAGTTTTTGTTAGGTGTGTCCAGGAAGGATTCCTGACTCAATATGTAGATAGGCTGACTAGAGGGGAGGCCATATTGGATTTGGCAATGAAACAGGCCAGGTGTCAGATCTCTTGGTGGGAGGGCATTTCAGTGATAGTGATTACAACACCCTGACCTTTACTATACTCATGGAGAGGGATAGGACCAGACAGTATGGGAAAGTATTTAATTGGGGGAGGGGGAATTACTATGCTATTAGGCAGGAACTGGGGCACCTAAATTGGGAATAGATGTTCTCATGGAAATGCATGACATAAATGTAGAGTTTGTTTAGGAAGTATTTGCTGTTAGTGCTGCACAGGTTTGTCCCACTGAAGCAAGGAAGGGACGGTAGGTTGAAGGAACCTTGGGTGACAAAGGATGTGGAACATCTAGTCAAGAGGAAGAAGGAAGCTTACTTAAGGTTGAGGAGGCCAGAATCAGACACTGGTCTAGAAGGTTACAAGGCAGCCAGGAAGGAAGTGAAGAATGTACTTAGGACAGCTAGAAGGGGGCATGAAAAAGCTTTAGCGGGTAGGAGTAAGGAAAACCCTAAGGCATTCTACACTTATATGAGGAACAAGAGGATGGCCAGAGCAAGGGTAGAGATGATCAGGGATAGTGGAGGGAACTTGTGCCTGGAGTTGGAGGAAGTAGGGGAGGTCCTTAATGAAAACCTCCCCCGATATCCTGGGGGGGGGGGGGAGTTCGCTAAGGCTATTGGGGTGGGTTTAAACTAATCTAGCATGAGGAGGGGAACCAAAATTGTAGTTCAAGTATAGAAAAGGCTGAGAGTAGGGACGTCTGAAATCAAGTTTCAGGGATGCAAGATGGCACTGGCAAGCAAGAAGTTGGTTTGAAGTGTGTCTACTTCAACACCAGGAGCATCCGGAATAAGGTGGGTGAAATTGCAGCATGGGTTGGTACCTGGGACTTCGATGTTGTGGCCATTTCGGAGACATGGATAGAGCAGGGACAGGAATGGTTGTTGCAGGTTCCAGGATTTAGATGTTTCAGTAAGAACAGAGAAGATGGTAAAAGAGGGGGAGGTGTGGCATTGTTGGTCAAGGACAGTATTACAGTCACAGAAAGGATGTTTGGGGACCCGTCGACTGAGGTAGTATGGGTTGAGGTTAGAAACAGGAAAGGAAAGGTCACCTTGTTGGGAGTTTTCTATAGGCCTCTGAATAGTTCCAGAGATGTAGAGGAAAGGATAGCAAAGATGATTCTCGATAGGAGTGAGAGAGAGGGTATTTGTCATGGGGGACTTCAACTTTCCAAATATTGACTGGGAACACTATAGTACGAGCACGATAGTTGGGTCAGTTTTTGTCCAGTGTGTGCAGGAGGGCTTCCTGACACAGTATATAGACAGGCCAACAAGGGGCGAAGCCACATTAGATTTGGTACTGGGTAATGAGCCCGGCCAGGTGTTAGACTTGGAATTAGGTGAACACTTTGCTGATAGTGATCACAACTCTGTTATGTTTACTTTAGTGATAGAAATAGATAGGTGTATACCACTGGACAAGAGTTACAGCTGGGGGAAAGGCAATTATGATGCACATAGGCAAGATTTAGGAAGCATAGGATGGGGAAGGAAACTGCAGGGGATGGGCACATTAGAAATGTGGAGCTTATTCAAGGAAAATCTCCTGCGTGTCCAAGATAAGTATGTACCTGTCAGGCAGGGAAGAAGCTTACGAGCCCAGGGGCTGTGGTTTACAAAGGAAGTGGAATCTCTGGTCAAGAGGAAGAAGATGGCTTATGTTAGGATGAGATGTGAAGGCTCAGTTAGGGCGCTTGAGGGTTACAAGGTAGCCAGGAAAGATCTAAAGAGAGAGCTCAGTAGAGCCAGGAGGAGACTTGAGAAGTTGTTGGCGAATAGGATCAGGGTAAACCCTAAGGCTTTCTATCTGTATCTATGGAATAAAAGAATGACGAGAGTAAGATTAGGGCAATCAAGGATAGTCGTGGGAAATTGTGTGTGGAGTCAGAGGAGATAGGAGAAGCACTTAATGAATATTTTTCAACAGTATTCACTCTAGAAAATGATAATGTTGTTGAGGAGAATACTGAGATACCGACTACTAGACTAGGTGGGCTTGAGGTTCATAAGGAAGAGATATTAGAAATCCTGCAAAGTGTGAAAATAGTTAAGTCCCCTGGGCCAGATGGAATTTATCCTAGGATCCTCTGGGAAGCCAGGGAGGAGATTGCCGAGCCTTTGGCATTGATCTTTAAATCGTCATTGTCTGCAGGAATAGTGCCAGAAGACTGGAGGATAGCAAATGTGGTTCCCCTGTTCAAGAAGGGGAGTAGAGACAACCACTGGGCTAATTATAGACCAGTGAGCCTTACTTCAGTTGTTGGTAAAGTGTTGGAAAAGGTTATAAGAGATAGGATTTATAATCATCTAGAAAAGAATAATTTTATTAGCGATAGTCAGCACGATTTTGTGAAGTGTAGGTCGTGCCTCACAAACCTTATTGAGTTCTTTGAGAAGGTGACCAAACAGGTAGATGAGAGTAAGTCAGTTGATGTGGTGTATATGGATTTCAGCAAGGCGTTCGATAAGGTTCCCCACTATTGGGCTATTGTACAAAATGCGGAGGAATGAGATTGTGGGAGATATAGCAGTTTGGATCAGTAATTGGCTTGAGTCCAGTTACCAGTGGTGCACTGCAAGGGTTGGGTCCACTGCTGTTCGTCATTTTTGTAAACGACCTGGATGAGAGCGTAGAAGGGTGGATTAGTAAATTTGCAGATGACACTAAGGTCGGTGGAGTTGTGGATAGTGACGAAGGATGTGTAGTTACGGAAAGACATAGGTAAGCTGCAGAGCTGGGCTGAGAGGTGGCAAATGGAGTTTAATGCAGACTAGTGTGAGGTGATTCACTTTGGTTGGAGTAACCGGAATGCAAAGTACTGGGCTAATGGTAAAAGTCTTGGTAGTGTAGATGAGCAGAGAGATCTCGGTGTCCTGGTACACAGATCCTTGAAAGTTGCCACCCAGGTTGACAGGGTTGTTAAGAAGGCATACAGTGTTTTGGCTTTTATTAATAGAGGGATCGAGTTCCGGAACCGTGAGGTTATGCTACAGCTGTACAAAACTCTGGTGCGGCCGTACTTGGAGTACTGTGTACAGTTCTGGTCACCGCATCATAAGAAGGATGTGGAAGCTTTGGAAAGAATGCAGAGGAGATTTACTAGGATGTTGCCTGGTATGGAGGGAAGGTCTTATGAGGGAAGGCAGAGGGACTTGAGGCTGTTTTCGTTGGAAAGAAGAAGGTTGAGAGGTGACTTAATAGAGACATATAAGATAATCAGAGGGTTAGATAGGGTGGACAGGGAGAGCCTTTTTCCAAGTATGGTGACGGTGAGCACAAGGGGGCATAGCTTTAAATTGAGGGGTGATAGATATAGGACAGATGTCAGAGGTAGTTTCTTTACTCAGAGAGTAGCAAGGGTATGGAATGCTTTGCCTGCAATGGTAGTAGATTCACCAACTTTAAGTGCATTTAAGTCGTCATTGGACAAGCATATGGACATACATGGAATAGTGTAAGTTAGATGGGCTTCAGATTGGTATGACAGGTTGGCGCAACATCGAGGGCTGAAGGGCCTGAGCTGCACTGTAATGTTCTATGTTCTATGTAAAACGTTGCTTCAGTATTCATTACTGAGAGGGACATTGACATTTCTGAGGACACCATAAAACAGACTGATTTGGTTGAACAGGTTGATGTTAAGAAGGAGGATGTGCTGAACATTTTGGAAACTCTAAGGATAGATAAATCCCCTGGGCCAGACGGGATATAACCTAAGTTACTACAGGAAACAAGGGAAGAGATTGCTGCACCTTTGGTGATGATCTTCACTTCCTCACTGTCCACTGGAGTAGTGCCAGATGATTAGAAGGTGACAAATGTTATTCCCTTGTTCACGAAAGGGAATAGGGATAATCCTGGGAATTACAGACCAGTCAGTCTCATGCCTGTGGTGGGTAAAGTATTGGAAGGGATTCTGAGAGACAGGATTGCTGATTATTTGGAAAACCATAGTTTGATTAGAGATAGTGAGCATGGCTTTGTGAGGGGCAGGTCATGCCTCATAAACCTTATGAATTATTTGAGGAAGTGAACAAAACACATTGATGAAGATAAAACAGTGGATGTGGTGTACAAGGATTTTAGCAAGGCATTCGATAAGGTTCCCCATAGTCAGTCATTGAGAAAGTAAGGAGACAGTGAAATCTGGCTGTCTGGATACAGAATTGGTTGGCTTATAGAAGACAGAGGTTGGTGGTAGATGGAAAGTGTTCAGCCTGGAGCTTGGTGACCAGTAGTGTTCCAAAGGGATCAGTTCTGGGGCCTCTGCCTTTGTGATTTTTTTTATAAATGACTTGGATGAGGAAGTGGAAGAACGGATTAGTAAATTTGCTAATGACATGAGAATGGTGGAGTGGTAGATAGTGTGGAGGGCTGTTGGAGGTTGCAACGGGACATTGACAGCATGCCAAACTGGGCTGATAAGTGGCAGATCGAGTTCAACCTGGAAAAGTGTGAAATGATTCACTTTGAGTGGTCAAATTTAAATGCAGATTATAGGGTTAAAGGCAGGATTTTTGTCAGTGCGGAGGAACAGAGGGATCTATGGGTCTATGTCCATAGATCCCTCAAAGTTGGCACCCACGTTGATAGGGTTGTTAAGAAGATAGATGGTGGGTTGGTTTTCATTAGCAGGGGATTGAGTTTAAGAGCTGCAAGATTATGCTGCAGCTCTATAAAGCCCAGGTTAGACCGTACTTGAAATATTGTGTCCAGTTCTGGTTGTCTCATTATAGGAAGGATTTGAAAACTTTAGAGAGGGTGCAGAGGAGATTTACCAGGATGCTGCATGACTGAAGGGTGTGTCTTATGAAGCAAGGTTGAAGGAGGTTGGGCTTTTCTCATTGGAGCGAAGAAGAATGAGAGGTTACTTGATAGAAGTGTATAAGACGATGAGCAGCAAAGATAGAGTGGTTAGCCAGAGACTCTTTCCAATGGTGGAAATGGCTATCACGAGAGGGCATATTTTCAGGTGATTGGAGGAAGGTTTAGGGGAGATATCAGAAGTAAGTTCTTTTCACAGAGATTGGTGGGTGCGTGGAATGCACAGCCAGCAGTGGTAGTAGAGTCAGATACATTAAAAACATTTAGGTGAACTCTTGGGTAGACACATGGAAGATAGTACAATAAAGGGTAAGCTGGTTAGTCTGATGTTAGCATAGGATAAAAATTAGACACAACATCAAGGGTCGAAGGGCCTGTACTGTGTTGTACTGATCTATGTTCTATGAATATTATGGATGATAGTTGGAATTCCTGTTCACTTAGAGGTATTGTAATGCGAGTGTCCTGCCTCAGTTCACCTGATGTATTGAGCAAGACCACTTGAATTTTATTTGTATTCATCAGCTTTGCACTAGCAATACTCACCTGGAAGAATTGGAAGAATTTATTTTTAGTAACACCACAGCTGATTCACAAAGCTTCAGAAAAGAAAAGTAGAAAGCCTGCAGTACTCAAGCTTTTTTGCTACCATATGTACTGATGATCAGGTTCATTGTCCAGTGCTGGCTTCTTAACTGAACAGAGTAGAAGAGGAAAGATAAAACAACTGGGAACCAAAGGACTGATTAGGGATAGTCAACATGGCTTTGTGCGTGGGAAATCATGTCTCACAAACTTGATTGCATTTTTTGAGGAAGTAACCAAGAGGATTGATTAGGGCAGAGCAGTAGATGTGATCTATAATTTCAGTAAGGTAAGGTATTCGACAAGGTTCCCCATGGGAGACTGATTAGCAAGTTTAGATCTCATGGAATACAGGGAGAACGAGCCATTTGGATACAGAACTGGCTCAAAGGTAAAAGACAGAGTGTGGTGGTGGAGGATTGATTTTCATACTGGAGGCCTGTGACCAATGGAGTGCCACAAGGATCGGTGCTGAGTCCTCTACTTTTGGTCATTTACATAAATGATTTGAATGTGAGCATAAGAGGTATAGTTTGTAAGTTTGCTGACAACACCAAAATTGGAGGTGTAGTAGACAACGAAGAGGGTTACCTCAGATTACAACAGGATCAGGACCAGATGGGCCAATGGGCTGAGACATGGCAGATGGAGTTTAATTCAGATAAATGTGAGGTGTTGCATTTTGGGAAAGCAAATCTTAGCAGGACTTATACACTTAATGATAAGGTCCTAGGGAGTGTTGCTGAACAAAGAGACTTGAGTGCAGGTTCGTAGCTCCTTAAAAGTGGAGTCGCAGGTAGATAGGATAGTGAAGAAGGTGTTTGGTATGCTTTCCTTTATTGGTCAGAGTATTGAGTACAGGAGTTGGGAGGTCATGTTGCGGCTGTACAGGACATTGGTTAGGCCACTGTTGGAATATTGCGTGCAATTCTGGTCTCCCTCCTATCGGAAAGATGTTGTGAAACTTGAAAGGGTTCAGAAAAGATTTACAAGGATTTTGCCAGGGTTGGAGGATTTGAGCCATAGGGAGAGGCTGAACAGGCTGGGGCTGTTTTCCCTGGAGTGTTGGAGGCTGAGGGGTGACCTTATAGAGGTTTACAAAATCATGAGGGGCATGGATAAGGTAAATAGGCAAAGTTTTTTCCTTGGGGTGGGGGAGTCCAGAACTAGAGGGCATAGATTTAGGGTGAGAGGGGAAGGATATAAAAGAGACCTAAGGGGCAACTTTTTCAGTCTGAGAGTGGTGCGTGTATGGAATGAGCTGCTAAGGGAAATGGTGGAGGCTGGTACAATTGCAACATTTAAGAGGCATTTGGATGGGTATATGAATAGGAAGGGTTTGGAGGGATATGGGCTGGGTGCTGGCAGGTGGGACTAGATTCGTTTGGGATATCTGGTCGGCATGGACGGGTTAGACCGAAGGGTCTGTTTCCATGCTGTACATCTCTATGACTCTATGACTCGAAGTGTAATTCATAATTCAATCAGCTCTGAAAAGGTCAAGATAATTTGTCACTTCGTATCCAGTTTGAATCAGCATCAATATCCAGTGAGGTCTTTCCACTGACAAATTCCAGATGGTCACCAGCTCATAACTTCTTTTATTCCAGTCAATCATCTCATCATTTTCTTTGGCAAAATAACTGAATTAGAGATATAGTTTGCCTCAGAGTGGTTATTTGATTTAATCAAAATAGGCTGTTCAAAGATTCTGTAAATCTGAAATTTTCCACTGGGTAACCAACATTGTGTCAAACAATTCAGAAATAACAGCTGAAAGAGATCTGAAAATCCAATCAAGCCCTGACATACACAATGAGCAATTCCTTGTTTTGAAGTGGAATTAATAAGAACTAATGCTGCCTGTCATTCCTCAGATGATGAATTTAATATGTTTGAGAAATTATGATGTCAATGAAGTTATTTGAAACATTCATACAAGCTCCGGGTATAGTTTTTTAAAGCTGTTACACAATATATTTCTTGCTTGTAGTTATTCAGAATGTTTGTATTTAATCAATATACAATAGCCTGACATATTGTCAAGTAAAACCTGAAAATGATCAAACAAGATACTTTAGAAATCATAATCATTTGGATACCATTTTGTCAATACCCAATCTTCAATTTGTGTAAAATCTTATATTGTGAGGGCGAATATCTTGTTTACTACATATTAAATAGCCTTCTAAGTAAAATTGTTAGGTCAGCCTAATAACAGTGGCACAAACTAGGTAAGTTTATTCCATGTTCATTGATTGTCAGTTGCATTAGATCTAGTCATGGGGTTTAACCTAGCTTGGCAAAAGGATAGAAACCTCAGGGACAATTCAGGCAAGTTAGTAATGAAGAAGAAAAAAATAATAAGCCAAATTGAAAAGCAGCAGAGACATATGTCAGCATCAAACTTGGACAAAATATGGCAAAATATTAACAAGGCAAAATTTAAGGCATGCCATCTAAATGCACACAGTATTTGCAACAAGATAGATAAATTGATGACACAAATAGAAGTAAATGGCTATTGTATAATTATCATTGTAGAGATATAAATGCAGGATGACCTGAGAACTGACTGATAACTGAATATTAGAATTACAATTACAATTAAGTTTATTAACACATTTACTCAAGTACTGGGATATGTGAGTACAGTGATTTCCGGCAGCACCTTAGGTACAAAGATTTCAAGTAACAAAATCTCAGGCTTAAATTAGAAAAATGAAAAAAAAAAGTTAAAAGATCAGCTTTAAAGTTCTTATAAAATCTTATCTATAAATTGCAAACGTAAAGGTAAACATTCAGCATTACAATAAAGTTAGAAGTTCAGAATATTCAAGGCATTTGACATTTAGAAAGGATAGGCATAAAAAAAAGGAGGTGGGGTAGTATTCTTTAATGAAGAATAAGTGCAATAAATTAGTGAGAGAGGATGAATCAGTTTGAGTGGCACTAAAGCACAGCAAGGAGTAGCAAATATTGTGAGTTGTTTATAAGTCACCAAGCTGTTGGGGAAATGTAGAAGGCTGTGTGGATCAAGAAATTACATGTGCATATTTGAAGAAAAACAGAGTAATCATGGAGAATTCCAATCTATATTTAATCTGCAAATGGTATAATGCATTTTGTACTTGTGCTATGGAGGATTAATTCACAGAATACATACAAGGTAGACAGGATCGTGAAGAAGGCGTTTGGTATGCTTTCCTTTATTAGTCAGAGTATTGAATACAGGAGTTGGGAGGTCATGTTGCGGCTGTACAGGACATTGGTTTAGGCCACTGTTGGAATATTGCGTGAAATTCTGGTCTCCTTCCTATCGGAAGGATATTGTGAAACTTGAAAGGGTTCAGAAAAGATTTACAAGGATGTTGCCAGGGTTGGAGGATTTGAGCTACAGGGAGAAGCTGAACAGGCTGGGGCTGTTTTCCGTGGAGCATCGGAGGCTGAGGGGTGACCTTATAGATGTTTACAAAATTATGAGGGGCATGGATGGATAAATAGACAAAGTCTTTTCCCTGGGGTGGGGGAGTCCAGAACTAGAGGGCATAGGTTTAGGGTGAGTGGGGAACAAAATAAAAGGGACCTACAGGACACTTTTTCACGCAGAGGGTGATACGTGTGGATACCAGAGGAAGTGGTAGAAGCTGGTACAATTGCAACATTTAAGAGATATTTGGATGGGTATATGGATAGGAAGGGTTTAGAGGGATATGG
Source organism: Chiloscyllium punctatum (assembly GCF_047496795.1). Classification (NCBI taxonomy): domain Eukaryota; kingdom Metazoa; phylum Chordata; class Chondrichthyes; order Orectolobiformes; family Hemiscylliidae; genus Chiloscyllium; species Chiloscyllium punctatum. The sequence continues at coordinate 58,299,243 of NC_092748.1, read as the reverse complement.
GCCAGGTTCTGGCAGATGAGACTAGATTGGATTGGGATATCTGGTTAGCATGGATAGGTTGGACTGAAGGGTCTGTTTCCATGCTGTACGTCTCTATGACTCTATGACTCTATGTTGAAGAATAACTGGAAAATGCGCTATTTCTATACTGTGCAATGAGAATAGGCTCATTAATCTCACTATAGAGAAACCTTTATGGAAGAGTGCCTATGTGTATGATTTTGAAAGTGATGCAGTTCAATCAAAAACCAGAATGTTAAATCTAAACAAAGGAAACTACAAAGGTACGTAAAGGAAGATGCTGCATTAGATCGGGAAATTAGATTAAACGATATGAGGGTCAACAGGCATTTAACAAATTATTGCATTTTTTGCAGCAAATATACTTTCATTTGAGGCACAAAAATCCATTAGAAAATTAAACCAATTGTGGCTAATAAGAGAAGTTGATATTTATGTGAGATCAAAGAAAGAGGCTTATCAAGTTGCTAAAAGTATTAAGAATCACAGAATCCCTACAGTGCAGAAAGAGGCCATCTGGCCTTTGAGTTTGCATTGACTATCCAAACAGCATCCCACCCTATCCCCAAGACTCCATATTTAGCGTAGCTAATCCATCAAGCCTGCACATGCCTTCAGGGCAATTTAGCATGGCTAATCAAACTAACCTGCACATTTTTAGACTGTGGATGAAACCAGAGCACCTGGCAGAAACCCACACAGATACAGGGAGAATATGCAAACTTGACAGAGACAGTCACCTGTCACTGGAACTGAATCTGTGGTAAACACTGTGAGGTAGCAGTACTAACCACTGAGCCACCATGCTGTCCCTGAAGCTTGAAGATTAGAAATATTTTAAAATTCAAGAATTTTAGAGAGGAGAACCACGAAACTGATAAAGAAAGGGAAAAATAAAAAGAAGTAAACTTACAAGAAACATAAAAACACATTGTAAATGCTTCCTTTGGCGTATAAAGAGAAAAGGTTAGCAAAGACAAATGGGGGACCATCACAATCAGATACAAGACAATTTACAATGGGAATAAGGAAATGACAACGAACAACACAAATACTTTGTGTTTTCTTAATGAAGGAAGATTCAAAATCTTCCTAGAAGTACCAAAGAGCTGGTGCTCTTGAGGGAATGAGGAATAAAAGGAACTAATATTAGTGAAAAAGTAGAACTAGAGAAAGTATTGTGACTGAAAATTGGTAAATCCCTGGGGACCTAATGATCTATAATACAAAGTTTTGAAAGAGGTAGCTGAAGATATAATGGATAGATTAGTGGTCACCTTCCAAAATTCTATAGCCTATGTATCAGTCTTTAATATTGGAATGTTACAAATATAACCTCACTATCTAAGAAAAGAGGGTAAGAAAAAAATAGCAAACTATGGACCCGTTAGCCTGGCATCCATATTAAAAAAAATGCTCGAATTTATTATAAGGGGTGTGAGAACTGGGCACATAGAAAATATTAGAAGGACTGGGCTGAATTAACATGGATTCATGAAGGGGAAATTACGTTTGTCAAGTCTGTTGACGTTTTTGAGGATGTAACTAACTCTGAGGACAGATTGAAGTGACTAGGCATCTCTATTCTCTAGAGGTTAGAAGAGTGAGATGTGACACTGTTCAAACATACAACACTGTTAAAGGGTTCAACAGACTATATCACAAAGGATGCTTTACCCGTCTGTGGGCAGAACTAGTGAAGCAGTCTCAGGATAAGAGGTTGAACAACTGCAATAACGAGGAATTTCTTCACTCAGAATGTGGTGGGGTTTTGGAATTTTCTGTCACAGAGGGCTGTGTACACTCAGTCATTGATAATGTTAAAAACAGATCAATAGATTTCTAGATAGTGAACACATAAAGGAATATAAGGATTGTGCAGGAAAATGGGGCAGATGTAGTAAAATCAGCAAAGATCAAGCTGATTGGCAGACTAGGCTCGAGGAGTTAACCTCTCTGCCTACTACCTACTACAATTCACTATAATCCCTACATGTAAGGAAGGAAAATAATGATTGATAATTTTATTATAGCTTTTTTGAGAATGTAACTAGGATAGATAACTGGGAAGCAGCATATGAAGTATACCGAGATTTCCAAATGGTTTTTGATACAGTTCCACACAAAATTTTAATATGCAAGAGTAAATGGAGCCATTAAAAAGAAAAAAAAAGAAAACCAGGACAGAAAAAAGTAGTGAAGTATTTCGTTGTTTCTATTCAGAGAGACTTGGATTCACTTGAACAAAGAATACAGAAAACCAGTCTGCTGGTGTGGCAAACAATTAGTGAGGTACATGGCATGTTGACTTCTATTGCAAGGGAATGTGGGTACAAAAATAAGAAAGTCTTGTTGCAAATTTGTATGGCTTCAGGTGAGAATGCACCTACTGGACGACAATCCAATGTATGTTTTCCAGTTGTCTATTTTAATAGAGTCCATAGGCATCTTGCCTGCTGGCTTGAGAACATGTGGTGAGAGTTGAGAGTGTGTTGCTGGAAAAGCACTTCAGGACAGGCAGCATCTGAGGAGCAGGAAAATCAACATTTCGGGCCGGAGCCCGATGATGAAGCACTCCGGCCTGAAATGTCAATTTTCCTGCTCCTCTGATACAGCCTGACCTGCTGTGCTTTTCCAGCAACACACTCTCAACTCTAATCTCCAGCATCTGCAGATCTCACTGTCTCCAACATGTGGTGAGAGCCCAGTCGGACCTTTTTTTAGGTCAGCCCACCAAAATGAAGCCTGGACTGTCCCCAGAATTAAAGATCCATGGGTGGCAGTTCCACCCTCTGAGAGCTGTTGACCAATCAAAGCAACACCACCAGCAAGCTATGGTAGCTACCCATAATGCACGTACTCAAGGCTCAAAATCACCAAGGAACACAGGCTGCATGATTGAGGGTGGCATGGAGGCTGTGCATTAACTGCCCACTTAAAGGCCTTCATTGGAAGCACATGTTCTTGAGCATTCCCATTGACTACTTAAGCAAAATAGGAGGGCAGGGATGTCCCACTCTTCACATTCCTACCCAATTAAATGGCTTCATTCAGAAATCTCCTTTGGCAAGGACAAAATTCGTCCCTTGCTCTCCATATCTAAGGAAGCTTATGCTTTGAGATGATACAGTGAATATTCACGAAATTAATCCCTGAACTGAGTGAGTTGTCCTATGATGAAAGGCCAAGCAAATTGGGCCTCTACTTCTGAGGAGAATTAAAGGTGATCTCATTGAATATAAAAGATTGCAAAAGGCTTCACATGATAGGCAATACGAGGCTGTTTTCCCTGGTTGAGAAAACTATAACTAAGATGAGGGGAAATGTCTTTCCTCCAGGTTTGTGAATCTCTGGAACTATGTACTCCAGATTTGGAATAGTCAGGGATTAAAATGATACAGAACATCATTCATAATCATATTGAATGGCAGAACAGGAACAAGGGATCAAATGGTCTGCATCTGCTTTCGTTATTGTGTTTGGATACTATTATGCACCACCACTCTTCTGATGTAGTGCTACAAGTTTAGTTCATTTGATTGTAGATTGCAAAGAGCAGCATTTTTTACTTCAGCAATAGTGACCATTTGCTCCAGTTTTTAAATAGTGGGCTGGTGAAAGAAATCCCAGTCGCTGTCTTTTGAGAAATTGAAGACTGTCTCTATCTGATTGAGAGGAATTCATATGAAACTTCTGAAAGGAAGAAAATAAAGATCAATATGCATTTATAAGGAAGAATATAGATTTATTAGAAATTCAAGGTAAAGAATTTTGAGTTACATACAGTGAGGAGGTGGTGGGTGGATTTATTGGGAAAACCACCATAAGAACCACAGAAGACGCACACTATTTTTATGGTTAGAACCTGTTTTAATTTGGCAGGAAGGTTTTTTTTAATCATTTTGATTAAACAAACTGTTAAGGGAAGGGGGTGTTCACCATGAATACATAAGTATATGCTGTCACTTGCTTGTTCATAAATTCTTTCATGAAATAAATGCATTATTTTTAATGTGGTCTGGCTTGATGTTCTGCTGAATTTAAAAACTTCGGTGTGATCTGAAGGAGGTGTGGTTCAAGTTTAGCTGTTCAAAGCAACTACCAGACAATAATCTGATGTATGTCTTTTTTCCAGACATGGAACTGGAAACTTACCTGGATAGCAAGGAAGAGATCAATTCTGAAAAGTAATGTGAATTGAGATTCATTGTGCGTGATACAGGAAACCAAAATAGTTAGAGATTAGAAAAGATCCAGAAATGTAATAATAACTACAATGCTAGAACATAGAAGCTTATTTTTGTCAAAGGGTTTAAACAGCCATTCACTGTGTGAAGACCTAAAGAGACTAGCCTGTTTAGAAGTTTGGATTTAGCGTGAATTTTAGACCTTAAGCTGAACAGCATTATTTCAGCTTGCCCGTAGGTACGAACCAGAAACCTGCTGCTTTAGAACTCAACTACTAGTTAGATCCAACTTTCATAGAGTTGTGTGTCTGGGCTACATGGTGAAGGTGGGCTGTCACATCTGAGTGTAAGCATTGAGGGGAAGCCTACCTCCCCTTGGTCAGCTCACAGTATTTTCACTTTTTGGTTGATAAGCTTTTAATTCTGCTGAGATGAGACATCTATGTCCCTCCAAAAGGAAACTCCACCTTAAAGAGCTGCCAGCCAATTGGAATTCTCGGCCAAATGAAGTGATGGGCACTGCCATTACTGGGGCTAAACCAAAGAAAAGACATTCACCGATGAGCCCAGACCTCCAGCTAACTCTTGGATGTTGTCAGGATTGTGTTGTCAGACTTTAGCAAGGGAGTTGTGTCGGTGGGTTCATGTATGTTGCAGTGGGGACAGATTGCATGGAGTCCAAACTGTATGAGGGGAGCATTGAACTGGCACTGGAGACTTGAAAAGGAGGCATTCTTCCTTTCACTTGCCAGTAGCTGACAGGGTCAAGACTGCCTGGTTACTTGTTGGTGCAAGCTTCTCCCACTGATCATTAAATCAAAGTGGCGATGGATGAGGCAATAATTTGACATGACCAAAGGTTAGAGTCCTAGATCACCAATGGACATACTTAATTTTTAATTCATACATGTGTTTTAAAGTGAGGACTGCTACAATCAAAAAAGGACTGCAAACATAAATTCAGTGGCTATGTGAAAAGTTGAACCCTGGAATGGCATGCCTGTTGAGGTGTCAAGGAAGCTTCAAAGAATGGACTTAAAAGGGATAAATTCACTACAAACTGAATTGTATTCTCCTGAGACATTTCTCAGATAGTGTCTAGATAAGATGAGTCTAGAGCACAAGTCTCCAAAACAAATGGCAGAAATGTTGTTTGGAGCCAATGCCTTTATAGGATATAGTGCCTCCAAACACTTCTTGATATCACAAAGAGTGATTTGATTTAGCTGAAGATTGGCATCAATGATTGGCATCCCTGGAGGAGGCCTAGATGAATCATTCATCTGGCACTTCTGGCTAAAGATTGGTGTGAGTAGATCAACTTTATCTTTTGCACTAATATGTTGGACTTTCACATTATTGAGGATTGGGATCTTTGTGGAGTCTCCTCTTGCAGGAGTTGTTTAATCATCTACCATCTTTCACGATGGAACATGGTAAGCCTACAGAACTTAGATCCGATCTGTGGGATTGTTTAGCTCTGTCAGTCACTTGTTGCTTACGCTCTTTGGCATGTAAGTAGTTCTATTGTGTAACTTTACCAGGTTCAAACCTCATATTTAGGTGTTCCTGGTGCTGCCTGTGATGCTGTCCTGCACTTTTCATTGAACCAAAGTTGATCCCTTTGCTTGATCTTAATGGTAGGTGGTAGATGCTGGATCAAGAGGTTACAGATTATGCTGGACGTTATGATTCTGTGCTGTTGATGGCCCACAGCATCTTATGGATGCCCAGTCTAGAGTTGCTAGATCCATTTGAAGTTTATCCCATTTAGCACAGTGATAGTGCCACAAGACATGTGTAAGGTATTCTCCACGTGAAGACAGAACTTTGTCTCCACCAGAACTGTGTCATCCTTAATGATACTGTCATGGTCAGATCCATCTGTGGTAGGCAGATTGGGGAGGTTACAGTCAAGGAAGTTTTTTCCATCTTGTTGGTTTCCTCACTATCTGACACAGTCTCAGTCTAGTCACTATTCAACCAGCTCGATCTGTAGTCTTGCTGTCAAGACACTCTTGTTGGCATTGAAGTGCCCCACCCAGAGTACATTCTGTGCCCTTGCCACCCTCAGAGGTTCCTCCAAGTGTTGTTCAACATGGAGGCGCATTGATTCATCAGCCAAGGATGGATGGTATGTGGTAATCAATGGGAGATTTCCTTGTTCATGTGTAAACTGATGCTGTTGAGACAATATGTATTTCATATTCAATGTTGAGGACTTCAAAAGGAACTCCCTCCTGAATATATACTACAGTGCCTCCACCTCTACTTGGTCTGTCAAGCCAGTAGGGACAAGACATATCTCGGGATAGCACTGTTAGTTAAGATTGCATGAGTATGACTGCGGCAAGGAATCATAACAAATTATCTTAAAATAGCATACTGTCAAGATTCACCCATGAAATAGCCACTTTTGTTCATGTATTGGTTCATTTTAGTTACTTGGAATGAAATCCATTTCTGGTTGTTAGATAAGAGCAGTTAACCTTCATAGGATGGTTGGTTATAAATGATGATTTTGATATTAAATTTTGTTTAAAAGCACTGAAATGACAATTATGAATTGCATGCAATATAACAATGTTTAAATTCGACCTCCAATTTACATGATACAACTGACATATCAGTTAAATAATAAATTATTATTTAGAGCTGATAGTAAGAAAATTCAGGAATCCATCTATCTTGCAAACAGTCTCATTTCTGACACATTTTAAACTCAAATAGAATGGCTTCAGCCATATTGTTTCAACATTTTTATCTCAGTCACAAATGAGTTTTTTGGGGTTGAAGTGCTTAATAACATAGGAAAGATTAAGTTTGGGGCAAAAGAATAGCAGTAATATCTTATGATTTGAGCCAAAATGAAAGACTTACAGAGAATTTCAATCATGACTGAGACAGAGAGATGGCAGTCAATCAGTGTGGAGACAGGGTCATAACCCACCTTCCATAGCAACCGATATAACTACCTCAATCCTGAATGCTCCAAAATGTTGAATAGAAATGAAGGAATTGCTCTCTCAGGTCAGCCAATGGCACACAAATGATTATTTTAGTAAAGGCTTTTGATAAAATGTGTAAGTGGTGTCTGAATATTTGCATTTTGGTTTCTGATTTCTCACAATAAAACTTTTTCTTATCCAGGATCAAAGCTTAAAATAATTTCCATCTCATGTCCATCTGTGCTGTAACTTTATATAACTACTTATTTGATTTGTATTTGATTTTACATGAGTCTATATTTTGCCTACCTATTGCATAAAATATTTTGGAAGCCTTGAAGTCAAAAATCAGATTTGTTATGAAGGGTTTCTAATAGCCTCAGCTCTCTTGTCCCATTTAAATATGGCAAATTCAATCATGTCAATATCTCTGTTTTGTGTAGATATATGTAATGATAGATTTGCAAATTTTTGCAACTGCCATCAGGCAAACCTAGTATCATAAAATAAATTCTCTCTCCCAGTGTATCTTGAGAAAAGCAAGTGAAAATTTTTCAGCTCCAAGAAAAATTAAGTCAGAGCTGATCGTTCGCGCTGTATCTCCAGCCATCACATTTAAGCGTGATCTCCAAGCCAGGCTTTTTGGTTGGCATAGCAACTTCCTACACTAAAGCATGATGTAAAATTTATCTTTTATTACAATTATTTAAATTAAGCTTTCAGAGATTTGCCATGAGTTTAGGTTGGGATCAAAGTATCATATGTTCCACCAGGAATGCTCAAATTGCTTTTAAATTCTATTTTTCTGTAGGTTAATACTTTGTAATTTACTTTGGAATACTTCGGAAAAAAATGTTATTAAGCTATTTTGTTTTTATTTGCTTTGCAGTTTCAGGGGGCTTATAAAAGGACATGTTTATGTGAATTTGGAAAAAGCAAATTATTAGGAAGCTAACCGCAATTTAGAAGATTTCAGGAGAACATGAAAGGTAGAATTGTCCTAGGCGCTGAACGTTGAGAGCGTTGGTGAGTCAGTTAGGCAAATTTGGTGAGATTGGTACAATTGGGAGTCTCGATGTTGAGAAAAAGAAGTTTGATTCTGCAACCACTGCAAATCGCACTGTGAGCGGTAAGAGGCCAGTTTGCATGCATTAGCATCTAATTTCAGTTGCTATGCCTATGGGCAGCATAGTGGCTCAGTAGTTAGCACTGCTGCCTCACAGCACCAGGGACCTGGGTTCAGTTCCAGCCTTGGGTGACTGTGTGGAGTTTGCACATCCTCCCTGTGTCTGCTTGAGTCTGCACAATCCAAAGATGTGCAGGTCAGGTCAACTGGCCATGCTAAATTGCCCCTAGTGTTCAGGGATGTGTAGGTTAGGTTCACTAGGCAGGGGTAAATGTAGAGAAATAGGGTGGGGGAATGGGTCTGTTTGGGTTACTCTTTGGTGGGTCAGTGTGGACCTGATGGACCAAATGGCCTGTTTTCACACTGTAGGGAATCTATGATAAAATTTCCTATTCTCTCACATATAGAAATTAGATGGTGGTATTTCCTGACATGAATGGAAGACAAGGTTTCTGGCTGATCCAGCTAAATGCTTGCTCATTTGTGCAAGTAGTTCCCACAGTCCATGGGCAGCACTTGAACCCCTCATCCATGGAGTTTGGCATCAAAGGTGTGCCAAACTATCCTCATCCTCATTGCATCTCTTTGACCCACCTATAATACAGTTCTGCACGGTGAAATGCATCACATCTTTCATTGCTGATCTTAGGACACCTCACACACAGGAACAGTGATCAATATCATGGATTTGACCAAGGTGCATGTCTTGAATGCTCATGCACTTTGGACACTCACAGCATCTCTACGTTGCTTTGCGTTTTTTGTGCTTAGTCCTCTCTGACTCAGTGTACTTGTGTTTTCCATTTCCTTTTAACACAGGAAAGCCAGGCACTTTGTCATGGTTGTCAGCAGGGGGTGGGCATATTGCTGAATGTCATACCTGCCCCATGTGCCAGCAGCTTATATGGCAAACACACTACATGTGCTTCAACCTAATGGCCATGTCTCAAAGTTGAAAGGCCTTCAGTTAGGGGGTCCCAGCACAGTAAGTCAAAGCTATTATTATCAGTCCCTGGTCTTGGACATAGTTAGTCAGTCACTTAGGATGGTCCACAGTCCAGGGAGTGATCCACAGTTAGTCCTGCAAGTTCAGTGCAACCAGTCTGGGGAGTCAGGGTAGGTCAGTCAGGGAGCTACACAGAGATCAGACAGGAGTCCAGTACTCATCAGCCGGAGCTGCACATCCAAGACGGTAAGAGAGTCAGGTTAAGGTCACCGCTGAGGGTCATCTTACTGAAAGTCAAGTGGGGTTAACAGGGCCAATGCTGTGGTAGGGAAGTTTGGGAAACTAATTCTGGACAGTGGAAGGAGCAGATTGGCCGGCAGAATTGACAATTGTGAAGGGGGCAAGATTCAATAAATGAGTAGAGAGGGCACTGCATTGGAGGATGTGGGTTACTGTGGGAGAGAGGAGGCCTAAATGTGAATATTCACTCGAATTTGTTGCACTTGAAAATGGACTGCTTCAGTATCTGAGGAGCCAGCAAAGGAGTTGAACATTGTGCAATCATCGTTGAACATTCCCAATTCTGATCTTATGTTGGAGTGAAGGGCATTGATGAGGCAGCTGAAGATGATTGGGCCTAGGACACTACCCTGAGGAATGCCTGCAGAGATGTCCTGGAGCTGAGATGACTGACCGCAAACAACCACGACCATCTTCCTATGTGGCAAGTATGACTTCAATCACCAGTGAGTTTGCCCCCTGATACCCAGTGATTCCATTTTTTGCTGGGGGCTCCATGATGCCACATTAGTTGAATGCAGCCTTGATGTCAAGGGCTGTCACTTTCACCTCGCCTCTAGAGTTCAGCTCTTTTGTCCATGTTTGAACCAAAGCTGTCATGAGGTCAGGAGCCGAATGACCCTGGCAGAACCCAAACTGGACATCACTCTGATGAAGGGCTTTTGCCCGAAACGTCGATTTTGAAGCTCCTTGGATGCTGCCTGAACTGCTGTGCTCTTCCAGCACCACTAATCCAGAATCTGGTTTCCAGCATCTGCAGTCATTGTTTTTACATTATTGTTAAGCAAGTGCTGCTTGTTAGCACTATTGATGACACCTTCTATCGCTTTACTGATGATCAAGAGTAGACTGACGGGGCACTAATTGACCAGGTTGGAATTGTCCTGTGCAGTACAGTCTCAGTAAGTCAGTGGGAATCAGCAAGATATTTCCTATTCTGTGTTTGACCTGATGCCATCTGACTTCATGAGATCATTAGTCAGTATTAGGGACATTTTTCAAATATTACATCATGGGATGTGGACATCGCTGGCTTTTCCAGCACTTATGGCTCACAGGCAGCTACCTCTCGACTGAATACCAGAATGCCACCACCTATCAATGGGAAAGGACATGTCAAGAATAGTAATGGTCTGTAATTATGGTTTTGTGAATGTGACTATGCCAGGCTGCTGTTTAACCAGTCTGTGGACAACTCTTCAAATTTTGAGACAAGCTCACAGATGTTAGTATGGAAAACATTGCTGTTATCAGAGCTAGAGACAAAATTGCAGATACTGGAATCCTAGTCCTGCTTATCTATGCTGAGTTAACAGAGCTGGCAGTGCCATTGTTGTTTTGATGCCTAGTTCAATGACAGATTCTGTATTTCGTTTAATTTCTTTTATGCTTTCTCTCAGTTTGACGCTACTAAACCTGGCTGACCATTTTTGTCTATTATCCCAAATACTTAACAGATGCCAAAGGTCAGATTAGAAGAACAGCAGGCATGTCTATGAATGTTGCATTTTGTAAATAATGCAAATAAAAAGAACAAGTAATCATTCTCAATTGTAGGATGCTGTTCAAGGCAGTTAGTATCTAAAAGGGTTAACTGACATCACAAGATATATCCTGCCCCTCAGGATATAAAGGACCTGGCCAGATTTGTAGCTGTTTGGGTGTCTTTTTAAATAAAACTTCGTAAGGGCTTTCTTGCCCACAAGATGTCAGTAACATATACGAGTACGAAAACAAGGCATCAGTGGCTGTGAATCTACCCTAGAATTTTCAGTTAAATCATTATATCATAATGACAATGCTGGCACCAGACAACATAATATAACAGCAACGGGGACATTACGATGTTTACAAGAATTCTGGGACAGGTGAAACTTCTGTTTAAAAGCTGCAAAATCCCAAAAGAGGTCAATATGTTGTTAAAATAAATGATTAAAGTTTTATCTAAACCACTCCAAATTACAATCTTTAAAGTTAAAATGAATTTTAAGAAGTTGAAATAGATGCATACCAGAAACTGCCTTTACCAAAATGCTTTACCACCAACCATAGCAGCATTCCTTGTTGCTAACGATTGCGATGAACAATATCAGCAGGTTCTGTACCGTCGTCTTCAAGGAGACTAATAGTCAACTGTCAGCTTGAGAGTAGCTCTAGTTGTGGCAGTCAAGGATATCAGAACTCTCAACGTTTTGCATAGTCTTCCTCCAGGCTTGATAAGGATCAAGGGCAGTATCAGCCACTGTGCAGCCCAGACATGCATAAAACAGGTGATTGAAGCATCTATCATCATGACCAGCACTTTGGTGTTCTTTCCCACTTACTAACAATAGGGAGCATGACAGGACTGTCAAATTTTACAGCTGCATTTCCCAAAGGTGGTTATTGAGGGTGCATATAACCATCCATCCAGTAAGTTCCTGCTCCGCCCATCTGCCATCATCAAATGTTCTTTTTCTGCTGCACACTGTGAGTCACTTAATGTTAATCCTTAAGTTCACTGCTTGCATTCACCAGGAAGTGACTAGTTGTTTTGTTACTTTCAAATATTGGTGAGACAAACATTATGAGGCCCTCAAGAATTACAGGTCACAAGTAGTGTTGATAGGTTGAACTTCAGATCCGCAATAACAAACATGGGAAAAAATGTCCAGAAAAGTATCTCTGTGGGATCCTTTAGATAAAACTTGTATTGCAAGATAGTAAAGCTAATGTTAACTTGCAGCTGTGGCAGAAAGCTTGCAAAAGCTGCTTGTTATACATCCCACTCAATTTTCTTTTCCATTGGGTTGGCCATATAACTATTGTCAGATTGTCAACAGAATACAAATGCAGCTTAAAGCCCAATATGACAATCCTTTCAATTGTATGAATAGGAAAGGTTTTCATGCTATCGATCTACAACTTCAATTCAATATCAATTATTTTACCCTTTATGTGTTAATGCTAGATCATACACTGCCTATAGTTGAGAAAAGATATTTTGGTTCTCTTAAGAGACCTGTGCATCCCTGAACAATTCTACACTCTCTCCATTTATGTGTCTAATTATTTTGAAGTAATGCGTGTGTGCTTTTGATCGGGGGCCTGTAAAACATGAAGGGCAGCAAACCCACTACCTTCCTACATGCCTCCCACCTGCCATAAATAAATAATGACTGGACACATGAGCTTGTTATCAAGTCAATTGACTGTATTTCAGTTGAAATGAGCAGTCTGCTTTTGAAAAATTCATTTTTGGAGAAGTGGATGAGGAAAAGGGGTGGAAAGTTCAGGGTTCCAGTTCCATATTAGATTAGATTACTTACAGTGTGGAAACAGGCCCTTCGGCCCAACAAGTCCACACCACCCCGCCGAAGCGCAACCCACCCATACCCCTACGTCTACCCCTTACCTAACACTACGGGCAATTTAGCATGGCCAATTCACCTGACCTGCACATCTTTGGACTGTGGGAGGAAACCGGAGCACCCGGAGGAAACCCACGCAGACACGGGGAGAACGTGCAAACTCCACACAGTTAGTCGGGGCACCTCCCCAAATTCTGCATCCTGTTTGTTTGTCCTTCAAAGTCTATTCCCCCATCCCCTCTTCCCTCCCACTAAAAGGATGTGGCAGAATCCAAATCCAGGGTCATAGCTTTAAAATAAGGTGTTTCCTACTTAAGACAGTAAAGAGGCAACAATTTCTCTCTCAGAAGGTTGGGAATCTTTGAAGGTCCCTTCCTCAAAGGCAGTGAGTGCAGAATCTTGAAATGTTGTAAGGCATGTTGTGGAGAAAATATAGAGAACCACCAAGAGACACAGAGAGTTCTTCAAGAAGTAGGTCTTTTATGTGCAAATAAAAAACCATGACACTGAGAAAGCTGATTCTCGAATGCCCATGAACCTCAGGGTCTGTGATTTTTTTTAATCATGTTTCTGTTAACTTATCAGCATGTCCAACTATATTAGTCAAAGTACCTCAATCTAGCTACACAATAAACCAGTGATGTTAGTTCTCATTATCTCTTTAGTTGTACATTCTACTTGATGTTATTCTAATGTCACAGTTGGATATTTATTATCACTTCTGCTGCAGTGATCTTTCATTGCAGACTAACCTATCATGATAGATATTTAGCTATTCCATCTGTTACGATAGTCTCCTGTCTCAAGCTGACTCTACTAATTATTAATTAGATATTTTAATGTCATGTCCCAAATATTTATGCTCCCAATCCTGTCATAATAACACTTAACAGAGAAACTTGCTTTATTACTTGTGTTATCGCATCTCGCCATACTGACCTTTCAGCCTTAACCTCACTCTGCTAATTGGTGTAAAGATGTTCCACTGTGGTTACCCCTCCTGCCCCTGCTTTCCACAGAACACAGGTTGCTAGTGGTCTTCATGCTTTGTACTCTATGCTACTTTCTCCCCACCCCCACCTCCTCTAGCTTATCTCTCCACGCTTCAGGCTCTCTGCCTTTATTCCTGATAAAGGGCTTTTGCCTGAAACATCGACTTTACTGCTCCTCGGATGCTGCCTTAACTGCTGTGCTCTTCCGGCACCACTCTAATCCAGACTCTTCATGCTTTAACCCTTCCCATGCTTCCATGCTCTTTATTTTCCATAGGCAGAGTTAAACAGATTCTTAATTACCAAAGGAATGAAAAGTTATTTGGGGTGTGCAGCAAAATATTAAGTATTGAGGTTAGAATCAGAACAGCCATAGTCTTATTGAATGGTGGAACAGGCTTGAAGGGCTAAGTGCTGGATTAGTGGTGCTGGAAGAGCACAGCAGTTCAGGCAGCATCCAACGAGCAGCGAAATCTGCCTGAACTGCTGTGCTCTTCCAGCACCACTAATCCAGTATTTGGTTTTCAGCATCTGCAGTCATTGTTTTTACCTTGTTGAAGGGCTAAGTGGCCTACTCTTGTTTTTGTTGGTATGTTCATAGTACCATAGGCTGCCAAATTCTCTCCTCTGTTAAAGCCTGTGATTAACCTGGCTTCAAGTTCCACCCAAATTCTTCCTGGAGCCTGCTTGCAATCCCAAGAGTGCCCACTACTCTGTGCTGGTGCTTCTGGGAAAGCTGGAGCTGTCAGTCAATCAGATTAGCCCATAGCACTTGAGGCTGGACTTCCTCCAACTGAGGGATGGAATGTCACTGTCAATCTAATGAGCTCACTGACAGGAAGTGAGCAAGAACAGGCTATAGTGTAGTGGTAATGTCACTGGACTAAGGATCCAGAGCCCTGGTCTAATGGTCTGGGGACATGGATTTATTTTCCACCATTGGTATTTGTTAAAGTCTGGAATAAGAAGCTCGCCTAATGGCAACATGTAACAACTGCCAATTGTCATATAACTCATCTAGCTCACTAATGTCCTTTATGAAAAAAAATCTGCCATCCTTGCCAGGTCTGGCCTACATGTGACTTCAGACCTGCAGCAATGTGGGCAACTGTCAACTGCTTTTCAGGGAAAGTAAATGAATTCAAAATAAGAATGCCAACTTCCCCACAACGCCCCATCCCCAACAACCATTCCATGAAGCCCCATCCAAAATGTGTAATGTGTAATGTGTAAAATTACTTCTGTAATGTGTTTCCTGAGCAATCTCACTGAGTGGTTAATGTTTGGACAAATGCAATTGCACCCTGAGTATACTGGCTGACTTGATGTATTCATGCAATCTCTACTCTACTGTAACTGTCTTTGTGTGCAATCTGTAGCAGCCATTAAACACACGTCACTTGAAAGTGGTGTCAGGAACATAACTGAAAATGTGTGGATTCTCAGAGCTGTAACTGAGCCAGCTATTGAAAGAAACAGTAAACAAAAGGCAAAAAAAAGTGCTCAACACCAGAACAAGGGGGAAAGGGAGATTATTGATAAATTTGTAATTGCACTGTTACATCTAGCTGACTCTTGAGCGTTTAGTTAACTGAACAATAATCCTGTCAGAAATAGAATTCTATTAGGCACAGAATAGCCAGTAAGAGAGCATGTTTGCTGGAAGAAGGGAAATACATTCTCAAGAATGCTATTCACATGTCAGGTGCACTGAAACTATCAACCATCAGCTCAGTGATATTAAAGGGATTTCAAATGTGATTTTACATTATGTTGAGAGACACTACAGGCCAAGTGAGGACAATCGGTTGAGGAAAAGGGAGATAACCATTTGTAAGCAGATGTCTCCAGTCTCAAGTATATGTCTATACCTATTAAAGCAGTGTAGCTTTTGTCTTGTCCTAGCTTGGCTTTGTTCCTACTAATTGCTTTAAGCATGATTTGTTTATCCTGATCTCCCTTATGTCTCCTAGCTAGTTAATCCATTATGATTCTCAATAGCTTTCTGGAGGGTTCAGTCTTTTTGTGTACAAGATTTATCTGGAGGATTCTGCACCTTCTGTTTTACTAATGACATCGAATCCCTATTTAACTCTTACAGCAACAGGACAGTATAAGATAGTCAGTGATCTCCCTGGAGTGGAATCCATTGTGGATTTGTAAGTCTATTGATCAACAGGAAAGAGCTTGCCAGATGAAAAGGAACCTGAACAAGAGAAAGATACAATTGCAATTGCCTGAAATCAATACCTATGTGATATACTCTCAGCAAAATGTTGTCACCCAAAAACCTGACAAGGTAAAAGCTGTGGTAAAGATACAGCTACCAATAAATGTGAAAGTAATGCAATGATTTCTTAGATTTGTGAATGAGTTGGCAAAGTTCTTACCTAATTTGTAATCAGATTATGAATCTGTACACAAGCTCACTCTTCAGGATGTGCTGTGATATTGTGACAAACAATCAGAAGCAGCTTCCAATAAACTTTAACAAGGAATGATGACATTGCCAGTACTGAGCTATTATAATGCCAATGATGAAGTCACCTTGCAGTACGGTGCTAACATTTTAGGCATTTGACCAACCATCATGCAGCAAGATCAAGTTGCATCCAGGGACACTTTAATCAATATCCATTTTGCAGAGACAACTGACAGTGGCTCCAACTACAAACAATTGTAAAGCATCTTCTTCAAGGAATCTTCTATCTTTACAGCATTTTCTATCTGCTCCACAGTGCCTGCACAGGATGTTACTTGTTTTGCAGAAATAACATCCAGATAATATAAGCAGAGAAACATGTTTATTTCTGAGCAGCAGTCAAGGACAGCACTCCCTATGAAGAATATTGAGGATGCTAAGGCAGAGTGTGAAATGTTCTAGATTCAATGAGAAACAACAGCTCAATATCATCAATCTACCAGAGACATTGAACGTAAAACATAAAAGGCACCCACACAATAAGATACAACTCACCACTTGCTGCAGAAAATGGATAAAAATATGGCTTCAAAACATTTAGGACACAACTGTTACTATAAGAGAGTATTGGGCATTTACACAGAGAGTTGTGAATGCATGGAATGCGTTGCCAACTGTGGTTGTGGAAGCAGAGTCATTGGGGACATTTAAGTGACTGCTGGACATGCACATGGATAGCAGTGAGTTGAGGGGTGCATAGGTTAAGGTACTATATTTTACATTAGGATTAACACAACACAAAGGGCCTATTCTGTGATGTACTTTTCTATGTTCTGTGATCTATTTAGTGATGAAGCAATAATCCAAAGTGGCCTCTTGGACAAAGGCAATAGAGTTATTATCCCTAAATTATTTAGAAAAAAAGGTGCTAAAGCACAACCATTAAAGAACTGAATATGTGAGTCCACAAATTTAAAACAAACATAAACAATGAAATTAAGGACCGCACCAGTCAGTGCAGTGCCTATAACTAACACCAAGCTAATGAACCAGCTCTGGCATGGGGTATGCCTTACAATTGTGGATTAAGTTTGGAATAGACTCTGATTATCTTGTCATGGTCGACAACTATTCTGACTTACTGGGTGGTAGTCCAGCTGTTGTCAGTGACAACCAGTGAGATTACTGAATGTCTGAAGCATGCTTTGGTCATTATGGCATTTTAGACAGTGCAGTGATTGACAATCACACACAATTCATAAGTGAAGAGTTCTGACACTTCATAAATGATGTGAATTTCATTACCACATGATTCCCAGTTAAATGGAAAAGATGGAGGAGCAATGAAAACTGCCAGAGGGATCATAAAGCAATCATAAGGCCATAAGATATAGGAGCAGATATAGGCCATTTGGTCCATCAAGTCTTCCCTCTAATCTCAATTTAAAAGGGTCATCCTCCACTTTGAGGCTGTACCCTCAAGTCTTAGTCTTTACTGGTGGAAACATCTTCTCCACATTCAAGCTATCTTGGCCTCTCTGTTTTCTGTAAGTTTCAGTGAGAGTCCCCCTCATCCTTCTAAACTCCAGAGTCCTTAACTGCTCCTCATAAGACAAGCTCTTCATCCCTGAGATCATTCTTGTGAACCACCTCTGGACCCCCTCCAATGCCAGAACATCTTTCCTTAGTTATGGGCCCAAAACTGCTCACAATATTCCAAATATGGTCTGACCATAGCCTTATACAGCCTCAGCAGTACAGCCCTGCTCTTGTAATCTAGTCCTCTTAAAATGAATGCTAGCATTGTATTTGCCTTCCTAACCACCAACCAAATCTGTATGTTAACCTTAAGAGAGGCCTGAACTAGGACTCCTAAGTCCCTGTATGCTTCAGATTTCCAAAGTATTTTCCCATTTAGAAAATAGTCTATACCTCTATTCTTCCTTCCAAATGCACAAGCTCACAGTTTCCCATATTGTATTCCACGTACAACTTCTTCGTCCACTCTCCAAGCCTGTCCAAGTCCTTCTGCAGCCTCCTTGCTTCCTCAACATTACTTGTCCCTACACCTACCTTTGTGTTATCTGCAAACACAGGAACAGCACCTTGAGTTCCTTTGTCCAGATCATTAATATATAATGTGAATTTTGTGGTCCCAACATGGACCACTAGTCACTGGCTGCCATCCTGAAGAAGATCCCTATATCCCTACTCTCTGCCTTCTGCCAGTCAGCCAATCCTCTATCCATGCTAGTTCCTCACCCTAAAACCATGAGATCTTATCTTATTTAGTCCTCTCCTGATCAGCACTTTGTCAAAGGCCTTCTGGAAGTCTAAATAGTTCATGTCCACTGGATCTCCTTTGTCTAACTTGCTCATTACCTCCTCAAAAAGGGGTGGCAGGGTGGTATAGTGGTTTTCACAGCTGCGTCACAGCATCACAGATTTATGACAGAGATAGATAGGTTCTTGATCAGTAAAGGGATCAAGGATTACGGGGAGAAGGCAGAAGAATGGGATTGAAAAACATATCAACCATGATTGAATGGTGAAGAAGACATGATGGACCAAATGGCCTATGTCTGCTCCTATATCTTATGGCCTTATGATTTCTCTATGTTTCCTCCGGCAGTTTTCATTGCTGCCCTATCCTTTCCATTCCAGCCTCAGATGACTGTCCGTGTGGAGTTTGCACATTCTTCCCATATCTGCCTGGGTTTCCTCCATGTGTTTCAGTTTCCTCCCACAGTCCAAAAATGTGCAGATTAGGTGGATTGGTCAAACTAAATTGTTCATAGTGTCCAGGAATGTGCAGGATAGGTGCATTAGCCATGGGAAATGCAGGGTTACAGAGGATCAGCGTGGACTCAATGGGCCAAAAGACTTCCTGCCACACTGTAGGGATTCTATGAAGAATTCTAACAGATTTTTCAGGCATGACTTCACCTGAATGAAGCTGTGCTGACTCAGCTCTACTTCACCATGCACTTCCAAGTGCTCTGCAATCTTGTCCTTAATAATGGACTCTAAAATCTTATCAACAATCGAGGTCAGGCTAACTGACCTATAATTTCCTGTTTTCTGCTTCTTTCCTTTCTTAAATAGGGATGACACATTAACTATTTTCCAGTCCCCTGGAACACTCCCTAACTCCATTGATTCCTGAACAATCACCATCAATACCTCCACAATCTTCTCAGCTGGTCTACCAGAGTCCTGGTTGTAGTCCATTTGGTCTGGGTGATTTATCCATCTTCAGACAATGCAGCTTCCCTAGCACCTACTCCTTAGTGATGACCACTACATTCATCTGTGCCCCAACTCTCTTAAACGTTTGGAGTGCTACTGGCGTATTCTACTTGAAAACTAATGCAAAGTACCTTTTCAGTTCCGCCACCATTTTTTTGTTCCCCATTACTTCTCAAGTCTCATTTTCCAGTAGTCCAATGTCATAGATTCATAGAGTCATAGAGATGTACAGCATGGAAACAGTCCCTTTGGTCCAACCCGTCCATGCCGACCAGATATCCCAACCCAATCTAGACCCACCTGCCAGCACCTGGCCCATATCCTTCCAAACCCTTCCTACTCATATACCCATCCAAATGCCTCTCAAATGTTGCAATTGTACCAGCCTCCAGCACTTCCTCTGGCAGCTCATTCCATATCCATACCACCATCTGCGTGGAAAGTTGTCCCTTAGGTCTCTTTTATATCTTTCCTCTCTCACCCTAAACCTATGCCCTTAAGACTCCCCCACCCCAGGGAAAAGACTTTGTCTATTTATCCTATCCATGCCCCTCATAATTTTGTAACCCTCTATAAGGTCACCCCTCAGCCTCTGACGCTCCAGGGAAAACAGCCCCAGCCTGTTCAGCCTCTCCTCATAACTCAAATCCTCCAACCATGGCAACATCCTTGTAAATCTTTAATGAACCCTTTCAAGTTTCACAACATCTTTCCACTAGGAAGGTACCAGAATTGCACATAATATTCCAACAGTGACCTAACCAATGTTCTGTACAACTGCAATATGACCTCTCAACTCCTGTACTCAATACTCTGACCAATGAAAGAAAACATACAAAACGCTTTCTTCACTATCCTATACACCTGCAACTCCACTTTCAAGGAGTTATGAATTGCACTC
This sequence comes from Chiloscyllium punctatum, assembly GCF_047496795.1. Taxonomy (NCBI): domain Eukaryota; kingdom Metazoa; phylum Chordata; class Chondrichthyes; order Orectolobiformes; family Hemiscylliidae; genus Chiloscyllium; species Chiloscyllium punctatum. The sequence goes on along the minus strand of NC_092748.1, from coordinate 58,278,801 downwards.
CAAGGTCTCTTTGTTCAGCAACACTCCCTAGGACCTTACTATTAAGGGTATACGTCCTGCTAAGATTTGCTTTCCCAAAATGCAGCACCTCGCATTTATCTGAATTAAACTCCATCTGCCACTTCTCAGCCCATTAGCCCATCTGGTCAAGATCCTGTTGTAATCTGAGGTAACCTTCTTCGTTGTCCACTACACCTCCAATTTTGCTGTCATCTGCAAACTTACTAACTGTACCTCTTATGCTCGCATCCAAATCAATTACATAAATGACAAAAAGTAGAGGAGACAGCACCAATCCTCATGGCACTCCACTGGTCACAGGCCTCCAGTCTGAAAAACAACCCTCCACCACCACCCTCTGTCTTCTACCTTTGAGCCAGTTCTGTATCCAAATGGCTAGTTCTCGCTTTATTCCATGAGATCTAACCTTGCTAACCAGTGTCCCATGGGGAACCTTGTTGAACGCCTTACTGAAGTCCACATAGATCATATCTACCCCTCTGCCCTCATCAATCCTCTTTGTTACTTCCTCAAAAAACTCAATCAAGTTTGTGAGACATGATTTCCCACGCACAAAGCCATGTTGACTATCCATAATCAGTCCTTCCCTTTCCAAATACATGTACATCCTGTCCCTCAGGATTCCCTCCAACAACTTGCTCACCACCGAGGTCAGGCTCACTGGTCTATCGTTCCTTGGCTTGTCCTTACCACCCTTCTTAAACAGTGACAGCACGTTAGCCAACCTTCAGTCTTCTGGCACCTCACCTGTGACTCTGAAGAGGTCTAGCAATCACTTCTCTAGCTTCCCACAGAGTTCTAGGGTACACCTGATCAGATCCTGGGGATTTATCCACCTTTATGTGTTTCAAGACATCCAGCACTTCCTCCTCTGTAATATGTTCACTCTAGCCTCTCTATTATCTTCTTTGTATCTGAAAAAAACCCTTCTAATCTTCTTTTATATTACAAGCTAGCTTACCTCATATTTCACCTTATTGCTTTTTACATTGTCCTCTGCTGGTTTTTAAAGGTTTCCCAACCCTCTGGCTTCAACTAATCTTCACTACTTTGTGTGCTTTTTCTTTTGCTTTTATGCTGATCCTGACTTCCATTGCCTTGTCCTCCCCTTAATATGTTTCTTCTTCCTTGGGATGAATTTCTGCTGTGACTCTTGAATTATTCCCAGAAACATGCATCATTGCTGCTCCACCATCTTCCCTGTTGGGCTCCCCTTCTGAGTAACTCTGGCTAGTTCCTCCTTCATGTCTTTGTAGTTACCTTTGCTCAACTGTAATATCATTACACCTGATTCCAGTTTCTCTTTCTCAAACAGCAGGGTGAATTCTATCATATTGTGGTCATTGTCCCCCAAGGGGTTCCTTCACCTACTCCCTCATCAAATCAGACTCATTACACAACACCAAATCCAGAATTGCCTGTTCCTTAGTGGGCTGTACCACAAACTGTTCCAAAAACCATCTTAGACATTCCACAAATTTCTTTTCTTGAGATCCACTATCACCTGATATTTCCCAGTCCATGTACATACTGAGGTCCCCCACAATTATAATAGTACCTTTCTTACACACCTTTTCTCTTGTCTAGTTTATTTTCTGCTCCACATCCTGACTACTGTGAGGGGCCTGTACACAACTCTCATCACGGTCTTTTTTTCCCTTTGTAATTACTCAATTCTACCCACATAGATTCCATGTCTACTGAACTTATATTGTTCTTGTTATCAATTTAATTTAACTTCTTACTAACAAGGCAATCCTGCCCACCCCTGCCCATCTGCCAGTCCTTTTGATAGGACATTTATGTTTGGATATTTTGTTCCTAGCTCTGAACCCCATGTGATGCCTACAACATTGTACCCACCAACTTCAATTCGTGCTGCTAGCTCAATTTACGTTGTTTCATATACTATGCATATTTAAGTACAACACCCTCAGCCCTGCATTGACCTCACCCTGCCCCCTTCTCATAGTTGTCCCTTATCTGATATGCCTGAGGTTAGATTCTTGACCCTTTCCATAATCTCTGCCCTAGTACTGTTCTGGAAATCTCTCCTGAGCTTCCCCTTGTAACCATCCTATTCCACAAGAATCTTGGTCCCAGATGGTTCAGATGGATTCTTTGCTGATAGTACCATTCCTTCCTGTCCCAATAGCAATGCCAAAGCCCCATGAAATGGAACTTCTCTTTCCTATACCACTCCTTTAGCTATACATTTACTTCTGTAATCTTTTTATCTCTTTGCCAATTTGCATATGGTTTAGATAAGAATCCAGAGATTACTACCTTTGAGGTCCTGTTTTTAATTTTTTCCTAATTTCTGATACTCCCAAACAGGACCTCTTACTTACTGTTGCCTACATTGCTGGTGCCAACATGGAGCACAAAATCAAGGTGAAATGAGACTTTGATAAAACTGCCAAGTCATGGTCAGAGCTGAGTAGTTGATAATTTGTCAGTTGCAGCTGCAGACTTATACATACAATGAGACAAGCTGTTCCTTTATTGAAGGCAGCAAACCAGAAAAAAAGTGATCTCCTCCTGCTGCCTGCAGATTCCAAAATGACTATCATCCCAGATGTCCACTATTCGTCAGAAACAGAAATAATTCAGCAACAAAGTTTATGACAGTAACAGCACTTGACATGTGAACAACACTCTCAGGGGAAAACAATACACAGGCATGTGTTGATACCAGAGGAACAGCCAAGAACAAAGTGCATGTGTGCCATTAGGAAACCTGTAGTATTCAAAGACCATGTGTGCAATGTAAAGACTGATGAAAGAGGACTGATTAGAGTTACCTTACTAATCCATTAATGAAGGATACGTTTCTTTGTGAGTATGTTTATTGTGTAACTTTTAATACTTGTAACCACAATTGGAAGTACATGCAGTATATTTTTGTTGCTTTTTTATAAAAAATGGATCTTTGGAGAAATGCTATTATGCTTATTGTGATGCCTGGCATACTGAAGTAATGTGACCGCTAACTCTGCTGTAGGTATTGTTGTGTTCTTTTTCTGTGGCAGACATTAAACAAACATCACTTGAGACTGTTGTGATTGTCCTTTTGGAATCTTAGTAATTTTAAGGATATTGTTTCATGGCAATGGTTGTCATTGAAAGTCCGTGACCACCATCTTTCTCTTGCAGGGTAAGGAGAAAAAGGCCTAAAACTTATTCAAGAAGGGAAGTAGAAACAACCTTGGTAATTCTAGATCAGTGAGCCTTACTTTCTTTGTGGGTTAAGTGTTGTAAAAGGTTATAAGAGATAGGATTTATAATCAGCTAGAAAGGAAGAAGTTGATTAGGGTTAGTCAACACGATTTTGTGAAGGGTAGGTCGTGCCTCACAAACCTTATTGAGTTCTTTGAGAAGGTGACCAAACAGGTGGATGAGGGTAAAGTGGTTGATGAGGTGTATATAGATTTCAGTGAGGCGTTAGATAAAGTTCCCCACAATAGACTATTGCACAAACACAGAGGCATGGGATTGAGGGTGATTTGATGATTTAAATCAGAAATTGGCTAGCTGAAGGAAGACAGAGGGTGGTGGTTGATGGGAAATGTTCATCCTGGAGTTCAGTTACTAGTGGTGTACCGCAAGGATCTGTTTTGGGGCCACCACTGTTTGACATTTTTATTAATGATCTGGATGAGGGTGTAGAAGGATGGATTAGTAAATTTGCAGATGATTCTACGGTCGGTGGAGTTTTGGATAGTGCCAAAGGATGTTGCGGATTACAGAGGGACATAGATAAACTGCAGAGCTAGGCTGAGAGATGGCAAATGGAGATTAATGCAGAAGGTTGTGAGGTGATTCACTTTGGAAGGATTAACAGGAATACCAAGTACAGGGCTAATGGTAAGATTCTTGGTAGTGTAGACAAGCAGAGAGACCTTGGTGTCCATGTGCATAGATCCCTAAAAGTTGCCATCCAGTTTGATACGGTTGTTAAGAAGGCGTATGGTGTATTGGCTTTTATTGGTAGGGGCAACTGAGTTTTAGTGCCATGAGGTGATGCTGCAGCTGTACAAAACTCTGGTGTGGTCACACTTGGAGTATTGTGTGCATATTATAAGAAGAATGTGGAAGCTTTGGAAAGGATTCAGAGGAGATTTACTAGGATGTTGCCTGGTATAGAGGGAAGGTCTTATGAAGAAAGGCTGAGGAACTGAGGCTGCTTTCATTAGAGAGAAAAAGGTTGAGAGGAGACTTGAGACATATAAGATAAACAGAGGATTAGATAGGGTGGGCAGTGAGAGCCTTTTTCCTCGGATGGTGATGGCTAGCATGAGGGGACATAGCTTTAAACTGAGGGGTAATAGATATAGGACAGAGAATAGTAGGGGCATGGAATGCCCTGCCTGCAATGGTAGTAGATTCACCAACTTTAAGGGCATTTAAATGATCATTGGATAAACATGGATGAAAATGGAATAGCTTAGATTGGATGAGCTTCAGATTGGTTTCACAGGTCAGTGCAACATTGAGGGCCGAAGGGTCTGTAGTGCGCTGTAATGTTCTATGTTCTAACTCACGGAAAGCACCATAGGAAGCTCGAAGGAAGAAGATTAAATGTCACTCTCCAGAGAAATCACAATATCTGCAACCACTCCTTGCAACTAATTAATGCTGGATACTGGCTCAAAGGTATAACTTATCAATGTTAGTATACATTGCATTATTCCAAACAGATCTTGATAAACTTCTGAAAGAAGTCTGTTTAAAATATTTCTTGCAGTAATGTTTGCTATTACTTTGGAAACTAGAAAAACACTTAGAAGCTGTTCCTGGAATCCTCACATTACAGAAATATTATGGGCTGTCAGCCTCTTGTATATTCCATAAAAGTTTACACAATTTCTAACAGAGATAGAAAATAGAATCCTCCCATTTCTGCATGCATCATATGAGTGCATGTATCCTGTGATGATGTGATGTAGAGGCAATTTTAAGTGCCATTGCAGGCAATATGAATCAGAAGAAATAATATTCCCTGAAACCGAGATGTTGAGAAAAAGAATGATAAAGAAAAAGGTACATGAAGGCCCTTTGGGAGGCAGAGGATATATATTGGCAACAGTGTTATGACTTTCCCTTCCAACCTTGTGAAGCTGAACTTCCTGAACCCAATGGCTGATGGCCATGGAGATTGTACTGACTGAGACTTATCTCATGGGAGTCTCATGGGATCTGGGTGGATGGAAACAAAACTGGCTTGACCATGGAAGACAGAGAGTAGCAGTGGAACAGTGCCTTTCTGAATGGAGATCACTAACGAGTGGCATTCCACAAGGATCAATGCTGGAACCATTATTGTTTGTAATATATAAAAAGGATTTGGAGGAAAATGTAGCTAGTTTTATTAGTTAGTTTGTGGATGATACCAAAATTGATGGAATTGCAGATAGTGAGGAGGATTGTCAAAGGAGACAGTGGGATATACATAGATTGAAAATTCCACAGAGAAACGGCAGATGGAGTTTAATCCAGACAAATATTGGAGGTGATACATTTTGGGAGATCAAATTCAGGTGCGAATTGTACAATAAATGGTAGAACCATTAGGAACATTGACGTACAGAGAGACCTGGGCATACAGGTTCACAGATCCTTGAGAATGGCAACACAGGTGAATAAGATGGTCAAGAAGGCATACAACATGCTTGCTTTCATCAGCTGAGGAACTGAATATAAAAGTTAGCAAGTTACGTTACAGCTGTATAAAACTTTAATTAGGCCACATTTGGAACATTGCATGCAGTTCTATCCACCACATTATTAGAAGGATGTTGTTGCTTTGGAGAGGGTGCAGAGAAGGTTTACCAGGATGTTGCCTAGTTTGGAAGGTTTTAATTGTGAGAAGGTAGATAAACACTGATTGTTTTCACTGGAAAGATGGAGGCTGAGCGGCAACCTGATAGAGGTCTACAAATTATGAGAGGCATAGATAGGTTGGATAGTCAGAGACTTTTTCTCAAGGTGGAAATGTCAACTGCAGGAGGCCACAGGTTCAACATGAGGGGGAACGTTTAGGAGACAAGTGTGGGGAAAATTTTTCACATAAAGGGTGATGGGTGCCTAGAACACCCTGCCAGCGGAGGTGGAAGCAGGCATTGTTTAAGGTGTATCTTGATAGGCAGATGAATGAGAGATGAACAAAGGGATAGAAACTGTGTATGGGTATTTTTATTATGGGTCTGAATAAGGATTAGGAATTGGCTCAAGCTTGGTGGGCTGAAGGGCCTGTTCCTGTGTTGTATTGAATTGTATTGTATTGTATTATACAATATATTAGTGTATTAAAATCCTTATTTTAGTCAGTACCATCTCCAAAGGTGCATCTGAGAATCAGGGTGCCTTGTTGTTTCAAACAGCATCTCATTCAGGTTGCTCCTGTTTCAGATATTGTCTTGTTCTTCAAGTTGTTCAAAAAATTATGTTGTCTCTTAACTATAAAGCCTAAATTATACAAACTATTTGTTCAAAATTTGTTCTGTTTTATTCAAAATTGAGCCTTAAACCTCACATCCTATCGACTGCTGAATCTGATTAAAACACCTGATCTTTCTTATAAACATTTTTGTCTAACACTCTTACAAGAAAGAAAGGAAGGCTCAGCCATCCCTCCACTCTGGAAAAAAGGTGGGTCCCAAATAGACTGACATTATGGAAGGTCACCTTGCAAACATAATTTGCTCAGGCAACCCTAAAGAGGTGAGCAGCACACTTCTGTCTATCAAAGGGGGGAATTGCTGTCCTTGAAAGCTTGCAGTCAGTCTGATTGGCCAGTGAATCTAGTAACTGGAGCTCAGTTGTAGGTATTACTGGGATGTAAGATGTCCCGTGAAGATTAAGGATAGATATATCATGGATTTAAGGGTAGGGAGGTATCATGGAGCCTAGAGAAGGTGTTGGAGGGCACGTTTTGGTGACCAAGTTGAAAGTGAAAATGGGAGGAATGGTAACATCTGGGATAGGGAAACACCCTCCTCTCTGAAGTAGGTACCCCACTTCTTTCCTGCCAAACCAGTCTTCGAACACCTGCCGCTAAGCTCATCCCCGCCTATTATAGAATGGACAACATAATATTCAGGTTGAATAAAAGCAAAATACTGTGGATGCTGGAAATCTGGAATATAAACACAATGTGCAAAAGAAACTCAATAGGTCTGGCAGTGTTTGCATTGAGAGAAATAGAGTTAATGTTTCAGATCTGATGGTTCTAAAAAGGGCTTGGAAAATTGTGGCTTTTATACTGTTGACAAAGGGGGAAGTAGAGCAAGTGGAACAGCTGGTGAGGATGCTTTTGGCAAAATATGTGCACATGCTGGTTAAGGGTAATCTTGATGCAAATTAGGTGCTAATGGTAGGTGTGAATAGCCAAAAATGCAAACAAACCATTCAAACAAGATACAGGGTGGAGGGAAAGGAAGTGTAATCAAAATGGGTGTTCATGCTTTGAAGCTGTTGAACTCGTTGTTGAGTCCTGAAGCCTGTAAATTACTCAAGTGAAAAATACAATGCTGTTCCTCCAGCTTGTATTGAGCTCTGCTGGAACACTGCAACAAATTCAAAAGGGAGATTTTTTCACAAAATCACAATGGTGTATTGAAATAACAACTGGGAAGTTAGGGATGTGCTGGCACTGGAGGGAGTCCAAAGGAGGTTTTGCAAGAATGATCCTAGTGATGAAGGGCTTGTCATATGAAGAGCAGTTGAGGATTCTCGGTCTGTACTCGATGGAGTTTAGAAGGATGAGAGCGGATCTCATTACAGAATAGTGAGGGGCCTGGATAGAGTGGATTTAAGAAGGTGCTTCCACTTGTAGAAAAGACTAGAACCCGAGGGCATAGCCTCAGAATGAAGTGACAGTCCTTGAGAACTGAAATAAAGAGGAATTTCTTCACCAGAGGGTGACAACTCTGTGGAACACATTGCCACAGAAGGCTAAGGGGGCTACATAATTGAATGTCTTTGAGACAGAGATAGGTTCTTGATTAGTAATGAGATTAAGCATTACGTGGAGAAGATAGGATACTGTGAAGATAGGTGAATGATTAAGTAGTGGAGCAGACTCAATAAGCCAAATGGCCTAAATCTGCTCCTATGTCTATAGTCTTATGGATCATTCTTGGTTTGTGGAATGGGGCGAGAACTTCTGTCCAAAGAAGTAGGCATGGAGTCGAAGGCAACAGAAGAAAAGAACACAGTTTGTTAAGCATCATAATTGGGAGAGTATATGGTGAATATACAGCAAGAGATGGGATTGGAAGAAGGCTCAAGTCAGAGGGAAGACGAGGAGAGGAAAAATACGGAGGAGTATCAATGCATATGAGATTTTTGAAGATTTTGTTCCTTAAGAAAGAAAAAAGGTTTATGTTATAATATTCAGGTTAATTGGCTTGTGCGAAAACTCAATTACCCACTAAATTATGTTTTTAAAAATGACATCAATCTGTCAATTTTGGTTTACACCCTCCTATCATTTTATGGAGGGGTAGAATATTTTACATGTCCCCTTGCCAAAAGCACATTGATTTCAGGTTGTAATTTTTATTTGCATTTTTATTTGCAATTAATAATACTTCTGTCACAAAGCATTTTTATGAAAAGGGCATTGTCCAGTTTTATCTTGCAAAACTGATCAGAGTTCAGTTTGTATTTGTAATACCTGGAAAAGGTTTTGGTGACCTGACCAAAGCTAAAGAGTTGAGTGAAAATGATCATTAATGGTTTCACATACTGATATTTATTCATATCCCTGCTGGTGCTGCTGCTGGTGGTCTTCTCTTCACTGTAACTCCTCACTGCCTCAACAAATCAATAAGCCAAGCTTCTGTCAAAACAAATGGCTGCAAATTAAGTTTTATTCCTGTGGTCTGGGATCTTAACAGAAAGCACTCTCAAGAAATCACGTAAGTATTTTTTAAAAAAAAGTCTTCTAACAGTTAATGCTTTGATTCCTAAGAAAACCTTCTTCTGCTTTTGAAATATGCTTCTGTTTTATATCATCGCAAATAAAAATTTCTGCAGATTTCAGAATAAATGAAATATTATTTGAGGTTCAGAATAGGAAAGTCCATGTAATGCTGAAAGGATCAAATAGTTTAAGTTACTTCTTGATGCTGTACAGTTTATATCAAAATAATAGTTGATGTGATCTACAAACGAGTGCTACTGTTGGAATCTCATGAATTCTACAAAGTGCAGGTTCTGGAGCTGGCAGGTAAATCTCAAAGATCTTCCATTTGTGCCACATGTCTGGTAGTTGCTGATTAAATGTAACCTCATTGATGTGTTTTGTAATCTAGAAGATCATCATGAAATTTTAAAAACAAACTTGCGCAGAGTCCCCATGCCACCAATGAGCACTGAGACTGGTAGCTGTCATGGGGATGATGTACCCCGCACAGAATTTATGAGAGTAAAGCAGTTGCTGGGAAGTATGAATAGACACAAGGTATTGCATAAATATGCATGATGGCTGCATGCTGCTGTGGCTTTTATTTCTGTTTCTCCACAAATAAAAGAAGGCCTCAGCAGAGAAAAGACTCACAATAATCAGCTGAATGATTATGTGATATTGAATGAAATAATAGCAGAGAAGGAGAGTCAGCAGAAAGCAACCTCATAGCCCTGGATGGAAGAACTCACTGCCCAGCAGCGGGTGAGAGAGCTTGGTCACTCTGCACTGCAGTGGACCTCAGGTCCATCCAATTGCAGCTGATGAGAAGCAGGACGATCACCAGGCTGCAGGAGAGGATGCCTCAGGGAACAAAGGGCAGCACTGAGGCAGAGTTTGGAAGAAAAGGGGCTAGCCCTGTAGCACAATGTGGAGGAAGAGGGGTCAACCCTGCAGTACTCGAGGAGCAAAGTATGAAGCTTGAGAATGCACTCAGAATCAGGTTAGCTTTTATCCTCTTTATGTGGCTATGTAGAAATGTTGGATCTGAAATTCTCTTTAATGGTACTGTATTTTTTTACATTATAGTCTGAGGGACAATGCACACGTTGTTGTGTCCCCAGTGCTTTTTGACATTGGAGATATTGCTGCAAACACTTAGACATCTATTGATGGCAGGATTCCAGGGCACCACCCAATCTCTTGGCTCAGTGACAGCAAATAGAGTACTAACAGCACCATCACTATAGATCAGTTTTGTCAATTTTGTGTATTGCTATTTCCTTTTTTTAACTTACAGGATGAACTGATATGTGCAATCGAGATCCTGGAGCACCTGTGATTCTTGATCTGCAGCCAGAAGACAAACTCAGTGTTTATAAAGAACATAGCTGTTGGAATCTGAGGAACAAAGGTGGTGCAGGAAAAATCAGTCTGACGCAACCAAGCCCACCATCTATGAATTGCAAGGTCATTTCAAAGCCAGTGCTTTTGTCAGTCAAGCTGAATGCTGTGTGAAGTATTAACACCTGTTCCTTTCTTATTTATTGGACTGACATGCATTTTGCAATGTGAATTTATACTTAAGATTTCTTTGTTTTCTACATTGAAAGTACATTTCACCAGCCACTTCACACCCAGGGCCTAAGTAGATAGAAGGCTTCTAAGGTAGAAGGCTTCATACACAAGATGAATGCCTATATTTTAGCCAAGACTTGAACAAGAAGCTCTGGACAATGACTTAATAATTGTTGGCATTATGTGTACAATTTGTAAATAAATGTTGCGGTTGTATGCTAATTATTCCCTGTACATAAATTTAATTTCATGTTTTGGGTTTTGTTGATAAATAATTCTAATTGAGCTGCTCTTTGCCTTGTGACAAGTTAATTTGGCTCACAGCCAGGATCCCTCGAGCTTACTTTTATTAATCTAGCTGACGATCCACATTACCATATGTTTAAAATCTGCAGACTGGAGAAACAATCATAATCATAAGGGTTTGCGTGCTCATTATGTCCAGAAAATACCAGTATGAGCCAGTAAAAAATATTCGACTGGTGACAACCATTTCCAACTGCTAGCGGCAACAGGAATGTCACCAGTAACAAATCTCCAACAACTTGAGAAAAGGTCTAATGGTGGCCAACTGGGATTCACCAATTCCTACTACGCCAAATACTATCATTTGTACTAGTCTGGTATAACTTCTAATTTCTGGGAAGGAATTCATATTGCTAATTAATTCTAGTTAAATAAAAGTACTGTATCTAAGGTGAACCTTTAGAATAATTGAAGGTCTCTGGGGGAGCTGTTGACATTAATCTACTGCATTGAAGGCTAGCTTCGGAGCCTTAGGGTTGGCATCGAGTGGATAAAAAGTGGTCAGAACTATGGATGGATATAGTGGTGGATATCATGAGCCTGGAAGTCCAGGTAGATGGGGAAAGGAGGGTAAGAAGTTCTAGCAGGGAGCTTAATGAACAGGAACATCCAAAGCATGGATTGGTAAGAATCTTTTCTTCTAGGTTCAGTTAAATAACAACTTCTTTGCACAAATTCTTCAGGGTTGGCGACCTTAGGATAAACAAATTTTGCAGCAGGAACTTTGAGTAGGATTGATTATGCCAATTACATATGCGAAAGGAATAATAACACCTGCTTAGGGCATGGGTAAGAAACATTTCTTGTTTGCCCTTCCTAAAACCGGCAGATGACACACTTCTAATTGGTTTTATGTAAGCGGTGAGGCTGATATTTTGAAGGCTTCAAAATCCAAGCAGTATCTAGCCAACAACCAGTACATGAATTGGACTTTGGACACATCAGAGTAAAATGTATGGAGAAATAAACCATTGGGTACCTGTGGGAGGAAACAACAGAAAAGTTTCAAGAGCCATATAAATGAGGGTGGAATTGACACTGACTGTCATATCTCTCATCATCAGAACTGCTAATTGACATTGGAAATAGCTCAATGACCTAATAAAGGAAGACAAGGTAACACACTGCCCTCTCCCTTGCAGAGCTGGCTAAACTCTGTTAATTAGTAAGAGAGTTGATCAAGACCTTATCATGTGTGTTAGCATTTTCTGAAACAACATCACAATAATTTTGAAATATAATCTTATAAATGTTCCTTTAGCAGCTATCTGCTGATTACATTTTTTGATGTTAGCAGGCAGACATCTCTTAAATGCTAGTTCTCACCTAATTCACTCAATTGTATTGCAAGATATACAACCACAACACTTAAGACTGAGCTTCCATAGTCCACTGGGGGAGATAATTCCAAAGGTTCATCACCCCCGTGCGAAAATATTTCTCCTCATCTTGATCCTAAATGCCATCCCCTTATTGAAAAAAATTACCCCTAGTTCTAGACTCCTCAACAACTTACAGGAAACATCTTACCTGCACCTCTTTGCTTCCATCTCACTTGCACCTATCCTTTATATGTTTTATAGGTGACAATGATTTTTCAAACTCTAGAAAATACAGTCTCAGTTTCCCCAATTGCTTTCCATTGTAGAGTCCTACAATCTCAGGGACAATTCTGGTGGAGCTTTTATGCAAGCTATCTGTAGCATTGGTATCTTTCCAGAGATAAGGAGACCAAAACTGCATACAGTACTTCAGGTTTAGTCTAACCTGAACTCCTATATGACTGAAGAAAGGTATCACCACTCCTGTACTACAAATCCACTTGCAATAAATGCTAACATTTCATTTGCCTTTCTGATAGCTTACTATACCTGCATGTTAGCCTTACTTTACTATGATTTGGAGATGCCGGTGTTGGACTGGGGTGTACAAAGTTAAAAATCACACAACACTAGGTTATAGTCCAACAGGTTTAATTGGAAGAACACTGGCTTTCGGAGCGACGCTCCTTCATCAGGTGGTAGTACGGCCCCCACTACCACCTGATGAAGGAGCATCATTCCAAAAGCTAGTGTACTTCCAATTAAACCTGTTGGACTATAACCTGGTGTTGTGTGATTTTTAACTTTACTTTACTATGATTTACTGATAAGGACACCCAATTCCCTTTGCACCTCTTTCCAATCTTTTGACATTTAAGAAGTACCCTGAACATCTGTTTTTCCACCAAAGTGGATAAATTCACATTTTTCCACATTATGTTCCATCTGCCATGTTCTAGCCCAATCACTGTGTCTGTCCAAGACACTCTACCAGTTTGTCAAAACACTTCCAGCTTTCTATCATTTAAAAATCTGAAAACATTACATTTTATCTCCATGTCCAAATTATTGAAATATATTGTGATTTGTTGGAACCTAAGTACTCATTCTTATTTTTTTTTCATTTCAAAAATATACTTTATTCATAAAATGATTTGATGGTCTGTACATTTGGTCATGCCATACATATGTCAACATTTACATACACAGATCAGAATTTATCATTGTTATATACAGGTCTGTGCATTTCTCAATCATATGCCCATATATTTAGCTGAGGCATCAGCAGAGCCCAATGACTGCATGGGCCCCCTGTTCTTCTTTAGGCAGGCAGATGTTACACGGTGGTCTTTCCCCACCGCGCCTTGGCGGCAGCTGCCCCAAGCTTCAGCACGTCCCTCAACATGTAGTCCTGGACCTTGGAATGCAACACTCAGTCGGGGTCAACTCCTTCAGCTGGAAGATCAACAGGTTTTGGACCGCCCAGAGAGCATCCTTCACCGAGTTAATGATCCTCCAGGTGCAGCTGATGTTCGTCTCGGTGTGAGTCCCGGGGAACAGGCCGTAGAGCACGGAGTCCCGCGTCACGGCGCTGCTCGGGACGAACCTCGACAAACACCACTGCATTCCTCTCCAGACTTCCTCTGCATAGGCACATTCCAGAAGGAGGTGTGTGACAGTCTCGTCCCCCCCACAGCCGCTTCGAGGGCAGCGTGCAGTGCGGCAGAGAGTCCAGGTGTGCATAAAGGATCTCACAGGCAGACCCCTTCTCACCGCCAGCCAAGCCATGTCTTGGTGCTTGTTGGAAAGTTCTGGCAATGAGGCATTCTGCCAAATGGCTTTGACAGTCTGCTCAGGGAACCGCTCGACAGGATCCGCCCTCTCCTTTTCCCGAAGGGTCTCAAGGACACTACGTGCTGACCACTTCCTGATGGACTTGTGGTCAAAGGTGTTTTTCCTCATAAATTTCTCCACGAAGGACAGGTGGTACGGAATGGTCCAACTACTCGGAGCGTTCCGCGGCAGCGAGGCCAGGCCCATCCTTCGCAACACCGGAGACAGGTAGAACCTCAGTACGTAGTGACACTTGGTGTTTGCGTACCGGGGATCCACGCACAGCTTGATGCAGCCACACACAAAGGTGGCCATCAGGGTGAGGGTGGCATTGGGCGTGTTTATTCCCCCATTGCACCGATCTTTGTACATTGTGTCTTCCACTTCCAAATGAAGTGGAAGATGTCCCGGGTGACTGCGGCGGCACAGGTTCTGGGGATAGGCCAGACCTGTGCCACATATAGCAATACTGAGAGTACCTCACACCTGATGACCAGGGTTTTTCCCACGATTGAGAGCGACCGTTGCTCCCATCTGCCTAGTTTCTGTCTCATCTTCCTGATCCGCTCCTCCCAGGTCTTGGCGCACGCCCCACCCCCCCCCGAACCAAATACCCAGCACCTTCAGGTGGTCAGTCCCGACAGTGAAGGGGATAGAGGATTAGTTGGCCCAGTTCCTGAAGAGCATGGCCTCGCTCTTGTCTCGGTTTACCTTGGCCCCCGAGGCCCGTTCGAACTGGTCACAGATGCACATGAGTCTGTGCACGGACAGCGGATCCGAGCAGAAAACGGCAACATCATCCATGTACAGAGAGGCCTTAACCTGTAGGCCCCCGCTGCCAGGAATAGTCACCCCTCTCAGGCTCGCATCCTTCCTGATGGATTCAGCAAATGACTCTATGCAACACACAAACAAGGAGGGTGAGAGGGGGCAGCCCTGCCTGACTCCAGATCTTACAGGGAAGCTATCTGATTCCCACCCATTGATTGAGACTGCACTGACAATGTTGGTGTAAAGCAGTCTGATCCAATTTCCGATTCCCTCCCCAAAGCCCATTTTGGAGAGGACATCCCTCATGTATGTATGCGATATCCTGTCAAAGGCTTTCTCCTGGTCCAGGCTGATGAGGCAGGTGTCCACCCCCCTGTCCTGCACGTAGGCGATCGTATCCCTGAGGAGCGCAAGACTCTCAGAGATCTTCCTGCCCTGTACAGCACAGGTTTGGTCAGGGTGGATCACCAATCCCAGAGCAGACCTGACCCGGTTGGCGATGACCTTTGACAAGATTTTGTAGTCTGTGTTTAACAGTGAGATCGGTCTCCAATTCCTAATTTCCTCCCTCTCCCCCTTCTGCTTGTAGATGAGGCTGATGATGCCTTTCCTCATGGATTCACTCATGGTACCTGCTCGAAGCATACTGACATACATCTCCAGCAGGTCCCGGCCGATCAAGTCCCAAAGAGCGGAATAAATCTCGACCGGTAAGCCGTTGCTTCCGGGAGTTTTATTCTTTTTGAAGGACTCGAGGGCCTTGGTCAGCTCATCCAGAGATAGCGGTTGGTCCAGCCTCTCTCGTGTTCCGTCGTCTAGGACCTCCGTGATAGAGGACAGGAACGACTGGGAGGCCGCGCTGTCGGTTGGCTTCGAGTCAGACAGACTGGCATAGAAGGATTTGCTGATCCTCATGATGTCAGCCTGAGATGACGTTACCGAGCCATCTTCTTCCTTCAGGCTGCTGAGCATAGAGGTCTCTTTGTGCACATTCTGGAAGAAGAAACGTGAGCATGTCTCGTCCTGCTCCACGGAGCGGACTCTGGACCGGAAGATTATCCTGGAGGCCTCCGAGGCAAAGAGCGAGGCTTGCTGGTCCTTCACCTCCTGGAGGTCCTCTGTGACATCAACCCCCAAAATCTGCAGCAGGAGCAGGTTCTGCATACTTTCCTGGAGTTGGGACAGTTTTCCCCACCTCTCGCTTGCCTCCTGAACACCTTTGAGGATGAAGAACCTCTTGATGTTCCCTTTTACCGTTTCCCACCAGTCTGCTGGAGACTCAAAGAGGGGCTTCACAGTTCTCCAACCTGCGTAGTCCCTCTTGAGCTCCTAGATGTTTCCCAGGGTCAACAGCTTATTGTTCAGTTTCCACGTTCCCTTGTCCGCCCGCTGCTCGTACTGTAGGTGACAGTCGGCCAGCAGGAGGCAGTGGTCAGAGAAGAACACCGGCTTGACGTCGGTGGTTCTGACCGAGAGCGTTCGGGACACAAACAGGTAATCTATCCTTGAGCGGATAGACCCGTCTGCCCGTGACCAGGTGTACTCATTCTTATGGTATCTCACTAGTCACAGTCTGTCACTTATTTCTACTTGCTGTTTTATCTGTAAGCCAATCCCTGATCAATGCCAATACACTATCTCTCATCATATGTGATTTAATATTGCTAACCTACACACTATGGAAAGCATTTACAAAAGCCTTCTGAAAATCCAAATATATTAGAGCCATCAACTCTCCTTTATCAATTTTGTTAGTAACAGCCTTAAAAAATTCCACGTTTGTCAAACATTTTCTAATCATGAATCCATGCTGAATGTGCCCAATCAGATCATTTTTATCTCAATGTCAGATTTTACCTGCTACTGATGGAAAGCTGATGGGTCTGTTGTTCCCTATTTTTGTCACTTGCTTCTTTCTTAAATAAGAGGGTGACATTTGTAAGCCTCCAAACTGCAGGAATCATTCCAGAATCCTTGGAATTTTGGAAGATAATTACCAATGCATCAGCTCTCTCCCTAGTCTCCTCCTTCAACATTTTGGGATGTATACTATCAAGTCCCAGGGATTAACAACTTTTAGCCCCATTAATTATTCCAGTAAACCCTTTTTATTAATTCCAATTTCCTTCAGCTCCTTATTTTCCCTAGTCTCTTGGCTCTCCAACACATGAAAATTTCTTCTATCATCCTCAGTGAAACAGACACAAGGCAAGGCACATTTTGCTTCTCCACCATTTCTCTATTCTCCTTTATAAATTCTGCTGACGCACATTTGCCCGAGCCAAAAAATTCCTTTCTCCATACCTATCGAAGTTTTTGCAGTTCAATTTTATGTAACAGTTGCAATATAATACAGGCTCTTTCTTTCAATTTGCCAAGAAGAGCCTTTAAATTGCAAGAGCCTTTTGTGTCACAACAGCAATCAGCCATTTCTTATACTATTGGCCCTCAAATTGCACCTGAGATGCAAACCAATAGGAGAAGAAACAGTATGTTTGTTACAGAGGAAGGCATGATATGAGGAAAGAATGATTGAACTTTTGTCTCTTTTGGGTTCCCTCCATTCTAAAAAGATAAAATTTTGTTCCCATTTTTTGAGACAGTTTGAACTTTCTTAATTAACTGAACATTTCTTAATCACTCAGCATTAACTATTTTTATTCTATAAATTATTTAGCTAGTTCTTTTTCATTTAATCACTACATTATCGGTTTTCTTAGTCATATATAATGAAGAATAATGTCATCAGTAGCTTTAGTCTGTAAACTTTTACTAACTATAATTCCTCTCTCATTTCTTTGTGCTCAGCACATTTTAAAAGTGATATCCACAAAGAGTGAATTGATCATTTATAAAAACACCTTCAGTAATATTAACAATAGAAATGCCACAAAGAGAAGACCCCATCATCATTAAAGCAATTCAAAACAACAATTCATTATCTCTATTTAGTTGAGCTTTAATTATAGGCTCGGTGACTGAATCCAAATGCCATGATTATCATTGTGTAATCAGTAACCACTATTTCACAAATTATATAACTGCTCTATTTTTGGAATTGATGACAAAGGAATATTTCTCAAGAACCTTTGTTGACAGTAAAAAAAATATAAAATTTGATCAGGAGGTTCTAATGTCCTTTCTGTGTGACCTCAGAGTCAAACTCTTGTCTGATATACTTTACCAGTCACAGATGAAATGTTGTTATAGCGGAGAAGTGGAGAGAAACAGATCAAGAAGCAAATAACACAAAAGTACCAATCGGCATACAGCATGACTGTTATATCAGGAACTGTTGACATGCACAGCCTAAAATTATATGGTACCCTATTTTTCAGGCTTATGTGACTCATCTTGTGACTAAATGTTAAAACCCAAGACACACTTGATATTGTTCTTGGGTTTCATTATTATCAAACTAGTATCTATTAAACCAACTGACAATTTTCTTTCGTACTAGGCATGACTCCAACCAGCGAAGGGGTTTCTAATGATTTCTATTGACTCCAATTTTTTAAGAGCTCATTGATGATATTTAAGTCAGTCAAGTGCATCTTTGAAGTCTAAAGTAGTTGCCTCACTTCTGAGTTCAGCCTGTTTCTAATATGTAATTTAAAAAGATCAGGAAGCATGGGCAGTGTTGAATTGTTTTTGGCCTTTACCAATATGGTAGATGGCTCATGAACAGCATAAGCTTCATAGACAGCATATACTTCATAAACAGCATATACTTCATGCTCACAATGCTCGAAGCTTCAGCGGCTTTTTGCAAATCCTGAAGTTCTAAGCCAAGATCTACAGTTCTATACATTTTATCTTACAATTAAATACTCTTCAATTAGCTGGATCCTGGCCAAGCATTTCCTGGGAGAAAGTGAGGAGTGCAGGTGAGGAGTCAAGAGTGTGGCGCTGGAAGAGCACAGCAGGTCAGGCAGCATCAGGGGAGCAGGAGAATCGACATTTTGGGCATAAGCCCAAATACTTCATCAGGAATACTTCATCAAACATTTCCTGTTCAGCTATTACCTATCCAACAATGTGCAAAGTTTCCAAATATATCCTGTCCATGAAAATCCAGCCTGGCCAAATATCTCACCTATTCTTGATCATCTGCAAAGTTATGGAAGGAGTCATTTTAAGTGCTGTCATGCCCACTGATGTTCAGTTTGAGTTATTCCAAGGCTAGTCAGATCCTGATCTCACGAGAGCATTGGTCCAAACATGGACAAATGAGCTGAACTCAGAGGTGAGGCAACTACCTTAGACGTCAAAGCTGCACTTGACTGACTTAAATATCATCAATGAGCTCTCAAAAAATTGGAGTCAATAGAAATCATTAGGGACTCCTCTGCTGGTTGGAAGATTGTTATGATTCTTGGGGATCAAACATGACAGCCCCAGGACATCAAGGATGATTTTATTTTATCAATTCATGGAATGTGGCCATTGCTTTCTGTTCCACCATTTATTGCCCACCCCTTGTGGCCCTGAGTCATAGAGTCATAGAGATGTACAGCATGGAAACAGACCTTTTGGTCCAACTCATCCATGCCGACCAGATACCCCAATCCAATCTAGTTCCACCTGCCAGCACTCGGTCCATATCCCTCCAAACCCTTCCTATTCATATACCCATCCAGATGCCTTTTAAATGTTGCAATTGTACTAGCCTCAACCACTTCCTCAGGCAGCTCATTCCATAGGCATACGCACCCATACGCACCCTCTGCATGAAAAAGTTGCCCCTTAGGTCTCTTTCATATCTTTTCGCTCTCACTCTAAACCTATGCCCTGTAGGTCTGATCTCCCCCACCCCAGGGAAAAGACTTTGTCTATTTTTCCTATCCATGCCCCTCATGATTTTATAAACCTCTATAAGGTCATCCGTCAGCCCCTCTGATGCTCCAGGGCTTCTTGAATCACTACAGTCGATTTGGTGTCAGTACACTCCCAATATGATTGGAAAGGGAGAGGCAGAATTTTGACCCACTGACACTAATATATTTACAAGTTAGGATTATGAGTGGTTTGGAAGGCAACTTGTAAATAGTGGTGTTTCATCTACCTGTTGACCTTGTCCTTTTAGATGGTAATGGTTGTGATTTTGGATGATTGATGAATTTTCCCTTGGTAGATTTCTGTAGATGGCACATGCCACTGCTACTGAGTGTCATGGTGAAGAGAGTGAATGTTTGTGAATGTGGTGCCAATCAAACAAACTGTTTACACCCTCTAGGACCTTACCATTAAATGTATAAGTCCTGATAAAATTTGCTTTCCCAAAATGCAAATCTTAGCAGGACTTATACACTTAATGGTAAGGACCTAGGGAGTGTTGCTGAACAAAGAGACCTTGGAGTGCAGGTTCATAGCTCCTTGCAAGTGGAGTCGCAGGTAGATAGGATAGTGAAGAAGGTGTTTGGTATGCTTTCTTTTATTGGTCAGGGTATTGAGTACAGGAGTTGGGAGGTCATGATGCTCCTGTACAGGAAATTGGTTAGGCCACTGTTGGAACATTGCATGTTAGAAGGATATTGTGAAACTTGAAAGGGTTCAGAAAAGATTTACAAGGATGTTGCCAGGGTTGGAGGATCTGAGCTACAGGGAGAAGCTGAACAGGCTGGGGCTGTTTTCCCTGGAGCATCAGAGACTGAGGGAAGACCTTATAGAGGTTTACAAAATTATGAGGAGCATGGATAGAATAAATAGACAAAGTCTTTTCCCTGGGGTCAGGGAGTCCAAAACTAGAGGGCATAGGTTTAGGGTGAGTGGGAAAAGATATAAAAGAGACCTAAGGGGCAACATTTTCACATGGAGGGTGGTACGTGTATGGAATGAGCTGCCAGAGGAAGTGGTGGAGGCTGGTACAATTGCAACATTTAAGAGATATTTGGATGGGTATATGTATATGAAGAGTTTGGAGGGATATGGGCCGGGTGCTGGCAGGTGGGACTAGATTGGGTTGGGATATCTGGTCGGCATGGACGGGTTGGACCAAAGGGTCTGTTTCCACGCTGTACATCTCTATGATTCTACGTTTTGTCTTGGATTGTGTGTTTTGGGAATTTCACTCATCCAGGAAGGGAAGGGGACATTCTGTCACACTCCTGACTTGTGCCTTGTACATCATGTACAGTCTCTGGGGAGTCAGGCAACTTAACCACTCTATGGTTCCTACCCTTTCACCTGCTCTTTTAGCCACTGTACTTATATGGCTAGTCCAGTTAAGTTTCTGGTTGCTGGTAACCCCCAGGATATTGATAAAATTCAGCAAGTTCTCAAGTACTATTAGGAATGGCTTAGCTAATGATGCTCACAACTCATGAACAAATAAAACATATCGTCATCTGTATTGACAACAGACATGGAGAGATAGGATCTGAATTGAAGATTTGAGAACTGCAGAGTGTGCATTGGGAAGGAAAGAGAGAAAGGAACATTAATAATGAAAAGTCAGATTTGGACTGCATCCAAAGTCAATGAGAATAGTGCTTTTGATACTAGGTGAAATGTAATGATAGAGAGGGATCTAGACATTCACAGAGTAACATGACATAGCTACAAGTCTTGCCACCAGAAATGGGACAGATTAGGAAACCGTATATAATGATCCAAATGTGAAAGGGCAGAGCTAGCTGATGTTGTCAAGCATTGGATGGTAGGTGAAGGACTTTTTCTGTAGGATATGACAGTGTTCTAGATGAGATATCATTTATGAAAAGCAGAGGCCAAGAGAGAAAGAGTGAGAGAGACAACAGATAAAGGGGCAGCTTGCACTCAGGCAAAGAGGGCCTGGAAATAAAAACACCACAGGTTTTGATAAAGGAATGAATGCTGGTTTCAGCATCATTAGTGTAGCGTAGTTTGAAGCTCAAATTAAACATTGGAGAGACTCACTATCATTTTGTTTTTGAGCATTCATCTAAAAAATTGAGATGACTGGCTAAGAACATTCGAAACACAATTCAATCTTGATTTGGAGGTGCCGGTGTTGGACAAAGTTAAAAATCACACAACACCAAGTTATAGTCCAACAGGTTTATTCACAAGCACTAGCTTTCGGAGCACTTGCAGAATTACATTTTATTTTGCTCAAAAATTGCATAAATAACAAACAATCTAGTTTTTTTCCATCTGTCATTTCAGTGGCATCACATTGTATTGTTTTGTTACAAATCCTGTGTCATATAATCTTATACTCCACAACCACCTAATGAAGGAGCAGTTTTCCGAAAGCTACTGCTTCCAAATAAATCTGTTGGACTATAACCTGGTGTAATGTGATTTTTAACTCAATTCAATCTTGCCAGTGTTGAGCCAAAAAAAGTTCTAGCTCATTTATGAAGTGAAATGCAGTTGGACAGTCAATCAAAGTTTAGGTGGGGAGGTAAAATTGAACATTGTAATATATAATGTAACCTAACTTCACATTTCTAAACAATGTCACTGAAATGCAGCATCAGGTGATAAAAGGAGGCCAGGGTTGAAACCTTAAGAAACAGAAGAGATTACAATGCAGGATGGGTGAGAGAAAGCATTGTAAGAACTTCAATAGCACAGCTGGGCATGGGCGAACCTTTTGAGGATAGTGCTTCGGAGGAGAGGGTGATAAAGAAGAATGGTGTTAATCATTTCAAAAACTGAGATGAGAAGACATCAGCTGTCACCATGGTGATTAATCAGAAGTCTGGACCATTTCAGTGCTGAAAGCAGCATGATAACCAAACTAATAAATCTACTGGGTAAATAGTAACTTTTGTAAATGTAAATCTACATTTACAAAATATGTAGATTTTGAAATCTACATATTTCAAAACATTATAGATTAAGAGATCGGTTGTAGTTGCAAGATTGTAATCTGTGAAAGAAATGGACTGATTATGTCAATATTCTTGTATGAGAGAATGAAAAGCAAACAAATGAGGCTAAACTATTTCAGTAATCACCATAGCAGACTTCTGAATTGGGGTGTCCAAGATTTTAAGTGTGAGCACCTTGCACCTGAGCTGGTGCCAAAGCATTTTAATCATATATGGCCCATACAGGGATTTGGACTGAGGCCCAAGGCCCAATAATCAGGCCCTAGGGCTCTGGTGGCTTGCTATTTTCAGGTCAGTGTTGGGTATCTGGTTGCCAGAAGCAATCCCTGAGGTTTATGTATTTCACTACATTTGTCAACTACTTTGACATATGTATAAAATTCTGAAGGGTAACTGAACCCGAAAGGTTAACTCTGATTTCTCTCCACAGATGCTGCCTGATCTGCTGACCTTTTCCAGCAATTTCTGTTTTTGCATTTGTATAAATGTTGATTGGACCATGTTAAATGATGCAGTGTGTAATGCATAAGGAGAAAAAAGTTGCAAAGGATCAAAGTGATTGGACAAAAATGTGAGATCACTCATTTCAGACGAATGGAACCTAATTTCATGTTTTTAAATAATGTCACTGAGATGCAGCATCAAGGTGATAGGAGGAGGCCAGGGTTGAAGCCTTAAGAAACAGAAGAAATTATAATGGACAGTTGAGAAAAGGCATTGTAAGAATGTAAGAACATTTCTAAATGGTAATCTAATTTCTAATTTGTAAGAATATTTCTAAATGGTGAGGACAGAGAAAGTTGGTAGTGTAGTGGTCAGTGAAGAAGATTATCTCAAAGTACAATGGGACCTCGACCAGATGGGCCAATGGGCTGAGGAGTGGCAGATGGAGTTTAATTTTGATAAATGTGAGATGTTGCACTTTGGTATGGCAAGTCAGGACAGGGCATACAGTCAATGATAGAGCCTTGGGGAGTGTTGCTGAACAAAGAGACCGAGGGGTGCAGGTGGATAGTTCCATGAAAGTGAAGTTGCAGGTAGACAGGGTGGTGAAGGTGGTGTTTGGCATGCTTGCCTTCATTGGTCAGAACATTGAGTATAGCAGTTGGAACATCTTATAGAGGTTGTACAGGATATTAGCGAGGCACCACTTGGAGTACTGTGTACAATTCTGGTCACTGGTATATTGGAAGGATGTTGTTAAACTTGAAAGGCTGTTGAAAAGATTTGTATGGATGTTGCCCAGACTTGAGGGTTTGAGTTATGGGGAGAGGCTGAGTAGACTGGGGCTTTTTTCCTTGGAGACTTGGAGACTGAAGTTTATAAAATTAGGGCCATGGACAGGGTGAACAGCCAAAGGCTTTTTCCTATGTTTGGGAGAGTTCAAAACTAGAGGGATATGTTTAAGGTAAGAGGGAAAAGATCTAAGAGAGGACCTGAGTGTAACCTTTTTGCAGAGCATAGTGTGTGTACAGAATGAGCAGCCAGGAGCGGTGGAGGTAGGTAGAATTACAACTGACATCTGTACGAACAGGAAGGGTTTAGAGGCTATGGGCCAAATGTTGGCAAATGGGACTAGGTTGGATTGGGACGGTTGCGCAGAGAAGTTTGACCGAAGAGTTGGTTTCTGTGCTGTAAGACTCTATGACTCTTAGTTATGTACAGAAACTATTAAAACCAGTGGATAGGTACAAAAACAGCTAATAGAATGTTAACTTTCATTTAGTACTGGTTGGAATACAGAGGGATGTTGTTATGCTATCATTATACAGAGCTCCAATTAGGCAATATCTAAAGTACCTCATTCAGTTCTAGATATTGCACATTGGAAGGCTATATAAGCACTAGAGAAAGTGAAAAACAGATTCACACGAAAGATATCTGGGCTTAGGGGGTAAATGACGAGGACAGTTTGTATAGGAAGCTCGTTTGTTTATAGATAATTAAGGAGACATCTAATTGAAATCTTGTCAGATATATCACTGTCATAGAAGACAACTGGTTTAATATATCACTGTGTAGGCTTTATATATATGCATATATGATACATAGCAGCTGGCTTTATAAGTATACCTATGACATTGGTTTTGTGTATGCTATATTGCTGCTGGTTTTGAATTTGTATACACACATATATATATATAACATATATATATGACTTGGTTTCATATGTATAGTCGATATGATTTTATATGTATAGTAGATACAGATTTTTCTGTAGATATGAGTCTCTGTTCATATTATATACATACTATATTGACACTGATTTTACATATGTAATATATTGCAGCTGGTTTTATCTGTATGCGATATTGTTGCTGGTCTTAGATGTATCCTGTAAAGCTGCTGGTTTTATATGTATACGATGCTGTTGCTTTTCATGTATACTGTAATACTGTTAGTTTTGTATGTTGATGGTTTATATATTACTGTTGGCTCTGCAAACTCCCTCCTGCTACCGCTCTCCTCGTTCATTGATTGTGCGCCCGCTGCCAGCTGGCCGGAAGTGGTGGCTCCCAGTTCCGTTTCCGGTTGCGGCTCCATCTTGTCTAGTTGTGACGGTTCCGGGGGACTCCTGTGGATAATTTTCAGGTCAGTCAGTGATGCTGGGCTGGGCAGGGCAGGCCATCAGGGATGACCGAGTTAGGCACAGCTGCGGCTCTCACTGCAGGGAGCGGGGCCGTACTTTCCGCCGGTGTCGGGGCTGGCAGAGGCCGCTGTCGCCAAAGAGTTATATTCCCGAGATGTGGGAAAGGGCGAGGGCTCGGCGTACGCGGGGGGGGAGGAGGGGCTTGGCGTTGCTCGGTCTGGGGGAGGGGGCGCTCGGTGTGAGACTGGGGTGTCCTTGTGTGCCCGGTGTCGTTCCCCTCCCCCCTGGTGTATGGCAGGGGAGGAGGGTGCTCATTGTGGGGGTGGGCTCTCCCCGGGGATACGGGTTGTTGTTTTAAGTGTCTCTTGTGTGCGTTAAGTGGGGGCTCAGTATCCTTAGAGGAGTACAGCCAAGGGCTCAGTGTCTCCGCAGCTGCAAGACAACATTAGCTCAGATACGCCGAGGAGACGAGTGTCTGTGGTTCCTAGGTGCCCTGTCTCTCAAATGCATTAACGTACGTACGTACGTACACATTTGTGTTTAGGGGATCTTGATCAGATGGGCTGAGGAGTGGCAGATGGAGTTTAGTTTAGATAAATGTGAGGTGCTGCATTTTGGAAAAGCAAATCAGGGCATGACTCGTACACTTAATGGTAAGGTCCCAGTGAGTGTTGCTGAACAAAGAGACCTTGGAATACAGGTTCGTAGCTCCTTGAAAGTGGAGTCGCAGGTAGATAGGATAGTGAAGGCAGCGTTTGGTATGCTTTCCTTTATTGGTCAGAGTATTGAGTACAAGTTGAGAGGTCATGTTGCGGCTGTACAGGACATTGGTTAGGTCACTTTTGGAATGTTGCGTGTGGTTCTGGTCTCCTTCCTATTGGAAAGAGATCAGAAAAGATTTACAAGGATGTTGCCAGGGTTGGAGGATTTGTGCTACAGGAAGAGGCTGAATAAGCTCAGACTGTTTTCCCTGGAGTGTCGGAGGCTGAGGGGTGACCTTACAGAGGTTTACAAAATCATGAGGGGCATGGATTGAATAAATAGACAAAGTCTTGGGCATAGGTTTAGGGTGAGAGGGGAAAAGGTATAAAAGGGTCCTAAGGGGCAACTTTTTCACGCAGAGGGTGGTGAGTGTATAGAATGCGCTGCCAAAGGAAATGGTGGAGGCTGGTACAAATACAACATTTAAAAGGCATCTGGATGGGTATTTGAAAAGGAAGGGTTTAGAGGGATATGTGCTAAGTGCTGGCAAATGGACTAGATTGGGTTGGGAGATCTGGTCGGCCTGGACAAGTTGGACCGAAGGGTCTGTTTCCATGCTGTATATCTCTAACCTTTCATTTTAGTGTTAAACTCAACTGACAAAGCAAATTGTATTCGGAATGTGATTGTCCATGTTACAAGACCAGGAATAGCTCAGTGGTTAGTACTGCTGCCTCATAGCACCAGTCCAGTCTTGGGCAACTGTCTGTGTCAAGTTTGCAAAGATGTGTAGGTTAGGCATATTAGCCAAGTGAAATGATAACATTCACACCACACAAATGCCAGGAATTCTTCCGCCATTGCTGCATCTGCTCCCAATAGGACCAGTTCCATCACAACACACCAGATGGTCTCTTTTTCAAAGACTGAAATTTCCCCGCCCATGTGGTCAATGATGCCCTGCAGCGCATCTCATCCAATTCTGGCATCTCCGCCCTTGAACCCTCCAATGGAAACAAGGACAGAACCCCGGTTCTCACCTTCTACCCCATCAACCTCTGGATACATCTTATCATCCTCTGCCATTTCTGCCACCTACAAACAGACCCCACCCTTCAGAACCTCCCTTCCAGTCTATCAACGTTGTTAGTACCAGTCTGAACAATGACAACAGGATTTCTCCTCTCCAAAATGCTTCTCCAGCTTTGAGATGTCCTTAATCAGGCAGGCTACACAGCCTTCAGGGTGTCTGCTTATGGCTCCATAGGTCTGTATCTACTTCCCAAGTTGTACTGTTCTCTATTACGTTCCTATTTCCTCCTCCTATGTGGCTGCCTGTACCATGGTGTTATGGTCAGTTCTGTCATCCTACCTATAGCCCCCACTGCTGTTCACACACCTTTAGAATTTTCTTAGCTGTTAGAGCCTCTGTCCTTACAAATGTCTTTGGAGATCTGCCTCTTAGGGCTTCATTATCTGTAACACTTATAATCACACCCACCTGTCCTTAATCACAGCAGGTTTAAATTACAGAATGTGTGTAGCCACCACTTGTAATGAAGTGTCAAAATAATTTTCAGCCTTCCAGTTGTGATACAATGTCCTCAGAAAGGGCTGCAGCTCCTCAATTCTGGTCCAAAGTTGCTCAAGCTGCAAACTTTTGATACAGATGTATTAATTGTGGATCACCTTTTGTGTTCAGCTGCTGCCATATTTTGCAAGTACAACACACCACCCAACCTATCAATTCTTTCAATTAATTAAATCACTCTAGTAACCCTGCTCTTTACACTTGAGGAATCCCCACTGTGGCACATTACTGTACTTTTTAATTTTCTGTTTTATACACTATCAATCTTAAAATTAATAAGCTATTTTTAAGAAAAATGATTTGGAGATGCCAGTGTTCCACTGGGGCGTACAAAGTTAAAAATCGCACAACACCAGGTTAAAGTCCAACTGGTTTAATTGGAAGCACACTAGCTTTTGGAGTGCCGCTCCTTCAGGTGGTTGTTCACACAACCACCTGATGAAGGAGCAGTGCTCCGAAAGCTAGTGCGCTTCCAATTAAACCTGTTGGACGATAACCTGGTGTTGTGACTTTTAACTTTAAGAAAAATGGGATGCAGGGATAGAGACCTAAACACAAACTGAAGACCTTAATTTTAATTCAATGACTAGAAATATCAAGCAATTGCTTTGTTTAGACAAAAGTAATCAAAAACTTCCCTCTTTCCTCCATTGAATTCTTTGAGACACTCAACTCTGGCAGTAATGCACACTAATTTGACTGCTTATATATCCTCCCAACACAAAACACATAGTTTCCTCTCTTAATGATGATCCAGTTTCAGCTGGTACTTAATTAGTCTGATCTTTCAATGCATCCCTTGAAAACAAACCTGCTGAAAGATCCTGTCTACAGATTAAATTACAAATTATAATCTTAATTAGGCCAAATTAAGTTTGCACAAATATTTGAAGACTTTTACTCAACAAATGCACACGCTTAGCACTCAGAAATGGTGAAAGACATGATAGTCAATGTGAGCTTGATGTTCATTGTGGTTAACATTATCAAAGCTCAAGCAATACCTGAGTAGACATGAAATAAAGGATAGCCATTGCAAGTTTGTTGAATGAAGAGATTTTGCCAACCTAAATTGCTAGTTTCTTTTGAGGGTGTGACAAAGAAGATAGAGTAGAACAATGGATACAATGTATTGTGATTTAATTAAGGCCACTGATAGAAGGTTACTTGGAAGTTTGGTACTAAAAATGGAGAGTCTAAATTGTTTGAAATATATTTACTTTCAATACAGGAAGAGCTTACTCAGTTGAAATTTTTTCAGACCATTTTAAAAAACTTATTTCCCATCTGATTGAATAAATGGCTATGAATTTGAAGTTGCAATGAGGTACATTATGGATGAGTAGCAGAAAACTAGACAAATATTTTTCTTTTTTGCTTTCAAACTTAAAATTCACAAACCAGCAAGTGCTATTTAAATCAATTAAATTGATTGAATAATTTCTGCACATTGTTTTTGACAGCTGTTTTCCTTCTTGACTCTGGTTGTGGTAAATAGCTAAACATAAATTATTTTCGGCCACTTAGGAATTAGATTTGGGACAGAGTAGGTCCGTAGCTTGACAATTCAATGTATTTCTGACTATATTTCAGGTCTTACGGTTGGTGATAATGTCAGTTTTGGGCAGTAGCCTATATCATGCTCTAATTGTCCATTTTATTAGAGGCGGGCAGGCTGCGGCACGTTGCTGCACCATTGTAAAGGTAGAAGATCCTTTATCCAAAATGTTTGGGACCAGCTGTTTTTCAGAATTCGGAATTGTTTGGTTTTCAGAATAGTGACAGTTATATGGTGAAATTTAAAAAAAAATCTTACTGGAGGAGCAGGCATCTAAGTAAGAACGTCTTTGGCCACACCCCTCCATGTCGTGTTTGAGTGACATACATCAAGTGAGTGTCGATTTGGGGGCGTTCAGAGAAACCCTAGGCCTGTCGGTACTTGGCCATGTCCCCTCGCGTCACATCTGAGTGACATGAAACGAGTGGGTGTTGACTTTGGGGCAATCGCAGAGAAACCCCAGGCCTGTCTGTTCTTGGCCAACAGCCCCAAGTGCCTCAGCCTTTCCTCATACGATCTTCCTACCATACCAGGCAACATCCTGGTAAACCTCTTCTGCACCCGTTCCAGTGCCGCCTCATCCTTCCTATAGTATGGCGACCAAAACTGCACACAATACTCCAGATGCGGCCCCCCCCCCCGCCCCCGTGCTGCATCTGGGTGACATATGTAGAGTAGGTGTCGACTTGGGTTAACTGCTCGCCAAACAACCTTGTTAATTTGAAAAAAATTTCACAACAAACTTTCGGATTTCAGAGCTTGTCGGTTTTTGGATGTTCAGCTAAAGGATCTTCTACCTGTATTGGCTATGCTTGAAGATGTTGGAAATAATTAATAAAACTCATTCAGATTTATTATTTTCCCAATTAGAGTTGATTTCCATAGGAAATCCTTTGATATGACAGACCACAATAGTTTGAAATTGGCATGAAAGATGGCTTGAAAAAGATGTAAATCTTGCTACTTGTATCTTTTCCTTGCATTGTAAGTATAGGCATAGTATGCACCAATCCATTCTCCAATAGGATTTGTAAAGTCAACAAAAATAAAATTGAAATGTGACCTGCCTATTTGGGTACTCTCTTAAATTTTATTCCTGCCCAACAGATTATATGACTTGAACATTGCCAGAAGTTGAATTTTGGCCAAAGCCTTTATAAAGCAGCATATGCAAAAAAAACCTTGAAAAATGTCTTTCTCCAGAATTTGTAGTACATAAGGTCTTTGACTTATGAACATTCGACTTACAAGCACTCGTACTTACAAATGAGATCCCATAGGTAGTGGGTGGCACAGTGGTTAGTACTGCTGCCTCACAGCACCAGAGACCCGGGTTCAATTCCCGCCTCGGGCAACTGTCTGTGTTTCCTCTTGGTGCTCCGGTTTCCTCCCACAATCCAAAGATGTGTAGGTTAGGTGAATTGGCCATGCTAAACTGTTCTGAGTGAAGGGGTAAATGTGGGGGAATGGGTTTGGGTGGGTTGCTCTTCAGAGGGTCGGTGTGGACTTGTTGGGCCGAAGGGCCTGTTTCCACACTAAGTAATCTAATCTAATCATTACCATTCCATTAGATTTTTTTCATTCGATTACATTACAGTGTGGAAACAGGCCCTTCGGCCCAACAAGTCCACACCGACCTGCCGAAGCTTCACCCACCCATACCCCTACATTTACCCGTCACCTAACACTATGGCAATTTAGCATGGCCAATTCACTTGACTTGTACATCTTTGGACTGTGGGAGGAAACCGGAGCACCCGGAGGAAACCCACACAGACACGGGGTGAACGTGCCAACTCCACACAGTCAGTCGCCTGAGGCGGGAAATGAACCTGGGATCTCTGGCGCTGTGAGGCAGCAGTGCTGACCACTGTGCCACCGAGCATTCCCATAATAATAATCTAATATCCAACTTTATAATTCAAGCATTCAGTTGTACTTACGACTGGATATTTTATATTGTATGACATTACGTTCTGACTTGTGTACAGATTGACTTACAAATGTACATGGGAATGGAAACCATTTGTAACCTAGGGAACTTCCTGTAGTAACAGTGGTGAGACACAATTAAGTGTAAAAATCATGTTAGTTAACGTCAACAGTATTGTTCTTCACAAGATGGGCAGTTATAGTCTTTGCCAATGCAATCAACTTAGTTTAACTTCATACCAAGTTAGTAATACTAACTATCCATTATGCTAACTGTAAATACCATTAAAAATTTCTGTGAAAGCTACTGTTACAAGTAACTGAGTTTTTAAACAATGTACAAAATCAGAATTGCTATTGAGCAATCTCTGGCTCTGAAAAAAATTGGTTTCACAAATGTGAAATTGCATTCCATCAGAAATTTAAATATTCATATCATTTTTTGGAAAAAAAAGCTCTCTGCCACATTTTGATTGAAACTGTACCATTATTTCAGTATAATTTATATTTCCTAATGCTGAGTTCCCCAGTTGTTGCCTGTGAGAATTCTTCAATCTGATTGGTTGATCATTGTTGTTACTTGGAGATAGTGAGGAATGCCGATGCCGGAGAAGTCAGTGTTGATAGTGTGTCACTGGAAAAAGCACAGCAGATAAAGCAGCATCTGAGGAGCAAGCCCTGATGAAGGGTTAAGCCCGAAATGTCGACTGTCTCGCTCCTCAGATGCTACCTGACCTGCTGTGCTTTATCCAGTGCCACACTTTATCCATTCTTGTTACTTGCCTTGTGCACAAACCCAGCAGGTCCTTGTAGAAAATACCAAATTCTAATGAAGTGCCAGGCAGACATTTATTCTTTCCAGTTGATCATAAAACTCATGCCCATGAATCTTTTTTTTTAATAAAATCAATTGCTCAGTGTTCAAAATCCCTTGCCATTTTGGATGTAGGTTTGCTCGCTGAGCTGGAAGGATAATTTCCAGACATTTTGTCACCTTACTAGGTAACATCTTCAGTGGGCCTCAGGCGAAGCACTGCTGATAATTCCTGCTTTCTATTTATATGTTTGGGTTTTTTTTTTGGGTTGGTGATGTCATTTCCTGTGGTTATGTTATTTTTTGTGGTGAAGTCACTTCCAGTTCCTTTTCTCAGGGGTGGTAGATGGGGTCTAACTTGATATGTTTGTTGATAGAGTTCCAGTTGGAATGCCATGCTTCTAGGAATTCTCGTGCATGTCTCTATTTGGCTTGTCCTAGGATGGATGTGTTGTCCCAGTTTCTGTAGTTCAGTATTTGGTCCATATGTGGTGTTTTCCTGTAGACGCTGGTTTGAAGTTCCCCATTGGCTGTTTGCTCTACTGTGACGTCTAGGAATGGCAGTTTGTTGTTGTTTTCCCCCTCTTTAGTGAATTTTATGCCAGTAAGTGTATTATTGATGGTCTTGAAGGTTTCCTCTAATTTGTTTTGTTAAGTGATGACAAAGGTGTCATCCATGTAGCGGACCCAAATTTGGGGTTGGATGGTTGGCAGAGCTGTTTGTTCAAGTCTCTGCATTACTGCCTCTGCTAAGAACTCTGATATTGGAGGTCCCATGGGTGTTCCATTGGTTTGTCTGTAGCTTTTGTTGTTGAAGGTGAAGTATGTGGTAATGCATAGGTCCACTAGCTTGATGATACTGTCCTTGTTAATGAAATTAATGGTGTTTGATGTCTGTGTCTTTGGGTCTTCTAATAGTGTAGTGAGTGTTTCCTTGGCCAGGTTAATGTTAATTGATGTAAACAGGGCTGTTACATCAAAGAAGACCACTATTTCATCCTCTTCTTAGTGTCTTTGGTCTTCAGGAATTCTTGGATCGAGTGGATGGAGTGGTGTGAGTCTTTTACTAAGTATTTTAGTCTTTGGTGTAGCTCTTTGGCAAATCTGTAAGTTGGTGTTCCAGATAGTGAGACTATGGGTCTGAGGGTGGCTCCTGGTTTGTGAATTTTGGGTGATCCGTAGAAGCATGGTGTGTTGGATTCATCTGGTTTTATTTTTTGGAATTCAGTTTTATTTATTTTTCCAGATTTCTGAAGTTTTTTGAGCAGGGCTGTGATTCTGTTCTCTAGTTGTGGGGTCAGGTCTATTGCCACTTGTTGGTATCTGTAAGTAGTGTGTTTGCTTATTCAGTGTAGTCTCCATTATCTGCAGGTAGGATAACAATGTTTTTATCATTTTTCAGTCTTTCCAGTGCTTTCCTTTCTTGTGTATTGAGTATGCTTCCTTCCTTTTTTCTGCTTAATGTTGGTGCGACTACCTGTCGGATGGTTTGCAGGGTTTCTTCTGTGAGTTGGTTGTCTTTTTGTCTTTTCTAATGCTGCTAAGAAATCTTTCTTGTCCTTATCCTGGCAGTTGTAATTTAATCCTCTTACTAAGACGGCTTTTTCAGTGTCTGTTAAGGGTTGGTCAGATAAGCTTTTTATCCATGCTTCTGTGTTGTCAATATTGTTACTTTGTGTAAGTTTGTCTAATTTTTTTCATGTTCTGAGTTTGTCGCTGTCTAATATCTATGGCTTGTTGTACTGTGTCTATCCATTCATGGTCTGTTGCATGAATGAGTAAAATTTCCTGGTTGTATTTCCGGAATCTGTTGTGGACATCATTAATCATTTCTCTAAGCATTCTGTGGCTGTTTTGCTCTGCTATTTGTTTGGCTAGTGGGGTGTTAAGGAGAGGTTTGTATTTAAGGCATTTAGGTAGTACCAGT
The DNA here is from genome assembly GCF_047496795.1 of Chiloscyllium punctatum. Taxonomy (NCBI): domain Eukaryota; kingdom Metazoa; phylum Chordata; class Chondrichthyes; order Orectolobiformes; family Hemiscylliidae; genus Chiloscyllium; species Chiloscyllium punctatum. Next base: position 58,245,125 of record NC_092748.1, on the reverse strand, counting down.
TTTCTTAGGCATTCATGCAGGAAGTACAGCTATTTGTGGATAGCACTCTGTCGCGTGGCATTCGTTTCCCATTTTCAGGCCATTTTTAGTGTATTACACCCATAGGTCTTAGCAAATTTTGAGAAGATTCGTAGCTCAGGTTGAGGTTTTGGATGTATCCCGATATCATGTCCAGGATACATGAACATCAACTAGCCACAAAAAGACATGACCCTCTCTCACCAGTATCTTTACATAAGGATGAGGAACGACACTACTTCAACCGGGACAACACATCCATCCTAAGACAAGCTAAACAAAGACATGCACGAGAATTCCTTGAAGCATGGCATTCCAATCAGAACTCTATCAACAAACACCTCGAGTTAGACCCCATCTACTACCCCCGGAGAAAAGGAACAGGAAGTGATTTCACCAAGAAATAACATAACCACAGGAAATGACTTCACAAACCCAAAAAAAACCCCCAAACATATAAATAGAAAGCAGGAATTATCAGCAGTGCTTCGCCTGAGGCCCACTGAAGATGTTACCGAGTAGGGTGACAAAATGTCTGAAAATGAACCTTCCAGCTCAGTGAGCAAACATACATCCAAAACCTCAATCTAAACTACAAGTCTTCTCAAAACTCACTAATCCCTTGCCATTTTTGCTGGTGCCTGGATCTTAAGCTGGCACTTTTAAAAAACAAGACTAAGTGCTTATGGTGAAATCTTTAGTGTAAATAGAATTACATCATAAGAGCTATAATTTGTTCTTGCTGCTATGAAATGACAAGAAGGCTTTTTCTGATTATATCTCCTGGCCATGTTATCCACATAACCTGTCTAAATCTATTTTAACAATGTATCAACATTGATTTGAGGTACAAAAGTATACATGTACAAAAAGACATACTCTTTATGTAACAAATGGCAACAATGTGGTGGGAGCAGGAAAAAGACCCTACATTTTGTCAAAGGACTTAACTTAAATTTTGCTTAAATTATATTTTACAGCTGTTTGGGATCAGTCTTTCTTGTGTTGCTGGAGAAGATTGATAATTACACCAGATGGTGTGATTAAGGAAGATACTGGTATTGGACGTTGCAGCACATCAGGCAACTTGGACCATAGATCTGGTTATGGGAGATTTAGAAGTGGGAAAATATCCTTAGTGGTTCCACCCCAACACTAGCTCTAGCCAGACATACTTATTTAACATCAGAATTAAAAGACCAGCATGATCTTTTTCAGTAATTGAACATGTAACCGAGAAGAAGGAAAATTTTGGAGAAGCAGGATCGAAGAACAAATCAATTAGCTGCAAAAGAGGCCAAAAGCAACACATTGTGTATATACAGCAAAATATTTTTTTAATGTGCATATTGATGATGAGGTTTGGAAAGATCAAGTTAACTGCAATTTGAGCAATTTTTAAAAATACTAAGCAACTAAAATTGAAGTGAATTTGTAAGGCAAGTGAGTTTTAGGAATACTGACCTGTAATATTTTTCCTTTTCACTGCTGTTTTTTTCAGTAAATTTATTGTATTACTGCATTGTATGCTATGTAAGGAATGTGGGAGACAAGATCCCACAACAGCGAGATGATGGTGTTGGTTTATCATAGAGTCCCTACAGTGTGCAAAGAGGACATTTGGCCCATCAAGTCTGTACTGACCCTAAAAAAGTCATCCCTTCTAGACCCAGCATCCCCAAACTATCCCCACATTTACCATGACTAACCCACCGAGCCTGCACGTTCCTAACACTACGGGACAATTTAGCATGGCCAATCCACCTAACCAACACATCTTTGGACTGTGGGAGGAGACCCATGCAGATACTAGGAGAATGTGCAAGCTCCATACAGTCACCCAAGGAATCGAACCCTACTCCCTGGCATTGTGAGGCAGGAGTGCTAGCTACTGTGCTGCCCAAAGGGAGTAATGTTGAACCAGGACATTGGATGAACCTTTTTTCAGGAGCTATGCAAACCACAAACAGATCTGCAAAACCTTGTTCTAACATCTATTTTGAAGGGTGGAACATTCTGATAAATCAGTGCCTGCATAGTGCTGTTCTGTTTTGGCCTTGACTCCACAGATTATAACTAAATCAGCTAGTAGGACACAGTTCCCTCTTGATTTTCATGTTTAAAAATATTTGAATTATCTGATCATTTTTAAGCTAATTGATGGAAGTAGCATAGCAAAATGCTACTTGTTAGCCAAAGATGAAGCTATGAAATGAAAACAGATTATTGACCCGGTTAGGAGTTGGTGAATGGCAGGAATACAAAATAGGATAATCATTATTTATTAATGATTATAATGATGAGCTAGGAACCAACATATTCAAATTAACTGAAAACAAAAACAAATAGGTGCATTATAAATTGTGCCAATGGAAGCTAAAAAAAGTACAAACTTATTAATTGATGGACTGGCAAAACAGTGGAGATGGATTTCTATGTAGGCAAATGTGTGGCCACCCAACTTTAAACCTGAGAAGGATAGAACAGAGTGCCTTCTAAAGTTGAAAACATAGGAGATCCAAAAAATACTTAGGGATACAGCAATAGAAATTATTTAAAATGTCATAATGACAAATATAAATAATCAAAAAGTCTAATTGAATGCTGGACTTTACACCCAGAGGATTAACGTAAAAGCAGGTTGAAGATCTGCTTTAATTATCCAAGCTCTAGTTACTATTCCAGCTGTGGCCTATCAGCAGTTGTGGCCATTACAAATTAAGAAGGATATATTGGCTTTGAAGGGTATGTTTGCCAGAATCATACTTGACCCTAAGGATTAAGAGGAACAAATACACAAACTAGATTGTATTGCCTGGAATTATAAGTTTAAACGGTGATGAACTTATTCTTAGAAAGGGCAAATGAAAGAAACTGTTTGGAGAATCTAGGACTTGGGGTGCAGGCTAAAAATGATAAGTTATGCTACTGTGTGTGGTGGTGGTTGTGGTTGTGAATATTTGTGGATGTGGTGCCAATCAAGTGAGCTGCTTTGACCTTCCTGGTATCAAGCTTCTTGACTGCTGTTGGAGCTGCACTCAACCAGGCATGTGGGTAACATTCCCTTACACTCCTGATCTCTGCATTATAGATGGTCAATAGGCTTTGGGAGTCAGGAGGCAAGTTACTTGCCGCAGACTCATGGATGAGTTAGACCAAAGGGACTGTTTCTGTGCTGTACATCTCTGACTGTCTAACCTCTGACTTGCTGTGGAATCCTGCAATGAGTACATGTATTTGGTTCTAATTGGTAACGTCAGTAAATTTATGCATTTGTTTTTTTTTAAAGCTCTCTTGTTTAGTCTTTAACTTGTTATCTCTGTACTTTGAAAACAGAAATAATGGTTAAATTAAAAAAAGGCTAGCGTGCAATTTTTTTCCACTGTAAAATGCATGAGACTCTTAATTGTTGAAAATGTATAAACTGTTTGTGGTTTTCCAGCATTTAAGTAGTGTAAAATGTTAATTAAGTTACGTATTTTACATGTCAAGGACAATTAAGGATTTATTTATGAAACCGTTATGCTGATACCTGTCTTCTGATTTTGTGAAAACAGGGCTGCAATTATGTCAGACAAAGACAAAAGTGAACTTAAAGCAGAATTAGAGCGCAAAAAGCAGCGCTTGGCTCAAATCAGGAAGGAAAAGTCAAGGAAAGAAGAGGAGAGAAAGAAAAAAGAAGTAAGTCATAAATGAAATCATATATTTGTATCGTCCATGGATATTTCTCTCTTGTATATATGCAGCTTGCATTTTTTGAGTTTTATTCTATTTATGGCTATAACTGCTTTTATCCTGTAACAAGAAAAAAAAATATCCTAACCAAATTAATTTTTTGTATATTTCCAGATACATTGCTGCTAGTATATCTGGTGAATTTAAAGCTAGATTTTTTTAAAGAAAAGGATGTAAATCAAATTCTGCATTTGAAAGTATTGAGCAATTGAAGATAGACTTAAGATGATTACATAATGCTGCAGTGGGGTCATTAGATTAAAATTTCATTTTAATATAAGAATGGAGAAACATCCAGCTGATTAATATTTCAATACCTGTAGGCAAGAAATAATTCCTTTGGATATCATTATGAAACATTGTGATTAATTACCAGTGCAAGAATCCTCTCGCTAATGTAATAAATATATATCGAAAGTGACCACAAGACATAAGAGCAGAAGTAGGCCATTCAGCCCATCGAGTCTGCTATTCAGTGAGATCATAAATTCTGATAATCCTCCAATCCGCTTTCCTGCTTTTTGGCAATATCTTAAAAGCCCCAGAAGCTTGTCTTCCAATTTTGAATTCTGTGTTAAGCCTGTTTATGATATATTAAAATTCATGCTCCCATGCCATCAAAAGAAAGCATCTACATACATCATAAAGATGCCTGAAACCTGTCCCTTATGTTGCCAGTAAAACATGGCAGGATCTGTTTTTAACTGAAGGCAGCCAAATGTTAATATGACAGATCATACTGAGAAATAACGAACCATAGAGGCATCATTCAGGACATATACACATTACTTAACTTCCAGAGTGTCCTCATTGTGCTTGGTATCTCTTGGAGGACAAAGAAAAATTTCCATCTTGAACTGATTCTCCCTGTAGAAATGCAGGTTTAATATCAATTGGTCTACACTCCCAAATATTTGTTAACAACAGAACCAAAAAAAAGTTCAAAATTGCTTTTCCTGCTGTTGGTGTATCCACTTCTGTATCTTGGTTGTCCATTTTCTCTTCAAAACCTCATTGTTTTAGTCTTACAAGTCCCAGCAAGTGATATCCTTTCTGTGCATTTCTGCCTAATTGATAGAGCTGATTATTCCCTAACAAGAACCCTATCAAGTAACCCCAGATTCATTCCAATTTTTAAATTCTTGTTATTTTCTAACATTTATTAACTTGTCTTCTAGTTTGCTTGTAGTCACCAAGACTTTCCAAGGCTTCTTGGAAAGCAAAGCCTTCTGTTCTTGGTATTGTTCCTTATTTGTACTGTATTTCTTAACCTTGTTAAAACTATGACTTATTTCTTGGCCTTCTATCTCCTTCTGGGCTACTACAGTTTGATCTCCCCTGGAAGTAAAAGGATTCCTTTCAATAGTTTGTGATCTCTTTCAAGGGGAGTGTTGGCTTCTCAACCTACTGTTAGAACTTATACTGCATCTTCTTGCTTTTCATCTTTGTACCTCATGTTCCCAATCCATGACCTTAGCCATCTGCACTTCATTTCAATACAATCATTCAGCTTTTATATTTTCCATTGACCTTCCCTGCTCTACTTATAGTGGCCACATTTATCCATTGACTAGCCACTTCTCGTAAATATTTGAGGTTCGTACCCACTTTTGGCAGTTATCCTTTGGGACCAGTGGCCTGAACTGATCTGTTCATCATCAGACAAACTCTCAATCACAACAGTTTTGACATAGCTCTGCAATGTTGGGTATGAGAGGTACCTCACTCGTTATATTTTACAACGCTTTCAGAATTTGCAAATTTGTAATCCATACTATTCAGGAGAAAGTGAGGACTGCAGATGCTGGAGTTTTTTGAGGAATATAAATTCCTGAAGAAGGGCTTATGCTCTGAAAAATGTAGAGTTAATTGTAGCCCCAACCCACGCCGGGGGCTGAACATTTGTTACTGATGAAACTTCAGGATTCCTGCTAAAAATTACCTGAGATTTCTGTACCCTTCAACCATCTGCAACAAACTCTTAGCATGGATAGTACAGATGATGTTTACAGCTCGGCTAATCTGCCAAAATTTTATAAATTTGGTTCTGAATGGTTGCTTTTGCTTTCTCTGTTGCTAAAAATGCTGTCTGCTGCTGTCTTCATAACTATAATGTTCATGTGTTCTAATGAATTTTTTTGCAAATTCCATCACTGTTATTGGAGAGACATTTTGTCAGTGGTCCAATTTTGGGCACCTGTCCATTACCATATCCACAGTTATTTTCTTAGTTTTGCTATGTTGTTGTTGACTGACAAAACCTGGTTGACAAATCTAAAGTGAAAATAAACATTATCTATATCTGTAAATCAATAGCCACACTCGTGTTGAAATCTTTCGTTAAGGTGAGACTTACTATCAATCACGATGGTGTACTTGCCGATTAGTTCTCACATTTATCACTTATCTCTTAACTCTTATTGAACTCACCATCCTTATTTCTACATCCTGTACTATAATGTACCAGTTGTGTAAAATGCAAGTTCAGTGATTTCTTTTCCATATCCAGTGTGCTTTCACCATCGCCTACTCAATAGTAACAGTATTTCCTTGGGTGCTGCATAACTAAATGTTCAGTTTTGATTGTTTCATAACGGATGACTATTTCTCAAATATTTTACTGTGTTATCATCCCCGAATCTGAAACTGGTAGCACTCTCAAATTCCTTAGCTTTCATCCAACCCTTAGTACTTAGAGGCGAGGTAGCATTTTAGCCAGTTTATTCCACACATTTCCACCTGCAGTTTTACACGCAGTCTACAAATTTCATTATGTGCTTTTCAATGGTCTTATTCTCAATCTTTTTAAATGTATCAAAGTTTGACCATGCCTAATAAGCAGTCAGTAAATTATCTTTTGAGAAATTATTCCCATGCAAGTTAACAAGCATTCCAAACTTCATCCATGTTTAAATCATCAGGCTCTAATTCCAGAAAAAAGTTGAATTTTATCCTGCTTCTGACTGATCATGAAAGTGCTAAAGCCACATCTCATTTCCTTTTTGATAAAGAAGGAACGCACGTCTGCATCACAACTTCAATCAAACAATGGCCTTGAGGCTCATTTTCAGAAGACCATTGAGTAATCATACACTGAAACTAGACATTTTGACTCACCCATCCTCTAGGAGAAAGTGAGGACTGCAGATGCTGGAGACCAGAGTTGAAAAGTCTGATGCTGGAAAAGCGCATCAGGCAAGGCAGCATCCGAGGAGCAGGGGAATCGACGTTTCGGGCATAAGCCCTTCTTCAGGAATGAGGCTGGTGTGCCCTCCTTCGACTGACTGAACTGGTCCTCACTCTTAACAATTTCTCCTTCCAATACTCCCTCCAAACCAAAGGAATAGCCGTGAGCACCTGCATGGGTCCCAGCTATGCCTGCCTCTTCATCGGATATGTGGAACAGTCCATCTTCCGCAGCTACACTGGCACCATCCCCCACCTTTTCCTTCGCTACATCGATGATTGTATTGGCGCTGCCTCGTGCTCCCATGAGGAGGTTGAACAGTTCATTCACTTTACTAACACCTTCCACCCTGACGTCAAATTTACCTCGACTGTCTCAGACTCCTTCCTCCCCTTCCTAGACCTCTCCATTTCTATTTCGGGCGACCGACTCAACATAGACATTTACTACAAACTGACCGACTCCCACAGCTACCTAGATTACACGTCCTCCCACCCTGCCCCCTGTGAAAATGCCATCCCATATTCCCAATTTCTTAGCCTCCGCCGCATCTGCTCCCAGGAGGACCAATTCCACTATCAAACAGCCCAAATGGCCTCCTTCAAAGACCGCAATTTCCCCTCCGACGTGGTCGACGATGCTCTCCACCGCATCTCCTCCACTTCCCGCACCTCTGCCCTTGAAACCCGTCCCTCCAATCGTCACCAGGACAGAACCCCCCTGGTCCTCACCTTCCACCCCACCAACCTCCGGATACATCGTATCATCCTCCGTCATTTCTGCCATCTCCAAACAGACCCCACCACCAGGGATGTATTTCCCTCCCCACCCCTATCAGTGTTCCGGAGAGACCACTCCCTCCGTGACTCCTCGTTAGATCCACCCCAACCTCCACTCCCAGCATCTTGCCCAGCAACCGCAAGAAGTGCAAAACGTGCGCCCACAACTCCCCCCTTAGTTCCCTCCAAGGCCCCAAGGGATCCTTCTATATCTGTCACAAATTCACCTGTACCTCCACACACATCATTTACTGTATCTGCTGCACCCGATGTGATCTTCTCTGCATTGGGGAGACAGGCTGCCTACTTGCGGAACGTTTCAGGGAACACCTCTGGGGCACCCGCACCAACCAACCCAACCGCCCCGTGGCTGAACACTTTAACTCCCCCTCCAACTCCACCAAGGACATGCAGGTCCTTGGCCGCCTCCATCACCAGACCCTGGCCACACGACGCCTGGAGGAAGAGCGCCTCATCTTCCACCTAGGAACCCTCCAACCACACGGGATGAATGTAGATTTCTCCAGCTTCCTCATTTCCCCTCCCCCTACCTTATCTCAGTCCCAACCCCTGGATTCAGCACTGCCCTCTTGACCTGCAATTTTCTTCCCGACCTCTCCGGCCTATCACCCTCACCCTCACCTCCTTCCACCTATTGTATTCCCAGCACCCCTCACCCTACCTTTTATCTCAACCCGCTTGGAACACCAGCCTCATTCCTGAAGGAGGGCTTATGCCTGAAACGTCGATTCTCCTGCACCTCGGATGCTGCCTGGCCTGCTGCACTTTTCCAGCACCGGACTTTTCAACTCACCCATCCTCTACTACCACTATTATACATTAAAAGGTAATGGATAGAGTCCCAAGTCCACACTTTTAGTGAGAGCCTTATTTCCTTAGTTAAATTTAGTTAATTAAATTCCATGTATTATATATCCATCAGCTATTCCCTCATTCCATTAGGTCTCGGGCATTCCCTCAGACCATATTAGATGATGATATATATTTGACGATGGCTTTGGACTTGATTATAATGTTCTTCTGAAATAATTTGTCAAGTATTTTCACCTAGGATAATGCCTTAAGAGTGAACATGTTTAGGAAGTATCAGAGAGCTGAGAGCACCTGAGAGATTGAAAAAAAATTGGTTAAAAGAACAATCAACGATAACATGGCTTGAAATAGATGATGCACCATTTTTTTTTTGAGTTCTATTGCATAATCACAATTCATGACCATTTTTTCTAAAAGTGTTGTACTTGTCATTTCTACCTTAGGCCGATCAGAAAAAAGAGTTGGTACAAACCGAAGAATCTGATATTGAAAAGAAACGAAGAGAAGCTGAGGCATTGTTGCAGAGCATGGGCATTACATCTGAGCCCTGTTTTGGTATGTATGTGGATTTTGTTAATGAGGTATGTTTCATTTTATGTGAGAATATGGTTTGTTTTCTTTGTGAATACTTTACTAAGTTAGGTGCTGTTTTGTTTTATTTTGTTTTATGAAAGTCAGTTTAAAGTGAGATTTGAATTGGAGCCATGGAAATGAAAGTAAACAGTGCTCGCTAATAATTTACAACGGGAGTAGCACTTAGGTTTGTTTTTACATGATGTCAGATTTGTTTGACATAACTGTCTAAACATGTCAAATGTTAATCAGAATGAAGGTTTAACAGATTCTAATTATTTTTGGCTTACTGAAATATTGAGAGCTAAAGTTTGTGTTTTTTTATATTTTATGTTATCCATTTCTTAACTCCTAAATAAATTAGCAAATGTTAACATTACAGATAACGATATTGGGCTATCAGTAGATGGCAGTAGAGCATCATTATGTTACTGTGTCCTTAAAGACACAATATATAATTATGAATAACAAGTTTAACTGGGAAAAACCAAAACGGTAATCTAAACCTATGTCTCTCAATTTTGTTTTGTTGTATTGATTTTTTGAGAGTTAAATCCCAAAAAGAGCATTTGCTCTGCAAGGAAATGTTAATTGGGACTGACACTGTTACTGTCATTGCTACAAAGACGTAGAATAACATAAAGCAGATCTACTATGGTATTGCTCAGATGAGTTGGAGATGTTCATTTGTGAAACAGCACTACCAACTGTGACAGCAAAGTGCTATATTCACAAGCAATACAGACTATATTGAAGACTTGCAATATACTAACAAGTGGATCCTCCTTGATGCTGCACACTAAGTCTGAAGTTTCTGTTTTAATTAGTGCTACTAGCTTGCGTTGCTGTTCTGTTGTCTCTGCTTTCACCTTTTAAGATGTTCCTTATAGCTATGTTTTTGCCAATCTATTCCTAATCTGTCCTAAATCTCATGTTGCTCTGTGTTAAATATGTTTGATTGTTCCTGTTGAGAATATTTTTTATTTTTAATTTTTAAAAATATTTTCATACATTAAAAGTGATGTCTAAAGTTGCTCTGTTAAAGTGTGGGCATCTCTTTTGACTTGTCTATCCTCTCTAATTTTTACTTTTCTTTTGGGCATGCAGTGGTAGATTGGATAATATAATGAGGACAAGAATGGACTCATACATGGTAAACATTTTGGTGAGAATACAGACACCAGACAAATGGGCTTCCTTATTGTTTTTGGTTTCACCCTTGCTGTAATTCAGTCCTGCTACCCCTTGCCCCCATATCCCTTTCACTTAGACTGCTCATTCAACTCATATATTTCCCACAGCTGTTTTGTTTACAATTCCACTTGACCTCCTCCCTTTCTATTCTGATTTGCTTTCCTTGTCAACAAAAGTTGGGTTCTGCTTACAGTTGCTCACAACTGCAAAACCACCCCTTATGCATTCCCGATTAATCTTACCAGCATCTTCCTGTTCTTATGTCTTGCACTCATCTCTTTGTATTTATGCAGTTCTCCTCTCTTATTTCTTCTGTTGCTCTTCAATTCTTTATTCCTCTTTTTCTCTAATTTATTAACCCATTCTTGTGACCCCTCCAGCATATCCTGTCTTTCCTCCTGACAGCGTCCTTTTGTCGTCTTTCTTCACATATGCCATCCTGTGCTTCCTGTCACATTCCCCCCATCCACTATCTTCTCAACTTGTCCTATTTCTTCTCACTACCATGAGAAAATCTATTTTAAACTGGCTAAAACCACATTTTTCAATAAAATAATAATACTACAAATATATCTCTTTAAACTCTTAAAAAGAATGTTGGTTGTTTGCTTATTCCTTGAGGTTTTTGAAGAGAATTAACTACTAGAGTTAAGGCATGTTCAGGGAATTGAATGAACTGAAATTGGGGAAGGAAATAAAAATGAAGAGCAGTGCTGGGCTCGAGTTGGCAGGAGAGCTTGGGTGAGTGAAAAGAAGGACTAATGAGAAAACAGGATGAGCACAGTGCCAGAGACCAGAAAAGTGAGACTGATAAAACAGTAACTTGCATTTATCGTGCATCTTTAACACAAATGCACTAAGGCATGTTATAGGAACCTAATTGAAGAAAAGGAAAACATATACAAGACAGGTGTAATGGAAACCTGGGGTGCCTAACTGAGCATTACAGTCTTCAACCAATTTGGTTCACTGCACATGATATCAAAAAATGACTGAAGGCTTTGGGTGCTGCAAAGAATATGGGCCCTAATAACAGTCTGATAATAGTACTGATGACTTGTGCTCCAGAACTAGTTTTGCCTCTTGCTGAGCTGTTCCAGTAAAGCTACAACAATGGTATCTACTCAGCAAAATGGAATATTTCTCAGGTATGTCTGGTCCACAAAATGCAGGTCAAATCCAACTCAGCTAATTACAGTTCCACCAGTCTATTCAAGGTCATTAGCAAAGTGATGGCAGGTGTTGTTGACCATATTAAGCAGCACCTATCTGGCTATAACCTCCTGAATGATGCTCAGTTTGGCTTCTGCTGGGGCCATTTATCTTACCATATTGCGCCTTTAGTCCAAACATGGACAAAAGAGCTCAACACCAGAGATGATGTATGTGCAACTCCCTTGACAGCAAGGTAGTATTTTAAGAGTCTGCATAATGAAAACCTAGCAGAACTGAGTCAGTGAAAATCAGGGGAAATGCTGGTGTTGTGCCAGTGTTGGAGGATTTGAGGGACAACATAGGCTGCTGCGAACATATGCTTGATGTACTAGCCATGGGCCAGGTTAGGATTTGAACTGCAGTTGGATGATTACAGCTTCAATGAGACTGGAAGGTAGGATTAGTGATTATCGGAGTAGTGGACCCTGGCATTAATATAAGAACACAAGAAATATGAGTAAAGTAATGAAATCATGATGGCTGGAAAGTGGGAAGCCTTCACAAATGAGATAACCGAGTCCGGCTATAGTATGTTCCTGTTAGAGTGAAGAGTAAGGCTGGTAGGTGTAGAGAATGCTGGATGACTAGACAAATTTAGATTTTGGACAAGAATAAGAAGGAAGCATATGTTAGGTATAGACAGCATGGATCAAGTGAATCCCTAAAAGAGTAGATAGGCAGTTGAAGAATACTTAAAAGGGAAATCAGGAGGGCAAAAAGGTCAATGAGATAGCTTTGGCTATTAGGGTTAAGGAGAATCCAGAGGGATTCTACAAATACATAAAGGACAAAAGGGTTACTAGGGATATAATAGGACCCCTTAAAGATCAGCAAGGGCACCTATGTGTGGAATTGCAGGAGATAAGGGCGGTACTAAACAGATTTACTGTGGAGAAGGATGTGGAAGCTAGAGAACTTGGGAAATAAATAGTGACATCTTAAAAACATGCATATTACAGAGGAAGTGGTGCTGGATGTCTTAAAATACATACAGGTAGATAAATCCCTAGGACCTGATCAGGTGTACTCTAGAACTTTCTGGGAAGTTATAGAAAAGATTGCTGGGCCCCTTGCTGAGATATTTGTATCGTTGATAGCTACAGGTGAGGTGCTGGAGGTTAAAGTGAGGACTGCAGATGCTGGAGATCAGAGCTGAAAATGTATGGCTGGAAAAGCGCAGCAGGTCAGGCAGCATCCAAGGAACAGGAGAATCGACGTTTCGGGCATAAGCCCTTCTTCAGGAATGAGGAAAGTGTGTCCAGCAGGCTAAGATAAAAGGTAGGGAGGAGGGACTTGGGGGAGGGGTGTTCGAAATGCGATAGGTGGAAGGAGGTCAAGGTGAGGGTGATAGGCCGGAGTGGGGTGGGGGCGGAGACATCATCTATTGCACCCACTGCACCCGATGTGGCCTCTATATTGAGGAGACAGGCCGCCTACTTGCGGAACATTTCGGAGAACACCTCTGGGACACCCGGACCAACCAACCCAACCACTCCGTAGCTCAACACTTCAACTCCCCCTCCCACTCCACCAAGGACATGCAGGTCCTTGGACTCCTCCATCGCCAGACCATAGCAACACGACGGTTGGAGGAAGAGCGCCTCATCTTCCGCCTAGGAACCCTCCAACCACAAGGGATGAACTCAGATTTCTCCAGTTTCCTCTTTTCCCCTCCCCCCACCTTGCCTCAGTCAAATCCCTCGAACTCAGCACCGCCTTCCTAACCTGCAATCTTCTTCCTGACCTCTCCGCCCCCACCCCATTTGGGGGAGGGGCATTTCCAACGCGCCCCCCCCCCCCCCAAGTCCCTCCTCCCTACCTTTTATCTTAGCCTGCTGGATACACTTGCCTCATTCCTGAAGAAGGGCTTATGCCCGAAACGTCGATTCTCCTGTTCCTTGGATGCTGCCTCACCTGTGCTTTTCCAGCAACACATTTTCAGCCCAGGTGCTGAATGTTGGCTAACTTTGTGCACTACTTTAGAAAGGTGGTAAGGAAAGGCCAGGGAATTATAGACCAGTGAGCCTGATATCAGTGGTGAGAAGGTTGATGGAGGGGATTCTGAGGGGCAGGATTTACATGTATTTGGAAAGGCAAGATCTGGTTAGGGATAGTCAACTTGGTTTTGTGTGTGGAAAATCATGTCTCACTAACTTGATTGAGTTTTGAAGAAGTAACAAAGGATTGGTGAGGGTAGAGTGGTGGACGTGATCTATATGGATTTCAGGAAGGCATTCGACAAGTTTCCTCGTGGTAGAGTGGTTAGCACGGTTAGATCACATGGAGTGCAGAGAAAACTAGCCATTTGGATATAGAACTGGCTCGAAGGCAGTAGGCAGAGGGTGGTGATGGTGGGTTGCTTTTCATACTGGAGGCCTTTGACCAGTGGTGTGCCACAACGATCGATGCTGGATCCACTGCATTTTTGTGATTTATATAAATGATTTGGATGTGAACAAAGGAGGTATGGTTAGTAAGTTTGCAGATGACATCAAAATTGCGAAGACGATTATCTTGGAGTACAACAGGACATTGATCTGATGGGCCGAGGAGTGGCAGATGGAGTTCAATTTCGATAAATGTGAGATGTTGCACTTTGGAAAGGCAAATCAGGGCAGGTCTTATGCACTTAATGGTAGCGTCCTGGCAAATGTTGTTGAACAAAGGGAACTTGGAGTGCAGATTTGTAGTTTCTTGAAAGTGGAGTCGTAGGTAGACAGGATAGTGAAGCTGTTTGATATGCTTGTCTTTGTTGGCACGTGTTGAGTACAGGAGTTGAGAGGTTGTGTTGCGTCTGTGCAGGACATTGGTTAGACCACTTTTGGAACACTGCGTTCAGCTCTATTCCCCCTACAAAAGGAAGAGTGCTGTGAAACTTGAAAGGGTTCAGAAAAAGATTTTCAAGGGTGTTGCCACATTGGAGGGTTTGAGCTGTAGGGAGAGGCTGAATAGACTGGGACTATTTTCCCTGGAGCGTCTGAGGCTCAGGGCTGTTTACAGAAGTTTATAAAATAAACTTTGAGGGGCATGGATAGGGTGGATAGCCAAGGTCTTTTCCCCAGGGTAGGAGTGTCCAAGACTAGAGGGCATAAGTTTAAGATGAGGGAGAAAAGGTTTAAAATTGACCTAAGGGGCAACCTTTTTTTATATAGAATCCCTACAGTGTGGAAACAGGCCATTCGGCCCAACAATCCACACCGACTCTCCGAAGAGTAACCCATCCAGACCCATTACCAACCCCCCCCACCCTTTATCTACCCCTGACTCATGTACATAACCTACTAACCTACACATCCCTGAAAACTATGGGCAATTTAGTTCTCACAGAGGGTGGTATGTGCATGGAATGAGCTACCATAAGAAATGGTGAAGGCTGATACAATTATAACTTTGAAAAGGTGTCTGGATGAGCGCATAAATAGGAAGGATTTAGAGGGGTATGAGCTAAATCCTGGCAAATGGGACTAGATTAATTTAGGATATCGGGTTGGCATGGGTGAGTAGACCAAAGGATCTGTTTCTATGCTGTACAGCTGTATGACTGATCTATCTTATCAGCATTTTCCTGCACT
The DNA here is from genome assembly GCF_047496795.1 of Chiloscyllium punctatum. Classification (NCBI taxonomy): domain Eukaryota; kingdom Metazoa; phylum Chordata; class Chondrichthyes; order Orectolobiformes; family Hemiscylliidae; genus Chiloscyllium; species Chiloscyllium punctatum. The sequence continues at coordinate 58,230,018 of NC_092748.1, read as the reverse complement.
ATTCCATATTCCTCAATATTTTTACAATATAGAAATGGGAAGGTGATGGACTGTGATAATAATGTTTCAATAATGTTGGACAAATAATACTTAGCATTCTTTCTCTCGTCACCAACCCCACACCCACCGGCCCCCAAAGAAGGGAATTGATATAATGCTTCCAGGCGCTGAGACTTTGCACTTATATCAAAGATATATCTGAATTCCTGCAAAATCAATGTTCTTCCTATGGCCAATATGGTAGAAATAAAAACAAACAAACTATTTGGATCAAGGCCATGTGGCTCAATCCTGCTGAGGTATACAGATATTTAAGTATTAAAGTTTCATATCCATTAATTGATGGACAGAGCAGTAATTCTGCTTCTAGGTCTTCACCAATTCTACTAGCATGAATTTACAATATATATAATGAGTTGATTTGAATCTGTGTAACACCCTTTATTTTATTACATTAAGCTGTATACATTTCAAAAATTGTGCAAGTTATAAATGAAATTTGTGAAAGATTTCTGTCTCTAATGTTTCATGTATGATATGCGCACTCTGGCACACACATTTTGACATTTGTGTTCAGTAGGATCTTTTCTGGCCTGGGAATAACACTATTGCTGTCACACAACTTAAGGCATTTTTAAAAATATTCATTTTTATATATTTACATATTTAAATGTATTTAAACTTAAATGGCAAGTGAACTAGTTGTGCTGAATTACTTGTTTTTGTGCTGTATATACTATGTGGTGAAAGAGGTTAAAAGATTTAAAAATTATTTTTGCATGTGTGTCACACTTTTTTTGTTAAATGCAAGTCATTCTTGATGTTAAGATACAATTTTCTGAACTATTTCATTGTATCATGTTTTACTTCTATTAATCATTGACTTGTAAGCAAAACATCACATTTGTAGTACCCTTTGTGTTCCAATTCCCCCATTCACTGAAGGCATATTCGCCTATTATGCAAGATCCCTTTTCTCTGACCTAATATGATATTTGATTCTAGAAAGGAGCTGTTACACACTACATAAAGAATTATGCATAAATGTTTATTTTCACAAATTGCTAAACAGATGTGTTATTGACTGTGAATGTTATTTGTATTAAAAAGTTTTGTGATTTCAGTACAAATGCTGTGTGACAGTTTTTGCTCCATGATATGTATTAGTCAGCAAAAGGGATAGTGCATGTTTGGATTTGTTGAATAATCAGCAAGATACTGTTGTTTTATATTTGAGGAAAGCATGACTAAAGTGCACAAATGATTCCAAATTTATTTCATCCAAGCACTGACTGCATACATTTTTAAGTGCATGAACCACTGCATGGAATTTAACTTTGCTTTCTCCTTTCTCTCTTTTTAAATTTCATTTCATTCATGTATTTTTCTTTAATGCCATCACCTTTGTTTTATTCAATATTTCATGTTAAATTAATTTTGAAACATCATTACCAGTGCATCCACTACGGGTAGTAACAGCGGATACCTGTCTGTTTCACTATTTAGTCCCTCCTACATCTCCTCCCTCAAAATCGGTGAGTACACCAAGTGAGGCTGGAAGCCAGGATTCTGCTGATTGCACTCTTGGGGCAAGGTATGACCACTTATTTACATTTCACTCTGCATTTTCTGTTGTATCTATACAGTGTATAATTTCTGATATGTATGAATTTTATGATTTTATTGTCTCAAAAGTAAGAAATGTGTTTATTTCTACAGTTTTTCCTCCCATTACAGTTTTTGGAAGCTACATTGTGTGATTTTGTACCTGGTTATAAATACCATTCTTCAGGCAGCTGCTGGGTGGTACATAGTATCAGCCTAGTGACTGTTTTCATTTTAAGATGTATTTTTATTTCCTCCTCCACCTATAGTATAGTGCTGTGCTGTTCCTTAACATCTTAGAACATAAGAACTAGGAGCACGTGTAGACCATTCAACCCATTGAATCTGTTCAGCTATTCAGTTGGGTTATGGCAAATCCCATCTCAGCCTCAATTCAGCTTTACTGATCTCTTTCCAAAATCCTTAAATCTGTCTGTCTCCTGTTTTGGCATCCATTGCATTCTATAGCAGTAATTCCACAAACTCACGACCCTTTGAGAGAAGTAATTCCTCCATCTCTGTTTAAAATTTCCAACTCTATCCTAAATCTATAACTTATCATTCTAGATTGCCTCACAGGGAAAACAGAATCTGCTTTACTTCTGTTGTGTCAATGCCCGTTATATCTTGCATAGATATCATACAGTCATTGAGTCATAGAGATGTACAGCATAGAAACACCTTTTGGTCCAACTCGTCCACGCCGACCAGATATTCCTGCCCAATCTAGTCCCACTGCCAGCACCTGGCCCATATTCCTCCAAACCCTTCCTATTCATATACCCATCCAGATGCCTTTTAAATGTTGCAATTGTACCGGCCTCCTCCACTTCCCATCTCAAACAGATCTCCTCATTCTTCTGAACTCTAGAGAATATCGGCTGAAACTGTTTATTTTTTCTTCATATCACAAAAGTTTCATCTCTGGTATCAATCTAGTGAACCACCTCTGAAATGCCTCCAATGAAACTACATCCCTCTTAAAGGAACCAAAATTACATGTAGATGCAGTGTCACTAATGCCTTGTACAATTACAGGAACACTTCCCTACTTTTATTCTCTATCACTTTAACAATCACTGCCAAAATTCCATTTGACTTCCTGTTTTCCTATTGTACTCGCATACTAGTTTTCTGTAATTTCAAGCACATCTAGATCCCTCTGCACCAAAGCACTCTGAAGTTTCTCTCCACCAGATAATAAGTTGCTTCTCTGTTTTCCATTTGAATTGGATCACCAAACACTTATCCACATTAAACTCCATCTGCCAATTTTTGGCCCATTTACCTAACTTATCCATATCCACTTGTAAATTTCTTTATTGACACTTGCTTTCCCATTTAATTTAGTGTCACCTTCTATCTTTGCATCCAGATCATTGACATTGATTGTAAATAGTTGGGAACTGAGGACCAAATCCTGTGTCATTCCACCACTTACATCTTGCAAACCAGACAAAAAACAATTTATCCTGACTTTCTTTTCTATTGGTAAGCCCATCCTCTGTCCAAGCTAATATATTGCCCCTAACCCCATGTGATCTAATCTGGTATATTAACTTTTACTCTGGCATCTTATCAAATGCTTTCTGAAAGTCTAGATATATGATGTTTACAGTATCCCCATTGTTCATTTTGCTAATCGCATCTTCAAAGAGCTCTAGCAAATTAGTCAAACGTGACTTGTTCTTCGTGACATCATGCTGAGTCTGATGCAGTAGCAAACCAGTCAAATATTATTTATTCTTCATGAAACCATACCAACTCTGATGACTTTTGACAGGCATTTTGACTTTCCAAATGTCCAATTATCACTTCCTTCATAATGGATTCTAGCAATTTCCCAGTGATAGACATTAAATATTCTGTGGTTTTCTATTGTCTGCCTCCCTCCCATTTTGAGCAAGAGCACTTTATATTCACATTTTTTAAGCCACTGGAACCTTTCCAGCCTCCAGGGAATTTTAGACTATAGCCAATGGATCTTTTCTCTCTGCTGCTACTTTTAACACCCTAGACTGTAGCCCATCAGGCCCTGGGGACTTGTCTGCCTTTAATCACAATAATTTTCTCAACATTTTTTCCCAAGTTAAGTTTCTTTAAGTTCATTAAGTTCTTCCTTTTCTGTAGTCTCTGCATTGCCTGTTTCTCTGAGGAAGATAGGAGATACCAGTAATAGACTAGGGTGGACAAAATCAGAAGTCACACAACAACAGGTTATAGTCCAACAGGTTTATTTGAAATCACAAGCTTCCAAAACGCTGGTCCTTCATCAAGTGAAGTAATTGCTCCAAGAAACGCGCTCTAATATATTCAATAAACAATCCTTCAGGCATATCAAAATCACTTGTGATTCTGGCTTTTCCTTTTTTATAACAAATCTCCAATGTGTCCTGGTTTATACTTGCCCTACTATGAAACTACTGTTTGGGGACCTATAGATAACCTTCACCAATGACTTCCTTCCCTTGCAATTTCTTAATTCTATCCAAGCACCCTCCACCACTAGTGGTGGTGGTGGTAGTAGTAGTGTGTATTATATGAAAGATGTACTGCAGAAATTCACCAAAGATCCTGAAACAGCACCTTCCAAATCCAGGACCACTTCATCCATAAGAACAAGGGCAGCAGCTATATGGGAATACCACTATCTTCAAGTTCCCTTCCAAGTCACTCACCATCCTGACTTGGAAATATATTGCCGTTTTTTCACTGTCCTTGGGTCAAAATCCTGGCAATGTGGTCAACCCACAGCAGGTGGACTAGAGTTATTCAAGAAGGCAGCTCACCACCACCTTCTCAAGGGCAACTAGGGACAGGCAATGAAAGTGCTGGCCAGTCAGTGATGCCAATATACCACAAATAAAAAAAGGACTGATTCTACATCTTGTTCCCTAGTGCTTATATCATTTCTCACTAAAACACTGATCTTGTTCTTTCCCACAAAAGAAATACCACTTCTTTTCCTTCCTGCTTATCCTTCTTAAACAGAGTACCCCTCAATATTCAATTCACAAATGTGGTCAACCTGCAACCACGTCTCAGTAATTGCCATCAAATTGTACCTATTTATCTCTGATAGCACTATTAACTCATTAATTTTATCCTGAATGTTTCATGCATTGTTAGAAAAGGGCCCTTTTTTTAAAAAAAAATAGCCCATTTGAAAACAACCGTCTAACTATTCTAATTCAATTTTCTAACCTTGTATGCCTTGGCATCACAAATATATATCTAAATACTTAAATGTTATGAGCCATTCTGCCTCTTACAAGCAGAGAGTTCTAGATTCCAACCACGCTCTGAATAAAAATGTTTACCTCGCATTTCTTCTAAACCTTCTGTCCCTTACCTTGAATATTTGCCCCCTTCTCCTTGATGGAAGAATTAATGAGTTGAAGATGTGTTGCTGGAAAAGCGCAGCAGGTCAGGCAGCATCCATTGAGCAGGAGAATCGACGTTTCGGGCATGAGCCCTTCTTCAGGAAGAATTAATGACAAAAGTTTCTTCCAATCTACCCTAACTATGCCTCTTAATTTTATGCATCTCAATCATGTTTCCTGTCAATCTCCTGTGTTCTAAGGCAAACAGACTCAGTCTGTCCAATCTCTGTTCTTAGCTGAAACTCTTCAGTGAATAGCAACATGCTGGAAAATCTCCTTTACATCCTCTCCAGCGCTATCACATTCCTCCTATAATGTGGATTCCAGAACTGCAGAAAATAATTTAGCTGTGGCCTAACCAACATATATATAGTTCCAGCATAACCTCCTTAAATTGTGCGCCTTGGCTAAGTTTGTTGTATGAGGTAAAAACAATGACTGCAGATGCTGGGAACCAGATTCTGGATTAGAGTGGTGCTGGAAAAGCACATCAGTTCAGGCAGCATCCGAGGAGCAGGAAAATCGACGTTTTGGGCGAAAGCCCTTCATCAGGAATAGAGGCAGAGTGCTTGCAGGGTGGAGAGATAAATGAGAGGAGGGTGGGGTCTAAGCCGATCCCTACTCTTTTATGATTCTTTTGTGCAATGTGACATCCACACACTTCCTTCCTTTTTTTTCTTGGTAACAATGTGCTTCATCACTAACCTACACTCTTTCCTCTCCTTTAATTTTAAAATTTCCATGCAATTGAGCCCTTCCTCTCCAGTATTTAGTTTAAATCCCTATCTACAGTCCTAGCTATGTGATTTACCAGTACTTTGGTCCTAATATGCTTCAATTCATGAATTCATCTTGCAATGATGGGCCATGATTAGGATTTTGAAATGAGAACTAATTCTGCTTTTTTACTATGCTGTTATGTGAATAATTCCTCTTCTTTTAAATTTCTACTTGGCTCGGATTAGATCCAAGGGGAGGTGATGGGCTGGGGGTATTATTGCTAGATTATTAAACCAGAATGTGAGCTAATGTTCTGGGGACTTGGGTTTGAATCCCACCGTGGCAGATAGTAGAATTAGAATTGTGTAAAAATCTGGGATTAAGAAGCTAATGATGACCATGAATCCATTGTTGATTGTCGGAAAAACCATCTGGTTTACTAATGTCCTTCAGGGAAGAAGATCAGCCTCACCTGGTCTAGCCTACATGTGACTCCAGAGCCACAGTAGTGTGTTTGACTCTGTTTCCTCTGGAATGGCCTGGCACACCAATCAGTGTATCAGAAGAGCAACTAGGGATGGGCAATGAATGCTAGTCAGTCAATGATGCCCATAAATGAATTAAAAAGGATGATCTCTGTTAGGTGTAGGGTGAGAAGTAGATTGTAAACACCATCTTGCCAATAGCAGCTCAACAGGACTCTGGTCAAGAACGTCATTGTTTCTGAGTTAGTAAATTAATTCAAATGTTTGCTAAGGCTGGTTTCAGTTCAGAAGCACTCAAAGCTTGGCACTTAGCTGTGTGTATATATATGTTTCAGAGGAAAGGAGTAAAATTCTTTTTTCGGATTTTGCACAGAGAGTCAGCAACTGATAGATATTTCTACGTGATCTAGGTCAGAAATACAAGTTACTCTACCCATTGTTAGTAGACAGATTATAGGATTCATTAGCAGGTATTGCAGTACTTGTACGGGATCACTATGAAGCAGTGTGGAGCAGCTCAGCTCTGATCACTGAACTGAGGAAGAGAAAAGAATCAAACTGTGACATCACATGAAACCCATGCTTTGATTAGTCGATGAGTGTTGTTGCTTTGTTTATTATTCGCCAAAGTTAGGAAGTTATTCTAAGGAGCTGGAAAGTTAATTTTTTTTTTGTTTTGCTTAGTGTTAAATAAAACATTTCAATTAGTTTCCCTTCTTAAGTGACAACAGGAGAAGTTTTATTCTTACAACTGGGAAACTCCGATCCCCGGGAATGTGTATCCTGTTCCATGTGCGAACTCCATAAAAGTACCTATGATGTACATAGCTATATGTATATGAAGTGTTGTCAGCTGCAACAGCTTGGATTGTCAATTTCTCTGCTTGAGTAGCACTGACATCACTGGGACATATCCATGAAGAAAGAGCTTTGTTAGTCTCATGTTTATAGATGTGGTTATTGTGAAGCTTAACAGTCTGCAGGAAGAGATTAAATGGGTGATCACATGACAGTCAAAAGCAAATAGGCAAGTAATGCAGTTGCCCCCGAGTACATCTAGCTCTTCAACCATCAATCAGTTCTGAATATTGATGAAAGTGTTGGTTCATCTGAGGAGTGCAGCTAGAGTTAAATCCATGGCACTATAGCTGATTCTGCTGTGCAGTGGTCAAGAGGAAGATGAGATGAGCAATAAAGGAGGTATAACAAATTGTTAGTGGGACACTGGCATTTCTGTAATCACACATATAGATTTGGATGGTATGTTGCCTTCCTAGTGCCAAGGTGAAGAATGTCACTGGATGGCTGTAGATGGCCCTCACGGCTCACCAATGAGGTAGGTAGGTAGAAAATGAAATGTCCTGTAGTCAGAATTTATTGAGCTAGTTAGGAAATTAGCATGCAAACCCATCTCCGAAGTAGTGATCCTGCAAGTGAGTATAGAAATAAGAGTTATATAAAATGAAATCCAAAAGTCTTCTATAGGCATATTAGTAGTATGTGGTAGGATGATCATGAAAGCAATTTATATATGAAGATGAAAAGAATGGCTGAGGTATTAGCTCTGTGCTTAGATCTGTCTTTATCAAGGAATAGTGTTATGTTGAAATGGGAGATAGTTCAGGCACTTGAAGTATTTAGACTTGATGAGAAGGTATCGATTGGCTCTGTGGACCTAAAGTTGATCAGGTGCTGGGCCTTGATAAGTTGAAGCTGGGGCTGTTGGAAGAAATGAGAGTAGGCGATACATGGACACTCTCATAACTCTAAAGCTCCTCAGATGTAGTGCTGATGCCAGAAGACTGGAGAATTGCATATGTTGCATCCCTATTCCAAAAAAAAGGTATAAAGTTGCGTCCCACAACTTTAAGTCATTCAATTTAACCTTGGTGGCGGGGTAGCTTCTAGAAATTTTAATTTAGGACAAAATTAATAGTCAGTTGTAGGTTAAGTAAACAAAGCCAGCATTGATTTGTCAAAGGAAAATTGTAGCTAACTCGCTTGAATTTTTTGAGGCAACTGAGACAGTTAACATGAGTAGTGCTGTTGATGTGGTGTACATTGTCTTCCAATAATATTAAAGTAGTGCTGGAGAACAGACTTGTGAGCAAAGTTAGAACTCATGTGCTAAGAGAGTCCGGAACAACATGGAAGCAAACTCTACTGAGTGACAGGAAACAGTGCAATAGAATACCTGAATGAGAGCAACTCCAACAAAACTCAAAAAACCTGATACTCTCCAGGCCAAAGTAGCCTGCTTGACTGGCACCACATCCACAAAGAAACATTCACTTTCCCCACCACTGACACAGTGGCAGCAGTATGTACTACTGCAGAAATTCATTAAGTTTCCTTAGCTAACACCATGACCACTTCCATTTAGAAGGCCCGGAGTAGTAGACAGGAACCCTGCTAGCTGCAAATTCCAATCCATGCCACTCACCACCCTGCCTTGGAAATATATGATTTGGAGATGCTGGTGTTGGACTGGGGTGTACAAAGTTAAAAATCACACAACACTAGGTTATAGTCCAACAGGTTTAATTGGAAGCACACTAGCTTTCAGAGTGCTGTTCCTTCATCAGATGCTCCTTTGTGTGTGTGTGCGTGTGTGTGTATATATTTGCATAATTTGTTAAAGTGGCAGGAAAGATTGAGAGACCAAGTAATAATGCATGTGGCAACCAGGCCAATTAACACTAGTGGAAGAAAGTACAAAAGTGAGGAGGTTATGTAAAACCTGTATAAAACACGTGTTTATCCTCGAATAAAATAGTGCATCTAGATCCTTACTTTGAAAAAGTTAGGAAGGTATTAGAGAGAGGGTTCAGAAAACATTAATAAGAATAGCTCCACACATGAGGAACGTCAGTTTCATGGAAAGATTGGAGAATTTAGGACTGTTTTCTTTGGAGAATAGATCGATGACAGGAGATTTGATAGTGGTATTCAAGTCCACAGAGTAGATAGAGAGAAATTGTTCCATTTTAAGGAAGAATAGATAACCAAAAGGCACTGATTTAAGGTTGTTAAGAGAAGAAGGAATAGTGGAATAATAAACATTGTCATGCAGCAAGTGTTTAGGATCTGGGAATGCACTAACTGAATGCATGGTCGAGGTAGGGTCAGTTAAGGCTTTCAAAATGGAATTGGATCTTTATCTTTATCTGATTTATAAGGCTACGGGGAACAGCAGTGGCATGGTATTAGTTGTATTGAAACGTGTTGCCCTGGAAAAGCACAGCAGGTCAGGGAACATCCGAGAAACAAGAGAATTGACGTTTCGGGCATAAGACCTTCATCAGGAATGTCTCCAATTATCTGTATTGTTCCTTCAGAGCACCAGCACAAACATGACAGGCCAAATAGCTGCCTGTTATTGCTTGTAACCATCCAATGATTCTATGAAATCTAGTAACCACTTTGACTTTCATTCTTAATCATTTGATCATGGATGATATGCTTCTCACTCCCTCCTCCTGTTTTCTCCCCATAACCCTTCAACTCAGTAACGGTTAAAAATCTGTCCAGCTCCTCCTCAAATTTACTCACTGTCCCAGCATTCACTGCACTTTGGGGTCGCAAATTCCACAGATTCACAACCCTTTGGGAGAAGTATGCATGTCTGCATGGGTTTCCTCCCGGTGCTCCTGTTTCCTCCCACAATCCACAGATATGCAGATTAGGTGAATTGGCCATGCTGAATTGCCCATAGTATTCAGGGATGTGTTGGTTAGGTGCATTAGACAGGGGAAATTTATTTATAGTGGTAAACATCTTTTAATGCTTGAGGTGGTCAGTGTGACTGATGAATGTTCTGTTGTTGAGGAAGCAGACATTTGTCATCTACTGTTTTCTTTGTCGGACTGCTGAGCAAACTGGCAAGGAGCCTCATCAATTGCATCAACATCAATATTTTAGTGTTAATGGTTTTTAACCTACACTGATGTTACCACCATGAGAAACATTTTGTGTTTTATAGTATGGTGCCTCTGATAAAATGTAGCCTAAATATTTCAAAGAAGAAAATTGCTGAGAGCAAAATAACTGAAAGATGGTTTGCAGATAGTAAATGGAGGAATGATTTGAGGATGTTTTTGAAAACCATGTTGAAAAATGTGTAGATGAGATGGAAAAGTTATGGGACAATGTTAAGAAAATGATGCTGAAAACTCCAAAACTGAAGCAACAGTTGGACAACACTTCAAATGGCTAACTGGAGTAATTTGCTTTGGAGCTTGCAAGGGAAGTTTCAGTGACAGTGAGACAGAAGACACAAACAATGTTGCAGTGGAAAGAACTATCAAGGCAATTGCTAAGCTGTATACTTTGTAGCATTCCTAAATTTATTAGGACACGTCATTGGACTCAACGTGATGAAGTTGCAAGATAGGATGAACTTGAGGTTATAGGGCAGTGTTTCTCACGGGAACTGAACAGTGTGCCTTTGATTTTGCAGATGATGCACTGAAAGAGGTCTTGCAAATGCAGGATTCAGTGTGAACCAAGTAATCAGTACTTGTTTATATTTGTTTGGTAATTAGAATTACGTGTTTTTTCCAAATCATTATACCACATTGGATATGGATTGGAATAGGCATGAATTAATGGAAAACATGTTGAAACTTGGCGAAATTGTTTGCCATCTTATTGTTTTTTTGTGAGTACTTAGTGTTTGCCTTTGTGTAATTCAGCTTCCACTGTGTTTGACTCGTGACTTCCTTAGATTCCTTTGGTAGGCACCAAATAAAGTCTCTAATTTTACCATAACTTATGGCTGTCTGTGATGCTGGACCATTAAATTAATCTAATATTTCAGAACTGAAAAATTAATTAAGTTTATTTTTGAGACCTGATTTTAATAAAAATTGAGATTTGTAGTGAGGTTCATTTTATCAAAGTTCAAAAAGCAAATCTTTAAAATTCAAAAAAACACAATTGGCAGCCACCTGGACACTAACCAAGTCTCCTTTCAATCAACCCGTCACTATCACAGTTCCCCCATATCTATTCTAAGATGATCTGTCTTTGGCTTTTGTAATAACTTTTCCTACAATCCTTTTTCATTTCTTGTTTCTTTAGCTGTTTATTATTTTTCATGCTGCTAGTTATTTTTCTCAATATTGTGTGATGTTTAAAACATTTACATTAAAGTTATCTTACAGCCTGTAATTGTCTGATGTTTAGCTGAAATGTGACTTTTCCTAAGTATTTTGTTTTAACATAGAAATCCTTCCTAATGTACAAGCATCAAGTAATAAATGTTTAATGATATTATTCACCTGTACAACAGGTAATGTTACAATAAACAGTACGCTAAAAATTAGTGCTTGGTTTAAATATATTTATGGAAAATGAATGTCTGAATTAAATGTACATCAATATTAACATTACTGATCTAAACTTTTTTTGATAATGCTGCACGGTTGACTTGTCAATCACTTAGGACCTTTCACTGGGATACCGATCCTTCAGTTCTGCAGCTTCAAGCTGATATTGGGTATTGCTTATTCATTCTATTTATTGTACTTTTCTGCCATTTGTATATTTCTCACATGCTAGTCTGCAGAATTGAGGGATAAAGTTACATCTTTGTTTTAAATATTTATCAATCGATGTTTTTCATATGCTCTTTTAGCTTTGTATACAGTTACTTATTTTATAACTTCAGTAATTCTCTCTCCCTGTCCCAATCATTTACTGACAGACGAGGACCCATTAAACTGGAGATGGCAAAAATCACGCAAGTAGACTTTCCTCCACGAGAGATTGTTACATACACAAAGGAAACTCAAACTCCAGTGATTACACAAAATACTGAAAGTAAGCTGACAGATATGTATGTATGTTACTAGAAAAGTACGAAAAATAATGAAGCACTTTTTTCTTGATAGTGTTGTGAATTTCTGAAGTAATATTTTTGAACAAAAATTATTGTGCTGTTTAATTGATGGTGTAAATTGCATGGGTAAATATTAAATTTAAAAAAACTTCTAAAATGTTTTTGATGGAAAATTCATCTTCTAGCTCAATGTGCTATAAAACCTAAAATACCATATTATAGAAATGGGTTGTATTTGCTTGGAGTGCAGATTAGCATTTTGTCAACGTTTTTTAATACCATGTGCACTGCATATTTAGTGTGAGTAAATACTGTACTCTCTCACCCATTTTTTTACTGTATAAACCAGCAATCTATGAATATTATATCATTCAGGAAACAGACCGTTCCAATACATTGCTACATTTGACTTTTCTAGCTACTAGTGAAGAGGGAGGAGGTAAATTAGCAAGTTTGTCCTCTGAGCTTTACAATTTCAGAAAATTAATCACCCTCTTCCTTCGTTCCCTTTCCCCACACCTGTATGTGTGTTGCTCCTAGCACACCAACCCATTTTCTACCATATACACTTCTCATTAGCACCTTAACCAGTTCTCTTTTAACTTATCTCATTATTTGTTTGTTTCACGTCACTTTGTCTGTCTGTCTGTCTCTCTTTAATGCCTTTCCCCTCTCTGTTCCTGTCTTTCTTTCTTCCCTCCCTGTGCCCACTCCTTTTCTCTACACCCCCAACTCCTTCCTTCACTGTTTCTCTTTCTCCTTAACTCTGTCTCTGTCTCCCTTTCTTCTCTTCCTACCCCTCTCTGTCCCTCCCCTTCACACTCTCTTTCTCCTCCCTCTTCTCTCTCTATATATTTGTCACTGGGCCACATCTCCATGTACTGTATTGAACCCCCCCCATCATCAGCAAAAACACCATCCTTTCCCATCTATTTTCAGTTCTGACAGTGTTTTTACAAATGCTTCTGGACAACTCACATTTCATCTAACCCTTAAATAATTATTCAACTGATTTCCTAGTGTATCTCACATCCCAACTATGTCTTCTCCAGATCTCCAAAATGTTCAGATCTTGATTCAACAGTCCCCTCTTCTCCTAGGGCTGGACCGAAGACTTTACTCACCTGGCACCCTGCACGTACTCACCTGACACTGTATCTACCTGTCACCCCATCCTATATTGCACGATACACTACTCATCATCACCTTACATACTTACTTTTTGATATAAGCTTCAAAATGGCTGTCTGTGATGCTGGACCATTAAATTACAGAATACAACAACTAACTGCTGTGAAACATGGGGCGTGGTTTGCTTTCCCCTGACTGCTCTACACTACGTTAGACCTGTCAAGGAAAATATGGCTCTGTATTTCTGAAGGAGCTCTGAATGGAATTTCCTGTCATAAATCAGTTCCCTTCCCTAAAAAGGAAAGAATGGAGTGGCATTCTCTCACAGATTGCCGCTGTTCAGAAAATATGGTCCATTGTTTCTGTCACTCCTATTTACTCAGGATGGAAATATCATTTAAAAAGGTATCTGTTTTAACTGTAAATTGAAATTGTAAAAAATAACTGTTTAAACATTAACATTTATTTTAATAATGATAACACATTAATATGTTCCAATAATCTCTATATTTTTGATTGATTCAGTGGCGGCATGCGTTGCACGTGTTGACTTTTTAGTTGGAAGATATGGGCTTGATCCTACTAAATAAGTCCTAATTTTAGCTTTGAAATATTTGAAATGAGCAGTTGCATCAAAGTGCCTTTAGGGACTAACGATCAGGAATTTAATATAATTGGATGCTTTGTTTTCCACTTCCAATGCTGTCAGTGTGTTTCTACAATAAAATGGAATACTGTGGATGTTGGAAATCTGAAATTCAAATTGAAAATACTGGAAATGCTCAGTAAATTAGCATCTGTTGAGAAAGCAATACTGAATGTTTCAGGTCAATAACCTTTCATTAAAACTGGAAAAATCTATAAGTGTGACAGATTTTAAGTTGGTGAAATGGGTGGTGGAGGCTATTTTGATAACTAAATCTGTGCTATTTCTATCCTTAGCCTGACCTGGAAAACTACCACTCCTTTCTCTTAACTTCAAATAGTCTACATCAATCCTTAGGGCGGCACAGTGGCTCAGTGGTTAGCACTGTTGCCACACAGCGCCAGGGACCTGGGTTCAATTCCCATCTCGAGCAACTGCCTGTGTGGAGTTTGCACATTCTCCCTGTGTTGGCGTGGGTTTCCTCCGGGTGCTCTGGTTTCCTCCCACAGTCCAAAGATGCGCAGGTTAGGCATATTGGCCATGCTAAATTGCCAATAGTGTTAGGTGGATTAGTTAGGGTTAAATGTAGGTGAGTGGATGGATGGATTGCTCTGGAGGGTTGGTGTGGACTTGTTGGGCTGGAGGGCCTGTTTCCATATTGTAGTGAATGTAATCTAATCATCATCTTGGACCATCCCAGAAATTGAGATAATCAACAATGTTCATTATAAGCTCCCTTAATGCTCACAGCTACTTGATCTATAACTTCCTCACAACCACTTTCATGCAATTTTATTCTAATTCCTTTCTCACAGTTTCATTGTTTGTTGTATATGCTAATAGCAGGGCTTCAGATAGGTCCTCCTTTTTCTTCAACTCAGGGTTTTCCCAAATTAGTTGGCAAAGCCAGTGACAATGATGATGATATTTTCTGTACGTTTACTTTCATGAATTCCCCTCCCTTTCAGAGACATAATAGGGTTCGCTTTTGTCTCGCACATTCAAGTTTTCAGTTTCTGTATTCAACAGATCATCCTCCAGCCATTTCTACTACCTACAGCAAGATAACTTCACCTTGCTCTGTATGGATTATCATACATCTTCTTCCCCTGCTTTTCAGTATCCTGAAATGATTGTTCTTTCCCCTGCACTCAGTCCACTATCAATCACTCCCAACACCCCAGTATCTTTCCAAGCAAAAACAGGAGGTATAACATGTGCCATATTATCTCTTTACCTTTCAAGACTGTTAATATATGCTGTATGCAGAGTTGCTGATCACTTTGCAGGGTTTGCACTGAACCTAGGTAGTTTAAGATTTTAGTTTGCCATCTGGCTCTCATGCTGACCCTTTTATCCTCACAGTACTGCAGTGTTCCATTGATGTTCAACTCAAGGTCTAGGAACAGAAACTCATCTTGCAATTGGGTACTTCACAGTTATCTCCCCTCAACAATAAGTTCAGTAATTTCAGGCTGTTATCTCTGCCCATTTTGTTTCTTATTCTTTGCAATTTGGTCATCGTCTTTTTGTTTCTTGTTTAAGCTTTCAGATGGCAGCCGTTCATCATTTTCTGAAACCTAGCTACTCCAGGCTCATTCTTATCCTCGTTGATACTATCCCCATTCTATTTAGCCTCAACCACTACTACTACTTCCACCTCTTTTCTTACTTAATCTCTCCTGTCTGTCACATCATCACATATTTTCCCGTTTGATATTTTTCTACTCATTCTATTTCAGCTGCTTAAAATGTATTGCAGTTTCAACTATTCCTAACTGTGATAAAAGATTATTTATCTGAAATGTTAACTTTACTCCTGTTTCCACAGATGCCACTTGCCTGTTGAATATTTCCAGCATTTTCTGTTCCAAGAAAGTTTTGATGATGATTGATCAAGATAGTGGTCCTGAATTTGCATTGTTTTACAAGGTTTACTGGAGACAGAATGGATAAGTCAGATATATGCAGACTTTGTGCATCATCTGAATTGCTATTCCAGAAAGTTGGTACATGCTGCACCCTCATTTCTCCAACATCATGAATAGAAAATAGCCCTTGTAATACCAGGGAAGCTCTCTATTATTTTGACCTAGACCTAGCACAAATGAAGATGAATGAGTTATTGGAAGCCAATTATGTCAGCCCAAGGGCATTGGTGTATGAATTTCTTGGGGTGGTTCCCTAGACCTGCCTACCTTCAGCTTCATCAATGACCTATCTCCCAACATAAATTCAGAAGCAGGGACATTAGCTGATGAATGCACTGTGTTCCCTTTCCATTTCAATTCCTAAAGCTGTCAATGCCTGACTGCAGCAAGAGCTGGATAACCTCTGGTTTTGGTGATAAGTAGCATTTGCATCACGTAAGTGCTGATTACTGACTAGCATCTCCAAAATGCAGAGGTCTAACCACCTTCCTTTGATATTCAAAGGTATTACCATAACCTTCATTATCCAGAGGATCACTATTGATCTGAAACTTAACTCAACCAGCCATGAAATACTGTGCTTATAAGAGCATGTCAAATGCAGAGTGGTGAGTAACTTCCCTCTGAACTCCCCAATAAATTTTGCCACCTAAAGAGCATATTAGGATTGTGATTGAACACTTTCTAGTTCCAACATCATGCAAGAATTATGACATCATCCAGGGCAAAACGGTCTCTTTGGTCAACACCCCATTCACCACCACTGGTGAAATGCAGATTGTGCCATGCTATCCACATGTTGCACTCCAGTAACTCACCAGGGTTCCTTTGATAGGATTTGCTAAATCTACTACTAATATTGCTTTAGGCAGTAGGTACATGGTAACACTATCCCTCCAAATCCCCTGATGAGTCACACACCAACATAATTTTGAATAATAACTGCCATTCTATTATCACTGAGCCAAAACCTTAAAATTCCCATCTGGCAAGTTTGAGAGAGTGCTGGTGACTCCACTAATATCTAAATCTAAACAGATTAAGAAATATCCTTAGACCATCAGGATTGTAAGGCTATTCAGTCTGTATTTAAAATATACATTTTAATACTTAAAAAAAACACATTTCATTGTATCCTGTATTTTATACTTCGGGACAAAATAGCCAGTAACCATGCTAACTTGTTATTTAAAATATACTGGTTAAAGGAGGGGGCATATCTTCAATATAATGTCCTGTTCTGTATTCCTCTTTTCTTGCCCTCTGTGTGTTTTGTTCAGCTAGTAGTGATTCTGAGGTTGATGATGATAATGGTTATGGTAATGCCGTTGAATATCTAATGACAGTGGATAGACATTTTCCTGTTGGAAATGGTAGTTGTTGGCTAGCACTTACATGATGGAAATGCTACTTACTGCGTGCACTCCAATTTTCACTGTCTTACAACTGCATTGATTAATTTTAATAACTGCTGTACTACCTTTTGAACTAAAGAGAACTTCTGGTCTTCAAACTTAAATCTGTGTTCTGAAAAGGAGTCATTCACTCAGCATTAATACTATTTCTTTCTTCATAGTCACTAACAGACCTGCTAAGTTTCCCCAGCGTTTTTGATTTTTATTTTGCACTTTCTATCCTTAAAATAACCTGTCCTTGATGATTGACTAATCAAAAACAGCCTATATATAATAACTGTACAGAAACAGTTATTTAGCTCATATTAAAAGACCAAATACAAAACCATGTTTGGGCAATTTGATATGATAGTCACGTCTTCCCTATATTTGGAACACCTCGTTCCTAATGCAACATTTCTAGAAGTCTTCAACTCCAACTAATTTTAAATGCAGTTGACAGGCTGAGCCTGGGTTGCGCGCGCGCCCCCCCGCACATGGAAGCCATCTCTTTTTGTTTCATAGAAACAAGTTTCTATAAGTTGCAGCTGAAGGGAACCCTTGCTTTTTATCCCTGTTGTCAAAAGATTGTTTCAGGAACGATACCAATTTAGCTCTTTATCAATTTGGAACTTTAAAAGAGCAATGAACTTCTTTCTTATAATTTCACTTATCCTTTGACACAAACTGACCGATCTTTCATTATCGATATTTAAAATGTCCTTCCTCGCAAGAATCTGTAAGCATTAAATTCAAATGCCATCCTTGGGGTTTTTTCCCTTGCTTCTATGTAAAACCTAACTCAAAGTGAAACTAGATTGGAACGACTAATAATACAGATGCACAATCCTTTATCTGAAATGCTTGGGACCAGCTGGTTTTCAGAATTCAGAATTTTTGGAATTTCAGAATAAGTGACAGTTTGATGGTAAAATTTTAAGAAATCTTGCTAGAGGAGCAGACTCACTGAGTAAAGGTGGCCTTGAGACAGAATTGAGGCCTGCCAGTGCTGGGCAATGCCCCGCCCCATGTCATATCTGAATGACATGTATCGAGTGAGTGTGGGTTTGGGTTAACTGTTTGCATGCCAAACAACCTTGTTAATGAGAAAAATAACTTCACAAAAAAACCATCGAACTTTGGAACTTTTCGGATAAAGGGTTGTCTACCTGTAGTTGTCTTACTTTTTATCTACCTAAATTAAAATTTATCCTTGTGTTCAAAACTTAGTGTAATGTTGCAATAAGTTGGAGAACAAGACTAAACTCAAAATTGTATGAGCCTGAAACTCAGCTTTTCACATTGCATTGCTTTTTAATAATGGAATAAAGGAAAGCAAGAATAAATTCTTAGCACGATTAAAACTTCAATGGTGAATTGAACTACTTTTAAAATGAAAAGTGACTGTAAAGTATTCAAAGTTTGGGAGAAGATTTGTAGCTCGGGTGCTCGTTGTTGTGGTTGTGTTTGCCGAGCTGGGAATTTGTCTTGCAAACGTTTCGTCCCCTGTCTAGGTGACATCCTCAGTGCTTGGGAGCCTCCTGTGAAGCACTTCTGTGCTGTTTCCAATGTAGTGTACAAAATCCCATGCAAGGACTGCAATAAACACTACATAGGACAAACAGGAAGACAGCTAACGATCTGTATCCATGGACACCAACTAGCCACAAAACGACACGACCATCTATCCTTAGTAGCCACACACGCAGATGACAAGCAACATGAATTCAACTGGGACAAAACTACCATTATAGGGCAAGCCAAACAGAGAACAGCCAGGGAATTCCTAGAGGCATGGCACTCATCCACTATCAACAAACACATCGACCTGGACCCAATATACCGGCCACTACAGCGGACAGCTGGAACTGACAACCGGAAACAGCAGAGACAGGCCACTATAAGTGCCGGAGGAAACAGCACAAAAGCGCTTCACAGGAGGCTCCCAAGCACTGAGGATGTCACCTAGACAGGGGATGAAACGTTTGCAAGGCAAATTCCCAGCTCGGCGAACAGAACTACAACAACTGTAAAGTATATTTTAAAGGAGAGGGTAAATGCTGGTCAGGTTGCTTTGAATGTAAATATTTTGATCTGACTGAAAGAGAAGGTTGAAAAATGTTTGGACTTGAAATGATAGTTTTATTTTATACAATGATTAAGTATAGAAATATGGAGACATAGGAAATAGGAGCAGGAGTGGCCAATTTGGCCCTTGTGCCTACTATACCTTTCAATATAATCATGACTGATCATCCAACTCAGTTCCCTGATAGAGTAATACAGCATGGAAACAGGTCATTTGGCCCAACCTAGTCCATACTGACCATGGTGCCCACTCAGCTACATTTGTCCACATTTGGTCCATATCCCTCTAAACCCTTCCCATCCATATACCTGTCCAAATGTTTTTAAATGTTGCAATTGTAACTGCCTCAACCACTTTCTCTGGCAGCCTGTTCCATAAAAGCACCATTATCTGCATGAAGATGTTGCCCTTCAGGTCCTCTTTAAATCTTTCCCTTCTCACTTTAAACCTGTGCCCTCTAGTTTTCAATTCCCCATCTCTGGGAAAAAGACTATATGCATGACTCTCATGATTTTATGCACCTCAATAAGGTCACCCCTCCTTCTCCTATGTTCCAAATAATAGAGTCCTATCCTGGTCAACCTTTCCCTATAACTCAAGCCCACTGGGCCTGGCAACATATTCGTAAATATTCTTTGAGCTCTTTCCAGTTTAACTATGTCTTCCCTGTAACAAGGTGACCAAAACTGTACACAATTCTCCAAACGCAACCTCATCGATTTATACAACTGTAACATAACATCCCCACTCTTATAAATAATGCCTCGACCAGTGAAGGCCAGCATGCTAAATGCCTCCTTCAACATCCTGTCTAACTGTGAAACTGCTTTCAAAGAACTATGTAGCTGTACTCCTAGGTCCCTCTGTTCAACACTCCTCAGGACCTTACCATTTACTGTACATGACCTACCTTGAGTTAACTTTCTGAAGTGCAACACCTCACACCTATCTGTATTGAATTGCATTTGCCAGTCCTCAGCCTACTTCTCCATCTGACCAAGATCCTTCTGTAATTTTTGATAAAGTTCCTCAGTATTAAGAATACGTCCTAATTTTGTATCATCTGAAAACGTACTAATCATGCCTTGTACATTCACATCCAGATCATTTATGTAAATAACAAAGATCTTTACATCGACCTCTGTGGCATACCATTAGTCACAGGCCTCCAGTTCATGAAGTAACCTACAACTATCACCCTCTGCTTCCTACCATCGAGCCAATTTTGCATCCAATTAGCTAGTTCTGCTTGCATACCATGCAACCTAACTTTCATGACTAGCCTGCTGTGTGGAACCTTGTCAAAGGCCTGACTAAAGTTAATATAGACAACATCCACTGCTTTACCCTCATCTTTCCTCTTGGTTACCTCTTCGAAAAACTCTATAAGATCTGTGAGACAAGATTTGCCGTGTGCAAATCCATGCTGACTATCCCTGATCAGACCTTGACTGATCCTGTTAGCTTTCCATATCCTTTGGTCCTTTTGCTCCAAGTGCTATATCCAGCTCCTCTTTGAAAAAATTCAACGTTTTGGCCTTGACCGTCTTCAATGTAGAAAATTCCACCGACTCATTACTGTGTGAAGAAATCTGTCATGATTCCTAAATGGCCTAGTCTTTAAACTTAGACTGTGATGCCTGGTTCTGGATTCCTTGGTTTTTGGGAACATCCTTTTTATATTTACCCTATCTAGCCCTGTCAGTTTTGTAGATTTCTATGAGACTCCCCCTCATTTCACTCAACTGCATATTGTGCAGAATGTTAGCTATGTGGCAAGGAATAGAGATTGTGGTGAGAGATGATGTAAGTTAAACTTTTATTTCCTGAAATGGAGAAGGTCCCAGAATATTTGACTTTTTTAAAAAGAATTTTATAAGTAATTAGTAGATAGTTTCTGTGAACGAGAGTCATCTAGGACAAGGGGATATAATTTTAAAACTAGCTTACAGCATGGTAAACAGCAGTGAGATCAACAGCCAGCTGATTTAATAATGTTGTTTGAAAGAGATGTGTTGCTCAGGACACTTCTACGAATTATACAATGGGATCTTTCTTCAATGTTCGTTTGAACAACATAAACTGACAGATGTGCCCTCAATTTACCTTCAAGTTTTTTCTTCTATTAGGAATTTTCACCACCATTTAAAAGGCATATTTGAATTGTAATTTATTTGAGTTCAGATGATTTAATGCTTCAAAAATGTGGATGATTGTGTCTTTGTATGTAGGAAGTAAAACATGAGTCAAATGCCTTGTATGCCTGGAAGGATACAAATACACCCAAGTTAACAAAACACAGCTATTTCACAGATGATTTAACTTTGATTAACCTGCTCCATAGAAACACATCATCTAGACAACTGTAACTTCACTCATATTGTTATTGCTGGGTGCAGCCTAATTTACAGCAATGCCTTTCTTTCCACCTCAACGAAATACATCACAATTTTGATGTTAAGACAGAGTAAAATCTCAGTGGTTCATTAACCTTTGTGTTCAGTGTTCATCGACAATAGTTGGTCACTTCTGCAGTAACTGCTATTTTAGTGCAGTGTCTTTATTGTATAGTCTGCTGGAGTGAAATCTATTGATGAAAACCAGACTGTGGTAAGCATGAAGCATATGGTGTTTTATTTTAAAAATTGACAATATAGTATTTTGATGCTTTGATGTCTACTCTCTTGTATCTAAATCTGTTAGGCATGTTATTATTTGTTGAATGGGAAATAATGTCCTTTACTTGAAAGAAAATAAAATTTCCATGTGCATTCCTCATAAAGCATTGGAATTATGAAGGTTCAGGTCTAAGCAATATTGGTGTTGAACTGATGGGTGTAGAACTAGCTGTTATTGAAGATTAATTTAACCATATTTTTAGTGTTTGTTCCTCTAGTATGATAAATGTTTCAACTTGAACCTTAATTTTCCAAGTAAGAGTCAAAAGTTTTGGAGACTCAAAAGTTTTGGAAAGTCAAATGCGGAACTTGTTTGGGCAATGGAATCAGAGTTCTGTCAATCTTTTTCATAGATATTAAACCAAAATGATAACTGTATTTCATAAAAGGAAATAGAATTAGTTCAAAATAATCTATCTAGATACATTTCATATTTTGAATTATTGCTCATGATTACAAAAGAAAATAACCAACTTGTGAGAAGCCATTTTTAAAATGAATCAGACTGAGCAGTATAATTTAATTTTGTTGGCAAAAGACACGAGGATCAAATTGGTGCCTGCAGTACAAAAGCATGATTGATCACATCGGTGTTTCTTTTAGTGTGTGCTGGAACACAAGCTTACCAGATTAAACCAAGCTATTTCGAAAAGGTCTGTTTTCAAGTGGGGATTTCACTGTGAGACTCAAATGGATATATTTACTCTATTAATCTAGCAATTCAAATAAAACAACCTAAATGGAAATAATATTATCAGAAAATAAACTATCTCTAAAGTAAGAATCCCAAATGATAGTTATGTGTTGCTAGTTTGTAAGTAACTTCACTGCCATTAGCAGCAAGAACCTCCTGAACATATTGGCATACAAACCAAGTTGATTTTTTGCTAGGTGAATTTCTGGATGAAATAAAACTAACTAGGCAAGGAAGAACATCTGAGCTCCTGTGTTCTAACAAGTGATCTAAATTGTGTTCTTTTAGAACTTCTTTAGAAATCAAGTTTCAAGGGAGGTTTTTAATTCCCATTTCATCCCCAGCTATGCCTACAATGATTAGTATCCTGAAGATAATGTTGCTGTTTTCTTTAGAATTATCTAGTTGAGAAAGGTAAGGTATTTTTCCAATAATACAAAAGCTGGGTAAAGTTTGTATGAAGAGAAATAGAGGACAAAAGAGGCCCAAACATATTCTTTGTAAAATGTTGTGCTACTTGTTTTGAGATCAAGAGAAAACCCATAAGGAAAGTTTAGGTTCTCTCTTTCCCTTCTGAAACCTGACAACCTTCAAAAATATTTCCTTTTTGGAAATTATGAGAGTCTAGGAGTATGGAGCTGACTTGAGATGAAGGGCATATGAATGCATGGGGAGTTAAAATTACCTGGATGTTTAACTGCTGAGGTCAGTGATATTTGGTACTTGCCTTGGTCTCTGCCAAATTCCTGCTTAGGGTTAACATTATTCCTAATATCTCTGAAAAGACCACTGTACCCTACTGTGAGTATTTCTATTTCCCAAATCAGCCAGATTCTTTCCAAGAGATGTTAACTTAGTGCTGATTTTTTTTGTTTTAAAGTGGAAATTCATTTTTTGGATGTTGATCTGTAACCAAGCTTATTTTAGAACTGACGGTTACATGAAGCAAGGCGCAGCAGGTCAGGCAGTATCCAAGGAACAGGAGAATCAACGTTTCAGCGGCTGATGCCCGAAACGTCGATTCTCCTGTTCCTTGGATGCTGCCTGACCTGCTGCGCTTTTCCAGCAACACATTTTCAGCTCTGATCTCCAGCATCTGCAGTCCTCACTTTCTCCTGGTTACATGAAGCAAGCAATAGATCAACATCCCTTAGATCAAATGAGGATATCAATGCAGATTTTAAAACCAAAACATCAATTCACTTTGTCAATTATTTCCTAAGAATTGAGCCTCTAAGTACAGTCAGTTCTTCTATAATGTGATAGCTACATTCTTGTGTAAACCTGCATTGTTGAAAAATTGGGTTTTAGAAACAGCGCTTAGTGTTAGTGCTGTAATCGTGTTACAGCCAACACATATTTTAAAAGTTTACACTGTAGAAACAGCATCCCCAATTTGTCAATCAAGTTATAGCACATTTGCATTGATGAAATGCGCGTTATACCAGAACAACCTGTACAACCAGTTACTCGTCAGATTTCTGTAGGTAGTTTAAGTTGTAGAGCATGACTCAACTGTTTTATCATAAATTTGTAATTGTCTTTCTCAAGGCAAGTTGAGTTTCTCCAAATGGCAGATGATTTTCCATATGGTGTAATTTTTCATATAACAGTTTCCATTAAAGCTTAACATCTGTCCAAATTTTAATGGGCAATTGCGAATGTTAATCATCAAAAATTGTCAATACTCTGTTATAATGATTCCAATAATTATTTGATCCACAAAATGCTTTATTTACATTTTGCTTTTTTGTAGGTTGGGTTGTTATTCAGGCAGCAGTTTTCTTTGGCAGAGATCAGCATTCTTTTAATGCAGCATATTTTACTGCAGTGTTAACCTTTTTAGTCTTTTCAAATTCTGCAGCTTTATTGAATATTTTCCTGCTAAGATCAGTTTTGCTTTAATATACATTACCATATCATTGGAAACGAAATTATATCTTTTCACTGTGAAATATCGTTGGTCAGTTCTACAAAAGTATGAAGAATTGTCAAGGTATTGTAAGATTAAGTAAGACAAACTGGTAAAACAGTACTTCATTGTATTTTTCAATAAGCAAATGCAGCTGTATTTCATTATTTAGTTTAAGATGACTTATCATTTAAAATGCAGTTATTACAGTATCAAGCTTTTGGTCCTGAGAAAACGTTCATTTCAAAATTATTTATTGTAAAGGTTTTAGATTTGATGATTGTATGTAAAACTGTCAACAAAGTGGCATGGGGGGCAAGCACACCTGCAGAGATTATTTCAATCTTGGGTGTCGCGTTTTTGGTTTTGTGCTGAACAACGTTGGACCCCTACCATGTCAGACTGCTTTCAGATTAATAGATTGTCCAGTGTATAAGTGATTTCTGTGAAAGGATGTGCATCTTCTGTGTCTCAGTGTGATTATTTTTGAAAAAAAGCTTTCATTTTTTTAAGTAGCACAAAAGCTATAATTGGCATGCTTTGTAAGGAAGTGTCAGTGTGTGAGAGATCGGAATCACTGTGAATTCTTTTTAAGCATTTCTTCCCCTCTGCACCACCGCCTCCTCAGTGGGGTCATGCAGATCACTAGCTTCTCCTGAAATGGCCATTTTCTCTGGCAGGTGCATTATACCCTGTGTTTTCAGATTGTTTTTCCATTCTGAATGGATGGCAGGTTGATTGCTCTGGCTGCATTCTTAGAGAAAGGGCTGACAAATGCAGCAGAGCTTGCTCAAAAGACAGTGATTACTGTTTTCCTTTGCAGCTGATTGAAGCCCTTGAAAGGAAAGATTTTAACTTCCCCATTTGGTTGAAAGTATGAGCATATCTGCAGGATATTGAAATTGTTCATGTTATTAACCCATTTCTGTAAACTTGTCAGAATTGGAGGCAGATTCAATTTCCATCTACCGTTAAATTTGCACATACGATTATCATTTCGATAAAGCACAAGTTAACATCATAGTGTGCATTTCACTGTTATTTTTCTCAGCTCTATTACTTGCAGGCTTAATTATGTTTTATTGTCTGCCTAAATGTGTTTGTTGTGAAGGATATGAAAATGTGGCGATTAGTGTGGCTTGGCAGCTGTTATGGCCTACAAGATGTATTTTATTCAGTTTTCAGCCTGAATGCTTGCCTTTAACTCCCCTGGTGGGCCAGTAATTACACAGTCTTGCTGTCAGAGGAGATGTGATTGGAGGCAGTCAGGCAGAAAACTTTGTGCCATCCCAATGCCACCTTGTAGTGAAGAACACAATCCCAGCAGTACCATCTGTTCTTTGTTGTCTAGTCATCTGGCTGGGCTGCTGAGACCTGATCTAGGCAGCTGCTTCCCATCATCTGACCAGCCTATCTTATGTGATAGAACAGCTTACACCACTCAACTTGTACTCTGGTTTCTCAAAGTAAAGGAAAGTTTCCTGCTGGTCCTTTTGTTTTTGACAGATGACCTGACAAAAGATGACCTTTTACCACACAATCTCAGGTTTAGAATGAAACAGCAATGCAGAATTAACTATATTTTAAAAACACATGCCTAAAATATGCATATTTTCAAATTGAAGCCACATAATAGCTTGGTGTAGGGAAAGTGTAACTTTTGAAACTAGTTTTGCTAGTACCCTAGATATAATGTGACTCCAGGGCATGAGTTACTTTTTCTTCACTCTACTAAGTAAGTCCTCTGCAAGAATGCACTAAAACTTAACATGTAAAATTTAATGACACCGGTCAATCCCAGAATCTGTCTCTAAGAATAACAAGATTATTAATTTAATTTTACCTCTAAATTGCACACTATTCAGTTGAATATATAACAGCATAACATCACTGTTTCTTGACTGTATTGAAACCCTAGAATTTTGTACCAAATGTATTTAAGTGTCATTAGTACAAAAACTTACAGCAGTTTGCTGAAAAGGAACATTGCCACTTTGCAGCTGAAGATGGGCAATAAATAAGCTTTTATTGCATCATACCCCATTCTGAGGGCAATTTATGAAAATAATAAGAGTTCTTTCCTTATTTCCAGTTTACCAGGTCAGTCGTGTAAGCTTTGAATCCCATATTTAGTTGCATGCTCAGGGGCCTTGAGAGCTGGATTTTCCTAAATGCTAAAAGGTTTGGGCTGGATATCCTGTTTAACAAGCTGGGGATTCCTGACAGCAAATAGGAGTCTAGAAAATTTTGGTAGAAAGTCCAGATGATTCTGTAGAACTGGAAGAAGTGGAATAATAGTAAAATGATAGCAGGGTTCCAAAGATTGAACCAGCATGTTGAATGGAAGCCTTTGACAAGACCACATTTTTTTCAGACGTTAAGCAATAATTGTGGCAGAATATGATGGAAATAGAAACTTAGACATACTGTATATTGTAGTCCCAGGAAGTGGCAACAGTAGGATAAATTCTAAACCCTTTGGAATTATTGGATTTTTTTCCTTTTTGTTCATTATATGAACTGGTTTATTTTTCCGACATAACTATGCAAGTTTGAGAATGAAAGAGGACATTCTATTGAGAACGTGGTATAGATTTCGTATTTATTTCTTTTTTCACTATTTAGTTTACAACAATTAGTTTAAAACAATAAAAGTAATTTCTCAACCTCATTTCCTCTCAGTTGCAATTTGCACTACCACCCAGTCCTCTACTGGGTTGAAGCCAAGTTGGACAATACTTGAGCACTCATAATTGTGATCACTAAAGTGGTTGAACAGGGAGGGATATCCTAATCAAAGATTTCCATACCAATGATAAAATAAGTAGTTTTCTGAAACAACTGAATTCTTTCCTGGAACACTTGTTTATACAGTTGGTTCTGATATAACAAGATCGTTCCATTCTCGTATGATCTCGTGTTATAAGAAAATCATGCAATGGCTACGCCATTTAAATTACTGGGGCTGAACCATATTATAACCATTACAGATAAGGAAAGTTCATATTCTACAAATAACAGTCTAAATTCTTCAATCGCATCAGAGCTAATTTATGTTGAAGAAACACCTGTTATAGCAGAAGCGACTGTACATAAGGGATTAAGAACTGTCCTTAGATTTTTCTTCCCTTTGTGTTCGACTTGTCTAGAATTATATAATCGTTTAGGCCAGTCAGTGTATCAGATTTGGGTCATGTGGCAAAATCATATTCCAATGTTTGGCAAATGACCAAAGGTGCTAGCGTTGCTATTTGTTGGTAGTCTTACCTGGATCAGCAGGTTGTGTGTTCAAACCTCATTGCGTGACCTGAGCATGTAATCTACCTTAATACCTTGATGTGGTATTTGGATGTGTTTTTCATATGAGATGTTAAGCTCAGGCTCTGTCTGCCTGGTGATGTGGATGTAAACAATTACATATCACTTTCAAATAAAAGAAATGGAATTCTTGAGAATCTGAACGGGGCTACTTAATTACAAATTCCTTTCTTGCTTCTGTTAGACAGTGCTGCTCAAAATATGCTTGTGTTTATGCAGCACCAGTTTGTAAACTTTATGTCTATTCATAAGAATTTCATAATTATCAGTAGCCTTGATTTTAGAATTCGCTCTTCTAATGTTATGCCTGTGAATTGTAATAGAATTATAGTAGTGGTCCTTAGCTGTGCAAAATATTCTCACTTTGTGCCATTTTTTTGTTGATTTGTATATCTTTTAATTAATTATTGACCCAACATTAGAACTTGCACAGAAACCGTTTATATATTCCTGAGAAATGGAAGTCATCAGTTACAAGAATGGAGTTGTTTTCCATTAGCTATCGGTAGAAGTGACTTCTTGTATATTTAATGTTATCACATCTCTCAAAGTCCTGAGAAGAACAGTATTAGGCTGACTGATTTATTTGTAATCAGGATCTAGAAGAAGTCAAATTATTACACAGTTAATTTGTTGATTTTGCTTCTAAGTGAAATGTAACTGAAAATAAATCCTTTTTCTTCCTTTTATTCGTAATGCGATCCAGGCGTTGCTAGCTGGACCAGTATTTATTGCTCATTCCCAGTTGTCTTAAATGGCAGTTTAGATTAAACCACATTGCTATTGGTCTGAAGTCAGATGTAGACCAGACCAGGTAAAGCTAGCAGATTTCTCTCCCTAATGACATTAATTAAACAGATGGATTTTGCCTACAATCAACATTAGTTTTTGTAATCCTAGATAACCCTCTTCACTTTCCACTATACCACCAATTTTGGTGTCATCATCAAACTTACTAACCATGCTTCCTATATATTCATCTAAATCATGACAAACAAAAGTGGACTCCATATTGATCCCTGTGGAACACTGCTGGTTGCAGTTCTCCAGTCTGAGAAATAACCCTCCACTGCCACTGTGTCTCCTACCACAAAGTCAATTTTGTGTCCAATTGCAAGTTTACCCTGAGTTCCATTTGTTCTAGCTTTACTAAATAGTCTGCTATGTGGAACCTTGTCAAAGGCTTTACTAAAGTCTAAGTAAATAATGTCTACCGCTCTGCCCTCGTTAATCTTTTTGGTAACTTTGTTAAAAAAAACTCCTTTGAGTTGGTGAGACTTAATTTTCTTTGCACAAAACTATGCTGATTGTCCCTAATCAATCCTTGCTGCTCCCAATGCATGTAAGTCCTATTTTTCAGAATCATCTCCAACAACTTACCCACCACCGACGTCAGAGTTACAGGTCTGTATTTCCAGGCATCTCCTTACAGCCTTTCTTAAACAATGGCACAACATTAGCCACCCTCCAATCCTCTGGTACCTTACCTTCTCTATAGATGATACAAATACTCTGCTCAGGACCCCACAATTTTCTCCCTAACTTCCTAAAATGTCCTGGGATACAATTGATCAGGTCATGGATATTTATATGCCTTTATGTTCTCTAAGACCTCCAGCACATCCTCTTCTGTCATGTTTACTGTTTTCAAAACTTCAATATTTTATCTCCAAGTTCTCTAACCTCTATTTCTTCCTCATCAGAAAAAAACTGAAGTGAAATATCAGTTTATTTTCTGTCCTACCTCCTCAGGTTCAACACAAAAATGATCTAGTTGACCTTTGAGGAGTCCTAATTTCTTTTCAAATTGTTCTCTTGCTCTTAATGTATTTGTAATCGTTTTGAATTATTTTTAACCTTATCTGTCAAGGCTATTTCATCCTGTCTTTGCCTTCTTGATTTCCTTCGTAAGAATGCCCCTACACTCTTCAAGAGGTTCAGTTGATCCCAGTTGCCTATATCTATGACATGGTTCTTTGTTATTCTTGATTAGAACCTCAATATCTTTGTTCATCCATTGTTCCCTAATCTTACCAGCCTTACCTTTCACTTTGACAGGAACATAATGCCCCTGAACTTACATTATCACACTTTTGAAGACCTCCCACTTGCCAGTCATCCCTTTACCTGCAAACAGTTTACTCCAATCAAATTTTTGAAGTTCTCGTTTCATAATTCTAACATTTGCCTTATTCTAGTTAATAACTCTTATGGAAGACTTATCCTTTTTCCTAACTATTTTATGACTAATAGTATTATGATCACAAAATGCTCCCCTACTAACACTTGAGTCACTTGCCCTATCTTATTTCCCAAGAGAGTGGTTAAATTTTGCTCCTGTAGTAGGACCATATACCTATCGATAAAGAAAATTTTCTTGGAACACATTTAACAAACTCTTCACCATCCAAACCTTTAACACTGTGATAGTCCCAGTCAATATTTGGAAAATTAAAATCCCCTACTATTTCAACCTTATGATTATATGTATTTGAGATCTCTGTCTACATATTTCTTTCTTAACATCCCTCTGACTATTGAAGGGGGCTATAGTACAATCCCATCAAGGTGATCATGCCTTTATTATTTCTAATTTCAGCCCGTACATATTCACTAAATGATCCTGCAGAAATATCTCTAATCACAGTAGTAATGTTTTCCTTAATGAAAATGCAACACCTCCCCCTCCCCCCTCCCTACCTTTAACATCTAAAACCTGGAACATTGAGCTGCCAGTCCTGACGTTCCCTCAGCCAAGTTTCGGTTACGGCTACAACATTCCATTCCCATGTTTCCATACATGCCCTGAGTTCATCAGCCTTACCTGGAAGACCTCCTTCATTGAAATAAATGCATTTTAATTCTTCAGTTACATCATTGTCTAACTTACTCTTGACTGTTTTTCCTTAATTAACTTGCTCTTTTCTGATTCAGAACCATCCTCATCTCTCTTTCTATTTTCACTCTTACTTAGGAAGATATCCCAGTGATCCAAGAAACTGATTTCCTGCACATTGTACCATCTGTTCAGCCATTGATTTATCTCTCCTGTACTTTTATTCCTTTATTTTGTCTCCAAAAGTAAACCAAAGATTACACTTTTGATGGTTTTTTAACCTTCCTCAGAACATTGGCCTGGGGTTCTGGATTGCAAGTCCAATGATATTGCCATTACATTGCCACCTCTCCCTAAATTTGAATACTTCAAATAATTCAATTGATTAACTCAGTAGATTTATTGATGTATGACAATCTCGTATTTTACTAAACAGAAGACAGTTGGAACTATAGGATTCTTGAACTTTATTATTTTTTAACTTTGGAAAATGAACCATAACATTTATAAGAGTTCATCTCATCCGATTTATATATTGAAGTATTATCAAAGAGGCATTTTGTGATTGCTGTTCAGTGCCAGTACTGAATTGATCAGAAAAACAATGATGTTTTAAGACATTATTATAGGTCTAAGTTGAAAGTTGTCTTGTATCTTTAAGTTGACTAACTTAGTGTTCAATATCTTATTTCACTGAATAATCAGAATTCTCTCACCAGAATTAAACTGAACCAGCCATATATGTACAGTGGCTACAACAGCAGATGAGGGCTCGGAATCTTGGAGTGAGTAACTTACCTCCTGACTCCTCAAAGCCCATCCACCATTTATATTGTACAACTCAAAACTGCATTGGAATGCTTCTCACTTGCCTGGATGAGTGCAGCTCCAACACTCAAGAAACTTTACACCATCCAAGACAAAGTAGCTCTTTTTATCGATACCACATCCACTCCCTTCATCACTGAATTTCACTAACCACACTATGTGCGATCTACAGGATGCATTACAAAACTGCTCAGAAAAGACTCTGCAAACCCATTATCAGTTCAGTCTTGAAGGACAAATGCGGACGTGCTGGTGTTGGACTGGGGTGAGACAAAGGCAGCAGATATGTGAGAACACAATCACTTGCATATTCTCCTCTAAGCCACTCACCATCCTTACTTGGAAATATATTGCAGTTCCTTCAGTGTCATTGGGTGACCTGGATCCTGGAGCACCCTTCTTAATGGCATTGTGGGTCAACTTACACCAACAGCAGTGCTTTAAAAAGGCAGCTGACCACCAACTTCTCATGGGTAACTAGGGATTGGCGTAATGCTGACCCAGCCAGTGATACCCTTGTCCCAAGAGTGAATTTAAAGAAAACAAATTGGAATGGTTTATATTAGTCTTAGGTAATTATACTGTTTTAGTAATGAATTTAGTAAAATTGAATATCTGCTCAGAATTTCAAGGTATGAACCACAAAAGTTGAAAAGTTAACATGGTTGAAAACTGACTGGTTTTTCTGTACTGTATTTTTAAAAGGAAATGAATTTAAATATTATTTGGTGTGAATATCATATGTGGAATCGCTAAGTGTATTGTGAAATTTAGTTTTCCTGGTAAGAGTCCTATGGTGTTATGGCTGTAAGCACTGAGCAAAGTAAAAAGCAGTTAAATGTCAGTACCTCTGACAATAGTAATGTCAAGAAATGATTGTCATGCCATTTTCAAGATAGAAGCCATTAGTTATTTCTTCATTGCCCTGACATTGATGGCCTGAAGATTACAAGTAGCAACTCAGACAGCTATGAAATAATTTACTTGTTTCATCATCTTTAGTAATGAATAACATTTCTTTAGATAATTAAAGTCAATATGTTAATAGCTTCTGAAAGGGAACATTTGTTGCAGATACTTCAGAATGAAAATGTTGTGCTTAAATGTAAGATGTTCCAAGGGATCTACAAGGTTGCAACACTAAATTTTCTAAACTGTTATTTTGCAGCTGAAGAGGAAGAGGAAGACATTGTACCTAAGCAAGTAATTGAACCGGAACCAGAACAAATACAAAAAGAAGAAGTTAAAGAAGGTATTTTATAGTGAAAATTTGTTCTGAAGAGCATAACAATATAACCTGATTATAGTAGTATACTTTGCATATGCAGTTCTGTGATTTGGTGTCAACGGTGATCATTTTACACCCAGACAACCACTTGACTATCAAGTTTGTTATTGTTGAAGCAAAACTATTAAAACAATTTAAATTTATACAGTTCCTTTAACATAACAAAATATTCCAAATCACTTCACAGGAAGATTGGGAACAAAGCCACATTAGAGGTGTGAGGTCAGATGACCTAAATCTTGGATAAGGAGTGTCTTAAAGGTTTAAAGTGAGGTGTTGAAGCAAAGAGGTGCACAGCGCGAATTTCAGAGCATGTTATCTATGTAATTTTGAAGCAGTAATAATTGAGATTGTTTAAGAGACCAGAATATAAGAAGCAGTGATATCTCCGAGCAGACTCGATGGGCCAAACAAACGATGCTCGATGAGCAGCATACTTCTCTTGCATCTTCTGGTTTTGAGAGATTGGAAAAGATAACAGAGAAGGGGAGGAGCAAGGCAACAAGAGAGTTTGAAAAAAAGATGAAAATGTTAAAGTTAAGGTGTTGCTTAAGAAAGAGCCATTGTTGGTCAGTGGCACAGGGTTAATAGGGGAACAGGACTTGGTGTAAGTTGAGTCATAATCAGGAGCTTTATGGACGATATCAAATCTGCAGTGAATGGAGCATGAGAGATCAGCCAGGAATGTGTTGGAAAAATAGAGCATAGTAGTAAAAAAGGCACGAATAACGGTTTCAACAGCAGATGAGTTGAAATGGATGAAATTGGATAACTTTACAGAAATGGAAATGCACAATATTAGCAATGGCACGAACATTAATTCAGAAGCTCATCTTTGGATCAAATATGACAACATTTTTGTGAACAAACTGGCTTGGTCTCAGAGTGGCCTTAGGGCGATGGGTGGAGTTGATGTCCAAGGTTGGAGATTGGATTGGGGATAAAAAGCATTGAATTGAATTTATTGTCACGTGTACCGAGGCACAATGAAAAGCTTTGTCTTGCAAGCAATACAGGCAGATCACATAGTTAAGTAGCATAAATAAGTAAATAGTAGGTAAACATCAGCAAAAACAAAGATGCAGGTACAGGCGAATGTTAAGAGTTTGTGAGTCCATTCAGTATTCTAACAATAGTAGGGTAGAAAACTGGTGCGTGTTCAGGTTTCTGTTCCTCCTCCCTGATGGTAGAGGTTGTAGAAGAATGTTGCCAAGGTGGGATGGATTTTTGAGAATGCTGGTGGCTTTTCCTTGACAGCGGGCTTGGTAGGTGGATTCTATAGCTGGGAGGTTGTCCTTTATGATTGTCCAGGCTGAGTTCACCATTCTCTGTGTCTGTCTCCGATCTTGAATGATTACGGTTCCCATACCAGGTAGTGATACATCCAGACAGAACGCTCTCGATGGCGCACCTATAAAAGTTGGCAAGGGTATTTGCTGTCATTCCAGATTTCCTCAGCTGCCTGAGGAAGAAGAGATGTCTTGGGCTTTTGTAACCAGTGCGTCCACATGAAGAGTCCAAGAAAGCTTGTTGTGGATGACCACTCCCAGGAGCTTGACACTCTCCACTCGTTCCACCTCTGTGCTGTTAATGTATAGAGGGGTACGATTAACATCCTGCCACAAGTCAATAATGAGTTCTTTGGTTTTGCCAGCATTGAGAGCTAGGTTTTCCTCAGTGCATCATTTTTTCCAAGTCTTCCACCTCCCGTCTGTAGTCTGTTTTGTTGCCATCTGAGATTCGACTGACTATGGTGGTGTCATCAGCGAACTCCAGTTGCAGAGAGTGGGGCTTAGTCTGAGAGTACCAAGAATAGTAATCAGTCTCCAGTCTTTCAATGCCTTCAGTCTTTCCCAATATTTAATTGGAGGAAAGTTCTCCTCATCCACTACTGACATCTGATAAGCAGTTTAATAATTTTGCAGCTGTGCAAGAGTCAAAAGACCTGATTGTGTGGTGAAATTAGGTGTTGTCAGCATAAAAGTGAAAACTAATGCTGTGTATTTGGTGATGTCACGGAGGGGCAATACGATGGCGACTGAGGATTGATCCTTGGAAATTTAATTTGAAGTCATAAATACATCTAAGTGTCTTATATTACCATTCTGTATATAATATAAATTATACAAAATTGCAGAGATCTGTTACTGTGTGATTTAATTGTTTACATTCACTTCAATATCCTCAGCTTTTCTTTGAGGTCAAACTGACTTCAAGGTGAGTTACCTTGCATTGGAAATTTGGAACCAAGAGAACACACTGATAATTTTACTCCAGGCACTATTGAGGAGCAAAGAGGGTGGCACATTGGCTCACTGGTTAGCACTGCTGCCTCAGTGCCAGGAACCCACGTTTGATTCCAGCCTCTGGCAACTGTTTGTATGGAGTTTGCATATTCTCCCCATGTCTGCGTGCTTTCTTCTGGGTGCTCTAGTTTCCTCCCACAGTTCATTGACCATGCTAAAATTGCCCATTATATCCAGGGATGTGCAGGTTAGGTGTGTTAGCCATGGTAAATGCAGGGTTATAGGAATAGGGTAGAGGGAGAGATCTGGGAGAGATCCTCTTCAGAGGATCAATGTGGATTTGATGGGCGGAATGTCTACAATATAAATCTTCCAATTTTGCTCCAGTGCACTGTGAAGGTTTATTGCAATGGAGAGGTTGTATCCAACTGGCTGTTTTTCCTAGCCTGACTCTTGGCTCTCTGGGCTTAATTAAACCAGATACATTCCTTTATAGAGAATGTAAAGGGCCCAGATGGAACAGATAGGAAGAAAGATGTATTATCGTGAAGAGAGAAGTCAGTGACCAGAGTATTAAGCTTTAATGTAATTGAGGAAAGCATGCAAGGAGAATTAAGAATAAATACATTTCATTCGGAGTGGTTTAGGGTCTAGATCTCACTGACTGAATAAGTGGGAGGGGCAGACACCCTATGCACATTTAAAAAAAATAATAGTGCTTTGGACCAAGAGTTTGAACATAAGATTAGGCTGGATGGCTAGTAATGGCTAGTCAAGAGATAAACAATTGATTATGTCACAAGGAGGCCATTGGCTGTTCATGTTTATGTTGATTCTTTACAAGAGCAATTCTTTCAGTACCACCCTAACTCTGTAACCCTGAAATTGTTCACTTTTCTGATTTTTATCAACTTTATTGTTGAAAGCCATAATTGAATTTGCCTCCACCATACTTTTCTGTAGAACATTAGACTCTCTAAACACTTGGTGAAATGGAAGATCATCCTCGAATCACCATTGCTTCTTTTGCCAGTCATCTTAAGTTGGTATCCTTTGGTCCACAACTTTGAGAACAGTGTCTTTTAAATACCCTGAGGTTTTGGAGATTTTAAAAAATCTATCAAATCTCCTCTCCATTTTCTCTTTTTTAAGGAGAAAACTTGCTCTTCTTCAATCTGTTCATGTAATTGAAGTTCCTTATTCCTGGAACCTTGCTTGTAAACCTTTTCAGCACCCTCTCCAAAACATTCACATCCAGTTAAAACATGGTGTCTATAATTAGATACACTACCTGTTTGTAACGAATCAGTATTTCATAACATTTTGTAATAACCTCCTTACCTTTGGATTCTGTGCTTCCCTTTATACAAATTTGTAACCCCAAGTATCTTTTCAACAGTTTCTCAACCTGCCCTGCCACTTCAAACAATTCTGCACATTAACTTCCAGGCATCTTTGTTCCTGCAACCCTTTTACAATTGCATTCTTTAGATTATGTTGCCTGTCCTCTTTCTTTATTTGTCAGCAATTTTTTTCTGCAATTACACCGCCTTGTACCATTTCTGATGTATGCATATATAATATACATACACACTTCTTTATGTGCATACTTCTAGAATACAGAATTCTAAGTGTGGTCTGTCTCAGTGAATTTTTATGCATTATATAATTTTGGAGACTTTCAATCTAGTGTGCATTAATGTCAGCTGTAATAAATTGTGCTTGCTGTTCTGTAGGCAATTATTTGTGCCTATATACATTGTTATCATTTTCGCAGAATTGCATATTTCCAAGTATATGAACAGGAGTAGGCCATTGACACCCTACAACCTGCTGTTGCATTTAATGAAATGATACATGATACCTAATCCTCTGGGATTAGGTCCGAATTCTTGGACTGCACATGATCTTAAACTTTAGATAGAGGATGGATCACATTGGATCAACACTTTTTGATATTGCTCTTGTTGTGAAAGTGCTAATAGACTTTATTAATCAAAAAGGCTGGCTCAGGGACAAATCTCTTGCAGCTGTCAGAACGTTTGGGTTCAGAGGGCCTGAGCACTCGGCTTAATTTTATTGCCAGGTTGAGGATCTAGAAAAAAAATACTTAATTTTTAGAGCATCATTACAGCCCAAAAGTTCTTCACTGGACAAATATGTATTTCAAAGTGTCATCATTGGAAACATCTGAAACTGCGCATAGCGTAATAATGGTCAACTCATCTGATGGTGAAATTAGTTGATGATGAATGTCCCAGCTCTTGATTTTGGAAAAGACATAGAGTTAAGGCCCTTATGGTAGAGATGGATTTAAAGATCCTTTCCACTATTTAAAACAAAGAATAATTCTCTGTTTGCCAGAGAGTAAAGAGATTAACTGGTCATTTACCTTACTGCTGTTTACTAATTATCTAATTTACTACCCAGATAGCAAATTGCTACACTTTTAAAACTTGATTGACTGTGAATCTCTTAGAGTCATCCTGAGATTGTGAAAGCACTGTATAGTTTTATCATTCTTTTGTCACTTCTTCCATCTCTGGGTTTCGTGCTGATTTGATTTGCTTCTACTGTTGCTTTATTTAAAATGAGCTAACATCAAAATGAAGGACGTTATAACCAGAGACATTATTGGTCTCCGTGGGTTAATAACACACCATTTATATGTTTTCTGTAAAGAATATCTTAATTTGATTAATTAAAGATTAATTTGACATTATGTATAGAGAAAAATATTTTAGGTCATGAGCAAATAAGTTCATTGATCAAGTAAAATATGAGGGACATAGATAAGGTGAATAGCAAAGGGCTTTGCCCAAAGGTGGGGCAGTTCAAAACTAGGGAGCATATTTTTTAAGGTGAGAAGAGAAAGGTCCCTTTTAAATCTGAGCAGCAACGTTTCCACACAGAGGTTGGTTCATACGTGCAATGAGCTACCAGCGGAAATGGTAGATATAGGTACAGTTCCAACGTTTAAAAGACATTTGGTAGGAACATGAATAGGAAAAGTTTAAAGGGATATTGACCAAATGCAGGCAAGTGAGATTAGTTTAATTTGGGAAACTTGGTCAGCATGTACGAATTGGAGCGAAGGGTCTGGTTCTATGCTGTATGACTCTGACATGCGAATGAAATGAATGTTATATGTATTTTTCTTTGGCATGAGGAAGATTTTTTAAAAAAATGTCAGGACTGCCTTTTCTTTATCAATTTGTAGTTGACGGTTTTGAATTTCAGCAAGAAATTGCACTAGACATTGTGGCCACATGCTTAAATGCTACACTAATGAGAACTTTGATGCATCTTTAAAGGAAATTGGATTGAATAGACGGCCAAGTGAAGACGTAAAGTACCTTTCTGAATTGCATGTTCAAAACAAACTTAAAGTAAGAAAGATTTGCTCACCTTGTTTCACCAGGTGCACCACGTGAACTTACAGAAGAGGAAAGACAGCAAATTATTCACTCTGATGAATTCCTCACATTCTTTGATCACAGCACCAGAATAATTGAACGAGCTCTTGCAGAACATAAAGATCTCTTTTTTGACTACAGTGGCAAGGATTTAGAAGAAAAAGAAGGGTATTATTCGTTATTTTATGTATTTTGGCTAGACTGTTTCTGAACTGAACAGCATTTTTGACTTGCACTTTTTCTTAACAGAGAACTTCAAGGTGGAGCTAAACTTTCTATAAACAGACAGTTTTTTGATGAGCGCTGGTCAAAACATCGCGTTGTTACATGCATGGATTGGTCACCTCAGGTAGAATGTTCAACTTTTATTTTCTATGTGAGGGTACTTTTTCCACCTTGTCTTCATTAACCTTTTTCTCTTTACATACATCTTGAAGTTTTTACAATTAGCTTGCTCTTTGTACTGTTGTACTCTCTTTTCTTCCATTTTAATCAATTCTTTTGCATTCCTTTGCTGAAATCTAAACTGCATCTAACCCTCAAGTTTGCTTTTTTTTGGCCAATTTGTATGTCTCTTCTTTGGATCTTGTATTATCCTTAATTTCTCTTGTTAGCCTTGATTGGGCCACCTTTCTGGTTTTATTTTTGTGCCAGAAAGGAATGAATAATCATTGCAGTTTCTCCATACACTCTTTAAAAGTTTACCATTGACTTTCCACTCATCACTTTAACTAACATTTCCCAAGTTATCATAGCCAACTTTTGCCTCATACCATCATAGTTCCTTCATTTAGATTGAGGATCTAAGTCTCAGAATCAACCGTACCACGTTCCATCTTAATGAAGAATTCTGTCATATTATGGTCACTCTTATCCAAAGGGGCCTCGCACAGCTAGATTGCCAATTATTTTTTTCTCATTGCACTTTATCCAATCTAAGAGGGCCTGTTGTCCCGTTGGCAGTTAAACATGTTGATCCAGAAAACCACCTTGCACATAATCCAGGAATTCATCTTATGTGGCATTGTTGCTGATTTGATTTGCCCAATCTATATCAGGTTAGTATCTCTCATAATGACAGTTGTACTTTTATTGCAGCCATCTCTGATTTCCTGTTTCGTTCTTTCTTCAACTTTACCACTACAATTTATTTGTATAACTCCATGATCATTTTCTGCCCCTTGGTGTTTCTAAGCTCTACCAATACAGATTCCACTTCACTTCATAGTGGTCTCGTTTGCATTATTTTGCACTGTAGCCCTGTTTGATTCATGCCCTTGAATTTTCTGCCTATCACTTATCATCTTATCCATTCTATATTTTGTTTTTGACATTTTTGTCCTCCATCTTGTTTCCCTGTATAAATTCCCTGGCCTTTCTGGTTTAAGTCCTCCCTGAGTGTACTTGGAAATATTTCCCTTGGAAATCAGTTTTGTTCCTGATCTGGTGCAATCTGTCCAGCATGTATTGCTTCACCACTTCCTAATTCCTATGTTGTACTTTTAGGACATCGTCCCTTATTTTTACCTATGTTGTTGGTTCTGATGAGTTCTATGACCATTGGCTATTCACTCTCCCACTCCAGAATATCTTGTGCTGCTTCAAACCATTCTTGGACTCGAGCACCCAAGAGGCAACATACCATCCTAGAATCTTGTTTGTGGCCACAGCAGCACTCCGGGTAGAGTGCCCTATAGTAACAATCCCCTATTGTAGCATTTATAGGCTTATGCTTCTTCTTCCATGCAGCAAGGCCACCAAGGTGCAAAAAAAAATGGACTGTTGCTACTTTCCTCTGAGAGGTCATTCTCACCCAACAGTATCCATAGTGGTATATCTCTTTTGCAGGAGGTGGCCACAGGGGATTCCTGCATTGCATGCCTGGTCCTTTTCCTATGCCTGGTGGTCTTCCATTCTCTCTCTGTGTGTGCTATCCACGATACACTCAGCTGAGGGGATACTCAACAGTGTTCCAAGTCACTGATCAAGTTCTGGAATTGGGACTTCCAGGAGATGCAGATGGAGATACCTCCTGCACACATTTTGGTCCCAAGCACTGGAACTGTGCCCAACTTGCCACATAAGCAGGAGGAGTGCCTTGAGCTCCCCATCCTTGACTTACCCCATTTAAATTAGATACTATAATGATAGCTAGGGAAGTCATATTGAACATGGTAGAAAAAATGCTGGCACATAAAACCATACATCTCGGAATGCACTACTGGATTTTGCATGTATGCATTCAGTCATGGATTACATACTTCTCTGTGGTGTCCACTGTTAATATTTTACTTTTGCACTCTTAGTCTTGATACAGAAACCTTGAAGAAGCTATGTATTGAATAAAGTGTGACTGAGTCGTTATAATGTATTAAGTTCTTAATTAATAACCTGTTTGATTCTGAAAAATGAATTTTATGTTTAGAAAATAACATTTTATATATCATGATAAATTCACAATAAATCAATACATTGGTTAAGTTTATGATCTATTTTAGCCTCTACCTTAATCTAAAAGTAGAATATTGCAGATACTGGAATTCTGAAATAAAAGTAGAAAATGCTAAAAATACACAACAAGCCTGGTTGCATTCATGGAGAGACAAACAGTGTTTTAAGTTAGTGACTGAGCCTGAAGCAAAACTGCATACTTTACAGAAGATCTGTGTGAACTAGGCATACATGTTTAGCATCCTCAATCAGTCAGATTGAAGAATTCTCCCTGACATGCACAGTCTAAATCAGGAAAGACCTGTATAGAAAAACGAGTGGTTGTAGTCCGTCACTTAAATGTTATGTGTTTAACTTGCATCCCATCAATATCCTTAGTAACAAACTATTATATTTCACCACAGCCCTCTCTGATTCTCTAAAGGTTCTGAAATACTATGTAGATTTTCAGCTTGTGGCAGTTTGCAGCCTCATCTGTTTGTAATAGTGACTGATGTACAGCTAATATGTTAACTACCGAGTAGCATAGTATTGCTGTGCCTCAGGCAACTTACTGTTCCTGTTAATGTTTCTTTTCTGATCTTGCTGTCAACAGTATCCAGAACTACTTGTTGCTTCATATAACAACAATGAAGATGTTCCTCATGAACCAGATGGTGTAGCTCTTGTGTGGAACATGAAATTTAAGAAAACTACTCCAGAATATGTCTTCCATTGCCAGGTACAGTATGAGATCTCGTTCAGCCAAAGCCTTTATTTAATTCATTTAGAAATGTGGCCCATCGCTTAAGACTTTCTCATGCTTGTCAACTTAATGATTTAATTACTCTAGCATATACGTTAATTTTCAACACTTTTATGTTGGTAATAGTGTTAAATACTTTGTGTCACATGCTAGCTATATAAGATATTGTATATGTCATAGAGATGTAACAGCATGAAAACAGACCCTTCGGTCAGGCTATTCATATACCCATCCAGATGCCTTTTAAATGTTGTAATTGTACCAGCCTCCATCACTTCCTCTGGCAGTTCATTCCATACACACACCACACTTTGTTTAAAAAGTTGCCCCTTAGGTCTTTTTTAAATTTTTCTCCGCTCACCCTAAATGTATGTCCTCTAGTTCTGGACTCCCCCGCCCCAGGGAAAAGACCTTGTTTATTTACCCTGTCTATGCCCCTCATGATTTTATAAACCTCTATAAGGTCACTCCTCAGCCTCCAATACTCCAGGGAAAACAGCCCCAGCCTTATTTAAGAAGGATAGGGATGATGTAGGTATTTGTAGTCCGGTGAACCTGATGTCAGTGGTAGGAAAGCCTCAGAAGATACTGAGGGTTAGGATCTATTTACATTTGGAAGAAAATAGGCTTGTCAGTGACAGGCAGCATGGTTTTGTGCAGGGAAGGTCATGTCTTACCAACTCAGTAGAATTCTTTAAGGATGTGACTAAGTTGATTGATGAGGGAAGGGCTGCAGATGTCATATAAGGCATTTGATAAGGCTCTCCATGGTAGGCTGATGGAGAAACTAAAGTCGCATGGGGTCCAGGGTGGACTAGCTAGATGAATGGAGAATTGGCTGTGCAGCAGGAAATAGAGAGTAGTGGAAGGGAGTTACTCAAAATGAAGTACTATGACCAGTGGTGTTCCACAGGGATCCGTATTGGGACCACTGTTGTTTGTGATATACATAAACGATCTGGAAGAAAGTATAGGTGTTCTGATTAGCAAGTATGCAGATGACACTAAAATTTGTGGAGTATCAGATATTGAAGGGGACTGTCAGAGTGCAGTAGAATGTAAATAGCTTGGAGAGTTGAGCAGAGAAATGGCAGATGGAATTCAATCTGGCTAAATGCGAGATGATGCATTTTGGAAGATCTAATTCAAGAGCAAACTTTACAGTAAATGGAGAAGTCCTGAGGAAAATTGATGGAAAAAGAGGGATCTGGGTGTTCAGGCCTATTGTACCCTGAAGTTAGCAACACAGGCCGATAGAGTGGTCGAGAAGGCATATGGTTTGCTTTGCCTCATCAGACAGGGTACAAGTGTTGGCAGGTCATATTATTGTTGTATAGGACTTTGGTTTGGTCACATTTTGAATATTGTGTACAGATCTGGTCACCACATTACCAAAAGGATGTGGATGCTTTGGAGAGGGTGCAGATAAGGTTCACCCTGATATTGCCTGGTATGGAGGGCACTAGCTATGTAGAGAAGCTGAGTAGATAAAGATTATTTTCATTAAAAAGATGGAGGTTGAGGGGGGGGGGACCTCATTGAGGTCTACAAAATCATGAGAGGTATAAACAGAGTGGATAGCAAGAAGCTTTTTCCCAGTGTGGGGGACTCAATTACTAGAGGCCATGAGTTCAAGGTAAGAGGGAAAATGTTTAAGGGAGATATGTGTGGAAAGTTCTTTACACAGAGGGTAGTAGATGCCTGGAAGGTGTTGCCAGCGGAGGAGGTAGAGGTGGGCACAATAG
This sequence comes from Chiloscyllium punctatum, assembly GCF_047496795.1. Lineage (NCBI taxonomy): Eukaryota > Metazoa > Chordata > Chondrichthyes > Orectolobiformes > Hemiscylliidae > Chiloscyllium > Chiloscyllium punctatum. The sequence goes on along the minus strand of NC_092748.1, from coordinate 58,186,635 downwards.
TGTCATTTAAGATGTATCTAGACAGATACATGAATGGGCAGGGAGCAGAGGGATATAGATCCTTGAAAATAGGTGACAGGTTTAAATAGAGGATCTGAATCAGCACAGGCTTGGAGGGCTGAAGGGCCTGTTTCTGTGCTGTAATTTTCTTTGTCCTTTGCATTCATCCTCTCTCCATAGCTCATATCCTCCAACCCTGGCAGCATCCTTGTAAATCTTTTCTGAGCTCTTTCAAGTTTCACAATATCTTTCCGATAGGAAGAAGGTAGACCAGAATTGCGCACACTATTTCAAAAGTGGCCGAATCAATGTCCTGTACAGCTACAATATGACCTCCCAACCCCTGTACTCAATGCTCTGACTAATAATGCAAAGCATACCAAATGCCGCCTTCACTATCCTATCTACCTGTGACTTTCAAGGAACTATGAACCTGCACTCCAAGGTTTTTTCATTCAGCAACACTACCCAGGACCTGACCATTAAGTATATAAGTCCTGCCTTGATTTGCTTTTCCAAAATGCAACACCTAACATTTATCTAAGTTAAACTTCATCTCCCACTTCTCAGCCCATTGGCCCATTTGATCAAGATCTTGTTATACTCTGAGGTAACTTTCTTCACTGCCCACCAAACGTCCAATTTTGGTGCCATCTGCAAACTTACTAACTATACCTCCTATGTTCACATCCAAATCATTTACATAATGGCAAAAAGCAGTAGACCCAGCATTCATCCTTGTGGCACTCCACTGGTCACTGCTTCCAGTCTGAAAGGCAACCCTCCACCACCATCCTCTGTCTTCCAGCTTTGAGCCAGTTCTGTATCCAAATGGCTAGTTCTCCCTGTATTCCATGTGATCTAACCTTGCTAACCAGTCTACCACGAGGAGCCTCTCGAATGCTTCACTCAAGTCCACATAGGTCACATCCACCGCTTTGCCCTCATCAATCCTCTTCATTACTTCTTCAGAAAACTCAGTCGAGTTCGTGAGACATGATTTCCCATGCACAAAGCGATGTGGACTATCCCTAATCGGTCCTTGTCTTTCCAGATACATGTCATTCCTGTTCCTCAGGATTCCCTCCAACAACTTGCTCACCACCGATGTCAGGCTGACCGGTCTATAGTTCCCTGGCTTTTCTTTACCACCTTTCTTCAATACTGGCACCATGTTAGCCAACCTCCAGTCTTCTGGCACCTCACCTGTGACTGTTGATGATACAAATATCTCAGCAAGGGCCCTAGCAAACACTTCCCTAGCTTCCCACAGCCTTCTGGTGCACACCTGATGAGTTTCTGGGGATTTATCCACCTTTATGTTTAAAGGCATCCAGCACCACCACCTCTGTAATATGGACATTTTTCAAGATGACACCATCTGTTTCCCCTCATTCTATATCTTCCGTGTCCTCCTTCACAGTAAACATTGAGTTACTTTTTAGTATCTCTCCCATCTCCTGCGGTCCACACATAGGCAGCCTTGTTGATCTTTGAGGGGCCCTATTCTCTCCCTAGTGACCCCTTTGTCTTTAATGTATTTATATAATCCCTTTGGATTCTCCTTAGCCCTATTTGCCAAAGCTGGCATGTCCCCATTTTGCCCTCCTGATTTCCCTCTTAAGTATACTCCAACCGCCCTTATACTCTAAGGGTTTACTTACTCTCTGCTGTCTATACTTGGCATATGCTTCCTTCTTTTTCCTAATCAAAACCTCAATTTCTCTAGTCATCAAACATTCCCTACACCTACAAGCCTTGCTTTTCACCGGAACAGGAATTTACCTTCTCTGGACACTTGTCATCTAACTTTTGAAAATTTCCCATTTCCAGCAGTACCTTTACCTGCAAACACCCCCCCCCCCCCCCCCCCCCCAAACACCCCAAACACCCCAAGTCAACTTTGGAAAGTTCTTGTCTAATGTCTTGTAACAATGGAAATGAATTTGGTGAATGCATTCATAATAGATGTCAGCTATCCCAGTGTTATTTGCATGGCTGAAAAATCCAGTTTCAACAAAGAAGCTATTTTCCAGTCTCAGCAATATTCAGCTGGTAAGGATTAGGTATGAACAATGCAAGTCAACACTTTTCTCTGTTTTGCCTTCCAGCTAAAACAGCTCTGTGAGATTAATAACTATGTTTAGAAAAGCTGGTCATACCACTAAATATATCCCATAACTACATTGACCATTTATCATTGTTACTATTGTTATGACACAGATAGCAAACCAAACCAAATCAGCCTTACTATCACTGGATTTGCAACACATTTAAATTAAAACATTCAATGACTCTCAAAATTGCCCAGTTGTTCGAACAAGATTTTATTAATCATACAATCCCTGCAGTGTGGAAACTGGTCATTTGGCCCAACAAGTCCAGACTGACCTTCTGGAAAGTATTCCACCCAGACCCACTCCCCAACCTTATTAATCTACATTTTCCCTGGCTAATGCATCTAGCTTGCACATCCCTGAACACTATGGACAATATAGCATGGCCAATTCACCTAACCTACACGTGTTTGGACAGTAGGAAGAAACCAGAGCACCCGGAGGAAACCCATGTAGACTTGGAGAGAATGTCCAAACTCCACACAGACAGTCGCCTGAGGCTGGAATTGAACTCTGGTTCCTGGCACTGGGAGGCAGCAGTGCTAACCACTGAACCACCGTGACACCATTAATAAGAGATTTTGGACACTACATTTATAGCTTAAACAAAAATTAACAATGTATTGTCAACAATATAATTTTAGTTGAACACTGATGTTCAAGGTCAACTAATATTTTAATGTGCAACCTAAAAAAGTCTTTTTTGATCAATCCTCCAGTCACACAGACAGCAGACCATGGCTAAGGGAAAATTAAAGAAAATAAGTGAATTGTAATTTGCTGGTTAAATAAATCATTTCATATGATGGATATCAGTTTTTCATAAAATCCTGGGAGAAAGCTTTGTATGTATTTAGAGCTTGTTTGAAATCTGAAGTCACTGGTGAATGCAAATTGTTTCTGAAGGTCTTCTGAAACTTTCACTTATTTCCTACTGACAGGGATTCTTTTCTCAGAACATTTAACAATTCAATAACTTGATGGAAAATTAGAGACAGCAAAACACAGCAGCAGTCTCTGGAGCTTCTAAAAACCTAGTCAGAAAGGTTTTTGAAATTTCTTTCCAATCAAAGTTCTCGGTGATCGGCTGATTAGAACTGGTCTTTACTTGATTGACCAATTCAACATCCAACCAGCTGGGCAAAGCAGCATCTTGGTGCCAAAGTGTCTAGTGTCCTTAAAATAGTAATTGCATTGCAGTATTTTCTAGGCCAGTTCACATCTATCTTTGTTTACTTCTTTAAAACCAACTTTCAAAGTTTAATTCTTAACCTTAACTGTCAGTTCCAAACCAAAACAAAAGAGAGGGCCTCTAACTATACAGAGTTAAACATGCAAATGAGTAAAATGGAAGTATTTATAATTGTTGTCGGAAATATGGCTGAAAGGATAGACATTTTGGCAAAGCTCCTCATTTTGCACTTGTCAGGACAAACAGAAAAATGTTAAATCTCAAACAGTGGCAACAACATATCCTGAAGGAAGTGCAGATTGTTTGGCTGATCAACTGTTTTTGACTGAAGTGGTTCTGTAATGAAAACAATGGGGAATTGTAGTCCCTCTAAACTCATAGGTAATTCAAAAAACATGAAAGGCTTAAAATCCTTCCTTTGCAGGGAGCAAGTCCTTGCTTATGTATATATGTTGGTTCCAGCAAGTGTAAATGTACCATGTTACACCTTTGACTGCTTATCTTAAGTTAGTTGCCAGTTGAGCAATTGGCACAGTCACGATTGTTCAGCAAATGTTGCCCAACTATAAAATTCTATCTAACAGTGGATATTTTGTTTTGTATGTTGTAAAGGTTTGTGTCTGTCTGTAGCAAACAACTGAAGACGTGCAGTTTGATTCAATCAGCCACTTGCTGAGATATATGACTTATCTATCTGGCGTCATGCCAGTACTGAAAAGATTTCCTAGCGACCATACAGTTGAGTATAGTGTATGAATTTTGGTGACATTGTGATACTAGGTGCTTAAATTTTATATCCTAATGATTGATTGATTGAATTACTGGGAGTAACGAGGACCTGTAGTTTTTCTATTGGCTGAGGCACTGTCGTGAAGAAAACAATCAGAGACAACTTGTCAACCAACCAGTACTCCACTCTCCTTTGGTATGAATTGTTTGAAATTTGGCATTTTTGAGTTTACCCTTATGTGTTCAACCTAAAATGGTTAGGAAACATGCCTTTCTTAATAGCAACATAGAAAATAATCTTTCAAATTTCAGAAGTGAATTAACACAGTCACATTTGCAAAGATTATGAAGATTATTATGAAGATTATACCTGTGTCCTCACAATGGATATGTGTATGGGTTAAAAGACTATACACTTGCAATATTATGCAAATTTGATATTGGCCCAAATGGTGTAGAATCCACATTGGTGGAGTTAAGCAATAACGAGGAGAAGGCAACGTTGGTGGCAGAGATCTACAGGCACCTAGTTATGTAGGAGAAGTATTAAATCAGGAGATAATGAGGGCATATGAGAAAGGCAGTATATTAATTATAGGTGATTTTAATCATACAGATTGGAAAAATAAAATTGTCAGAGGTAGCTATGAGGAAACATTTGTAGGTATACTCAAAATAGTTTCCTCGAATAATATATTCGGATCTAACCAGGGATCAGGCTGTTTTGGATCTGGTAATGTATAATGAGGCAGGTTTAATAAATGATCTTAGTTTCCCTTGGGAGCAGTGACCAAAATATGGTAGAATTTAGCATTCATTTGAGAGCAAGAATTTGAATCGGAGATAACTGTGCTAAAATGAAAAAGGTGGGAATGAGGTCAGAATTGGTTGGAGTGGATAGGGAGAAGAGTTTAGCAGAAAGGATGTTTAATGAACAATAGCAGACATTTGACTCACGGCAAAGATATTTTCCAATGAGAAAAGAAGATTCTAGAAAGGTGTTAAACTAACCACAACTAACCAGGAAGTTAAGGACTGTATCAAATTGGGGGGAAAAAAATACAATGTAGCAAAGATTAGAGGAAAGCCAGAGAATTGGGAAGGTTTTAAAAGCCATCAAAACATGACCTGAAAAGTAATGAGGGAGAAAATAAGCAATGGGGATAAACTAGCAAGTAATATAGAAACAGGTAGTAAGAGCTGATTTAAATACATGAAAAAGGAAGAAAGAGGCAACAGTGAGTGTGGATTTCTCAGAGAACAAGACTGGGGAAATAATACTGGGGAGCCACAAAACGGCAGAAGAGTTCATAATAGCGGATATTAATAGTGTCCCAAAAATATTAAAGAATCATAGGGCTAAAGTATGGAGGCATTGTGGTCATAGAGAAAAGAAATAAAACACTAACTATCACTAGAGAAATGTACTTGGGAAATTAATGGGTCCAACTGACAATAAGTTCCCTTTGGCCTGATGGGTTGCAACCTATGATTTTAAAGGAAGCACCTACAGGGATAGTGGATACACTGCTTGTAATCTTCCAAGAATTTTTAGATTCTGGAAAAGTCCCACAGGATTAGAAAAGTGCCAATGTAACCCCCTTATTCAAAAAGGGGGACAAAAGCCAGTTAGTTTAACATCTGTTATTGGGAAAATATTATGAGCATTATAAAGGATGTAATAAAACAGCATTTAGAAACACATAAAGCAAAAACAGGTTGCTGCTAAAGCTAAGCAGTTCTGGCAGCATCTGCGAAGAGAAATCAGAGCTAACATTTCAGGCTGGTGATCCTTCCTCAAATCTCTGGTTCTAAGGAAGGGTCATTGGACCCAAAATGTTTAATTCTTGATTTCTCTTCACAGATGCTGCCAGAACTACTTAGCTTTTCCAGCAACTTCTGGTTTTGTTTCTGATTTACAGCATTGCAGTTCTTTCAGATTTTAGAAACCTATACTATGATCAAGCAGTGTCAACATGGCTATATGAAAGGGAAATTATGCCTGACAAACTTAATCCAGTTTTTTTGAGGAGGTAACAAGTGCAGAGATGAAGGGAGCTAGTAGCTGTAATACATTTGGATTTCCAAAAGGTATTTGTTGAGGTACCATATACAAGACTAGTTAATAAGATAAGAATCCATGAGCTTGGGAAGTATATTAGAATAGATAGAGGATAGAATAAAAGATAGATACTGTTGGTTCTGATATGATGCAATAGTTCCATTCTCATGTGATCTCGTGTTATAAGAAAATCGCGCAATAACTGCCATTTAAACTAACCAGGCTAGAATCACGTTATAGCTAATACGGGTAAGAAAAGTTTGCTTTCTGCAAATAACAGTCTAAGTACTTCAATCATGTTAAAGCCAATTTGTGTTGAAGGAACACCTGTTATAGCAGAACCAATTGTAGTTAGGATAAAAGAGGCATTTTCAGATGGCATCCTGTAGCTATGGAGTGCCATAGGGATCAATGCTGATGTCACAATTATTCGCAGTATTTTTTATTGACTTAGATGACGGAAGTGAATGTACTATCATCATGTTTGAAAATGACATAAAATTAGTGGGAAGGTAATAGTGAGGATGACACAAGAGGTCTACAGTTATAAACAAGTGAAATGAGTAAACAAGAACTCAGCAGGTGGAATATAATGTGGGAAAGTGATAGGTCATGCATTTAGACAGTAAGAATTGAAGAGTTGGAGGTTATTTAATTGGAAAAGACAGCAAAAAAGCTGCAATACAGAGGGATTTGCGAGTTCCAATGAGTGAATCACAAGAAGCTAGCATCGAAATTCAGGTAATAGGAAAGGCAAATGGGCTGTTACCCTTCATGCCACAGGGAATAGCAGATAAAAAGGTGGCTTTGCTAAAACTATACAAGGTACTAGTCATCACAACTAGAATACTGGAGTAGTTTGATCCCATTTTCCATGGAAAAGTATTCTGGCATCAGAGGCAGTCCGGATAATATTCATTACCTTGACCCTGGAAATGGAGGGGTTCTCTTATGAGAGGTGGAATGAGTTGGGCCTGTACTCAATGGAGTTTAGAAGGATGAGAGGAAACTTTACTGAAATGTTAAGAATCTTTGGGGTTTGATAGGATAGATGCAGAGAGGTAGTTTCCCCTTATGGGAGAGTCTAGGACCAGAGGTCATAATCTTAGACTAAGGAGATGCCAGTTTAGCACTGAGATGAGGAGGAATTTGTTCTCTCAGCAATATAGTGATTCTGTGGATTTCTTTACCACAGAGGGCAGTTGAGGATGGGCTGTTCAGTATAAGGCTGAGACACACACATTTCCAATCATTAAGGGAATTGAAGGTTATGGGAATAAGGCAGGAAATTAGAATTGAGGATAATCAGATAAGCCATAATCGCGTTAAATGGCTGTATCGATTTGATGGCCTACTCCTGCTATGGTCTGTTATTGCAAAGAAATAAGTCAAGCTGAAAGATTAATTTAAATTGTCTAATGGATGTGAGATTAAAAAGCATCTGAATGAGCATAATATTCTGGTTTAGTCCTTAATGGAACTACCTAGCTAATGTAATTGAAATTTGCTCTGTTCCTTTTTCTTGATAGACAACTGACTTTATTATGTTTTTCAACAGTCATCTGTGATGTCAGCATCCTTTGCACGATTTCATCCAAATCTTGTAGTTGGAGGAACATATTCTGGCCAGATTGTGCTCTGGGATAATCGCAGTAATAAAAGGACACCAGTCCAAAGAACACCACTCTCTGCTGCTGCTCACACGGTACAGTTCAAAAATAACAACTAGCTAAATTAAGATTTTGAAGATCAGAGATTAAAAATCATTTTTGAAAAAAATTGTAGAATTGACCTTTTAATGTTTTTTAAACTTTGCATGTATTGGTAAAATGATTAAAACATTTATAACAATCATATTGGACAAGGTATTAAGCAGAAACTGATCTGCCTACAGCATCCAGTCTACTGTGTGAATGTCGTTGGTTCCCAGAATGCTCATAACTTGATCAGCGTTTCTACTGATGGGAAGATCTGCTCATGGAGCTTGGATATGCTTTCTCAGCCACAGGTAAAGAAAATCTAATTTAAAAATTGCATGGTTGTTACAGTTCTTTGATTTTCAGTGCATTTTTATTATGCCATATGAGATTGGAGTACAATGTTAATAAATGAGAAGTCATCCATTTTGGTAGGAATAGCAGTAAAAAGGATTGTACTTGAATGGTAAAAAAAATTGCAGCATGTTGCTGTGCAGAGGGAGCTGGGTGTCCTTGCGCATGAATCACAGAAGGTTGGTCTGCAGGTGCAACAGGAAATTAAGAAGGCAAATGAAATTTTGCCCTTCATTGCTAAAGGGTTTGAGTTTAAAAGCAGGGAGGTTATGTTACAGCTGGTGCTGGTGAGACCACACCTGGAGTACTACATACAATTTTGGTCTCCTTACTTGGGAAAGGATGTACTGGCATTATAGGGGATGCAGAGAAAGTTCAGATAGCTTGATTCCGGAGTTGAGGGGATGGCTTATGAGGAGAGACTGAGTAGACTGGGATTATATTCTTTGGAATTTAGAAGAATGAGGGGGAAATCTTACTGAAACACACAAAATTATAAAAGGAATAGAGAAGATAGAAGTAGAGAGGATGTTTCCACCAGCGGGTGAAACTAGGATAAGAAGGCATAACCTCAAAATTAACGGGAGCAGATTTACAACTGAATTGTGAAGGAACTTCTTCATCGTGAGGGTTGTGAATCAATGCATTCCCTGCCCAGTGAAGTAGTTGAGGCTTCCTCAGTAAATGCTTTCAAAGCTAAGATAGATAATTCTTTTGAACAGTAAAGGAATTAAGGGTTACAGTGAGAGGGTGGGTAAGTGGAGCTGAGTCCACAAAAGGATCAGCCATGATCTTATTGAATGGTGGAGCAGGCTCGAAAGGCCAAATGGCCTACTACTGCTCCCAGTTTTTATATACTTGAACTAGAGAAACCAGTTAAAGGCAGTCCTTTAACAGTTTTACGGACTAACAATATGGCTTATTCTTAATAGCAAATACATTTTGTTCATTATTTTTAAAAATAATGTTGGGAAAGAAAGCTCTGAATTTAGATTTCTACCTTTATTTATCTCTATTGTAAAACACCTAATGCGTCATCTCCTCAGCTCCTGAAGTTTGTGAACTGAAAACATGCCCTGAGATCCAACCACTGTAAGGAGCTGAATGTGTTTCTGTTTTCTACTTCTCCATGATCAAAGTGTTGAAACAACAATAATACTGTGCCACTGTTCTCCCTATATTTTCCTGCATTTAACTACTAAATTTGCATGTTTGGTTTTTTTAATACAAAAGTTAACATTAAATTCTGAAAAGTATCAATTGCACAGCAGTTCAAACTTTACAGTTACAGCAAAAACTACCATAGATGCCGCCTAGGCACAGGCAATAAATGCTGACCAGTCAGCAATGATTATATCTCTCAAAAATGAATAAATAAAAATGTATTATCTGTTAATCTCAAAATCATGGAACAGTTACAGGGAAACCATTCGACACACTGTGGTGCACTAAATTCAGCAAATTAGTTATTTGTCTATTGCCGTTGCTCCACCTTATACCTGTAGACCTGCACATTGCAGCAACCAATCCAATATTCTTTTGAATACTTAACCTGCCTCCACCACAGTCTCAGGAGGTGCATTTCAGACCTTAACCACTTGAAAGGAGTAAACATATTTTTCTTGTCTTATTTTTACTTTTGCCAGTTATTTTAAATCTGTAACAAAAAACCCCCACAGAGTTGCAGATGCTGGAAATCTGAAACTCAAGCCCAGTAGCAACTGTGGAGAGAAAGCAGAGTCAATGTTTTGGGTCCAGTGCCTCTCCTTAAGAACTGATACTAGCTAGGGAAAAGTGGTATATATGTTGATGACAAGGAGTGGGGGAGGAAGAGAAGAAGTAAATGATAGATAGTGAAGGAGTCTAGAGAGAAACAACAGCAGCTGGGCAGATGAAAGAATGGAAAATGGTGAGCTGAGGAGAAAGAAAACCTCCTGATGGGGACCATTAGTATATGAAACTAGGTTGGCTGAGATGAAAGCAGCCCATGTGATGACAAGGCCTGGTGTGTGGGGTAGATGAAGGAGATGGAAGAATATGCCCAGGCATGAAAATTATTGAACTCCGTTTTGAGTCCTCAAGGTTGTGGAGTCCCCAAGCGGAAATTGGGACGTTATTCTTTCAGCTTGCACCGAGTCTTTCTGCAGTACTGCAGCAAACCTGAGCCAGAGATGTTGGTGTGGAAGACGGTGGTGTGTTGCAGTGTCAGGCAACTGGAAACTCGAGGTCATTTTTGAGGACACAACTTAGATGTTCTGCAAAGCAGTCTGTTTCATCTTCCCAGCGTTTCTGCATTTTCTCAATCAGCAAGACTGCCTAATTCTCTCATTACATTGCCATTTTTGTCATGCCTCAGCTCATCTGTTGCTGAAGCTTTCATCCATGGCCTTATTACTTCTGGACCTTATTCCACTGCTCTCCTGACTGCCCATCCAGCGAGCATATTATATGAACTTGAGCTCATGCAAACCTCTGCTGCCTATAGACTTATTTACCCAGAACCTGAGTGTTTGCTGCACAGCATAAGTTCTGTACTGACATTCCCTCAGCCTTTAAAGTTTTTATCCTTGTTTCTAAATCATACAATCGTTAAAAAAATGAGCAGGGGTTGGCTACTCAGCCCTTCAAACGTACTTTTCCATTCATTATGATCATGGCTGATCATCCATTGCAACAGCCTGTTTCTGCTTTTTCACCCTATCCTTTGATCTCATTAGCCCCAAATGCTATACTGAACTCCTCCTTCAAAGAATGCAAGTTTTGGCCTTGACAACTTTCTGTGGTAGCAATTCCACAGGCTCACCAATCTGGGTGAAGAAATGTCTCCACATCTCAGTCCTAATTCGTTTACACTGTATTCTTAGAATGTGACCCCTGGTTCTGGACCTCCCTGTAATCAGGAACATCCTTCCTGCATCTACCCTGTCTAGTCCTATTAGAATTTTAGTTTTCAATGAGATCCACCTCTTGTTCTTCTTAACTTCAGAAAATACAACCCTAACTGATTTAACGTCGTCTCATATGTCAGTCCTGTCATCCCTGGAATTAGCTTGGTGAATCTTTGCTGCACTCTGTATAGAAAAAACATCCTTCCTCAGAGAAGGAAGGTAACTTCACATTTATACATATTATACTGAATTCAGCATGCATTTGCCCACTCAATCTGCTTGTTCAAATCACAGTGAAGCACCTCTGCATCCTCCTTACAGCTCACCCTCTCACTCAGCTTCGTGTCATCTTGTTGGGTCCTTCTGTCGACACTGAACCCATTCTCCTCTTGGCTGGGTATATAGGCATCTTGCTTCTCCTCCAATTCTGATTATATTTAAGAGAGAGACTGATGATAATTCCTTTTGCTTAGCACCAAATAATTTCTTTTCAAAATTTAATAGCATCAGATGTGAATGCAGATCCCACCTACAACATCAAAACTCTTTCTGTGCTCCTGACATTCAGTATTTCTGACAACCCCTTATGACATATCTTGCCTTCACAACATGTTGGAGCAAGTAACTAATCAGGTAAAATGCTTTTGTCACCTTGATTCACAAAGACAGTAATACATCAACAACAATGTTTTGTTTTGCACAGGACAGCATGGAGTTGATGCACAAGCAATCCAAAGCAGTGGCTGTTACTTGCATGTCCTTCCCATTGGGTGATGTTAATAATTTTGTGGTTGGTAGTGAAGAAGGTTCTATATACACAGCATGTCGCCATGGAAGGTAAGACAGAAAATATTTGAAATGCTTTGTTTTAATTATTTCCCTGTAAGATTCCAGTTTACATTCTGCTAATGAAAAATAAGTCTGTACTGATTTTTGAAAAAATCACTTTGTCATTAGAAATTTTGAATGTAAACCTATTGAAAACCTCAGAGAGCAGGGCATAGTTGCATAGTGTTAGGACTGCTGCCTCTCAGCATTAAGGACCCAGATTCGGTTCTAGCATTGGGGGACTGCATGGACTTTTACTAGGTGCTTCAGTTTTCTCCCACAGTTTAAAGATGTACAAGCTCAGTGCATTAGCTATGGTAAATGTAGGATTACAGGGATAGGGTCGGAGGCTAGGTCAGGTTAGGGTGCTTCTGGGTCAGTGCAGACTCAATGGACTGAATGGCCTCTTTCTGGACTATAAGGATTCTATGTGCTTATGAGGAATTAATTAATTTTGAAATTGAATAATTTGTGTGTAAAAGCTTTAGTGCTTATTTAAACAAATAAACTTACTTTGGTGTCAAATTTTCACTTGTTGCCCCCACCGTACCATCTTATTACTATTCCCAAATGGCCCACAATCACAATTCTTAAGTATTGACAAAAAACTGAGTTGGATCATCTACAAAAATGTTAGGCCCACTCGATCAGGACGGAGGCTGGCATTCTGAGATGAGTAGTTAAGCACCCAACTCCCCAAACCTTCTCCACCTCATGGATTGCTTTCTACCTGCTTTGATCGTTAATAACTCTAGCCAGCGGGTAACTCCACTCCAGCCAGCGGGTAACTCCACTCCAGCCAGAATAAAGTTGGATATTCACCAACTACTGTTAAACATCCACTCCTTTAGTCATCAGCTCACAGCCACTACAATGTATACTATTTACAAGATGTGATGCAGCAATCCATTAAGGTTTCTTGGCAGGCAAACCTGTAATCTTTACCAACCACAAAACCCAAGGGAAATATTTGAGGGGAGAATACCATAATCCCTTTAAAGGTTCATGGTCTCCACAAACAGTCTCTCACATTTAATTGCATCACATGTACGGCATGGAAACAAACCATTCAACTAAACTGGTCTTTATTAATCTTTATTACTCAGTCTCCTCCCACCCTACTTCATCAAACCATTTCATCATAGCCTTTCAATCTCTCTCTCGTGCCTATAAAGTATCCCCATTAAGGACACGTAGATTTTTTTTCTCCCAGTTATGTTTTTGCATTGTTCCACTCTCTTGAGTGAAAAGCTTTATATCTTATTGACCTTGTTAGTGATCAGCTTCTAAATATAATCTCTGGTTTTGGACTCCCATAAGCGGAAACCTTTTCTCTACTACTTTCAGGTCAATAACTGTGCATTTGTTTAGGACCTTTAATAGAACTCTAGTGAATGTAATCCTACCCAATTCAACATCTGCTCATACATCAGTCAATATGTCTTATTTATGCATTTGTGAAATACTATATCTCTCTCACATGCTTTAATACTTGAGTTCTTTAAATCTTTAATTGTTTTATCTCCTCCTTTATTAAACATATACTAGGGGTATTTTTTTCTTCTGTTTCAAATTTGCCTTGTTAATAGCAGTTATTTCATATAATTTTGAAATATGCTTGACTGTTGAACAATCTTTTGCCTGAAATGCATTATTCACATTACAATTCAAAGGACATTAAAGTTGTAAAGCTATAATCATAGAAATTTACAGTTTTTAGATCAGAGTGGTGCTGAAAAAGCACAGCAGGTCAGGTAGCATCCGAGGAACAGGGAAATCGACGTTTTGGGCAAAAGTCCTTCATCATAGAAATTTACAGCCTGCTAAGAAGCTTTTGAGTCTCTCTCAACTGTACTAGTCCTTGAAAGAGTCCAATTTCATCCTTAGCTTTTCCTCCTAACACTACAAATGATCCCTCATTAATTACTTATAAACTCCCATGAAATCTGATCTACCACCATTTCAGGTAATATGTTCCAGATCTGACCAATCCTCAAAAGAAATTTCTCCTCCTTCCTTTTCTAGATCTTTAAACAATCGTTTAAAATCTGATCTCTGGTTATTATTTACTTGCTGTGAAGGCAGTATTTTCTCTATAGTATACTTATCAAAGTCATTAACAATTTGAAATCCTTTAAGTCTCCTCATAACTTTCTCTAAGAATAATCCTAGCATCTCTAATCTCTTCACATTGCAGGTATTAGAGATTTCAGTTATCCCCTAGTGAACGTTCTCTAGGTCTTAACATCTTCCCTAAACTCTGGTCTCCAGAATTGTGTATAGTACTCCAGCTGAAACTGAAAAATATTCCATTTTTTTTTTGTTAAACCATCCTAACACCTTCCATCACCACATTGAATCATTGGCATTCTCTTAGTAACCAATGGAAGTCCAATGTGGGGATGATTGGCTTGAATACACTCACATGGAGAAGATTGGTATCTTGGAATCAGTCAGATTATTGAACTAGTGTCTCAAATACAACAAAAGGAACTTGACAATCCAGAACAATTTCATTCAGCTTTCAGTAATAACAAATAATTTTATTTACATAGTGCCTTAAATATAAACAAAAGACACAAAGCATAACAAAGGTATGTTAGAAGCTAGAGGATTTTAAAGTTTGGATATGAATATTGATGGCATTTGTTGCCGTTGAGAAGGTTACTGTGAGCTATCATGTTGAACCTCTGCAGTGATTGTGGGTGATGCCCGACAGTTTTGCTGGTTGGGAGTTCCAGAAAAATGCATCAAAGAAGAACCAACAATACATGTCCAAGACAGGATAGAATGTGACTCAAAGGGGTACCTGAAAGTGATGGTGCACTTGCACACCTTGTCCTTCATGATGGAGCACAAGGATTTAGAGACTTGGGAGTTCTAAACCTCAAACAAGATATAGAGTCCTAGAGATATGTAGCACAGAAACAGACCCTTCGGTCCAACTTGTCCATGCTGAGCGATATCCCAAGCAAATAGTCCTTTCTGCCAGCATTTGGCCCATGTCCCTCTAAACCCTTCCTATTCATATACCCATTCAGATGTCTTTTAAATGGTATAAGTGTACTAACCTCCACTACTTCCTCTGGCTAGATGAATGGGTCTCAAAATTTAGTGTGAGGATTGAGTAAACTACAGTAAAAGTGAGCTTGTCTAAGCACTATGATCACTTGAAGCATTTTTCTTTTTCAAATTATCTAGCTTATTTATTATACTAAGCAATTAATATTTCTGTGCTGTATGACTCTCACATTTCCAGCGTAGAACATACAGTGAATCTTTCAATTACCTCATATGCCTTGAAAGCTGTTACGGAGTCAGAGTCCAACAGCAGTGAAACAGATCATTTGGTATCTCATCCATGCCGACCTAGTTTTCCAAACTAAATAGTCCTACTTGCCTGTATTTGGCCCACATCCCTTTAAACCTTTCCTATTCAAGTACCTCTCCAAATGTCTTTTAAATGTTGTAACTGTACCTGCACCTGCACCTGCATATACCATTTCCTCTGGCAGACCATTCCAGTATGAACCAATCTATGTGAAAAAGTTGCTCCTCAGGTCCCTTTTAAATCTTTCACTTGTTGCCGTCATAATTGGCCCCTAGTTTGGAATTCTCCCATCCAAGGGAAAATAATTATGCTCTTCATCTTATCTACGTCCCTCATTTTATAAACTGTAAGGTCAACCCTCAACCTCCTATGCTCCAGTGAAAAAAGTCTGTCTATCCAGATTCTCCTTACAAATCAAATCCTCCATTCCCAGCAACATCCTAGTAAATATTTTCTGAACCCTCCTTCCTATAGCAGGGTGTTCAGAACTGTACACCGTACTCCAGAAGTGACCTCACCAATATCTTGTGCAACTTCAACATGACGTCCCAACTCCTATACTCACTAGACTGAATAATGAAGGTAAACGTACTGAACACCACCTTTAACCACCCGTCTACCTGTGACACAAATTCTAAAGAACTACGTATCTGAACCCCCTAGGTCTCTGTTTGCCAACATTACTGTATAAGTCCTGCTCTTGTTTGCTTCACCAAAATGCAATTTTCTGAAGTTATATTCAAACCCCATTTAATACACTACACCTTAAACAAAAAGGTATTTATTGATAAGTGGCTGGAGAAAATTAATAAAATTCATTTTTTTTGTATGTTGAGTCACTTTTGAATTTTGGGTTGTGACCTGTAACCCATCATAAAAATGAAGGTGATGAAATTGAAAATTGGTGACTAAGAGTGCACCGAAAGGCACCGAAGTCTAATTCATACTCATGTCTCCTTGGTGCTGACATCTTTCTGCACTTTTTATAAATAATTCCTTTTTAGTACAGAATTTAAATATTACTACAAAATAAACAAATTTAAAGCTTCCATCTTGGATTCATCAGGATTGGGATGCAAAAAACCAAACTTAGTGAAGGAACAACAATTTCTGAGCAAGAGAAGTGCTGAAGGGTTAAACTTAAGTTGGCAAGGACCAAGAACAGGGATTGTTAACTGTAAATCTTAGTTAATTTCCTCCTTATACTGTGAGAAGGGGTGTTTGCTTAAAGAATTATTTTCAATTGATCCTTCCATTAAAGAAAAACCATTTTGAAAAATTTGTTGACCAGATATTTTTATCTCAGTAACTTTCCTCTCCCTATTAGATGACAAGAAAACTGAAGAGTTCACATTTGTCTGAACAAGGGCATTTTGTATTCACTTTATAATGTCAATTATACATTTTTGTTAACAGCAATTTATGTAATCAAAACTCTTGTTTCTTGTAGCAAGGCTGGAATTAGTGAGATTTTTGATGGTCATCAAGGACCGATCACAGGTATTCATTATCACACTGCAGCTGGACCAGCTGACTTCTCTCATCTTTTTGTCACCTCTTCCTTTGACTGGACAGTCAAACTTTGGACAACTAAGGTAATTTGACTTCCTGGTATTAACTGTATTTATACTGTCAATATATTCAACTTGTAGTACTTCAGATTGGCACATTGTTGCATGGAAGAAAATCTACAAAATAAAAGTAAAAATTTCATAGGTATAATCTTCTGAGTTCATAACAATAATTGAATGAAATTGAATGTGTATAGTTTGATTTATGGATTTGTTTTTTATGTACAAAAAAACCTTAAGTTATATAAACATACTTTCTTTCAGAATAACAAACCGTTGTATTCCTTTGAAGATAATGCTGATTATGTTTATGATGTCATGTGGTCACCGACACATCCTGCCCTTTTTGCTTGTGTTGATGGAATGGGAAGACTTGATTTATGGAATCTCAACAATGACACTGAAGTAAGTAGAATTAGGTGGAAGTTTAATATTGAGTAGTTTGTACCAGTAGTATTGTACCGTCTGGAGAAAATAGATATTCTGAAGTAAAAATATTTTGTCTTACATTTTCACTTCTTTGAGATAATCAAAATTCATGGCAATTATTTCAAACTTTTTTTTTCTCTAAAATCCAAATTAGGTGCCAACTGCAAGCATTACTGTTGAGAGTAATCCTGCACTAAATCGTGTGAAATGGACTCAGACTGGAAGAGAAATAGCTGTAGGTGACTCAGAAGGGCAGATATTGATTTATGACGTAGGAGAGGTGAGTAATTCATCATATTACTTTGTTTGCTGGAGTAGATTGGATTTTGGTATGAAAGGATTAACATACTGACCTTTTTCAGCTGTACAAATGAGGCTGTACCCTTCCCAAAGTAACAAGTTAAGCTTGGTCAAAATCACAAACAATGTCCTCAAGGATTGGAGTTTTGATACCTCTGTAGGGGTCAAGTTCAACAGGATTTCCCTTCTATTCTTAATTGTTCCATTACATCTCCACCAGTAGCATTTTTTCCAATTTCCAAATGAAGACCCGATCCAAATGGATCAGTACCTGGTGCTACGATTTTGTGGCCATAACAGAGATATGGGTTTCTCAGGGGCAGGAATGGTTGCTGGATGTTCCAGGGTTTAGAGCATTTAAAAAAGAATAGGGAGGGGGGAAAAAGAAGGGGTGTAGCACTACTAATCAGAGAGGGTATCACAGCTACAGAAGCTTCCATTGTTGAGGAAGAACTGCCTACCGAGTCAGTATGGGTGGAAATTAGGAACAGCAAGGGAGCAGTGACCTCTTTAAGGGTTTACTACAGGCCCCCCAATAGCTGCAGGGAGACTGAAGAAAGTATAGGTCATCAGATTTTGGAAAAGTGTGGACGTAGTAGGGTTGTTGTAATGGATGACTTTAACTTTCCCAATATTGATTGGAACCTCCTTCGAGCAGAAGATTTGGAGCTGTTTTTATAAGGTGTGTTCAGGAGGGTTTCCTAACTCAGTACGTTGACAGGCCGATGAGGGGAGAGGCCATTCCAGACTTGGTGCTCGGAAACGAGCCGGGGCAGGTATCAGATCTTGTGGTGGGAGAGCGTTTTGGTGATAGTGACCACAACTGCCTCACATTCTACATAGCAATGGAGAAGGAGAGGATTAGGCAAAATGGGAGGATATTTAATTGGGGAAGAGGAAACTATGATGCGATTAGACATGAGTTAGGAAGCATGGACTGGGAGCAATTGTTCCATGGTAAAGGCACTATAGACATGTGGAGACTGCTTAAGGAACAGTTGTTGCGAGTGATGAACAAATATGTCCCTCTGAGACAGGCAAGAAGGGGTAAGGTAAAAAGTGGTGGAGCATCTCGTCAAAAGGAAGAAGGTAGCTTACAGAAGGTGGAGGAAGCTAGGGTCAAGCTCAGCTCTAGAGGATTACAGGCAGTGAGGATGAAGGGTCATAGTTTTAAGCTGGTTGGAGGAAAATATAGAAGGATGTCAGAGGCAGGTTCTTTATGCAGAGTTGTGAAAGCAAGATCATTGGGGACATTTAAGAGACTACTGGACTTGCATATAGTCACAGAAATTTGTGTGTGCATACATGAGGATCAATGGCCGGCACAACATCATGGGCTGAACGGCCTGTTCTGTGCTGTACTGTTCTATGTTCTAAGTTTTTAGTTTAGATTAGATTACAGTGTGGAAACAGGCCCTTCGGCCTAACAAGTCCACACCAACCCGCCAAAGCGCAACCCACCCATACCCCTACATTTACCCCTTACCTAACACTACGGGCAATTTAGCATGGCCAATTCACCTGACCTGCACATCTCTGGACTGTGGGAGGAAACCCACGCAGACACAGGGAGAATGTGCAAACTCCACACAGTCAGTTCTAAGACCTCAAGTTCTGCAACGGTCCATTACATGTTTCCTCTTCTATGGTGCTGCTCAGTGATATCTTCTGCGAGTACATGGTTATCTGTGCTAATAACACTTAGCACAGTTACTCCCTATGATCATCTCACTGCCCGACATTATAAACAAGACAATATCTAGATCCTTTGCTCCAATATAGGAAATTATGTTTTCCATGAACCTTCAGTGCAAAAAGTATTTTTTAAATTTGAATTCCAGTTTAGTTCTATCAACTAATCAGGTGGAATATCACTAATTCTCAATATTATCAGGTCAGTAAAATCAATAATTGGAAGAAGGACTCTAAATACTGCGTTTAACTGCATCTTTTAGTTTTAATATTGAAGGTAATGATTAGCATTTTTAAACGCTCATTTCTTTTAACAGCAAATAGCAGTTCCTCGAAATGATGAATGGACACGATTTGCTCGGACACTGGCAGAAATAAATGCAAACAGAGCTGATGCAGAAGATGAAATTACAGCATGAATAGCAGATTAGAGTTCAAGGCATGACTTGATTGTAGAGTACTTCCAAATTTAATTTTATCTTTTCCAAATCAGGTTTGTAATTTTTCTATGCTTTTTCTCAATATAACTTGATGGCTTAGTAAACCAGCTCCTAAACCTCACCCATGGATTACTGAGCCAGATGCAAGAATTTTTCACCTATTTGCTTTTCTAGAATAGGTTCAAAAATATCAAAGTCACAACACAGGGAATAAAATTTGCACTTGCTACTTTTGCTGATTATTTCTCTTCACTAATAGTGGTAAGGGTAGTGGTAACTGTCCTAAACTGGTCCATTCTGTTGTAATTTGGACAACCTGTAATATGGCATGTGGACAAAAAAAGGGGTAGAATAACCAGTGGTTACAATTTCTTGCTCAAAACCTTTCTCCTTTAAAGGGTCTAAAAAAAAAGGAAAACTCCCATCCCCCATTACAGAAGACCCTTGAACTGACTATCGCTTATTATATGTCCTTTCAATTAAGTTTGAGAGCTAAGAATTATTTCCAGAAATTACTGAATTTCACTGGCCTGGTTTTTGTTATCCTGAGTAGAGCATTTTGTCCAGTACTATTACAATGGAGAAAAATATTGTGCTCATTAAACTAACAAAATGGTAAAAATGACTTGGTCTTTATAAAGTTGTGTACTAGTTTTAATGACAGTTTTACATAAATAATAAAACAAGTAAAAATGTGTTCTGGTTTTCATGTAGGAATTGGTGTGAAATTACCAGTCAACTTATTACCATAGTACCAAGTGGCCTATACTTAAAAGTATTTACATTTTTATTTTCAAATCTTCCATTATTTGTTTAGTTGCTTTGTTTGCAGCAGGAGTGCAAAGTTCCTGTGAAAGGAAAAGTAGCCTTATTGAGGAAATAATTGTGGTTCAAGACCACAAGCGTACTCTCAACCACATTGAAAAAGTTCAGGCACCATCTATTTGCTCCAAGTTATACATTTACTATTAATTTTTAATTCCCCATAAACATACTGAAATGCAAAAGATTTTATCTGCCATATATACAGTTTAATTGTAGAAATGTCACATTAGATGTATTCCTTATCACACAAACTGCTGGTAGTAGGTTAATGAATAATGCAATTTTAGTCTGTACACAATTCAGATGCAGCTTCAATTTACTGAGAAACACCCAATTACAAAATAAAAGAACACCTTCAGCAAATGTGCTGAAATATACATCATAAAAAGCAAGTTTTTGAGCTAAGGTTGATTTATCTATTGGCCTAAAATTAGATCCAGACTTCCCAGCAATTCAGACACCAAATCTAACAGCCTCATTCTCATTGAATCATAATTTTCATTGTATTGATTTCTTTAAACAGTAATATTCTGGCATGATTTAACAAAATTATAATCTGTACAATGTCTTCCACCAACCTTTAACTTAAGCTTATTGCACCACTTCTGTTTTACTCAGTCCCTATGGTGTCTGTACAGATGTACAATATGTACAGGTATATCAAGTACAAGTTTTGTAAAGCAAAATCTAAAATAATGCAATCTTTTAAAAAATTTAAAATCAGTATTAATGTTGGATTATTATGCCAGCTAGAAAAGTGACCCAATTCCAAAAGGAAGAATCAACTCCCTTTGTATGTATTACAGCTATTGATTTTAGGCAATGCTGAGGACATGGTTCAGCCAGAAGCTGGCATTTATTTTACATTCGTGAAAGGCATGAAAATTCTTAGGGTTAGTCATTACTTGACTACTCCTGTCGCATTTTTAAAGAATTCTGCTTTATACTGAGCACACTCGTTCATCTTTTCAACTTGTGTCTAATATACAGACTTTATAGAGAATCCTTCTTCAGTGACAACATTATTAAACAAAAGTCAGGGTGGGAGTTATTTCACTACAATAGTTTTTCATGTTATAGCAGTGTTCTCATTGCAAAAACCAATTGGTGATCATTGTGGATGTGCATGAGCTCTGCCCACACATTAAGCTTGAGTCTTAATGTGCGGAAGTAAAACATTAACCAACCTGCCCACATTTACAGCCAAGTTTGATATCAGTTGCATTATTGTAAAACAATTTTTGAACCCAAACAAGTTAAAATAACTTTTCTGCACTTTAATGAATGAACAAAATAAAATGTGCATTAAACTTTGTAACATTAGATACTTTTTCATTAATAATAAGTTCTGTTTTGAACTTTTTTCTGGTGCTTCATAAGCAAGAGAAGAAAAGATCAAGAAAAAGCACATCAAGAATAAAGCAACTTTTTAAAGTGTCCATAGCAGTCAACACAACATATATCAACAGAATTCAAGTCTGAAGTCAACAATTGAATAATTGCTTTTTGAAACAATCATGAAATTTAAGTGGTTTTAAGTATTTATTTCTAGCTGTAGGTGGAGTTTTGTTTCATCTTTTACACATGATCTCTAAAATTATACAAGTAAATTCTGTAGCAACAATTTTCTGCAATGCAAACAATTCAAACATTTAGTATTATTACAAAAATTTAATTAAGAAATACATGATTTCAATCAAATTCCAACTGACCTCCACCTACATGCAGCTTTACACATTGCACCTCATTCCTTTGGGAGATCTTTTAAGATTCTGGAGAACCAGGTGATGTTTGTGGATGGATTGAGGCCACACCTGATGATCTAAATTTAGGCAGGTAGAGGCCAAATTTGTTTTCAACTCCAGCAAAAGTGGCAGCAGCTAGTTTGTATCCTCCAATGTGATGAGGCGAGACTGGAGGAAGGTCGGAGATCCTAGATTTCGGTGTGGGCTCAGAACCAACAGGTTTGCTGTTGAATAAAAGATTTTAGCAGTGACTTTGGTGAAAACTACTTGCAAGAATGAGAGCAACACACCAACACTGTATTCATGGAATAGAAATTTGAGGAAGCAGCAAAACAAACAATACAGTGCACTTCTCCCCCATTACACATTCTTTCAGGATGAATTTCAAACAGGTGTAATGCAGAGGTTTTGTTAAAATGCCAACTTTGAACAGGAGAATAGGAATGATCTCTCTCAGTCAAGCTGATTTTTAAAATTGCATCCCATCTCATGCTCTCAAACCAGACTGTGCTGGTCTATGTCTGCACTGTGAAATTATTCTTCGGTTTGCCAGATGGGAAAAGAAAAATTCAGCTAATTAGAATACAATTAAATTGTATTAATGGGCAATTTTCAGCATTAGAAGTAATGGGAATGAATAGCATAGCATTCTTTTAACTTTAACTGAAGAGAACGGGATTGAAAACTCCCAGGAACAGAACCCAACATTAAAAATTAGTTGACCACTAGTATCAACAATTTTTTTGAACATGCTTAATTTGATAGTACACTGTATCAATGAAAACTCAGGTCTGAACTGTTGTGATTATGCAGCAAAGTATAAGCTATTTTAACAACTTATTTCTTTATGGAATGTGGGTGTCACTCACTTTGCAAGCATTGATTGCCTTATACCCAAGTGCAAAGAGAAGGGGAATTCCGTATCAGGATGGATTGTGGCCAGGAGCATGTGTTGCCCTTGTCTTTCTAGGTGTTAGAGTAGGTTGGTGAGTTACTATTTGCAACATGCTGTTTGTGATGTAAATGATATAGAAGAAAACGTGAAGTGGGAGAAGAAGTTTCCAGATAAACGAAGAGTGGCAGGTGGTTGACTGAGCAACAAGGTCTGAGATTACGGGAGGATATAAACAGGTTGGTCAGATCAGTGACAGGTGGAATTTAACTGAAGTGTGAGGTGATGCATATTGGAAATAGTAACAAGACAAGGGAGTACTCAATGAATGGCAGGACACCAGAGCTTAGTGATTTGGAGTGGGAAAGGATTTAAAAAATAATACCTTAATGAAATAACTTGTACAGCAATATTCAATAATACAGTTGTGAATTTTTACCTGTGAATAATTCACAAGGACACATAACTGTTAGTTAAACAATGCAGAGGACCATTTATTCTAGGAGCTGACTCTTCTGCAGATAGCAAAGGGAAACATAAGATAAAGCCTACCGTCAAAAAAAGTTGTTTATTCATTGAACATCTGAAGAAGCCACTAAAACATCAGTGGTACCTGTCTCTGTAATCATTTATTCCAAGTCTCTGGGGTATTGTTTTTAAATTCCTTAGTTATAGCTAAATAATAAGGACTATTAAACACTAAGGATTTTTTTTCTCAGGTAACTCCCTGGAGATAGAAGATAGTTGGGCTACGATCAGACCCTGGAAATTCTTGCAACAGAGTGCTAGTCTACAGATGCCTGAAGGTGGCAGGACAGTCTAATTGATTAGTTAAAGAGGCACTCTTGCTTTTATCAATTTTGACATAGGTTATAAAAGCAAAGAGATTATGTTGGAGATGTCCAGGACTTCAGCCATGGCTGGAGAATTGTGGGCAGGTCTGGTCACCACACTATAGGAAGGATGTGATTGCACTAAAGAGGTGTCAGAGAAGATTCACCAGGATGTTGTCTAGGATAGGGCCATTTTATTTGAAGCAGAGAAAAGTGGGCAGGGAAACTGGGGGTGACATGGAGAGGGTAGATAGAAAGCAGCTTAGACTGCACGATTATCATTGTTAATATTATTTGTTTAACAGCTGCCCCAGAACAAGGCTTCAATGGCATTACAAATAATAAAAGATCCTTTACTATCTTATAACGTTTGTAAAAAAAAACCCAATAACTTGCTTTTTTCTGTTTGGTTTTCATAATCTAAAATTTACACTACTGTGTGTATGTAATGTAATGGAGTGTCTATGCAGTGCATTGCTAGAACAGGATAGGAAGGGCAAGACAAAACTAGTGCGTCTGGTCATTTTTGCATAAATCAGAAATAACATGAAAACTACATCCAAATTGTTGGTCATGTTGTGCCACAGGCAAAACACTTACTGCAAACATGTACTTACATTCCCCCAAAGTCAATGTTGAGCCACCTTTGCAAAAGTTCGTAACTCACCAGAGTTACACCAAACTGAGGTGAGGACCGGCAGACACGAGCTGTGGGAAAATTAAAAAGCAAGTTTCTTCATGTTACTTGACTGATATTTTTATATAGATTATCCTCTACTATTCAAGCCTTAATCATTTGAAGCATTAGCATTCCATACCTCCAGCTCCCTTCCATAAAGCTCTGGGACCTTCCTCTCTTAAGATCTTCCTAAAACAGTCAATAACACCACTATAGGTAGTCTGACCAGCACGAGCTGCGACTTGAAGTCTTGTTTTGATGACATCTGCAGGAGTTACTAAGGAAGCAGCAGGAATACCTTTAAAAATAATTTTGAATAAGCACGTTACATTGTGAATACAAAGAAAAAGTTAGCACTGATATACTTTTCATTCAAACTACAGATAAGATGCAACTGGGAGAGAATGTTTACCAAGTCAAAATTAGAAATGTTATATCTGTTCATAAACTAAATCTAGCCAATCAAACTAACATCAATGATACACAAACTGAAACACAAGATATGTCAATAAAACTAATGGCAATGCAATTGATGAAACAACACTGTCAATACAAAATTAGCAATGGACACAGACAGCACAAAGTAGTGGCGAACAATTGCTTTTTTCAACTGGAAAGCACACAATGTTTGCTTATCACGTCACTGTGAAGTAAACATTTCAGGTCCGGGAGGAAAAGACTAGATTTAACAAACTGGATATCACTAGCAATGGGTTCACAATCACAATGGAATAAATGATATTTCTATGTTATGTCATTTCTTGATTTTCTAAGTGTACTATTCCTCTGACATGAGTTAGGTGCTAGAAAATACATGACTTTGATAAATGACATCACTTTTGTGACACTGAAGCTTTTACAACAGCTGGTGTAATTATTCTCCAATACCCTATGGTCTAAAATACACAACACAGCCTCAAGTTAATGAACAGTATCAGAGAGATTGGAGAGGTAGCATCGTGGTAATATTACTCTACCAATAAGCCAGGGACCACGATTAATGGTCTAGATACACAATTTCAAATCAATTACTATTGGAGAAAAAAATATAAGTTCAATTAATTAATAAAAATATGGAATTAAAAAGCCAATTTTAGTAATAACCACCATGAAATTACCAGATTGGGCAAAAAAAAATGCTCACTAATATCCTTCACGGAAGGAAATCTGTTATCCTCGCTCAGTCTGACCTACATGTGACTTTAGACCAAAGCAATGTAATAAACTACTAAGAGCCCTCTGAAATGGTCAACAAGCAACTCAGTTGTATTATTGCTGCAGAAAAGCCACAGGCAATTGACTGAGACAAGAAAATACAAAAGAACCCCTTGCCCAATCAATACGGTGGATAACAATTAAACAACTAATCAGAGACTCCTCAAACTTCAAAGATTGTGCAGCTGAGTATATTAAAGAGAGAGCTGAATTCAATTTCAAACAGAAGTGCCAACTGGATATCCATCTTGTCCTCCCGAGGTTGCCAGTTTTCAATTCACTCTGTGTTAATTAAGAAGCATCACAGTGCACTGGAAACAGTAAAGGTTGACAACATCTTAATGATAGCAGTGAAGACTTGTGCGTCGAACTAGCCATGTGGTTGGTCAAGCTGTTCCAGCACAGCGACAATACTATTATCTACCTGACTGAATGGATAATTGTTCAAGCGTGTTCTGACCACAGAAAGCAGCACAAGTCAGATCTGGAAAATTACCACCCAACAGCATATTATTTGATGTGTCGTATGAAGGAACCCAGCAAAATTAAAATCAGGAATCACAAGAGCCCATAGTGTTGGAGGGAGAAATGACTCACAGGCAGAAAACAGCTAGTGGGATTAAGAGGTGCTTTTTCGGGTTAGTAACATGCAACCAATAGGATTTCACAGGGATCAGTACTGGGACCACAATTGATTACAATACTGTATATATTAATAACTTGAGGGAAGGAAATAAATATACTGTACCCAAATTTGTAAACAGCACAAAAATAGGTAGAAAGCCAGGCCATAAAAAGATATAAACAGTTTAAAGAGAAATATTGGTAGGTTAAATAAGTGGTTAATAATTGGCAAAAGGAGTGTGTGAGAAAATGTGACGCTCATTTAGGAAGGGAGAACAAAAGAACAAAATATTATTTACTTGGAGAAAAATACAGAAAGCTGCAACACAAAGGGACGTCTGGGCACTTGTGTATGAAACACAAAAAGCAAGCATGTAGGTTCTGCAAGTAAGCAAGAGAGAAAACCAGAAATTGCTGGAAAAACTCAGGTCCGGCAGCATCTGTGGAGAGAAGGCAGAGTTAAATGTTTCAAGTCCAGTGAAACATTGGTTCAGTTTTTGTTCAGAATGAGTAGTGGCTTGGAAAATATATGCAAGAGAAGGGATTGGGGTAGGCGAGGGGTGGAGGAGAAGAGAGTTAACGATAGGTGTTAGCTCTGAAGAAGGGTAACTGGACCCAAAATGCTAACTCTGCTTTCTCTCCACGGATGCTGCCAGAACTGCTTACTTTTTCCAGCAATTTCTGATTTTCTTTGTGATTTCCAGCATCTGCAGTTCTTTTTTTTGTTTCGAGGTAATCAAGGCAGCTAATGGAACGTTGGCTCTAATTTCAATAAGTTTGGAATATACAAGTAGGGAGGTCTTACTGCAGCTGGAAGGGGAGGTGATGGCCTCATGATATTATCACTAGACTATCAATCCTGAGACTCAGGTAATGTTCTCGGGACCTGGGTTTGAATCTTGCCATGGCAGGTGGTGGAATTTGATTTCAATAAATACCTGAACTGTTAATTGTCAGAAAACCCCATCTGGTTCACACAACAGCTGGACAATCAGGGGTGGGTAATAAATGCTGGCCTGGCCAGTGACACCCATATCCTGGGAAGGAATTTGAATAGAAAGATTTGAATAGTGAGAGCACATCTCGAGCACTGAGAGCAGTTTTGGTCCCCATAACTAAAAATATATTATTTCATTGGAGACAGTTCAAAGCTGGGTCACCAGGATGATCCCTGATGTGAAGGGATTATCTTATAAGCAAAGGCTAAACAGATTGGTATTCTGCTCACTGCAGTTTACAGGAATCAGAAGTGATCTCGTTGAAACATACAAGATTCTTTAAGGGATTTGACAACGTAAATGCTGAGAGTATGTTTCCATGCCTCCCCCCCACCAACATGTCAGAAATGTGCTTAAACACCTCGGGAGCAGGTAGGATTTGAATACAGGCCTTTTGGCTCAGAATAGGTTCTTTGGAGCACTGTTCAAAACCCAATCATCTTCAGCTGCTTCATCAATTATCATTCCTCTGATATAAGATCAAATGTGGGGTTGTTCATTGATGTTTGCAGTGTTTGCAATGTTCAATGCCATTTGCAACCCTTCAAACAGGAGATAGAGGAGCAGTAGAACTTTCAGCCTCCTGAGCCTGTTCTTCCTTTCGAGATCATGGCTGAAAATTGACCTCAATGCCATTTTCATATGCTATACTCATATTCCTTGTAATTGTTAGTATCTAGAAATCAATTTTCATCTTAAACATACTCAATGGCTGTGCTTCCCAAGCCCTCTGGTTTACAGAATTCAAAAGATTGAGTAAAAAAATTCCTCCTCATTACAGTCGGAAATGGTTTACTTATGATTCCGAGACAATGTCTCCTGGTTCTAAGCACTCTAGATGAAACAGCCTTTGTGCAGACTTTAAGAATTTTGTAAGTTTTAATTGAATCAACTATCATTACAGGAACAGGAGTAGGCCATTCAAGCCCTTTGATCTTGTTCCATCATTCAATGAGATCATGGCTAATTTGTGGCCTAACTCCATATACCTACCTTTGGCCCATATCCCTTGATATCTTAACAAAAAGTTATCAATTGCCGATATAAAATTAATCCAGCATCCACTGTCATTTGTGGAAGACAGTTCCAAACATCTACGATGCTGTGTGCAGGAGTACTTCCTAACATCTCACTTGAACGATCTGGCCCAAATTCTGAGATTATGTCCCCCAGGTTCAAAATCCCCAACTAGTGGAAATAGTTTATCTTTATCCACCTTGTTTTTTCCTGTCAATTCTTCTAAACTCAAAAAGAATCTCAAAACAGTTTTCTCACTCTTTCCATATATTATAACCTTAGGTGTTATTCTGGGTGAGCCTCCATTGCAGTTCAATAGCAGGTACATCCTTCCCTTGGCAACAAGATGAAAACCACACATAATACTTCAGATGGAGTCTCACTGAGGTTCAATATAATTGAATCAAGACATATCTGTACTTATATTCAAATTCTTAAATATAACTTTTGTTCTGATATTTTGCACCTCTCACCTTTTGAGGATTTCTTACATCTTTCTCATGGAGACAAAAAAATAAATTTAGCTTCTCTGCCATTTCCTTATCATAAATTTTCCTGTTTCTACCTCCAATAAATTCATGTATCTAAATAATTTCCTTTACATAATCACAGAAGCATTTACAGTCCATTTTTATGTTCTTTGCTCATTTACATTAATGCTATATCCTCCCTTTTTACATCAGTTTTGTGGTCCACCTTTCAAGAAGTCCATGCCAGCACGTAGCAAGACCTGAAAATGACATGGTACAATGACTATTGAGGCAATGACCATTTTAAACAAGAAAGAACATAAATAATTTCCCTTAATGATCAACTGCATTACTATCTTCAAATCCTCACCATCAACATCCCAGGGATTACTCTGGACAATCTGCATAAATATTCTGGCTACAACAATCTGGGAATTGTGTGTGGAGTAACTTATGTCCTAATTGCCCAAAGCCTGCTAACTATCTACAAAGCACAAGTCAGAATGCAACTCACTACCATCTTAACAAGAGCAATAAACACTGGTGTTGCTAATAACAGCCACATCCCATGAATGAACATTAAAAAAACATGTAAACCAGACATATATTCCTTTGATCTGGAATGAAGTTTGATCTCAATGAAACATAACATTTTTAAATGAGTTTGAAAAGGTTGATGCTGGGATGGCATGGGAAGGTGGAAATAAAGTCAATCTTATTGAATGGTACAGCACACTTGAAGGGCTAAATTCCTTAACTCTTGTTCCTATTTCTGAAATTATGTTCTACTTGCATCAGTTCTAACATTGTACAATGCAACATTTAAAGTGCCCAATATTTAAAATACACATACTAAACTGAAAATTACTAGTCAAAATAAAAGTGAAACCATTGCAATCAAAACAATTGTTAGCTACCAATTTCAAGTAATTAATGGTCATTCTTACCTGCAATAGCACCAGCTGCAAGAAGCTGCAACGCACCCAGCCTACCCTGCTCATCTGCAAAGGCCAGTTTAGTATGAGCATACACTGGGAAGTAGATGGCAGAGAAAGGGATATCACGGAGAAAACAAGCTTTTGCACCCTATAAGTAAATAAAAACAATTTTAAACATCAACAATGCCATTTCACAGACTGAGGTCTTTTTTTCTCCGCAGTATCACACTACCAACAACCTCAACTTTTAACACTTAAAAGATAAGCTGCTAGCTCAAAATAAACAAATGAAAACTGTAAATATCATTCAATATAAAACTTCCTATAAACCAATACAATTAAAAAGCTTCTCCACATAGCTTGTGAAGATAAAACAATCTCTGTATTAGATCTTTTAGTTCCAGAATATTGATGAAAAGTGCACAATCAAACCATATTAAAAAATGTAAAAGGATAGAGCGAACCTGGCCCAAAATAGGTGACCAAGACAGCTGGATAGTAGGTTGACAAATTAGTGGTGGAAAATCTCTAAATGCAACAAGGGGTAAAGAAAAAACAGACGTATTCTACTAAAGCAAAAAAAAGAGGAGAGTATCAAGCAATAGATTTGGTGGATAAAATGCTTAACAAAAATTAGGTTAAAATTTAGGAAGGGGCATTATAAATGCATGATTTAATGTGGAAATGTGAAGGTTAATGACTTTTGGGAGCAAGTAAAAGCAAGGAAGGGAACTATAAACCTAATGGAAAACACTGGAAAATACAGATAAACAGAGACATTCAGGTTTAGACTACTACAGTATGGAAACAGGCCCTTCAGCCCAACAAGTCCACACTGAACCCCCCAAGAGTAACTCACCCAGACTAATTCCCCTACTCTATATTTACCCCTGACTAATGTACCTAACACCACGGGCAATTTAGCATGGCCAATTCACCTGACCTGCACATCTTTGGACTGTGGGAGGAAACCACGCAGACACAGGGAGAATATGCAAACTCCACACAGACAATTGCTTGAGGCAGGAAATGAATCCGGGTCCCTGGCACTCTGAGACAGCAATGCTAACCACTGAGCCACCGTGCCGTCGTCAAACAATAATCAGGTCTTAAAGAGGCTACCAAAAATATGGATTTTTATAAAGGGGGTACAGAGTAAGACAGACAAGAAGTTATGATTATTTATGGTAAAAAAAACTGGTTTAGGCACTCAATCATATTTCAAGGGAAAGAGAGAAAATTCGGAATTATAGACCACTAAGCCTAAAGTCTGTGGTAGGGAAATTGTTGAAGTCTATAATCAAGGATAGCATAAGTGAACAACTTGAATATTTTCAGTTAATCAGAGAGAGTCATGAATTCATGGCAGATAGACCATGCCTGACAAACCTCACTAATAGGTGACTAAAGCAGTGGTTAGGAATGTCTATGGATGTTTTTTATATGAACTTCCAGAAGGCATTTGATAAAGTCCCACATTAAGATACTATTAACTAGGGTAGAAACCCATGGAATTGCAAATTACTGGCATGGTTAGGAAATTGGTTGAGTGGCAGGCAACAGAAAGTTATGACAATGGGTATTCAAACTGGCAGGATCTGATCAGTGGCATCCAACAAAGATCTATATTAGGGCTTTAATTATTCACATTATTTATTAATGACTTGGATAATAGAAAAGAAAGTCATGTATCCAAAATGGCTGATGATACAAAGATAGTCTAGGTGAACAGGCAAAATTTTGGCAGATGGAGTGCAATGTACATTCAGGTGCGTAGATTTTTAAGATGTCACAAACAGATGCAAAAAAAAATCAAGGCAACTAATTGAATGCTTCCCCTTATATCTGGAGTATTAAGACAAAGAAGTTATGACAGATATATACAGAACCCTGGTTAGACCAACTTGAATTACTGTGAACAGGTCTGAGCAAAATGGCATAGGAAGAATATATTGGCCTCGGAAGGAACACAATGTAGGTTTACAAGAATGATGTCTGGATTTTAGGATTAAACTATGAAGAGAGTTTAAACAAAATAGGCTTGTTTTCTCTAGAATTTAGAAGGTTAAGGGATAATTGGATAAACATCTTCAAGATATTAACAGGAAAAAACAAAGTAGCATTTCCATTGATTGGGGAGTCTAGAACCAGTTAGATAGTAGTTATAAGGAATATGGACCAAAATCAGGAATACAGAGTTCAGCCACAGATCAGCCATGATCTCAGTGAGTGGTGGAACAGGCTTGAGGGCTTGAACAGCCGACTCCTGTTCTTATGTATGCAGCTTTGAGTAAGCCTTGGCAAGTATAATAAAGATTCACAATAATTATATCAGGCTTAGGAAACTACAGCTAAAAGGACAAAGTGGGATTAGTTCTATTGAAGCAGAGACAACTCAGGAGATTCAACAGAAGAATATGTGAAGAATTCTGACAGCATAGAGAGAGAGAAAAATGTACTTCTTCCAGTTCAGAATCAGTAATGAAGTGGACATCAATGACAAGTAATCACTGAATGAATAGAAGAGTCCAAATAAACTTGTTATACAGGAACGTTGGAAAATTGAATGCTTTACCACAGGGAGTTCTGAGGCAAACCTCACTGTGTCTTTTTGAAGAAGACTGCATTAATATTTTAAAAACAAGAGTAGGTTGTCCAGGGGCATTTGTTTTGGATTGCTCTAACAAAGTGTTGGCACAGATGTAATTGGTTAAACACACAGCAATGAAGGAAGACTATTAATTGGGTGATTTTTGTGTAATAGAGAAAGTCACAGGAACAAAGATTTTTTAGATTAAGAAAGATTTTGAAAGGATAGTTTTATCCAGCAATTGATGAATTAGTAAGCAGGAGAAGCAGGATTACATTAGAAGAAAAACTAAAATATTTTTCATACTAAAGCCATTAGACTGTTTTCTCATAAGTGGTTATTGAAACAAAGATGAGAATATAATTTGAAAAAGAAATAAATATCTGAAAAAAAAA
Source organism: Chiloscyllium punctatum (assembly GCF_047496795.1). Classification (NCBI taxonomy): domain Eukaryota; kingdom Metazoa; phylum Chordata; class Chondrichthyes; order Orectolobiformes; family Hemiscylliidae; genus Chiloscyllium; species Chiloscyllium punctatum. Next base: position 58,153,784 of record NC_092748.1, on the reverse strand, counting down.
GGCATATAAAAGGTCTGTGAGAAAGATGAAGTAGGAAATTATATTAAAAATCACACACCACCAGGTTATAGTCCAACAGGTTTAATTGGAAGCACTAGCTTTCGGAGCACTGCTCCTTCATCAGATGGTGCTCCAAAAGTTAGTGCTTCCAATTAACCTGTTGGACTATAACTTGGTGTTGTGTGATTTTTAACTTTGTACAGCCCAGTACAACACCGGCATCTCCAAAACAAAATTATATTAAAGTAAATAGCTGCTGCTAAAATTCTAGCATTAACTTGAACTACCTTCTGAAATATAATTCAAGAAGTACTCTCACTTGTGACTCAAAGTACTCTTTCTGCCCTAGTTCCAACAAGGTTTCTTTTCCTCTGTATTTTTTCATCAAGGTCTGAGTCTCTGTTATTGCTGTCCTTCTCGCCCCCTTTTATTCCAGATACTACATTGCTGCTGAAGTCAATCTGAGAGTTAGTTCCCTGCAAATAGAAGCCAGCACAAGTAATTACTTGCTCTGGTCTTCTGCTTTAAATTTACCCCTTCCAATGTGCAATTTAATTTCTCTTTTCTTCCAAATTCTATTATTGCAATACTTTCTTTGCTTCTAATGCGGCTGGGAAAACTGTGGCAGGGAGAGAAAGGGACACACAAAGTAAAAAGAAGGACTACAGGGAAAAAGCAGATGAGAGAGACTAGCTGAGCAGCTCCCACAGAAAGCTGAAATGGCCATGACAGACCAAGTGGAATCCTCCTCTTCTAAGAGCAAAGTTAAGAATTAGGAATGGCAATTATATTGGTGAATGCTCAAAGATTAGCCTAAAGGTTTAGTATCATGATAAACCAAAAAAAATATGAATGCCATGCACTACAATAAACTTCATAGTCATAAATTCCTGCTGCTAAATGAAATGTGTTAAATTCATTCAGAATATCCAAGATTGTTAAAACTCTGGGACAATTCTGAAAGTGACAACGGTTCTAATTCATTTTAATTACACTTCAGACAGGGAGTTACTAACATGGCAGAATATGATGAATCTGAACACCAGCTAAAATACAGCAAAAAGAATTCGCACTCCTGTGGCATAGTGGCAGTGCTTCCGCCTCTGGACAGAACATCCACATTAACGTCCCATCTACACCAATTTCGTAGAAACAGGTTAAATAAAATAATTTAAAAATAGATTTCATCATACAAGATACAATTTTAATTTCCATTAGTGATTTACCACACATCACACACACAACAGGGTGGAAAAATCTAACCCTGCCTGCTATCATTGCAGTCCTAACTACACCTCTCAACCAAACGCTGACTTTCAAAACAATAATGATCACTTTTAACTTCCCTTGTCCTTTAATAGATCCATCAGAAAGACTGACATAGCCAAAAAAGTTTGTGTGTCTAAAGTCGGAGTTCATGCTCATTTTCGATAATGCATTAATCAATGCAGACAGTAATTCATTATAATTGCTTTGTTAAACTTGTTTCTTCTATTTTAGAAGTTTTTGTTGAAGTGTTAGCAGTTACAACAGCTTGTTCCACTTCTGATAAGTGGGTAAACATTTTACTGAGGCTCACATTTTTCCCATTATGTAATGGCTGGTATGTAATATTTATATCCAACATTTGCAGCGTGACTTTTTAAAATTTGGAAAAGGTAAGAACATTCCTCATCAAGGGGTTTTAATGATCAAGATCACTCAAGAGTCATACAGCAGGAAACAAACCCTTTGGTTCAATCAGTCCATGCAGATCATAATTCCAAACTAAACTAGACCCACCTACCTCACTTGACCCACATCTTTCCAAACATCTTATTCGTGTACTTATCAAAATATCTTTTACACGTTGTAACTGTACCTGTGTGAACCACTTTCTCTCAAATTACATTCCACACATGAACTACTGTTAAAAAAAGCCCCTTATGTCATTTTAAATCTTTCACCTCTCACCTTAAAAATGGCTCCTTGTCTTGAAATCTCCCAAACTAAGGAAAATACACCTGCCATTCACCTTATCTACACCCCTCATCATTTTATAAACCTCTATAATGTCACCTCTCAACTTGTTATGCTCTAGAGAAAAAAACGTCTCAGTCTATCCAGCCTCTCGTTATAATCCAAACCCTCCATTCCTGGCACATTCCGAGTAAATCTCTTCTGAGCTCTCTCCAACTTAATAATATCTTTTCTGTAACAAAGAGACAAAACTGCTCACAGTACTCCAGAAGAGGCCTCATTAATGTCCGATACAATCTCAACTTGATGTCTCAACTCCTATATTCAAAGGTCTGAGCAATGAAGACAAGGATGCTAAACACTTTAACTAGCCTGTCTACTTGTGATGCAAATTGCAAAGAATTAAATACATAAACCCCCAAGGTCTCTATTCTACAACACAACCCAAGCCCTACTTTTAGTATAGTTCTTGCTTTGGTTGTTTTACAAAATGCGATACCTCACATTTATCCAAATTAAACTTGATCTATCACTCCTCAGCAAAGTGACCCAATTGATCAAGATCTCTTTGTAATCTTAGATAACCTCCTTCACTGTCTACTATACCAATCTTGGTGTCATCTGCACATTTACTAACCATGTTTTCTATATTCTCATCCAAATCATTTATATAAATGACAAACAAAAGTGGACCCAGCACTGACCCCTGTGTAAGACTGCTGGTCACAGGCATCCTGTCTGGAAAACTACCCTCCAGTGTCACACTCTGTCGCCTGCCGTTAAGTCAATGTTCTATACAATTTGCAAACCCACCATGAATCCCATAGGATCTAGCTTTACCAATTAGTCTACTACGCGCAACCTTGTAAAAGGCTTTACTAAAGTCCAGGTAAACAATGTATACCGTTCTGCCCCTCACAAAACCATGCTGACTATCCCCAATCACTCCTTGCCTCTTCAAATGCATACAAATCCTATCTTTCAGGATCACTTCCAATAATGCACCAACCACTGAAGTCAGACTCAGAGGTCTATAGTTCCCAGGCTTCTCCTTCGATCCCTTCTTAAACAAACATTAGGCAGTCATTCAGTACCTCACCCATATTTATCGATGATACAAATAATTGTGCAGATGGCCCCCCAATTTCTTCCCTAACTTCCCACTAAATCCTGGGATACATTAGATCAGGTGCCTGGAGGTTTATCCATTTTATTTTTTCTAAGACCTCCAGCACTTCCTCTTCTCTAATATAAACTGTTTTCAAAACATTCATTGTACTGAATTCTCTAGCCTCCATTTCTTTCTCCACAGTAAAAGCTGACGCAAAATATTCATTCAATATCTCTCCCATCTCCTGAGAATCAGCACAAAACGATCTCTTTGATCTTCGAGGGCCCTAATCTCATTCTATTTGCTCTCTTGCTCTTAATGTACTTGTAGAATGTCTTTGGATTATCTTTAACCTTATTTGCCAAGGCGCTCTCTATTCTCTCTTTGCCTTCTTGATCCCCTTTTAAGAATGCCCCTACACTATTTATACTGCTCAAGATTTGAATCCAGTTGTTTATATCAAATTTTTTTTTAGTTTTGACTAGAACCTCAATATCTTTATTCACTCATTGTTCTCCAATTCTACAAGCCTTACTTTTCACTCAAACAGGAACAGAATGATTCTGAACTCTCATTTTCACACTTATGAAAGTTATCACATTTGCTTGAAATGGTATAGGATTACTTTGCTTTTGTGAAATAACAGAATCATGCAAGGTGCTTTATTTTGATTAAAAGGTCAAATATTGTAAATTGACAAAAAATTTTAAACACATCCATCTAAAACAGACAATGCATCTTGCTTTTATATAATCTCGTAGATGATTGCTCATGCAAATTCAGAAACTATGAATATAAAGAAAAATGTTTATATAACACAATATATTAATTAGAATGTTAACTTTGCTGTAATATTGCACATAATTAGATTTTTATGAGAGGTATGCAGCAAGTAAAAATGATGATCAAGATTCAGGGACAATTCAAATAATAAAAACCTAACTGTATTCAGTGTTTTGGATAAAGGCAGGAAAATGGCAAGAAGTCATAATAGTCATTCAGCTGGTACAGATAGGACGGCCAAATACCCACTTTCTGCACCATAACAATTCTATGGTCCTGTCAAGAATTGGGGGAAGAAAAGGACACAGGAAGAAGTGTATAAATGAATAAGATTGTAGATAGTTACAAAAAAGATAAATTAATTTATCAGGAAAGGCTCTGATTGAAGTACACAATGGAAGGAATTCAAGCAGCTGCATTGACAATGAAAATAAGTGAACAAGAACAATTCTGTAAAATAAATAAACTGGATCACTCAAAGTGAAACAAATCAGTAACAAAATAAAAGAATATCAACTGAATGGTAACTCGTTAAAAAAAAACACAGATAGATTTTGAGACCGTGAATTAAATATGTAAATATTTTAACTGGTTCCTGAGCAATCTGATCTGAATGTGATGATACCAACATATCATTCCATTCCTTCATTTATACTTTAAACACAACCATATACCTTGAAAAAAGCCTGTGTTCAAACTGTAAAAATTCAACGTACAAACAATTTATCTTTGTAATAGATTCCTTACAGGAATAAAGCTTTAAGCTGTCATGCCTAGGCTAACATGGTTACCTACCTTATATAAACCCAAAAACCCAAGGTCACGCATTACAGAAAGCGCACTGACTCTAGGACCTGTGGTAATTTCTCCTGCAACTTGGAGTCGAATTTTCACTATTTCCAGAGGATTTGTAAAGATTACTTGAGAACCTCCAGCCTGAAAAAAATAAAAATCATGTTAAAATTCCTGATACAAGGTTCTATACAAAGTTTGACACACTCCAATTTTCCTATTCTGTATGGACTCCCAATCACATACCCATGGCTTTTTACTCTGACTTTTAATGACATTCCCCAAATAAAATATCTAGCAACACAAATCCAAGTGCCAGAGGAGCAGACATAATCATTAATTTTTCCAGTAAGTAATCTCCATAAAGTAGGGCACGGAGTATCAGAAGAAAACTTGGGAAACCAGTTTTCCAAAGTATATATATCATATCAAATACATAGAATAAATACACACAAATATATAATCTAATTACCAAAGAGAAGAAAACTTCCAGAAGGTTCAGCAAAGGAATTGCGTTCAATTTTATGTCAAAGCTCATCACAGACACCATTGTGTTAAGGAAATGTTTTAGTCTAGTCAGAAAGAATCCATTCCAACTGATGCTGAGCAGGTTGTACATGGCAGTAATGAATACTACAAATACTGTACAGCTGAAAGGTAGAAGTTTCTTTACTGGTAGCATCTATTTAGGTTTTCTTCTTATTCGCATATGGGTTGTGGTTGCCACCAGCTGTGTAAGAATTTATTGTTCACCCCTAATTGCCCTAGACGTGGTGGGAGTGAGCTCCCTTTACAGGAGACCCACAGTGCTCTCAAGAAGATAAATCTAGAATTCTGAGCCAGTAACGACAGAATGGAGATATATTCCAAATGAGAATGCCTTGTAATTTGGAGGGGAACTTCTAAGTTGTTGTGATTTTGTGCATCTGCTGAACCCTATCCTTCTAGGCTGTACAGGACAGGGGTTGGGAAGGTGCTGTCAAAGGACCCCTGGTGAGTTACCACAGTATATCTTATAAATGGTACACTGTTGCTACTGTACATCAATGGAGAGGGGGATAAATGAAGATAGTGCTTGGAGTGCCAATCAAGTGGGCTGCTTTGTACTAGATGGTGTCAAGCTTCCTCAGTGGGAAAGCCATGGAGCAAAAGTTAAGATTCTCCTGTTGCAGATGGTTAAGTGCCTGGCATTTGTGTGGTGTAAATGTTATTCTTATCAGCCTAAGCTTGGATGTTATCCAGGTTTTGTCACATATTGGCACAAATAGCTTCAGTGTCTGAGATCATAAGACGAAGGACAGAAAGGCTTTTCAACCAGAGTCTGCTCCACCAATGAGATCAGACTGAGATAATAATGCTCAATTTCACTTCTACGGCAAAGAGGTTCACAGATTTGATATCCTCAGAAAAGAAATTTCTCACGTCAGTCTTACATGGGTAACCCTTTGCTCTGAGATTATGCCCTCGGGTCCTCAATTTTCACACAAGGGGGAATCAATCTATCAGCATCTATCCTATCAAATTCCCTAAGAATCTTATTTTATTCAATACTGTAGCCTCTCATTTCTAAACTCAAAGTGTATAGGCTTAACCTACTCAGTCTCTCCTTATAAGGCAGTGCCTCAAAATCCAGGATCAACCCAGTGAACGTTCTCCAGAACGCCTCCATCGTCAATATACCTTCATTTGAATAAAGTACTAAAACTATTCAGTTCAAAGAATCATAGAATCCCTAGTGTGGAAACAGGCCCTTCAGCCCAACAAGTCCACATCAACCCTCCGAAGAGCAACCCACCTAGATCCATTCCACTACCCCATTACGCTACATTCACCCCTGACTAATGCACCTAACCTATACATCACTGAGCACTATGGAGCAATTTAGCATGGCCAATTCAGCTAACCTGCAATTCTTCCAAATGTGGGAGGAAACCGGAGTACCCGGAGGAAACCCACGCAGCCACGGGGAGAACATGCAAACTCCACACAGACAGACGCTCAAGGCTGGAACCGAACCCGGGTCCCTGGAGCCGGGAGGCAGCAGTACTAACCACTGAGCCACCATGCCACCCTTGTTTAGGTGTGGTCTAATTCGTGCCTTCTATTGTTTCGTAACAACTCCCTATTTTTATACTTCATTCCCTTTGAATTAAAGGCCAATATGCAAATTGCCTTCCCTATTTACTGAACTCATACACTAACTTTTTGAAATTTATGCACAAAGGTTCCCAAATCCCGGTGCTGTAGCTTTCTACAGTCTTACTTTAAATATTATTCAACTCCTCTATCCTTCCGGCCAAAATCAATAACTTCTAATTTTCCCACATTATATTTCAGCTGCCAAGTCTTTGCCCTTCTGCTTAACATGTCTATATCCCTGTGCAAACTATTATCCTCATCACTTGCCTTCCTATCCATTTTTGTGTAACCCACAGACTTGGTGACAGTACATGCAATTTCTTCAGCCAAGTTATTGATACATATTGTAGATAATCACTGATCCCTGCAACACTCTACTTGTGACAAGTAGTCATCCTGAAAATGCACCCCTTACCCCAACTGTCTTATCTTGTGTTGGCTAGTCAGTCTCCAACATCATGGGCTCTTATTCTAAGAAGTAGCCTAACGTGATATCTCTTAGCAAATGCCTTCTGAAAATCCAAATATGTTACATCCACTGCTTTCCCTTTATCTACTGTGTTTGCGAGCTTATCAAAGAACTCCAATAAATTTGTCAGGCACAATTTCCTCTTTGTGAAGCTTTGCTGATTCTGCTTGTACATATTATGTTATTCTAAATGCACTCTTATTCTATCCTTTATAATAGACTCTAACATTTTTGCAATAACAGATTCTAAGCTAACTGGCCTGTGGTTGTCCTTTTATTTTATCTCCTTCCCTTTTCAATAAAGGGACTAACATTGTCAGCTTTGCGGTTGTCTGTGACTTTTCTAGAATCTAAGGAACTATCAGTATATCAACCACGTCTGTGGCTATTTCTTTTAATATCCTATGATGTAACCCTGACAGCTCATCAAGTCATCTTCTACTTTTGTATTCAACTACATGTGACAATAAAATCTAAATGTAACTACTATTTCCAGATTTTTACTGATTTCAAATTTCACCATCTGCTATGATAAGGTTTGAACCCATGTTCCAGAACATCAGCCAGGAGCTCTGGATTACTAGTCCATATTACCACTCTACCACAACCTCCCAGATGTATTAGTTATCGAATAGGAAAAGAGAAAAGGAAAATATTGTATCCATGTAGTGCCTTTTGTGACTTCAGGACATGCCAATGTGTTTCGCTTTTTTGGTCACTTAAGAGTAGTCACTTCATGTAGGAAACCTAACAGATAACTTGTGCTTGGAAGGTTCCACCAATACAAATGTTTTAATAACGTTAATTGAAATGTAAGTATTTGACACAGAACTGAGCAATTTTTTTTATATATCCACCTGGAAAGGCAGGTTTTGCTCCTCATTCAAAAGACTAAATCTGTGACAGTTGCTCACTCCATCAGTACTTTAAAAGGATTGGGCCATTCAGCCCTTCAAATCTAGGCTGGCATTCTAGGTAATGGCTAATCATTGACTTCAATGCCATATCTCGGTTTTCCTCAGATCCTTTATGTCATAACCAGAAAACGGTCAATTTGTGTCGAACTTACTTTCTTAATGCCTAAGCTTTTGTAGCACTTAAAGGTAGAGAATTTCAAAGCTTCACTGCTCTGAGTAAAGACTTCCTTCCCAAAAGTCCAAAATGGCTTGCTGTTATTCTGGGACCATGACCATTCATCCCAGATCCCACAGCCAAAGGAAGCACCAGATTCATACAGCACTGCATTTACTCTCCATCTCAATTAGAATTTCATAGAAATTATAAAATTCCATGAGTTCTTCTAAACTCCAGAGAATACATGCTGTCTCTTCATCTCTTCTCAGAGAACAATTTTACTCCCTCAGAAAGCAGACTGGTGAACCTCTGCTGCAATCCCTCAATGTATTGTTAGGCAAGTGTAACAGAACAACACACAATAATCCAGGTACAATCTTACCACTGTTCTAAGCAATTGAAACAAGCCTTGCTGCTGTGTTCAAGTCACCTGTTATACAGACCAATATGCTGTCTACCTTTGTAATTGCTTACTGCACCTGAATGTTAGTGTTCAGTAACTTATTAACAATGGCACACAGGTCCCTTTGGACATCAACACTTTCTAATCTTGCACCACTTAAGAAAAACACCATGGGAGGAATGCCACTCTTAGTCAAATTAGATTCCAACTGCCATGTTATTGTTTCCTCACTCAGCCAGTCTAAATGCCCTTGAAGCCTTTTTTGCCTCCCCTTTACAATTCTCAGTCCAAGTTTTGTATCATCAGCAAGTTTGGAAACCTTAAAACTGATCTCAATATCCAAATAATTTAAACAGATAATGAACAACTAGTGCCAAATCCTAAACAACCTATTGATTCCTACCCTCTGCTTTCTGCCTGTTAAACAATCCTCAATCTACGTGAGTACTGCCAATTCCATATACTTTCGTTTTCTTTTTTTTAAAAAAAATCAACCTAAACAAAGGCCTTCTCTACCAAAGGATGACACACTACCAGTGCACCTTAATTTCTGTGGGATTTCATATAAATCTTTTGAAATTCCAAACATACCCCATACACTGGTACCCCCCTCATTAATTCTGCTAGTAAGTCTCTTTATATATTTATCAAGTCCACATATAATCAAGTCTTTGAAGTGGTACTTTATAAATTCCAGTTTTCAGAATAAAACCAGCCTGATTCCAGGTTAAAACTCTGAGACAGATTTTGAACAAGGCCTCACACCTACAAATTCAGTGTCTGACCTGAGGTGTCACATTTTGTATATTCCTATCACTCTGCCTGATTGTCATGACAGCACAGCACTGATACTGACTTTATAAACACTTCCCATACCGTCTAGACACTCTCAGTCACCCACATATTATGTGACATATTATCCACTCATACCAGTTGTACGATCTTTTGACCTCTTTGCCTATAAACTCTGGGTCAGTGTGCAATGCTCTCTCATTGCACTTGATGAAAGCTTGTGCGATTTCAAATAAACCTGTTGGATGATAACCTGGTGTCATGTGACTTCTGACTTTGCCTCTAAGCTTTTATTTTCCACCTTATGATCTGTAAATCCATGCTTACTATGATCTGCCTGTACTGCTCGTAACCAAAGCTCTTCACTGTACTTGGGTACATGTGACAATAAATCAAATCAAATCAGGTAGCAAGCATTTCAGAAATGTATTAGCAAGTTAAATGCTGACATCAAGTCAAAGAATACACTACATTACCATATTAGTCATGTAATGAACAAAGTGTAGCTAGTTGAGTTTAATAGATAGCAAGTACAATAAAACAAGAATTGTGTGTTTTCTTTTGAGTCAAGTTGCAATAAAGGGGGTTAGCATGTAAGTTGGGAAAGACTAAATCAAACCTATTTAGCCTTCTGTTATACATTTTTAAGGGTCCGTATGTGGCTGGCTAAAAGCCATAATTTATTGCTCACCCTTAATTCACCGTAGGTGGTCAACTGCAATCTTGAACAGTTCACGTGATGTAGGAATACCCACAATCTTTTAGAAGGGAAGTTCCAGGATTGTGATAGATGGTTCTGCAAGGAAGGTGTGGGGCTTGGAGGGGAACTTGTAGGTAGTGGTACGCTCACAAATCCACTGTATTTGTCTCTCCAAATAGTACAGATCATAGGTGCTACTGAAGGAGCTTAGATGGATTTTCAGGACTTCTTGTAGATTTTATACACACTACTGCCACCGTGCATTGGTAGAGGAGGGACTAAATGGGGAACATAATGGATAGGATGCCAGTTAATTGGCTTGTTTCATTTTAGATGGTATTAAGCATCTTGAATATAGTTGGAGCTGCACTTAACCAGTAAGGTGTTCCACTATATTCAGGTGATGTGTTCCTCTCTGCGGAATTCCTAGCTTCTGACCTGCTGCTGTAGCCCCAGAATTTAATGGGATGGTCCAGTACAATTTTAAACACAGGGTATTACTGGTAAATTCAGTAAAAATAGTTACTGATTGCCATTGGCAAATTATCAGATTCTCTCTTCTTAGTCATAGCCTGACCCATTTTATGTTGTGAATATTGCTTGCAAGTTATCAGGCTAAACATGTTCAGGTCTTGCAGCATATGGACAGTTTTAGTATCTGAGGAGATGGAAACAATGCTCAACATTGTATAATCATCAGCAAACATCCCCACTTCTGATTTTATGAGGGAATGAGCCCCATTGATGTAACAGCTGAAAATAGATGAGGCCAGGACACTATCTGGAGGAACTACTGCAGCAATGTTCCAGGACTTGAAAGTGGAGTTGCAGGTAAACAGGATAGTGAAGGCGTGTTTGGTATGCTTTCCTTTATTGGTCAAAATATTGAGTACAGGAGTTGGGAGGTCATGTTGCGGCTGTACAGGATATTGTTTAGGCCACTGTTGGAATGTTACATGCAATTCTGATCGCCTTTCTATCGGAGAGATGTTGTGAAACTTGAAAGGGTTTAAAAAAGATTTACAAGGCTGTTGCCAGGGTTGGAGGATTTGAGGGAGAGGCTGAATGGGCTATAGCTGTTTTCCCTGGAGCGTCGGAGGCTGAGGGGTTTATAAAATTATGAGGGGCATGGATAGGATAAATAGACACAGTCTTTTCCCTGGGGTGGGAGAGACCAGAACTAGAGGGCATAGGTTTAGGATGAGAGGGGAAAGATATGAACAAAACCTAAGGGGCAACTTTTTCATGCAGAGGGTGGTACATGAATGGAATAAGCTGCCAGAGGAAGTGGTGGAGGCTGGTACAACTGCAACATTTAAAAGGCATTTGGATGAGTATATGAATAGGAAGGATTTGGAGGGATATGGGCTGGGTGCTGGCAGGTAGGACTAGATTGGGTTGGGATATCTGGTCGGCATGGACAAGTTGGACTGAAGGATCTATTTCCATGCTGTACATCTCTATGACTGAAGATTAGCATTTAAAACTATCACTGACATATTTTTTGCTATGTACAGTGGAATATATTTCCACTGGAGTCCAGGTTTTCTAGTGTGATGACATACACAATCAAATGCTGCCTTGATTTAAAGGGCAGTCAAACTAACTTCCCCTCAAAAGTTCAGCTCGTTTAATCATGTCTGAACCAAGGCTGTAACGAGCTCAGAAGTTGAGTAGTCTTGTGGAACATGTCATCAAGTTATTGCTGAGCAAGAACCACTTGATAACACTGTAGGTAACACCTTCTACCTCTTTACTGTTGATCTAGTGGGGACTAACGGGACAGTAATTGGCCAGACTGATTGTTTTTTTTATTGTGAAAAGGCCATATTTGTTTAACTTTCCACATTGTTGGTACATACCAGTATTGCATCTGTATGGAACAACTTGCCTGGTTCTGAAGCATATCTTCACTACTATTGCTGGAATGCAGTTAGGGTCCATAACTTTTGTAATATCCAGTGCTTTCAGTGATGCTGGAGGAGGCAGAGATGAACCATTCACTCAATATTTCAGACTGAAAATTGTTGCAAATGCTTCAACCTCATCTTTTCCACTGATGTTCTGAGTTCTTCTATCATTATGGATGGGTATATTAATGCAACCTCTGCCTCCCCATAGCTGTTTAATTGTCCACCACCGTTCACAATGGAAGTGGCAGGAATGCAAAACTTAGATCTAATCCATTGGTTGTGACATTATTCAGCTACGCCCGTCGCAGGTTGCTTCCACTGTCTGGCATGCAAGTAGTCCAGTGCAGTACTTCCACATTTTTAGATATGTCCAATACCACTTCTAGCATGCCCTCTTGCACACTTCCTTTAAAGGGTAATTAAGTTAGTGGCAATTAAGCAAACTGAAAAAGTCTGAACGAATTTTTAAACAGTAGAGCAGCAGAGAAACAGTGGAGGGGAGAGGATTGGAAATTGCATAGCAAAATGTTCATTTCAAACTAAACCGGAAGATGACATATCCAAATCTTCTCACAAACTTTGAATGACATATCCAAGCTGGAAATGTTGAGATTAAAAATTTAACTTGTATGGAAAGATGGAAAAAGATCAGTAATAAGAAAATAGCCAGTGACAAACTATTTGAAACATGTAACATTAAGATAGGAAGCAGTGGGAAAGGACAACAGTGAACACTTAAAGAACAAATCAAGTGGAGGAAAGAGACAACAGAAACTCACTTAGCAAAAACAAACCTTTTAAGGTTAACATGGCAAATTATTTATCAATTAAGTATCCACAGACGAGAACAGTAACATGGGAATCAGCAAGAGGTAAACATTTGATGGGCAATGCTGGAATCTCAAGACAATGTAGGAGAAAGGGATGGTATGTTTTAGAATAAATTATGGACAGCAGGATGAATAGTGATGAGAAAATTTGTAAACTGAGTAAGTTTAAGGAATTTTAGATATAAATAAGCTTTAATTTTTTTTTAAACGGCACAAGGAAATTGTTTTAAATTGAAGTAAATTGGCAGAGCATTGCATCACAAGAGGTTTTAAAATACAGAAAAGCTTTATGCAATGAGGAGTTCATTAAAAGAGAGTGTAGGCATGTAGAATTCAAAGCATCTGCATTTCAAGCATTAGTCACAGAGGAATACAGCACAGAAACAGGCTGTTCGGCCCAACTCGTCCACACTGACCAGGTTTTCTAAACTGAACTATTCCCACTTGCCTGCTTCCGGACCATATCTCTCAAAACCTTTCCTATCTATGTACCTCTTCAAATGTCTTTTGAACGTTGTGATTGTACCTGCCTCTACCACTTCTTCTAGCAGCTTGTTCCATGTACGCACCACCCTTTACATGAAAAGGGTTGCCCCTCAGGTCCTTTTTAAAACTTTCCACTCTTACCTTAAATCTAAATCTAGTTCTGGACTCCCCTACCCTGGGGAAAAGACCTCAGCTATTCACCTTATCTAAGCTCCGCATGATTTTAGAAACCTCTACAAGGTCACCCCTCAACCTCCTACACTCCAGTGAAAAAAGTCCCTATCCAACCTCTCCTTATAAGTCAAAACTTCCAGTCTTGGGAACATCCTTGTCAATTTTTTGCGCTCTTTTCAGTTTAATATCATTATCATTGCAAGGAAACCAGAACTGCACACAGTACTTCAAATGTGAATTTATCAATGTCCTATGCAGCTGTAACATGACATCTTAACTCCTGTGCTTGATGCACTGACTGACGAAGGCAAGTATGCCAAAGGCATACCTGTATATCTGTGACCAGTTTCAAGGAATTACATACTTGCACACCTCGGTCTCTGTTCGACAACACTCCCGTAGGCCCTATCATTAACTACGCAAGTCCTGCCCTGGGAACTGGGCATTTATCTGAATTAAATGCCATCTGCTGTTCCTTGGCGCAGTGATCCAGTTGATCAAGATTCCGTTGTACTCTTAGATAACATTCTTCACTGTTCACTATACTACCAATTCTGGCATCATCTGCAAATTTACTAACTGTGCTTCCATTACTCTCATCCAAATCATTTATATAAATGGCAAACAACAGAACACCCAGCACTGATCTTAGTGACCCATCGCTGGTCACAGGCCTCCAGTCTGAAAAATAACCCTCACCACCACCCTCTCCTACTGTAAGCCACTTATGTATCCAATTGGCTAGACCTCCCTGGATCCCATGTGGTCTAGCCTTACTAACCAATCTTGTTGAAGGCCTGGCTAAAGTCCATGTAAACAATATCTACCAGGTGGAGGAACACTATCAGTAAAACCTCAAACTTTCAGCTAGAGAAGAGTTTCAAAGATTTCACTTTCTTAATTATTTTGAGGCAGACCAGGAAAATCAAAAACTGGTCAACCACAGAACTTACAGAAAGCCCAGGACAGAGATGTTAGGTGCTGGAGGGGAGGCAATGGTCAAGCGGTATTATCACCGGATGATTAATCCAAAGACCCAGGTAATGTTCTGCAGTCCTGGGTTTGAATTCTGCCACGGCAAAGAGTGGAATTTGACTTCAATATAAATCTGGAATGGAGTGTCTAACAATGACCATGGATTCTTTGCTGATTTTTTTGCCAGAAATGCCCACCTGGTTCACTCCTGACCTTTAGGAAAGGAAACTTCCATTCCTATTTGGTCTGGCCCACGTGTGGTTGACTCTTAACTGCCTGAGCAATAAATGCTGGCCTAATCAGTGACGCCCTCATCCCATGAATGAATGAATAAAAAGGACGTGATCTGGGGTATTACAAATCCATCTGAAAGACTGCATTTAAATAATGACATTTGCTGTTATTGGATTATGCTTAAATACATTTAATATCCATGAAAATACTATATAACATGTTTAAAAAATAACTGTTGAAATAAAGCAAAGGTTTATGGGCAGAAAGTACATGCCACATTTCTTCATCTGAATCTATTTTAAGTGTGAATTCACCATGAAACAAAACTCTTGCTTTAAGTTTCTGATTACCCAGTCCATGAATGATGTGTCTTTTTTTTGGTTCATTTGTCCAAACAGATAAGAATATCATTCTACAGGAGAAAAATGCCTGAGTACATTGGCCTTTCCAGTTAATTAAATGCTGTACAGCCAGCATAATCTCTTCTCATTCTGCTCTATACAAGATCTGAATCTATGATATACTCAATTATTTGCCTGGAGCAGATAGCATTGAATCTAAAAGTAACAGCAGAAGTACTGAAATTAAATACAACAAAACAGACTAGTACTTCCAGCTATTTGAGACCAGATTCTTAAAAAAAAAAATTAGATTTTGAGGGAACTTTGCAGTGGGAATTGAATTTTCAAGGCACTTGACTAGAACCTAAACTAAGCAATTTAAAATTCATCCTCATGCATTAAGCGAGGTGTACAATTAGAACATTGAGATAAACGTATGCAGAAAGAAAGCTGACAGTGGAATTCAGAGGATTTTTTTTTAAAAAATGTTCATGGGATGTGATCAGCACTGGCAAAGCCATTATTTACAGACAATTCCGAATTGTACTTCAGAAGGTGATGGGAAACTACCTTCTTGAATCACTGCAGTACTTGGGGGTGGTAAGTACAACCACACTGCTGTTCGAAAGGGAGTTCCAGGACTTTGACTGATACAGTTCTAAGTCAGGATGGTGTGTGACTTGGAGGTAACTTGCAGGCTTTGATACAGTTATACTAAAAGCCATAGCAATAGCAAGACAATTACCACTGGCTCTCAAATTAGGACCAATAATGTTGAATGTTCCAGTTTGCAATCTTGCAGATGGCCACAGGAGGTATTTGCCGTTGGTCTGTTTGTCTGACTAGCACCTGACCAACAAGTACAGAACTGTGAATTTTCCTGTGGGATTTAACTTTGCCAGGAACAGAAAAATGTTCTATTATCCAATCTCAGTTTTGGAATAGCTATTCAGTTACTATCCCCTGCATAGACTGGAACAGAAATATTTTTAAGGAAAAACATGCTTCAAGTGGTATTTGTAGTCCCCAGGTTGACATGCATCATCCTTTGCCCCAGTAACCCCTTCCCCCATCTTTTGCAATGTTTCTGGTAACACAATGAACCACAGACTTGTCCAAAATGTTTGGAATAAGATGAAGTATTTTTATTTAGAGCTCTAATAGAGGTTGCAAACTTTTCTCATTTAAAACACGAGCTATCTGCTTACCAAAATAGAAGAAAACAAATATCAGGTTATCGCCCAGGCAGCAGAAGAGGAAGATTAGCTGACGGTTCAGGATACACATTCCTTATAAAGGATAGTAATTCCAAATCACAGAAATAAATAAGCAAGGAAGAATGTTAGATTTGTACATATGGGTGAAACTTTCGATTATGTCAGGATCAATCAAGTTGAATTAATTCATTGAATGAAATCTGTACAGGCTATGATGAATTCTATGGAAAGCTCACTGAAAACTGCAAAAAATGGCAACATTTTAACATTCAGGGGTATAGAGAATTCTAATGATTGCTACATTCGATTGTTCCAAAATTAATTACAATTAACTCAACCAAAATAGGGACAGGGCTAATTCCAAGTTTTCAATGGGTCAGACAGAATAGCTTGGGATCACGCAGGTGCAGTTTTGGGGTCAAAACAAGTCGGAGAAGAATAGACAGATAGAACCTCCAAGTTTATGGCAGAGTTGTCATTAACTGTGCTGCTAAAAGACAGCTGAAACTCTCAGATTGTGTGTAGTGAGTAATCAAGGAATACATCAGTTGAGCAACTTTGGGTAATAAAGGCTTGAGAAACCCTAGAGCTGTGAACAGCTCAAAAGGAGCACTATTATTTAGCTCAACAAAGAGGGTGAAAGATCCGTAAGCACTATGTAACTGAGCAAGATTGGAGCTATCGATGAAAGAATGGATCTCCTTTTGAATAAGTACTGGAATGCCATTCTCAAGAGTCCAGAGTGTGGACCCAGGAAAGGAAGGTCATCAATCAGAATGAGAACAGACGTTGAGGCAGTCTATGATGGAACAGTTTAAGAGGGAGTTTCACAGCCAAATTAGCGAAGGTGAGGAACTGATGAAATTTAATGAGGTCTGCAACCGTGACATTAATGTCTGTGGGAAATTATTGCAAAATCTGTAGAATCTGTCATAATTGCATTTGCGAATTGTTGTGAGCTGTGACATATTTGATCAAAGTACATTACTCATGTTTAGCACGTTAGTTATGGCTTTTAGAATTAACTTTCACATGTATTATATATTGTATTTCTATTCAAACATGTATATTGCATATTTCTTGTTTATTCAGAACTATGGAATATTGCGGCTTTATTCTCTGGATCTCACCTTTTGTCTATTTTAAAAATAAATGTTAGTTGCCCCTAACCAAAATAATAATAATTTTGTGATCCTATTGGGATCATAACGTTAGGTAGTAGTCTGGTTTTGGATCATAAAACCATAGCTCCAATTTCTCCCAAGTTTGCTCACAAGCTTAAAGGCATCTGGATGGGGATATGAATAGGAAGGATTTAGAGGGATATGGGCCAAGTGCTGGCAAATAGGACTAGATTAGGTTAGGATATCTGGTCGACATGGGAGAGTTGGACCAAAGGATTGTTTCTGTGTTGTATATCTTTATGACTCTAATTGTTTTGTCCTCACCCACCATAACACAGAGCTATTGTTTTACTTCGCTGAGGTATAAACTTAGAATGACAATGTCAAAATATTTTTGTATCCTTCCATCTTAGCCAGCTTTTACATAGCAATATATTGAGGGCTTTTTAAAAATTCCTTTGGCCTGGGTCATCACTATCTATTCGAGTTGTAACCCACTTTTAAAAAATGAACTAAAATAAGTAAGGTACAAATTTGCCAACTGAGGCAAAGAATTTCACAACAAAGTCCAAAGATTAGAACATTCAAAGTTTCACGATACATGAAGATTTTGATTTGATTTATAAATGTCATGTGTAGCGAAAGTGTAAGCAATACTTACACAACCACCAGCGAGGATTTCTCCAATAATAGGAATTGAGCCATCTCTTCGAGTGAATTTGTCTCGTACAAAATCATTTACCTGTTAAAGAGAAAATGCACAAGACTTAAAATATCACATGCAAGACAAAATATTTTTTGGTTATATGCATTCCTTTTCCTTCCCAATTTTCTAAAATTATTATAGGTGGATGGATGTACAGGCAAGTTATTTGGGCAGACAGTGCTGAAACCACTTCACAGGAAGTGCCAAGAATGGCCAAAAATAAATCTCCCACAGACTTCCCTTGTTCCAAATAGTGAAGTATCTCATATTTACTTCTCCACCTCAGCCAAGGGAAAAAGCATTTATTATTTTTATTGACCAACAGCAACCATTAATTTAAAAGGCAGAGAACCTTATTTATATATAATTTAAATCACAATCTGCAACTCTCAGGTTGTTCCCATTTCCCTGTTTATTTTCACAGACTAATTGTATGAGTGGTCTCCTTTCCAAATTGAACAAAAATCTGAAAGCTGCAAAGATACAACTATTTAAATGAATTGAATTTATTAATTGTCTTTTATGTCTAAAAGGTAAAGTTGCCACAGTGACACTGGACCATCGGACTGCTCTTTCATGAGAAAGCAACAACTGGCAGTGGTTTAACCTGAGGGTCACCATGCCTCAAGCAAGGAAGAGCTTGAGAAGAGGAATCATTCATAGTAACCTTAAACAGTGTGGGAATTGAACCCATGCTGTTAGCAGCACTCTGCATTGCAAACAATATGTCCAGCCAACTGAGCTTACCAACGTGCCCCTTTTCATGATTATAGGATGTCTAAGAACACTTTGCAGTCAATGCTTAAACTGTAATTGCAATATTGTGTTATAAAGCTGAGGTTGATCCCCCTCTGAGAACCCAAAGAGGAGGGCCTCACCCTATAATCTGTGAAAAAGAGTGTGATAAGTGATGTAACCTGCTCTTTAGCAAATTCTAGTGGTTAAATAAAATAAATTCCAGACACTCACTTTAAAATCAACAAGTAACGATTTATTTATTCACCTCTAACAGTGAACAAATTAACTATCAACAAATTGAATAAATCACTTCTAACGACGAACTATTCCTGAATAAAACAATATTCTAATGGTATGATGCTCCAACTAATACAAATCCCACTCTTATATAAAAGAAATAGAATTTAGCCTCTTGAAATTACAGCCAGGTTGTGTGTCTTCCAGAAGTTCTGCGTCTTCTCCGTCAATTTGTCTGTCAGGAATGTCTTCACCATCATTGATAGCATTGTTATTGAGATGGTGCTTTCTCAAAGACATTGATAAGGCCATGGGAGCCAGCAATTCCCTTTTGAGAGCTCAGGGATGTTAGCTCTGGTGGATGGCAGCTTGCTCTCGGATCTTTATTCAACTGCCCCCTTCTTTTATACCCTTGATGACATATCAATATTTCATATAATAAGATTGGTGCTCAGTTGTCAAAATGATCAGATTTAAATTGAATAGGTTTTTGGCTTCTAAGTGTCTGGTTCAAATTGATTGGCTAAATTCAAAAGCCTGCTGTCTTGGTAAAAACTGCAGCCTGGCCTGCTAACTGTACGGCCTTTAGATACGAATGCTTTAGTTCAGGTTCTGTGTACTAGAAAACTTTCAAGCTGCTACTGACAGACATCCATTTAAATATCTAAGCACAGAAAAAGCATAATCTTTTAAAAAGGACCACACAATGCTTTCCATATTTTACAATTTTACGAACATTAAATTCTAACTTCCTGCCTCCCTTGAAATGTAGCAAGTGCAGTAGTTAATTTGAGCAGGGCAAGCTCCCCCAAACAAGATTTGGAGATGCCAGTGTTGGACTGGGGTGTACAAAGTTAAAATCACACAACACCAGGTTATAGTCCAACAGGTTTAATTGGAAGCACACTAGCTTTCAGAGCGATGCTCCTTCATCAGGTGATAGTGGAGGCCTCAATCCTAACAGAAATTATAGCAAAAATTTACAGTGTGATGTAACTGAAATTACACATAGAAAAATTGATTGTCTGTTAAGCCTTTCATCTGTTAGAATACAGTGATAGTTCTACTTCTTCCATGTGTAAATCACAAAACCTTTTTTTAAAAAAAGGTTGTATTCTCGGGTTAGCTGTTAACAATGGTGATAGCAAGACAATATGTTGAAGGTGTTGGCCTCCTGTGTTCTCTGTCTATGCCATGATATTTAGATTGATTCTAATCTAAAAAGTGAGATAACGGAGTCTTACATAAATTCATGCAGTTTTTGAGCTCAGAGTTCTACAAAGTCCCCCAAACAACAATGCAATAACGACCACCTGTGGTACTGATTTTCAAAATAGGGCTGCGGGATTTTTAAGCCCACCGAACAGTGCAGAAAAGGTTACAGTTTCACAGTCAATCTGAAAGATGGCACAACCAACAACTCAGTGCTCCTTCAGTATTGAACTGGAGTGTCAGCCTTGATTTGTATGCTCTGGGAATATGACTTTAATGCACATTTTTCTACTCAGAGATTGGTCGTTGTTTCAAACGATGCCTTGGCTGACCCCAGAAAATTTGGAAAGTCTGAGGATAAAGACATCAAAATTTAAGCGAGGGAGCAAAAATTTGAAAAAATGTCATGAACAGCTAGGCAGTTTTAATAGTGAACCTATTTTTCTAATCAACTTGTTCAGAGATGTTATTAAACACCTCAGGAGGTGGGACCTGAACCAAGGCCTCCTGATACAGGGGAAGGGATCTTGCCACTGTGTCACAGGAGGGTTCCTTAGAGATACTGTAGATTTGATTTGATTTATTACAGTCACTTGTACCAGGTACAGTGAATATGTGCTTTATGAGGAGTCCATACAAATGTATCAGAACAGAGGGAAGGCTACAATTTTGGCACCACACAAGCAGACCTATGAAGCTTCAAAAACTCCTTCCAAAACACAGGGTTGAGATTTTGGAGGCCAGTTAAAAAAAAAGGTGTCAGCTTTAATGCCAGGTTCATTTTTATGCCATGACTTAGTTTTGCCAGGGAACAGACACAGAAGGTGGTATGGCTGGAATGTTACTGGAGAGTGATACAAGAAAGTGATCAGAGGTAGTCTGATCTGTGGATAGATATGATAGGCATTTGAAGATCATAAAATGTGGCAAGTTCAAAAGCAGGGACTGAATGTGAGGTAAGGATTTTGTTTATGGAGGTTGAGATTATGTGAGGATAAAAGGACACCCAATCTAATTCTCTCAAAAGTAAACATTTGCCAAGTACAAACATAGGAGGAAGTAAAACTTATAAGTCTCATTGTTAACGTGTATCCAATTCCTAAAATCAGTTTATGTAGAATGCTAATCAAGTTTCATCTGCAGAGAGATTTCAATACATATGGAATCCAAGAACTGAAACCAGATAGTTAACATTTTGATCCTTACAGACGATATAGTTGGGAAAAGAGGGTTTTGCAGAAAATGCTTAATTCAAAGAAAGAAACAAGAGGTACAAGATGCCCAACTGTACTTACTAATTATTCTGATATTCTTTGTCATCACATCAAAATTTCTAAATATAAGAGTCTGGTCTAGCAAAACAGCAAGAATGGTAGAAAATTTCTAACAATAATGCTCAATAAAAGGTAGGTGTTGTAGTTTAGCAGATCCAAACCCAATCTACTAAAGTAAGATCTCAGTTAACTTAGAATTACATACAAGGTGGCAGCAGTGTAAAATATATCAATTTATCGATTTAGACAAACCAACTCAATTTAATAAAGTAAATTTTTTCATTCTTAAATAATCGGTCAAAGAATGCAAGCTGCATGGATAAAAGCTCAATTCTTTGGTTGCTTTCATCAGAAAGAATAGTATGATCTTTCGATAGATTTAAAAGATTGCGCTGTTTACACCCAACTTTCCTAGATTAGTTCATTATGATACTCAGATTCAGATTCAGATGGATCAAAAGATCAAGCGTTGGTATCAGAGAGAAGTTAAATGTAAGCGAATTTATAGGAATTAGGACAATTAAAAAGTTGAAGTCATAATAGTGTGACAAATATTCTAAAAGCCTTTGGAGCAAATCACTGCTTCTGAAGCAATTATCAGCTGTTTCTATAGCAAAAGAAACAGAAGACTAGGAAAAACAAACAGGCAGAAGTAAGCCAAGGAAACTTCAGAGTACAAATATGAAATTGCCAAGTTGTATTTCTGTAAGGACTGCAGCAACATTGTAGTAAAGCAAAACTACAAGTATGGTTTACTTCACAGACTTTTAGACAGGAGAGTTGGAATACTTTCAGTACTTCCAAGCACACAAGTATATACATATGGGATAGACTGAATCAGAAAGAATACAGAGGTTTTTCAATTAGCAACATAAGTACAAAGTAATCTTGCAATGCTAGTTTATCAATGCCCTTGCTTTTAAGATGAAATTCAAGTCTAAAGCTGTAGTTAATGGTCTAGAAATCATTAGTGAAAGAATGGCTGGCCAACAGTTCAGGAGTTGTACACTATTTCTTCTCTTAAAATAAAACCTCTTCAAAGTTTTCCTAAATGTTTTTGCTGAAATATAACTTCTGTTTCATTGAGCTCTCTACAAGTGAAGCAATCATAGGTATGGGCTGTTTTACTCGTTGCTCAGAATTAGACATCTTGCTACTGTTGGCAAACGTTGCATGGAGCAACTACCCCTGGTTGGGTTATTTCAGGTGCTCTAAATATAAAACATTTCACCAGGGTTGGGGGCGAATTGCTTTTTTTAAAAATCTAATGCCTTCAAGAAGGAAGAAAACGAAGAGGTATACATTCATTCTCACTCACACTAGGGTAAGAATAATCAAGCTCACAATTAGGTAGTGCCATGATAGCTCTCTACTACATTGTGGACGCTTACCAATGGGACAAGGCACAGAACAATGTAATGTTGATATGGTTTACTTTTGGGTTAAAGAGCTGCAAGAGCAAGCTCCAGTAGAAAAATGTAACATTAACCGTTTTGAATACTTCTAGGAATTTAAACTTTTTTTGATCAGTGTAGAATGGACAGGGGTCTGTCTTTGTCCATGGCAAACACAGATTTCGAAATGTTGCAAAACTAACAAAAAAAAATTATTTCTCCATGGTAGAGTATCTTTTCTGCATTTTATCAAGAAAAGAAAGCCAATTAGACATTTGATTCCAGTATCATCTTTCTGGAGGATGACGGCTCTTAGCCCTACATTGCTGGCATTGATTATTGAAGCCTGGGGCATCTGTACAGGAAGGTTTGCCAAGATGGTTTTCAATTTTAAAAACAGGATCTTGGCATGCCTTTTACTTTCTTGTCAGGGTTAATGTCAGAGGGGTGGCCATGGTGTTAAAGTTCGGGACATACGTGCAGTAGAACATGGTCGTATCTAGAAAACACATTAACTCCCTTTGTTTTCAGGAGTCTGGGGTAGCAGTTTTGCTCTCCGCTTCATAATTTAGATAAATTACTTTGGCCACAGCAAAGTCACATTTGTAAAGTTCAGTACAACATTAGTCTTTTCCATACCCTTGACCACTGCTTCCAGGTGGTTTAAATGGTCATACCAAGTGTCACTGTAAATGTACAACTGCTGAATACAGGTACTGCCTGACTGGTGAACTTGAAAGGTTGTGGCAGTATTTTTTGAGGTCAAAGGACATAACCTCACATTTTAAAGGCAACATGGAGACAAAGACAGCCCATGCAGAGACAAATGCTGCGATTTCTTTTACTCTTGCGGTCAGGGGGCCTTGCTAACCTTTTTAAAGGTCAGCCAATCCTGTCTATACAATTCTTAAGATGTCAGATTGGATCGGAGTTGGCCCAGGTAAGTGCATTTACTTTTGGTAGTCGATACAGAGCTCAGTCAATCCATCCAGCTTTGGGACCAGTACAATGAGAACTCCAACTACTCTAGCTAAACGCATTTATATTATTATCCAGCACATACTGGGTTTTCTGCCTGACCAGAGCTGGCCCATCAAGAATCAACCGGGGGGGGTTTGCTTTAATCGCTGGGGTGCGCTCAATCCCTAGATTGCAAACTGCTACCATGGTACACACTGTCTAGTGCTGATAGATTTCTTTAAATTTCATAGCAGAATGGGCACATTATCCTGCTGCTTTTGGGTCAGGTAGGCTTTTAAGTTTCCAAGACCACAGTATAAACCCCTTAGTAGCGAAAGGTTCAACTAGAGACCCTACAGCTACCCCCTCCTGAGCTGACTCCTCCCAACTGTGCTCAGATGTTTGCATTTACCGACAAACATCCACAGATTGACTGCTTTCGCAATAATCTCTCTAAGATGTTAATGTAGTATTGCAGGTGCCTTTTTCTCCAATCAGGAGTACTGATCAGGTAACTGACTTTGTTGATCCTTTTGACCATCCAGTTCAGCTTAGAAAGAGAGTAAGTGGGGTGCGGAAGCAGCATAAGGACATGGCTTTTGGGTTGGTGCATCTGAGCTTGGCCGTGACTGTCCATCTTTGTGTTTGCTGACATTTCTAAAGACTCTTTGGCCACGACATAGGCACTGAAAAGAAACTGCGAGGTAGATACGTTGGGGACTCTTTCTTGGCCTCCAGAACTTTGCTTGTCAGTTGCTGCAGGGAACCCCATTATCATAACTGTAAATTAACCTAAAAGAGACTGAAGCCTGTGGACTTGATTGTGGAGTACCTGGCAGCAAATAGCATGAAACTCAGTCACATAAATATTTGGTGCAATGTGTCCTGATCACAGTTTTTAGGGTCTGTTAATATTGCTGAAGTTGGAGGGTCATACAACAAAGACTTCAGCTGATCTTTAAACTGTGCACCACCTCCTGAGACACTTGAGACATGACGTTAGCTCCCCAACCTAACTGAATCTATCTTGGTGGATTTGACCAAGTAAATAACTGGATTAGGCATACTGTAACTTTGCTGAGAAGCATGACCTCGGCATCTGTTGGTTGTCCATCATGGTGAGGAGGTACTGGTGGCTAGTATTGGTTCTGGACAGTGGCCCCACAGCATCCATTGGTAGAAAGGTCCCCCAAAACTATGCGTGGGTCTTAGACAGGGCATGTTTAGTGGTGGCCTGGTATTTCCTTTGAATCTGGCAAGAATCGAAGATTTTACAGTATTCAGCCACATCAAGCCAGAGACAAGACCGGGGAGAAAAAAGTATCTGCTTATTCAGGCCATTAATTTTTGAGTATCCACACACCCAGATAATGGAAAAGTATGAATGTTTTTTAACATGTCCTGACAATATTCTGGGAGCCATATAACCTGGTAGACATTTCAGCGATCCAATTGTTCCATTTTGTTTCAAGTCACTTTACTTTAGCTTGTTTCTTATACTTAGGCATTTGCCAAACTTTGCACCATTTTAGCTCATTTTACTTAATCCAATCTGGATACAAGGACCCAACGTCAATTACGGATACATTATAAGTATTAAAACAAGTCTCTCACTACTTACATAAATTTTGATTTTTAAAATAATCTTACCCCTTTTGAAAATGGGGTTGCAATGTACTGTTGTAAATTTAAAGCATAAAGAATGGTTTATTTCACACATTCTTAGACATTGGCACAGGGGGAATAATCTATCATTTGTATCACAGGCATGCTCATAAACACTCAAGGGTTGGAGATTCAATTGAAAAGGACATTGGAAATGTAATTTGATTAGCAATAATATTGACGCATAATGCAACTGAGAAATACCAATTTATCACAGACCTTGCATTTTTTTCAGATACAGTCAAAAAGTTCAAAACCGGAATTAGCTGCCTGGAATTCCTTTGTGGGGTGGTTAGTTGGCTAGGCAGCAGATCAGGAATTGCAAGCTATTTTTCCTCTTTAAAAACCTCTTTGAAGCTTTTCTAAGAAAACTGTTAAAACGTAACTTCGGCTTCATTTTTTGAGGAAGAAAGGTCTACTTGTAGACAGCACAAACACAGATTTTTTTAACAGCTTTATTTTTGACAAGGTTAGAAGATTTTACTTTATAGTCCAGAATTAGTCTTAATAGTTTTATGGAGTAACCCCCTTTGCAGGCCAATTTAAGGTGGTAGGCATGTCAGTGCCTCATCAGTTGCAATACACTGCATAATGAAACATTTTCTCTATTGTTTACATAAGCACAAAACCAATTCTTATGATGCATAACTTGCTGGCATCAATTAATGGTCCTTTCCTTTCTCCATATATACAATTGGCATAAAGGTTTGTCAGAATCCAAGTGCCAGAAGTGAAATAAAAAACAACAACAAAAAAGGATCAGTAAAAGGCAAAAGTTTGCACCACATTTTATTTCTGTACCCTTTCCAACATCTTGAGGAAACTTACTGCCAAGCAACCCTGAATACCCATTGTTAACAATATTAGAAACATAGAATAGTAAAAAGGTAAAGTTTCCAGAATCTTTCCCAGGCCATTATGATCAGGCAGGAAAGAAATGGTCGTGTGAGGGAGCCTTGGTTGACGAGGGAGGTTGAATGTCTAGTAAAGAGGAAGAAGGAGGCTTACATAAGGTTGAGGAAACAAGGTTCAGACAGAGCAGTGGAGGGATACAGGATAGCCAGAAGGGACCTGAAGAAAGGGATTAGGAGAGCTAAGAGAGGGCATGAAAAATCCCTGGCGGATAGGATCAAGGATAACCCCAAGGCATTCTATGCATATGTGAGAAACCTGAGAATGACGAGAACGAGGGTAGGTCCGATCAAGGACAGTGGTGGGAGACTGTGTATTGAGTCGGAAGAGATAGGAGAGGTCTTGAACAAGTACTTCTCTTCAGTATTTACGAACGAGAGGGACCGTATTGTTGAAGAGGAGAGTGTGAAACGGACTGATAAGCTAGAAGAGATACCTGTTAGGAAGGAAGATGTGTTGGACATTTTGAACAACTTGAGGATAGACAAGTCCCCCGGGCCTGACGGGATATATCCTAGGATTATGTGGGAAGCAAGAGAGGAAATTGCAGTACCGTTGGCAATGATCTTCTCGTCTTCACTGGCAACTGGGGTGGTACCAGGGGACTGGAGAGTAGCGAATGTTGTGCCCCTGTTCAAAAAAGGGAATAGGGATAACCCCGGGAATTACAGGCCAGTTAGTCTTACTTCTGTGGCAGGCAAAGTAATGGAAAGGGTACTGAGGGATAGGATTTACGAGTATCTGGAAAGACACTGCTTGATTAGGGACAGCCAGCACGGATTTGTGAAGGGTAGGTCTTGCCTTACAAGTCTTATTGAATTCTTCGAGGAGGTGACCAAGCATGTGGATGAGGGTAGAGCAGTGGATGTAGTGTACATGGATTTTCGTAAGGCATTTGATAAGGTTCCCCATGGTAGGCTTATGCGGAAAGTCAGGAGGCATGGGATAGAGGGAAATTTGGCCAATTGGATAGAAAACTGGCTAACCGGGAGAAGTCAGAGAGTGGTGGTAGATGGTAAATATTCAGCATGGAGTCCAGTTACAAGTGGAGTTCCGCAGGGATCAGTTCTGGGTCCTCTGCTGTTTGTAATTTTTATTAATGACTTAGAGGAGGGAGTCGAAGGGTGGGTCAGTAAATTTGCAGATGATACAAAGATAGGTGGAGTTGTGGACAGTGAGGAGGGCTGTTGTCGGCTGCAGAGGGTCTTAGATAGGATGCAGAGCTGGGCTGAGGAGTGGCAGATGGAGTTCAACCCTGCCAAGTGTGAGGTTGTCCATTTTGGAAGAACAAAGAAGAATGCGGAATACAGGGTTAATGGTAGGGTTCTTGGTCAGGTGGAGGAACAGAGGGATCTTGGGGTCTATGTACATAGATCTTTGAAGGTTGCCACTCAGGTGGATAGAGTTTGTAAGAAGGCCTATGGAGTATTATCGTTCATTAGCAGAGGGATTGAATTCAAGAGTCGTGAGGTGATGTTGCAGCTGTACAGGACTTTGGTTAGGCCACATTTGGAGTACTGTGTGCAGTTCTGGTCGCCTCACTTTAGGAAAGATGTGGAAGCTTTGGAGAGGGTGCAGAGAAGATTTACCAGGATGTTGCCTGGAATGGAGAGTAGGTCGTACGAGGATAGGTTGAGAGTTCTCGGCCTTTTCTCGTTGGAACGGCGAAGGATGAGGGGTGACTTGATAGAGGTTTATAAGATGATCAGCGGAATAGATAGAGTAGACAGTCAGAAACTTTTTCCCCGGGTACAACAGTGTGTTACAAGGGGACATAAATTTAAGGTGAAGGGTGGAAGGTATAGGGGAGATGTCAGGGGTGGGTTCTTTACCCAGAGAGTGGTGGGGGCATGGAATGCGCTGCCCGAGGGAGTGGTAGAGTCAGATTCATTGGCGACCTTTAAGCGGCATTTGGATAGGTACATGGATGGGTGCTTAATCTAGGATAGAAGTTCGGCACAACATCGTGGGCTGAAGGGCCTGTTCTGTGCTGTATTGTTCTATGTTCTATTAGGCTCCTCTCTCATTACAGAGAGAT
The DNA here is from genome assembly GCF_047496795.1 of Chiloscyllium punctatum. Taxonomy (NCBI): domain Eukaryota; kingdom Metazoa; phylum Chordata; class Chondrichthyes; order Orectolobiformes; family Hemiscylliidae; genus Chiloscyllium; species Chiloscyllium punctatum. Next base: position 58,125,132 of record NC_092748.1, on the reverse strand, counting down.
CTCTGGTGGTGGTTTAACTGGGAGGTCACCACACCTCAGGCAAGAAGAGAGGTTGAGAAGGAAGTCCTTCATGGTGACCTCAGTCAATGAGGGAACTGAACCCACCCATTGAAAATCAGCCATCCAGCAATAGTGCTAACTGACCCGTGGCATAGAATAATATGACTCAGAAGGAGGCCATTCAGCATATTGAATCTGCACTAGGTACTAAAAATGCCTCAGGGCTGATAAAGGACATTTGCCATTTTTCACATTTGGCTGCTGCCAATGAGAAAACCAAAACCTTGGATTTCAGAAATCTAAGCATAAGTACAATGAATTTTGTTTCACTTTTGATTTAAAGCAACAGACAACATGAAGGAAAACTAATTTTACATTTAACTTCAACCTTAAAATATAATTTGAATTAATGTTCGATGAAGGTTAAAGATGCTTCCTCATCATGCTAAGGATGGATCTCTGATTAAAAGTCAATTACAGGCATCTGGTGTCCTAACAACCTAGTAGACTTGAAAACCTCTGGCATATACTCCAAAACGTACACATTTGCAAAGTAGAATCAGAGTCATAGAGATGTACAGCATGGAAACAGACCCTTTGGTCCAACCCATCCATGCCGCCAGATATCCCAACCCAATCTAGTCCCAAATGACAGCACCCGGCCCATATCCCTCCAAACTCTTCCTTTCATATTTCCAGCCAAATGCCTCTTAAATGTTGCAATTGTACCAGCCTCCACCACTTCCTCTGGCAGCTCATTCCATACACGTATCACCCTCTGCGTGCAAAAGTTGCCCCTGCGGTCTCTTTTATATCGTTCCCCTCTCACCCTAAACCTATGCCCTCTAGTTCTGGACTCCCCGAACCCAGGGAAAAGATTTTGTCTATTTATCCTATCCATGCCCCTCATAATTTTGTAAACCTCGAAAAGGTCACCCCTCAGCCTTCGACGCTCCAGGGAAAACAGCCCCAACCTGTTCAGCTTCTCCTTATAGCTCAAATCCTCCAACCCTGGCAACATCCTTGTAAATCTTTTCTGAACACTTTCAAGTTTCACAACATCTTTCCGATAGGAAGGAGACCAGAACTGCACGCAATATTCCAACAGTGACCTAACCAATGTCCTGTACAACCGCAACATGACCTCCCAACTCCTGTACTCAATACTCTGACCAATAAAGGAAAGCATACCAAACACCTTCTTCACTACCCTATCGACCTGCAACTCCACTTTCAAGGAGCTATGAACCTGCACTCCAAGGTCTCTTTGTTCAGCAACACTCCCTAGGACCTTACCATTAAGTGTATAAGTCCTGCTTTCCCAAAATGCAGCACCTCGCATTTACCTGAATTAAACTCCATCTGCCACATCTCAGCCCATTGGCCCATCTGGTCCAGATCCTGTTGTAATTTGAGACAACCCTCTTCGCTGTCCACTACACCTCCAATTTTGGTGTCATTTGCAAACTTACTAACTGTACCTCTTATGCTCGCACCCAAATCATTTACATAAATGACAAAAAGTAGAGGACCCAGCACCGATCCTTGTGGCACTCCACTGGTCACAGGCCTCCAGTCTGAAAAACAACCCCCCACCACCACCCTCTGTCTTCTACCTTTGAGCCAGTTCTGTATCGAAATAGCTAGTTCTCCCTGTAATCCATGAGATCTAACCTTGCTAATCAGTCTCCCATGGGGAACCTTATCAAACGCCTTACTGAAATCCATTTGATCACATCTACCGCTCTACCCTCATCAATCCTCTTTGTTACTTCCTCAAAAAACTCATTCAAGTTTGAGAGACATGATTTCCCACACACAAAGCCATGTCGACTATCCCTAATTAGTCCTCGCCTTTCCAAATACATGTACATCCTATCCTGTCCCTCAGCATTACCTCCAACAACTTGCCCACCAACGACATCAGGCCCACTGGTCTATAGTTCCCTGGCTTGTCCCTACCACCCTACTTAATCAGTGGCACGACATGAGCCAACCTCCAGTCTTCCGGCACACCTCACCTGTGACTATCGATGATACAAATATCTCAACAAGAGGCCCAGCAATCACTTCTCTAGCTTCTCACAGAGTTCTAGGGTACACCTGATCAGGTCCTGGGGATTTATCCACTTTTACGCGTTTCAAGACATCCAGCACTTCCTCCTCTGTAAAATGGACATTTTGCAAGATGTCACCATCTATTTCCCTACAGTCTATATCTTCCATATCCTTTTCCACAGAAAATACTGATGCAAAATATTCATTTAGTATCTCCCCCATTTTCTGCGGCTCCACACAAAGGCCGCCTTGCTGATCTCTGAGGGGCCCTATTCTCTCCCTAGTTACCCTTTTGTCCTTAATGTATTTGTAAAAACTCTTTGGATTCCCCTTAATTCTATTTGTCAAAGCTAGCTCATGTCCCCTTTTTATCGTCCTGATTTCCCTCTTAAGTATACTCCTACTTCCTTTATACTCTAAGGATTCACTCGATCGATCCTGTCTATACCTTACATATGCTTCTTCCTTTTTCTTAACCAAACCCTCAATTTCTTTAGTCATCCAGCATTCCCTATACCTACCAGCCTTCCCTTTCACCTTGAGAGGAATATACTTTCTCTGGGTTCTCGTTATCTCATTTCTGAAGGCTTCCTATTTTTCAGCCATCCCTTTACCTGCGAACATCTGCCTCCAATTAGCTTTCGAAAGTTCCTGTGTAATACCATCAAATTTGGCCTTTCTCCAATTTAGAACTTCAATTTTTAGATCTGGTCGATCCTTTTCCATCATTATTTTAAATCTAATAGAATTATGGTCGCTGGCCCCAAAGTGCTCCCCCACTGACACCTCAGTCACCTGCACTGCCTTATTTCCCAAGAGTAGGTCGAGTTTTGCACCTTCTCTCGTAGGTACATCCACATACTGAAACAGAAAATTGTCTTGCACACACTTAACAAATTCCTCTCCATCTAAACACTTAACACTATGGCAGTCCCAGTCTGTGTTTGGAAAGTTAAAATCCCCTACCATAACTACCCTATTATTCTTACAGAGAGCTGAGATCTCCTTACAAGGTTGTTTCTCAATTTCCCTCTGACTATTAGGTGGTCTGTAATACAATCCCAATAAAAGGTGAACATCCCTTTCTTATTTCTCAGTTCCACCCAAATAACTTCCCTGGATGTATTCCCAGGAATAATCTCCCTCAGCACAGCTGTAATGCTATCCCTTATCAAAAATGCCATTCCCCCTCCCCCCCATCACTTGCCTCCCTTTCTATCCTTCCTGTAGAATTTGCATCCTGGAACATTAAGCTGCCAGTCCTGCCCAACCCTGAGCCATATTTCTGTAAACTTGATCCTGACCCCAGGGATGACTCAGAGAGGGTGCAGAATGTTCTCACGGGGGAGAGGGGCCAGCAAGAGGTCATTGTCCACATTGGAACCAACGACACAGGAAGGGAGATTCTGAAAGGTCGAGATTCTGAAGGGAGATTACAGAGAGTTAGGCAGAAATTTAAAAAGGAGGTCCTCGAGAGTAATAATATCTGGATTATTCCCAGTGCTATGAGCTAGTAAGGGCAGGAATAGGAGGACAGAGCAGATGAATGCATGGCTGAGGAGCTGGTGTATAGGAGAAGGATTCACATTTTTGGAATCTCTTTTGGGGTAGAAGTGGCCTGTACAAGATAGATAGATTGCACCTAAATTGGAAGGGGACTAATATACTGGTAGAGAAATTTGCTAGAGATTCTCAGGAGGATTTAAACTAGCAAGGTGGGGCAGTGGGGTAGGATCCAGAAAGATAGTGAGGAAAGAGATCAATCTGAGACTGGTACAGTTGAGAACAGAAGAGAGTCCAACAGTCAGGGCAGGCAGGGACAAGGTAGGACTAATAAATTAAACTGCGTCTATTTCATTGCAAGGGGCCTAATAGGGAAGGCAGATGAACTCAGGGCATAGTTAGGAACATGGGACTAGGATATCAAAGCAATTACAGAAGTTCAATTTTACAATGCAAAGAAAATTTAGACTTTTATTCTTTGAAATGCAATATTTGTGGTGGGTTCTTAAACAAAATCTTTCAGCAAAACTAGGAAATAATAAGAAAAATTGCACACAGATAAAACTTGGCTTCAAATTCAAATTAAGAAAATGGCAACAATGTCCAAATCTTATGCTATTTCGAGTCCAAATATCTGATAACAATAAATATCTTCAAGTTAATACCGCAACTCTCAATGGCAGTGTTTCAGAGAAGGCATCAGACTTCTACCCAGAGGGCAACATTCATTTGGTCAACAGCTATTTCAGATCAGTGGTAAGGTAAAACACTATTTAGTCGGTTAGTTAGTCAACCTTACAATTGAGACAATTTGAAAATAAATGTGGTTCTTATGTATCATCACGATGTTAAAGAATTATAATTTTCAAGGCCAGTATCAGCTTATAATATGTGACAGGTTTCATAACCGTGAGCAATCTGAGGAAATGGAAAAGTGACCATGGGAACTACCAATCCTAAAATAATAACAAACTGCTTAGCATCTTTACCAATTTGTTATATCATAAAAAAGTTAATTACGATTGTATGTAAATACCTTTGTCTCAGATTAAGACCAAGTTTTGCATTTCAATATACAATAAAATTAACAGTTCTAAACGTGTACCATAAAATATGTCTACATTCAAAAGACAAGGGACAGTTTAATTGTTAGAGTGTAGACTTTGTCAGAATCTGACAAGTGATCTGTGGCTTCAAGCTCAAAGCTCAAGCAGATTTGTCCAGCATTCAAAAACAAGCCTCCATGTGAGTCTCAATCAGATTAAGACTACATTGCCCTTAATGTCAAATAAGATAGTCGATTTAATAACCTGAATGTTTGTAACTGTCATATACAATCCAGATCACAGGGTAGAAAATTTTTTCTTTTATTGTATAAGATGTTACTCTGGTGGCTTTTGCTATTTAAATGCATAAGTCTCAAGAAAGTACTGGAACTTGGAAGCAACCCCACAAGCATCAGACCTGGGACATATACAAGAACTTGCATTTATATATAATGGCTTAATGCAATAAAACAACTGAAAAGTTCTTCTCAGGTGTATTATAAGACAAAGTACAAAACTGAGCTACAAAGATCATAGGACAAATGATCAATGTCTTGATCATACTGTGAACAACATTTGGTTCAAGATAGGACAGGGCTGCTGAGTTTTTGATTAGTTCAAATTTACAGCAGGTAGAATTTGGGTGGGTGACCAGGAATAGATTAGAACAGTCAACTCTAGAGGGAATAATGGTATGGATTAGGGCTTCAGCAAGTGCTGAAGTGAGACATACCCAGGTGATGTTACGGAGTTGGAAACAGGCCGTCTTTGTAATGTAATGCAATTGGAAGCTCATCCTAGGGTGAAATATGATGTCAAGGTTGCCAACAATCCAAGCCCCACAACTCTGGAATATCCAAACTCCTGTAATTCTGGTCTTGTGAACATCTCAGATTTTGAATCACTGATAGCGGTGACTTTGTTTGCCTTGGCCCCAAGCTCTGGAATCTCACTGCTAGGCCCATCCACATCATTTTACTTTCCTTAGGACTTTGGAGAGGAAAGCAGGTTGGAGAGAGTGTGCTGCAGTTTGCAGCAAGAGTGATCAAGGAGATCCATTACAAATTTAACTAGCATGGAAGCCAGGAACTAAGTACTGCAGCAATTTAGTAGAAAAGAGCAGCTGCTGACCTAAGAGGGGATGAAGGGAGACAAGAGAAAAAGATAAAACTGAAAAAAAAACTGGATGCTGTAAATCAGACACAAAAACAGAAATTGCTGGAAAAACACAGCAGGTCTGGCACATCTGTGGACAGAAAGTGACATTCCTCACTTGACCTGAAACATTAACTAATTTCTCTTCATAGATCCTTCCAGACCTGCTGAGATTTTCCAGCAATTTCTGTCTTTGTAGGAGAAAAAGATATCAGCTCAAGGTTAGTGCAGAAGGTATGCAAAAAGAGCATTTGATCCAGTAGGTGAGTGAATCATTGGATAGTCTTAAACTTACTAGCAGTGAAATCCATGAGATTCTTGAATTTACTCTTGGAGATGCAAGACAAGAAGGCCAAAGAGATGGTTTTCAATACAAAGATTTCCAAAAGATAAAAATAGGGGATATTTTTGCAGGTTTTTCACAAGGGCAGGACCTAATTATATTTTATGTAGTCTAGCCTCATCAGCTAGCAAATGGCTAATCCAATTCTTTGCCACATCCTTTCAAACCTCCAGCCCTTGTACTTAAGGGGATGAAATGGAAGCTGCACTAGAGGAAATGAACGTGGTGAGAGTAACAATTTAAATGCAGTCAAGGGTATCAAAGGTGGAGGTGAATATATGTTAAGCAGAATGGTAGCTAGAGAAATGCTGTAACAAACAGAGGACCAAAACAGAGATAGAGATTTAGAAAGATTTGAAAGTAGCTTTGTTGAGGAGTTGCTGGTCTCTGGACATTGTGTTGGTCAATATATATTAAAAAAATCAGGGTCTTGAGAGAAAACTATTTCTCAAGTTGTTTAAAAGCTAGTAATGCCAAACACAATCCTCTGTTTTCACTTCAGTGGGTGCATTGGTGGTTGAGTTAATAAGCAGTCAAAGACATAGAAAAATTGCCAGAATTCAATTGATTGTACATATTAAAACAATGGCTTGATGAGGAAACCATCATAACCAAATGCTGTGCTATTGTTGCAGCTGCAATTAAGTACAAGCAGGACAGAGGGTCAAGAACCTGAAGGGATTGCTTAGGTGGTGCAGAAGAGGTAGGAAAGGGAAGGAGAAAAGAAAGAAAATTGGAATCGATGTGACTAAGACATAGGAAATAGAACAAAAAGTCAGCAAATGTAAATATTAGAGATAAATATCAGAAACCAGTTGAGTAAATTAATCTTTAACGTGTTTAGGAGAAGAAGCCTACCTCAATAGGAGATCAAACATTGCAAACTTGTGACACCTGACAAGTTAAGAAATGCTACAAAAATTCAAGTTGCAGATCACTTCCTTGTGTTTAATTTAAATAACATAGATGTGTCAAATGCAAGAGGGAATAGTACTTGTTTAGATTGGGTATATTAACTTAGATACATACAATTCTGTTCATTGGGCTCTCTTACATAGTACACTTGAGCATCCATTTTCAAAAAATAAACTAAAAAAGTACCAGTACCATACTGTATAGCACAAAATTTAGATTAATCGGTTAAAATTTTGCTTTTTAGGACTCACCAAGTAGAATGTTATTAATAGTAAATTGCTTATAATCAAGTACAAGGCATGTCTGCATATACCTTCTACACGGAACAATTCTGTTAAATAGACAGCAATACTCAGAGAATGTAAAAATAAAAGACTTTAGAGTATTTATTGTTCATATTGATACAGTAAGTAAACTAATAAAAACAAAGAATAAAGAATAAAATGAATACTTGCAGTGAGTTTAATGGCCTTTTCTGGAGCAACACCCAATAACTGTGGTAAGAGACCTAAGTGTTTAAAAGAATAGTGCAAACCATTAACAATAATGAAACATAAATATAAATTTGTCACTGGAATGTTAACAACACAAAAATGTTACAATTGAATCAAATGATTAATGAAGATACTTTATTGATTTTCTAACAAAATTCAGTAAACTGATTTCACTATTAACAGAGACTAATCTACAAAAATAGTGCAGCTGCGGTATCATAAACCAACTACTATATAGTTGTGCAATTACTACGTCAAAAAATCTTGCATTCTTTTCCTTGTTTTTTGATAAGCTTTAGATGAATAATGGGATTCTGTTACTCAAAATCTGATCCAAGATGCAGGGGGATAAAGGGAAGTGAAAGCATGTTGCTTCACCAGACTGCTACCAGACACCAGTGCCAAAGCTAATTAAGAAACTGAAAAATGAGATTCCATACCAATGAGAAAGATTCCTGGTTTATTCCATCATCTGTAGAAAACTAGTGAATCTTAGCTAGGACAAGTTCTGTGACTACTTCAACATTCCAGCATAATAAAGAACTTGGTTAGGAAATTAAAGGAGCATGCAATAAGGGTAATGTAATAATCTTCATAATAGATTTGGCAAACCAAATTTGAAAAATTAGCTTGAGACACAGATTTATGGAGCACATAGACTTTAAAAAGAAACATTGTGAGGAATCAATTACAGGATAGTTATTTAGGATCTTTAAAAAAGGATGCTCTGGAGAAAAGAAATCTTTATTTGAAATTAAATCCAGTTAAGTTCAAGTGTGACGTGGTTAAAGCCAAAGGATCTTAAATTTAAATAAACCCATTTACAGAGGTAAAAACAGCCAATGTTAGAGGTTCATTGGAAATTTAGGTTATACGACATTATATCATGGGTGAACATTTAAAGAATTCATAATTTTCAATGCATATATATTCTCATGACTAAAAATGTCATTGAAAATGAGATGGGTAACTGTAGAAGAATAGCATTAGATTTAAGAAGGCAGTGGTTGAGGTTTTAAAAGTTATTTTCAAAAATAAAGCAGCAAAAGTCCAAGAAATTGATAGAAGAAAACTGAACACAAGTAAGAGCTTTCACAAACACAAATAAAGGAAAAGATTAGCAAAATTAAATGGGTACCTTAAAAAAGCAATATGAGAAATCGCAATCATTAACGTCAAAATGGTAGACACATTAAACTAATATCTAGCCATGTAATCACATAAGATGATATGAAGTACAATCAAAGTTGCAGAGAACGAAGGACTTTCCATCCTACCTCCCTGATTGGTAAATTCACTGTCAATGCTTACTTAGTACTGACAGTGCAATAAGTTTATTTTAGTGAGGGCCAAAAATCAAATGTAATTAGGTTTCCCAGGTAGACCATGCAATACCTCTTTCCACTTGCAGATTGAAAAACGTTTAAAACGAAAATAAACTCCTTTGCTCATATATTATCTATGCCATGACCAGTTACGGATGGCAATGACAACAACCTGACTGGCTGCCCACATTAAAGACGAAATAGCTTAACGCAGTTCCATTCAAAGAACAAAATGATTCACATGCATTAAATTACCGCTAAAAAAAAGCAGTTAAATTTATTTAATTACCATATTTATTGACTCTTGGTTGAACTTTAACAATCAAAATTCACTGTATAGACTGCAAAAATACTTTTGCCCCAGAATGTAGAGACAACATAGCTATTTCAATCAAAAGATGGTTACAATAGTAAAAACATGTAACTGCAAAGTCTAGCATTATATCTGAGGGACTGACGAGCCTTCCACAGGATGAATGCTTATTTTCATGAAGCTCCAACCCAAGCAAAAACCAAAGGTCCCTTGGCATGTAACTATTTTTAAATTATAGAATATTTATGTTACATTGTTCGGCTACATCACTACAAAAGACACCAAATCAACATTTTTCTCTATAAAACAGGGCTGTAATTTGAGTAAAACATACTCAAATGAACTTATTTCCTTCCAAAAATACCTTAACTGCACAGAAAAAATAAAAAGCAGAAATATTGAGAAACAGTATAACAATAAATGATAGATAAATGCCAACAATACTTTTTTTTAAAATGAAGGCAAGTATGAGTAATTGTAGGAGAAAGATTTCCTCAATTTAATTTATTAAGATGTATCTTACCAAGTTGCATGTTCTACCCATTAATCAAAAAAACCCAGAAAATTAAGAAGAATGTTCACCCTCTGTGCTAAGCAAAATTCTGTTTCTGTGACATGCACTTATTTTTACTGTAATAAACAAAATCCAGATTGCTCATTCAGATAGGGAAGGAGAGGCTGCCATCTGTTGATGACTTATTCCAGAAAATTACCTCAATGACATGCTGTTGTTTGAGAGCTTAATGAGGACCTTTTACTAGCAGCACCAGGTATGCATGACTGTTCTGGCCGAGTACCAGCAGTACGATCCAGGTTTCATCTGCATCTCACCCCTCCCTACCCCGACCCTTGCAGTAGAGTAATATTCCAAATATTATGTCAGAGTTCATCAATAAGTTGAATTATACAGTACTCTGAATGCAGAAACATCTTAAGGTGCACACCAGGCAGGTATGTTAAAAGCCTAATGAAGGTTTAAGGAAGGTTTATGCAACACCCAAAAATACAGAGCAAGTTATTCGAAACAGGGAGCTATGCTACAACTGACCTTAACATGGAAATATACTCAAAGTAATTACGTTAATCAAGAAAGTTCAACTTCCTAGTAGGACCTCACGATCTACTGCTTTTCCTCTGTATGCATCAAATCTGTTTCTTTTTCAAAGGTTAGAATGATGGCCTTAGTCCTTTTCATATGCTTTATGTCTGCCAGTGAACCTGATCTGCTTCTTAAAAAAAACTGTTGAGTTACTTTTGCTGGTACACAGCCAAAGCAGTCATGCATACCTGGTGCTGCCAGTCAAAGTTTCTCATTAAGGTCAGAGAACACCAACTCTGCAATTAATATGTTTTCTGGAATAAGTCATCAGCAGATGGCAGCCTCTCCTTCCTTGATCTGAATTAGCAATCTAGTTTTCATTTATTACAATAATAAAAAAGAATACATCTTAGAAACAGAATTGTGCTTCGCTTGAAAGGTGGATATTCTTCGTAATTTTGTTTCCTTTACTTTTTTTCTTAATAGGCAGATCATGCAACTTAGTAAGGCACATCTTGGTCAATTAACGAAATCCTGATAAGCCTACTCATCCATGGAGAGAAATCAGAGTTAATGTTGAATTCAGTGACCCTTCTTCAGAACTGGACACTGGACTCAGAACGTTAACCCTGATTCCTTTCTACAAATATTGCCAGACATGCTGAATTTCTTCAGTAATTGCTATTTTTGTTCAAACTGCCAGCACCTGCAGATATTTGTTTTATATATTATTCGTATTTCCTTTATTTTAGAAAGGTATTAGTGGTATTTATCTTCAGTTAGATTTGCTCAGTTAGTGCTTTTTTTTAAAACTCCTGACAATCAGAATGAAAAGTATGAACAGACTACTTTATCTGATTCTCCAAAGACAACCATTAAATATTTGGACCCATGTTGTCAAAAACATGGAGCAACAGGAAGTATGGCTTGGACTAGATAAGCATTTTTTTCATCTAAGTTTCATTAATCTATTCATTCAGTAGGAAACATAATTTGAACCCACAAGATCTAAAAAGCCCAAGTTGAAAAAAGTGGTGATGGAGGGAATGAACAGGCTGTCTTTCAAATGTTATACAAGAGGATTTTTGGTGTAGAGAGAGGGATGTAAATATACTTTCACAGTAACTCTGGGCAATGAAAAATTAATATATTATACATTGGTAGCATCTATAATGGAACAAAAATATTTATTTTTAAATAAAACATTATTCCCTGCGCATCCCAATCTGCTCAAAGTCAGAATATCTTATGCCACTGATTTTGCAATTTCATCTACATCATTACAAAACTGCCATGTTACTGGAAGTACAGAAGTGAAAGCATATTATTGTTCTTAGTAGAAGTGATAAATTGGATAACTTTCTTTCATGGCTAAGAAAAACATACATTCACAACACTCTCTTAATATTATTAGGAACTGTATAACTGGACTAAACTCTTACCTCTGTAAAGGCCAAAAATGCCTTCATATCGTACAACTTTCTGAAAACAGTCAAAACTATTTTTGTACATCAGTTCTCCAATGAATGATCCTGTAGAGCGCTGGTTCTGCATCCTTGTTTTCACTAAATCGATAGGATAAACTGCAGTAGCTCCCACCGCTACATGAAAAAAAGAGAATGGTAAATTCAGTTGAATAGCTTTTAAGTCATTATGAATAATCACATTAGTTCCTAAAATTTAAATCGTGTCTCGAACAGTTACAAAGCTTATGCTTACAGTAAATAATAGGGTATATAACATACATTCCTAGAACCAATTTCCAGCATCATTGAAATCAACTACAAAGGTGCTACTTTTACAATACCAACTATTTTAAGCAATTCCATAAGCTTATCAGGTCTTGTTAGAGAAGATTTTTTGTTATTTCTACCATATACACGGATACAGTAAAAATGAGACAGCATTCCTCAAGTACCGAGGGTGCTACATGGACAGCACAAACTAGACAATTGTATGTGGCATAAAGTGCACAAGTGCAAAACATGCACAGTAATGTAACAGAAAAATGATGAATAATAGACATTTTTCCAGCAACAATACAAAAGAATTTCAGATGGGAAAGAGCCCGATGATACTGTGTTAAGGAGCCCGATGGCTTGGGGGAAGAAACTGTTGCACAGTCTGTCTGCGAGAGACCGTATGCTCCAGCATAGTCTGCCAGATGATAGGAGGAACTGTTTGAGTGAGGGTTGTGTGGGGTCTTCCACAATGCTTTTAGCCTTTCGGATGCAGCGTAAATGTCTGTAATGGAGGGAAGAGAGACCCTGATTATCTTCTCAGCTGTCCTCACTATCCATTGTAGGATCTTACAATCAGAGATGGTGCAATTCCTGAACCAGGCAGGGATGCGACAGCTCAGGATACTCTCAATGAACCCTCTGTAGAATGTGGTGAGGATAAGGGAAGGGAGGTGGGCTTTCCTCAGCCTGCACAGAAAGTAGAGACGCTGCTGGGCTTTCTTGGCTATGGAGCAAGTGTTGAGGGTACAGGTGATATTCTCCACCAAGAAACTTGGTTTGATTACCTGGAGTACAAATATTTCTGCTCCTGTCGGTTAAAGCCATAGATTGAAAGGAATAAACCATTTCAAACTTACTAACTTTTGTGTGTTAAAAATTTACAAGATGACGTTGATGCAGTGCTGCAAAGCAAACAACAAAGTCAGTTGCTTCCTAGGAACTGTGGAGAAAGCGAGGACTGCAGATGTAGAGATCAGAGTAGAGTGTGTGTTTGGTGCTGGAAAAGCACAGCAGGTCAGGCAGCATCTGCGGAGTAGGAGAATCAATGTTTCGGGCATAAACCCTTCATGAGGAATGGGGTTGGGAGCCTCGGAGGTGGAGAGATAAATGGGAGGGGCGTGGGGCTGTGGCCAATTTCAAAAGCTCCTGAATTGCTATCATTGCCTTTGAAGCTCAATAGTTTCAGTGCCTATTTAATAAGGTGGTAAGGCAAACAAATGAAAATCAACTTTACTATCATCACTATTGTGAATCACTTATCTAATTCTGTCATATGATTTTACCTTTAACACACTTGGATTAACTTATTAGGTTTTCATGATGTACTACCTCGATAACGTCTGGAGCATTGATAGTTTAACTGTCAATAATGTTGTAATGTAAACTAAACTGTTATAACGAACAGAACTGATCAACATGACAATAAATGGTGCATATATTTGTATATGAAAACTAACCTTTAGAAAATTGTAAGAAAATTGTGAACAATATTGACTCAGTATTTTACCAGAATTATTAAAATTATACAATTAACTGTAAAGAACAAGATCACAAATGATATTACTAAACAGGCACAACATTTCCATTGATCTTGAACATTCGTTTTGTTTAAAATCTCAAAATGACCAATATACCTGCTCCTTCAAATAATTAACTTTAAAACTACAATGATTTATAATTTTGCATCATCAGACATTACTTTCATAAAACAAAATTAAACCATAATCAGAGTTGACAGTTACCAGTTTAGCCATGAACCAGTAATAGGCTGCTACCAGAAGACACAACAAACCAATTGGGGCAAAGGTACTACATTCTTTCGGAATGGAGGCAAAATGCTTGAGAAGTACTTGCAAGAGCAGACTATAAGAGTTGAGCACTAATGTTCTGGATTATCTGAAATTTGTGAAGAGTTGAGGAAGTAAGACCACTAAGATGAATGTGCAAAGAATGTATTGCACAAAACAGGTCAATTGATCCAATTGGCTTATGACAGTGTTTAGATTCTACGAGGCTGTTCCAACATGACTATCTTTCTGTTTTCTTCTCCATCATGTAAACAATAAGGCTCACTTTAAATGTATTGATGCTCATTAAATGTAGGTGAGAGGCAGACATTCACAGAATCTTGCAGTACAGAAGAGGACTTATGGCCCATCCAATCTGTCCCACCAAACATTTTCTTAATTATACTATTCCTACTTTCCTGTATCAGGTCCTTAGCCTTGGATGATATGACATTTCAAGTGCTCATCCAGGTTTTTTTTTTAAAGAGTTCAGTTACTTTCTCAGACAATACATCCAGACCTCCACCACCCTTACGGTGAAAAACTTTTCCTCAAATCCCCTTTAACCCTCCTGCTTCTCACTAAGATTACAGCCCCTTGTTACTGACCCTTCAACTAAGCAGAATGGCTGTTTCTTCACCTTACCCATGCACCTCAATCTGACACACCTCCTTGAAGTCCCTCCGCAACCTTCTCTGTTCCAAAGAAAACACTTATTTACAAACTTGTCATTTGATTTGTTAGCAGCTTTCTTGTATTTTTGCCATTTTGATTCTCAACTAACTCTCAAGAGAATAGAGTGATTCAAGCCTACCATGTCAAAACCTTTCAGAAAGTGAAGACCTCTACCAGGCCTGCTCTTATTCCCCAGTCTATCCGTTTTGTAGTTTGGTGACTAGAATGGCACACACCACCCCAAACAAAGCTCTGCATTACTTCCCCGATTGGCCTTCATTTCAGAAGTGAATCTCAATTCTTTGCTTGTACTTTTAAATATCTAGTCAATGTAAAAGTATCAATGTATTTCATCTCTTCCCTGTTCTGCCCCTTTTAGCTTATTATCTTCCATATTTCTCCGAACACTATGAGCAACGACACTCTTGACTGTATTAAATATAGCATTTCATGCCTCCACCCCTGAATAAATTTACATCTTCCTATATTTTCATGTAATCTTAGGAGGACACAATTTCTTACTTGCTGCTAGTGTGAGAAATTCCACTTTACAATTGCAACTTGTTCAAAACAAACGATCAGAAGTAGCAACATAAATTAAAGGTAAATTAGGGATGGAACTGAAAAATAAATAACCTTTGCTAACTCTGTATTTGGAACAGTCCTGGAGGATTAAGAACAATTCTTGGCACCATAAAATAACAAAGAATTAGTAGCATTGGAGGGATACAAAGGTGAGTAGAATCGCTGACAACACTGCATCCTCTCTGATGAGCTCAACGCATTCTATGCTCATTTTGAACAGAAGGTCAATGAAATGATGTCACAGCCTCAGAATGCACCTGTATCCACAGTCACCACTGCACAGTGAAACCACAGAAAGTGACAGGTCCAGAGGGAGTACCGGTTATGCACTCAGATTCTGCGTGGATCAGCTTGCAGGAGTATTCACAAACATCTTCAACCTCTCCTTACTACAACGTGAAGTTCCCACCTGCTTCAAAAAGACTACTATCATAGTTTGAGAGAAGATTTGTAGCTCGTTGTTGTGGTTCGTCCCCTGTCTAGGTGACATCCTCAGTGCTTGGGAGCCTCTTGAAGCGCTTCTGTGTTGTTTCCTCGGCATTTATAGTGGTTTGTCTCTGGGACAACACTGCTATTATAGGACAAGCCAAACAGAGAACAGTCAGGAAATTCCTAGAAGCGTGGCACTCATCCACAGATTCTATCAACAAACACATCGACCTGGACCCAATATACCAGCCACTGCAGTGGACAGCTGGAACTGACAACCGGAAGCGGCAGAGACAAACCACTTTAAATGCTGGAGGAAACATCACAGAAGCACTTCACAGGAGGCTCCCAAGCACTGAGGATGTCACCTAGACAGAGGACGTAGTGTCTGCAACACAAGTTCCCAGCTCGGCTAACAGAACCACAACAGACTACTATCATCCCAGTGCCAAAGAAAAATCAGGCAATCTGCCTTAATGACATCCATCACGGAGGTACTTCAAGAGGTTAATAATGGGACATATCATCTCTGGCCTCTCAGATTACCTTTATGCACTGCAATTCGCCTTTGTCACAATAGGTCTGGATGCTATCTCCCTGGTCCTACAACTGTCCCTTGTATATGCGGATAATAAGGACACCGACAGCCAAGTCCTATTTATTCGCTTTTGCTCCACCTTCAACGCCACAATTCCTGCCAAACTCGTCTCCCAACCCTGAGACCTAGGACTCTGCTTCCCGCTCTGCAACTGGATCCTTGACTTCCTGACCAAGAGAGCACAATCAGTAAGGAGAGGTGCCAACACTTTCTCCATAACAATTCTCAACACGGTTTCCCTGGAAGGTCGTGTACTCAGCCCCTTACTATACTCCTTATACACAAGTATGGCATGTGGTGAAATTCGGCCCTAACTCCATTTGCTGATGACACCATTGTAATGGATTGGATCTCAAACACGGAGACAAAATACAGGAAAGAGTCAGCTTAGTGGCATAGTGTAAAGACACCAACCTCTCCCTCAATGTCTGCAAAATGAAGGAACTGGTCATTGACTTGAGAAAGCTGGGTGGAGGACACGTCCTATCTGTATCAATGATGCTGAGACTGAGGTAGTCAATAGCTTGAAGTTCCTAGGAGTAAATCTTGCCAACAATCTTACCTGGCCCTTTAACATTAATGCCATAGTCACAAAGGCACATTCAGAAGACGAAGGGTATTCAGCATATCCACAATGACTCTTCGTAATTTTTATTGATGCACCATAGAAAGCATCCTATCCAGATGCATCATAGCTTGGTATAGCAACTGCTCTGTGCAAGACCGCAAGAAATTACAGAAAGTTGTGAACACAACCTAGTAAACCAGCCTTCCTTCCAATGACTCCATCTACATTTCCCATTGCTTTGGGGAAACAGCTAACATAATCAAGCACCCCTCCCACACGGGCTATACTCTCTTCTGTTCGGCAGAGGATATAAAAGTTTGAAAACACATATCAACTGATTTAGGAACTGTTTCTTCCTTGCTGTTTTCAGACTTATGAACAGATCTGTCATATTAAAATTGATCTTTTTCTGCACCTTCTCTGCAGCTATAATATTTTATTCTGCATTCTGTTCTATTACCCTGATGCTCTTACGTAAGGTATGATTTTTCTGGTTAACATGCAAAACCATACTTTTTGCTGTGTCTCAGTACATGTGATAATAAATCAAATTGAAGATTATAAAAAGAGTTTAAGAATTATAAGGAAAGCATGGAAGAGGGTGAACAGGGCAATTCTGTTTCTCTTGAAAAAAGAATGAGGGATAACGTGATGGAAGGCTTTGAGATTATGACACTTAACAGAAGTTAATAGTGGGGAAGAGTTAGAGGGAAATAGGACTAAATGTGCAGCCAAAGTGCTGAGAAGTGCATAAACATATAAACAGCAGTACAGAAATTCAACTGAAATTTCAAAGATTCAAGGTCATCTGCACGGATTTGTTGTGGGTGGTGGTGTCTGGCTAATTTGACAGTAAACAAAACCGGTGAAAAGGGAGGATATAAAAGGATTGATGTTGCTGGGAGGGGCTAATTCGAATTCATAAACCTTTTCTGTCACTACATCTCTCGAAGAACCACAATAGGGCTATCCTTGTCCTCATCTCCTTACCCAAACCAGCTTCCATATTCAAGGGATCATCCTCTGTCATTTCTGTGACCTCCAACATGATGTCATCAAATACATCTAGCACAATGAATTCACCATTATGTAGTCCTATCCACATTTAGGGAGTCTAAATGCAGACAAGGGAATGCAATATGAACACATCCAATTCAGTCCATTAACAAAGATGAGCTTCCGGATGTTTCTCATTTCAATTCTCTTATCTTGCTGTACTCTGGCCTTTTGTAACCTTACCTGCTGCAGTGTCCCAACTGCAGTTCAACTCAAACTCAAACAGCAGAACATTTCATCTTCTGACTGGGCACTTCGGATTGTTTTTTAAAAAGTTTTTACTTTCTACTTGATCAGATGTTATCTCATTGTTCACATATCTTCTCGACCCATTCAAAGGAACATAAAACTCTACAGCCATTTGATAAGACTCAATAACATTTTCTGCTTGGGAACTCTGCAAGCTTCTGGACTCAATACTGAGTTCAACAACTTTATGGCCTGATCACCTTCTCCCAACCCTAAACAATAGACAATAGACAATAGATAATAGACAATAGATGCAGGAGTAGGCCATTCTGCCCTTCGAGCCTGCACCGCCATTCAATATGATCATGGCTGATCATTCCTAATTAGTATCCTGTTCCAGCCTTATCTCCATACCCCTTGACTCCACTATCTTTAAGAGCTCTATCCAATTCTTTCTTAAAAGAATCCAGAGACTGGGCCTCCACTGCCCTCTGGGGCAGAGCATTCCACACAGCCACCACTCTCTGGGTGAAGTAGTTTCTCCTCATCTCTGTCCTAAATGGTCTACCCCGTATTTTTAAGTTGTGTCCTCTGGTTCGGCACTCCCCCATCAACGGAAATATGTTCCCTCCTGCCAGAGTGTCCAGTCCTTTCATAAGCCTATACGTTTCAATCAGATCCCCTCTCAGTCTTCTAAACTCAAGGGTATACAAGCCCAGTCGCTTCAGTCTTTCCGTGTAAGGCAATCCTGCCATTCCAGGAATTGACCTCGTGAACCTACGCTGCACTCCCTCAATAGCCAGAATGTCTTTCCTCAAATTTGGAGACCAGAACTGCACACAGTACTCCAGGTGTGGTCTCACCAGGGCCCTGTACAGCTGCAGAAGCACCTCTTTGCTTCTATACTCAATCCCTCTTGTTATGAAGGCCAGCATGCTATTAGCCTTCTTCACGACCTGCTGTACCTGCATGCTTGCCTTCATTGACTGGTGGACAAGAACACCCAGATCTCTCTGAACAGCCCCTTTACCTAATTTGATACCATTGAGGTAGTAATCTGCCTTCCTGTTCTTGCCACCAAAGTGGATAACCAGACATTTATCCACATTAAACTGCATCTGCCATGCATCTGCCCACTCACCTAACTTGTCCAGGTCACCCTGTAATCCCCTAACATCCTCATCACATTTCACCCTACCACCTAGCTTTGTGTCATCAGCAAATTTGCTAATGTTATTGCTGATACCATCTTCTATATCATTTACATATATTGTAAAAAGCTGCGGTCCCAGCACGGATCCCTGCGGTACTCCACTGGTCACTGCCTGCCATTTCGAAATGGAGCCGTTAATCACTACCCTTTGTTTCCTATTAGCCAACCAATTCTCTATCCAATCTAGTACTTTGCCCCCAATCCCGTGCGCCCTAATTTTACTCACTAACCTCTTGTGTGGGACTTTATCAAAAGCTTTCTGAAAGTCCAGGTACAGTACATCCACTGGATCTCCCTCGTCCATCTTCCGAGTTACATCCTCAAAAAATTCAAGAAGATTAGTCAAGCATGATTTCCCCTTCATAAATCCATGCTGACTCTGTCCTATCCTGTTACTATTATCCAGATGTGCCGTGATTTCATCCTTTATAATAGACTCCAGCATCTTTCCCACCACTGAGGTCAGACTAACTGGTCTATAATTTCCTGCTTTCTCCCGCCCACCCTTCTTAAAAAGTGGCACAACATTAGCCGCCCTCCAATCCTCAGGAACCAACCCCGATTCTATTGAACTCTGGAAAATAATCACCAGCGCATCCACGATTTCCCGAGCCACCTCCTTCAGTACCCTGGGATGCAGGCCATCAGGTCCCGGAGACTTATCAACCTTCAGACCTAACAGTCTCTCCAACACCAAATCCTGGCAAATAGAAATTCCCTTAAGTTCAGGTCCTTCAGCCACTGTTACCTCAGGGAGATTGCTTGTGTCTTCCCCAGTGAACACAGATCTGAAGTACCCATTTAATTCCTCTGCCATTTCTTCGTTCCCAGTAATATATTCCCCTGCTTCTGTCTTCAAGGGCCCAATTTTTGTCCTAACCATTTTTTTGCCTTGGACATACCTAAAAAAGCTTTTACTATCCTCCTTTATATTCTTGGCCAGTTTACCTTCGTACCTCATTTTTTCTCTGCGTATTTCCTTCTTACTAATCCTCTGTTGTTCTTTAAAAGCTTCCCAGTCCTCCGTTTTCCCGCTTATCTTCGCTAAGTTATACTTTTTCTCTTTTAACCTTATATGTTTCTTTACTTCCCTTGTCAGCCACGGCCGCCCATGTCTCCTCCTGGGATCTTTCTTCCTTTTAGGAATGAACTGATCCTGCATCTTCTGCATTATACACAGAAATATCTGCCATTGTTCCTCCACGGTCTTCCCTGTTAAGGTATTAAACCATTGAACTTTGGCCAGTTGCTCCCAGTCATCACATGGACTACTGTCACAAACAACCCATTGTCAGCCACTAACAGTCCTCAGCAGCAGCTATTCATTCTTCCAGGCTGACCTTTACCCATTATTTTATCTGCCTAACCTATCTGGGTACCATCTCCACCTATCATTTACCCTTTCCCCCCCCTCCGCTGCTCTTTCTCATCAACCTTTTCCTAGCTGTTATCTGTTCTGAAGGTCTCTGGACCCAAAACTGTAACTATACTTTCTCTCTCCACAGATGCTGCCTGACCTGCTGAGTATTTCCAACAATTTCTAATTTTGTTTCTGACCATATAATGGCTGTTATCATACCCAATACACACAGTTCCCTTTTGATTAAAAATCTTTTAAATTCAGCCTTGGACATATTCAATGAATCAATCTCCATTGCTCTGTTGGGAACAGAATTCTACACACTGGTGACCCTTTGAGAGAAACAATTTTTTCATCACTCTCACCTTAAGTGGGACACCCTTAAACTCTGGCCACTTGTCTTAACCCCCACAAAGGGAAATCAGCCATCCTATGATGCTGCCTCCTGCTTCTTTCACTAAGGTCATCCCATTCTTCTAAATTACATTCTCAATCAGCTTAACCTTTCCAAAAAGGATAACACTGTCATTCCAGAATCAGTCAAGACCATACTCTCTACACTGCTTCTATTGCACTATTTCCACATTAAACTGCTTTTAATGAAATTATACCCTTTCTTAAATTAAACTATACACATAGCTCCAGTTGCAGTTCAGCTAACACTTTCTGCAACTCTACCAACAGTTCCAAATGTGTATGCTTTTATACCCATAAGACCATAAGACATAGGAGTGGAAGGAAGGCCACTTGGCCCATCGAGTCCACTCCGCCATTCAATCATGGCTGATGGGCACTTCAACTTCACTTACTTGCATTCTCCCCGTAGCCCTTAATTCTTCGAGACAACAAGAATCTATCAATCTCTGCCTTGAAGACATTTAGCGTCCCGGCCTCCACTGCACTCTGCGGCAATGAATTCCACAGGCCCACCACTCTCTAACTGAAGAAATGTCTCCGCATTTCTGTTCTGAATTGACCCCCTCTAATTCTAAGGCTGTGTCCACGGGTCCTAGTCTCCTCACCTAACGGAAACAATTTCCTAGCATCCACCCATTCTAAGCCATGTATTATCTTGTACGTCTCTATTAAGTCTCCCCTTAATCTTCTCAACTCCAATGAATACAATCCCAGGATCCTCAGCCGTTCCTCATATGTTAGACCAACCATTCCAGGGATCATCCATGTGAATCTCCGCTGGACACGTTCCAGTGCCAGTATGTCCTTCCTGAGGTGTGGGGACCAAACCTGGACACAGTACTCCAAATGGGGCTTAACCAGAGCTTTATAAAGTCTCAGTAGCACAACGGTGCTTTTATATTCCAACCCTCTTGAGATAAGTGACAACATTGCATTCGCTTTCTTCATCACGGACTCAACCTGCATGTTGACCTTTAGAGAATCCTTGACTAGCACTCCCAGATCCCTTTGTACTTATAGATTTACGAATTTTCTCACCGTTTAGAATGCAATAAACAAAATTCCTGTTTCATTCTGAATCACTTTTGCTGTACCCATAAATTAATGTTTTGTGATTCATGCACTAAGACTGCAATAGCTTAGAGTTCTGCAGTCTCTCTCCATGCAAATAACATTGCTTTCATTTCTTCCTTTCCAAATAGACAAGTTCGCATTTTTTCAAATCATTTTTCATTTGTCAAATTGCATCGGACTCACGTAACCAATCCAAATCCTTTTGCAGACACTTTATGCCGTCCTGACAACTTACTTACTGTGCTATCAGTAAGTTTAGCCATGTTTGCCCTTAATCCAAATCACCGATATAACAGTTTGCCAACTTGTAAATAACCCATTAATCCACACACTCTGCATGCTGTTAGCCAATCAATCCTCCATCAATACAAATGCATTCCCCATCTCTACATCACAGGATCTTATTTTTTCTAGTAGCCTTTGATTTGACATCTTATCAAATGGATTTTGAAGATCCAAATAGACCACAACTACAGGTTCCTCTTCCTCCACTTTGCCTGTTACTTGGTCAAAAGAACCCAACCAATTTGTCAAATGTTACTTTCATTTCACAAACCATACTGGCTCTACCTGATAGAATTCTGACATTATAAATGCCCTGTTATTATCTCCTTAGTACAATCATATGAGCAAGGACTAGGCCATTCAGCACTTGAAACCTGCTACACCATTTCACAAGATCATGGTTATTTGACTGTAATCTCAATTTTACATTCCGACCTAATCTTGATAACTTTACAGCTTCTTGCCCTCCATGAACCTATTCAATTCTGCCTTACAAAATATTCAAAGATCCTGTTTCCATTGTCTTTTCAAGAAAAGCATTCTAAAACCTCATTGCTTTTAAGTGGATAGCCACTTATTTTTAATCAGAGGTCCCAGTTCTAGATTCTCCCAAAACAGAAAACACCAACTGTACATTTAGCCTGTCAAAGGTAAACCTCTTTCTTACGTGCCCATAAAATATTTTTATTATTTCTTTTTATGATTGAGATACTGGGGTTCATTTTAAGTCTGACCAGGAACAACTGGGCTCTAAAAATCATAAACTAAATGAGTGCCGGTTGTAGGTGCACTGCCTGATCTGGGTATGGTGGTGTTTAGACTTGCATTCATTAGAATTAAGAAGAATGAGAGGAGACCTTATTGAAACATACAAGATTCCTAGCAGGCTTGATTTGGTAGAGGCAGACAAAATGTTTACCTTTGTGGGAAAGACTGGGACCAGAGGGCATAATCTCAAAAGTAAGGGGTTACCTATTTAAAGACAGTGAGACGGAATTTCTTCTCAGAGTACTGAAGAGAGCTGCACCAGTTGGATTAAGTACAATCAAGATGGAGATACACAAAATTTTAATCAGTAAGGGAATCAAGGGTTATGGGGAAATAGCAGAAAAGTAGAGGTGAAAGTTATCAGGTCAACCATGAACTGGAATGATGGAACAAACCTGACGGAGTGAAAAGCCTAATTCTGATACCCCCGATCTAATGGTCATATCTTACTGTAGCCTCTTCTCATCATTGTGACTGTTGCCAGAGCATAGTTATTGGTTTGGCTCCAAAAACACCTTCTGAATGTTGAAGTTAAAATTTCATCAAAACTTCAGTAATGCCATCAGGTCAAAGCTTTTACACTTCTACTAGACCTTTGCCTGACTGTAGCATAAAGCCATCTAACTTCAAATCGATGAAGATGAAACATAACCAAGAGGCCCCAGACAATTCTAATCATGCACAGGTTTTAATAAGCAGAATAGTATGCCTGATTCTGAACAAAACAAATGCAAAACTCCTGTAGCAACAAAAGGTAACAATTTGGACAATAAATTTGATGCAAGAAAGTAAATCAGGACAGGATCAAGTAAAGACGAAGCAAGCAGAAACAGTATAAACAATGGAACAACTTTGTAAGCAGCACAGCAGCAGATTACTAGAAGTTTAACAGCCTGCTGCCACTTTTTAGTTTACAGCAACCACAATAGCTTTGTTTGTTTTAGATATAAACAAACCCTCCAATTATTATCCATGTTCATTCTAATACCTTTTCGCCCTGAATAACATTGTTATGGGGTTAAGATGAACTGCAGCTGAATTGCATATCAAATATCTATGTAGATGATGTTCAATGGTAACTACTGTCCTGAATGGAAATGCACTATTTCTACAGTGAAACAGAATTTTAAATAAATATCTTGCATCTTTCCTTCAAATTTTGTTGTAGCCTTTTAAATAAAATATGATAAAGTTTGACTGAAAAAGAATATGTCAAAAATAATAGAATATTGTGTTCAGAATTATTAAGGAGAAAGCGAGGACTGCAGATGCTGGAGATCAGAGCTGAAAATGTGTTGCTGGAGAAGCGCAGCAGGTCAGGCAGCATCCAAGGAACAGGAGAATCAACATTTCAGGCATGAGCCCTTCTTTAGAATTATTAAGACCCATTTAGATATTATGGTTGTTACAGAATATTATTTCTAATTATAGCTGTTAGTTTTCAAATTTCATCTCTATCAGTAGCGTATAAAAAGTCTATATGAATGTGTCTCTTGAACTTAGTTTTATCAACATGTCAAAGTATGGTAAAAAGGCAGTTTGCCAAATTTAACACTTATTTATGGAAATTCTGCATTACCTACAATTTTTGTTCAGTCTAAGGCAGTCAAGACACTTCTGAAATTGGAAGCAGAATGTAAAATCAAAGAGTATTTATTATTTTGGAGTAGTTTCTCTCCACTGCCATTGTGTAGAGAAATTTTAAAACAGCATACATTTTAGCTTAGCCCAAGATATTCTTAAGTTCATTCCTTAAACTTTTTTTTTCTTTTTCCCACCAAATATTTAGCATGATTCACAGCTGGGTCTGGAAGATGAATGTAATTGTTCAGATTTTGTCCTGAAGACAGTCTGGAGCCAGACATGACATGGTAATACTCTGTCAGATCTTCTGATCACAAGTAAATATAAAAGGAACTTTACAGAGCCTTCCAAAGTTGGCCCTTTATTACAACAGCCTGTACCCTGGCTGATCTGTACTGGTCTGACTGGATCCTATTACAATGGCCTGGGTCGGAAAACAGCACTGAGACATGTCACTCACCTCCAGCAATTGAGCCCAAAGTGAACCTGTAAGCAGACTCAAAAACCTGGAGCCAAATAGGCCTGCTAGTATCACTGTAGGATTGCTAGAGAGAACAAAAAACAAAAAAGGATGAATGGGGAAAGGAATATGACTCAGTTACCTTAACACTACGGTTACACTGGTAGCTCGATACCATAAACTGGCAAATATGGAAAACTGGAATTAGCTTAAATTTAAGTAACATTATTATTGGAATAATTTTAAATAATTTGAAATAAGTTACTTAAAACGGCACCAATCATTTTTAACAGTTGCCTTCATACAGTGTAAAACTTTTAAAATTAGTATTCTACTGAACACAATTTTAAAAACCTTCAATATTAATTGCTCTACCATTTGTTAAAGTAATATTTTCACATGGAAATTTCTTTAATAAATAAAACACAAACCAGCATACAGCTTTGGAATCAGATATAGTGCGGCAATAAAGACTAAACTTTCATAAACTTATGTAGTCATGGATTATAAATACAGTAGGTACAATTTATACTGATAGAATTACCAGTTCATTTAGATAATTTGTGTAATAGATTCATCCCTGTCAGTTTTTAAACTGATCTACTTTTTCAAATTTTCGACCCACAAATTTGAGACCTCAAAAGTTATCATCAGTTGGATCATTAAAATAAAGGATTGTGTTTTGATGACATGATGCTATTGCAAATATCTGCTGCCCGACATGACATTCTTTTGCTTCATGGCAAACCTCGAAAACTGCACCAGTTTGTTTGACCTGAAGCTGAATCAAAAGTTACCACTTCTCGCTAAATTATTCCTTGCAAAGGGGCAAAGTAAGGAACAGAAGGAATCTATTTTACTTTTCAATTTTCTGGTATTTCACAAATTTCTTAGAACACTAGAAAGTACAAAAAACATGACACTCATAATAAATGTAACATTCCATTAAAATTGTGGGGTTTTTTGCCAGTGTCTTTCACTTCTGGTAAAAACGAAGAGGAGAAATCGTGACCTGTTGAATTCTGCTGAATTGACAGAAAAAAAGACAGGTTATTTTACTAGGAAGAACATGCACAACGTACACGCCTATAGAGAATGGTGAGAGCATTTGTATGAGCACAGGATGGACAATTTGCCTCCAAAATCCCACAAATATGTTAGGCTTTGTACAGCTATCAAGTTAGTTTCAGGACAGAATGCAGTCAATCAAGCAATCTAAATCATAGCTAACTGCATTTCCATCTGGACATGTGGAACAGCACAGTGACTCAGTTGTTAGCACTGCTGCCTCACAGCACCAGGGATGCAGGTTCGATTCCAACCTTAGGTGACTGTGTGTGGAGTTTGCATGTTCTCCTTGTGTCTGTGGAGATTTCGTCCAGGTACTCCAGTTTCCTCCCAAAGTCCATAGTTGTGCAAGTTCGGTAGATTTGCCATATTAAATTATCCGCAGTGTGCAGATTAGATATGATCCATGGTAAATTGAGGGTTACGGGGATAGAGTGAGGTGCTGGGTCTGGATGGAATGCTCTTTGAAGGGCTGAATGGTCTCTTTCCACTCTACAGAGATTCTATGATTCATGTGGTTCACATTGCCATAGAGATGTCCTTAGAAGAGTAAAGTTCACAGGAAGCCATGGTAGGACCACTTACAGGGAGTTTTCTTAAAATATCACTGAACCTCATAGCCGGTTTCAATCTATCAAAATATGAGGTGGCGAGAACCAAGAGATAAAGGTAGCAAATCTTCATAGTATGCCATGCAAGAACACAGCTGAGTATGTGTGCTCAGACTGAAGAGCTCAAGTTTCTGAGAATTTAAGATTCACATAATTTTGGCTGGAGGAAGGAATCGCCATGATAACCCACATAAAAAGCCAATTTGGGAATTCAAAATCATCTAGTGAGATAAGAAAAGAAAGCAAGTGCTCAGGAGCTAAGAATTGCTTTGGATTAACTGTGGAAAGGGTGCATCTACTTAAGGGCGGCACGGTGGCACAGTGGTTAGCACTGCTGCCTCACAGCACCAGAGACCCGGGTTCAATTCCCGCCTCAGGCGACTGACTGTGTGGAGTTTGCACGTTCTCCCCGTGTCTGCGTGGGTTTCCTCCGGGTGCTCCGGTTTCCTCCCACAGTCCAAAGATGTGCAGGTCAGGTGAATTGGCCATGCTAAATTGCCCGTAGTGTTAGGTAAGGGGTAGATGTAGGGGTATGGGTGGGTTGTGCTTCGGCGGGGCGGTGTGGACTTGTTGGGCCGAAGGGCCTGTTTCCACACTGTAAGTAATCTAATCTAAAAAAAAAATCTATACTAAACAGAGGAAAATGTAATCGTGAGGGAGATTTTAATAACGTTAAAGCATTAACAAGATGGTTTTCCATTGTTAAGAGTATTTGTTGCTTTCATCTGTTTATTACTACAAAAGGCTGAAGACTTTTCATACAACTATTTTAAGCTGGCCATTGGGATTTTTAATTTCTTCTTGAAGTTATTTTGCAAGAAAAAGTACAAGTCACCCAACGAAACAGCAAAATATCTAATAGTGAATGCAAACCAGGATTCATTTCCCAATTATAAGCCAATTAGCCCAATGCCTTCATGGCTGACATGTGCTTAAAGAGAGTGCCAACAGCACAGGTTTGATTCTTGTTCTGGTTGAAGCAAGCCTGAGATGTGTCCAATCACCCTTCCAGAATGTGGAAAATAATCTCAAGCCTCCACTGGCAAAAACTGCCAAGAAAATAGCTCAGGATGAAATATCAGTTGTTAATAAGCCAAGTATATCATGGGACAAATCTTTTAGTTTATCTCATGGTGCTTAGAGCATTTTTACAGTACAGCTGGACACAAGTTGTATTTTTTTAATATCAATACAAACAGTGTGTTCCCTGCATACTGCATGGAAACCTAACTCCATATTGTTCCTTCAAGGAAGGAAGACCTGCTAGCAAACAATTTCTGGTATAAGTGTAGAATATATCAGATCATTGGGAGTAGTATTACGAACTACTTTCCCCATGGTCAGAGCCATCAGCTGCCTGGGAGTCAATTACTGCCAAACCCTCCCCAAGCATCTCCACTTCATTCTCTCTTTCAAGACGTTCCTTGAAAACTGCCCTAATATCACTTTTGTGACTCAGTATAAACTTTTTATTTGACAACCCTCCTGTGAAATATATTGGAAATGCTTTACGACATTAAAGCTATTACATATAAAGACCATAAGACAAAGGTGCAGAAATTAGGCCATTTGGCCCATCAAGTCTGCCCTGCCACTCGATCATGGCGGATAGATTTTTCAAAGTGTGGTGCCGGAAAAGGACAGCCAGTCAGGCATCATCCGAGGAGCAGGAGAATCCATGTTTTGTGGATAAGCCCTTCATCAGGATTGAAGTGCTTATGCCCGAAACGTCGATTCTCCAGCTCCTCAGATGCTGCCTGATCGGCTATGCATTTCCAGCCCCACACTCTTCAACTCTGATTCCCAACATTGCTGTCCTCACTTTCTCAATCCCATTTTCCAGCTTTGTCCCCATAATCTTTGATCCCCTTTGCAATTAAGAACCGACCTATCTCTGCGCTAAATATACTCAGTGACCTGGCCTGCAGACCCTGTGCCCTCGTGTCCTCATCTCTCCTGCTAATAAAAACATCTTCCCAACATCCACTCTGTCCAAGCCATACAATATTCTCTAAGTTTCAATCACCACCCCTCCCCCCCCGCCCTCCATAATCCTTCTAAACTCCAAGTATAAACCGGAATCCTCAAACATTCCTTTATGTTAAGCCTTTCATTCCTGTGATCATTCTTGTGAACCTCCTCTCTACCTGCTCCACGGACAATACATCCTTCCTGAAAAATGGGGCCCAAAATTATTCATAATACTCTAAACGTCATCTGACCAGAACCTTATAAAGCCTCAGAAGTATCTTTGTGTTTATATTCAAGTACTCTCAAGATGAATGACAACATTGTATTTGCCTTCCTAACTACTGACTCAGTCTGCAAGTTTTCCTTAAGAGAAACCTGGACTAAGACTCCCAAGTCTCTCTGCACTTCAGATTTCTGAATTTTCTCCACATTTAGAAAATACTCCATGCTTCTATTCTTCCTACCAAAGTGCATTACTTCACACTTTCCCAGTATTTCATCTCCCACTTCTTTGCCCACTCTCCTAACCTGTCTAAATTTCTCCCCAGCTTCCCCACCTCTTCAACACTACCTCCTCTCCAACTATCTTTGTATCATCTGGAAACTTTGCCAGAATGTCCTCAGTTCCTTCAGTAACGTATAAAGTGAGAAGCTGTAGTCCCAACATTGATCCTGTGGAACACTAGTCACCAGCTTCCATCCTGAGAAAGACCCTTGTATCACTGGCCTCTGCCTTCTGCCAGACAGCCAATCTTCTATCTGTGCTTGTACCTTACCTCCAACAGCATGGGCCCTTAATTGGCTCTCCCTGGTCTAAACTGCTTGTTATCTCCTCAAAGAATTCTAACAGATTGGTCAGGCATGACCACCTCTTGACGAAACCATTCAGAAAAGGCATGCAAGTTTGCATCCATTCACAGGAATATCAAGTCGTACAGGTAAACAATTCTTTATCCGAAACCCTCAGGACCAGCTGTCTTTCGGATTTCGGAACTTTTCGGATAAAGAATTAAATGACATTTTCATAGTAAAATTTTTCAAAATTACCCAATAGCAGATTGTACTACAAGTACTGAGATAGAATTGACGCCTGTCAGTGCTGGGCCATGTCACTATGTCACATCTGTGTGACACGGGTCGAGTGGGTGTGGAGTTGGGTTAACTGTTTGCACGCCAAACCACCTTGTTATGGAGAAAATAACTTTGGATTTCAGACCTTTCAGATTTTGGAATTTCGAATAAAGGATTGTCTACCTGTACAGATTCAATAAGTGGTTAGGATTTGGCACTTTCATAGTCACTGCACAGGTTCAATTCCCAATCAAGAAATTTTTGGGGCAGCACAGGGGCTGAGTGGTTAACACTGCTGCCTCACAGCGCCAGTTGGAAGTATGGTTTCAGAAAGTTGGAAAATTGCACTAATCCCACTTTCCGGAAGCAGATGATTAGGCTAAGCTGTCACAGAATTTGGCAGTTTCTAATTCTGAGTGTGCACGTCTGTCAAAGTGGTGGCACGGTGGCACAGTGGTTAGCACTGCTGCCTCACAGCGTCAGAGACCTGGGTTCAATTCCCGCCTCAGGCAACTGTCTGTGCGGAGTTTGCACATTCTCCCCGTGTCTGCATGGGTTTCCTCCGGGTGCTCCAGTTTCCTCCCACAGTCCAAAAATGTGCAGGTTAGGTGAATTGGTCATGCTAAATTGCCCGTAGTGTTAGGTGGAGTAGTAAATTTAGAGGAATGGGTCTGGGTGGGTTGCTCGTCAGTGTGGACTTGTTGGGCCGAAGGACCTGTTTCCACACTGTAAGTAATCTAAGCAATACTTGGAGATGGTCACTGCACTCACTAAACAGAAGATGCAAGACCAGTAACAGAACATTCAGACTCGATAGTCAAAACACCAGTGATGACAAAATTACAGGCAAGACGGATAAACCAATTTGTTTCCAAACTTCAACAAATTATATTTGTACATCATATCTTCAGAGGATATTGAGATTCAGGGTCAGCTCAAGATAAATGAAACACAACAATAATGTTCTCAACTTGCTGCACTTCTGGGTACTTACATCAACAAAAAACATTGTGGCAAAGTGCAATTAAACATCCTACTTTTTCCACGTATCAAGAGTTTGTGGCATTGCAAGTGCTTGTTGCAGACAGTGGAGACTAACTGTTGTAGCTTTGGCTGGTTACTTAGGTGAGTATTCAGTAAAATAAATATATTTGTGCTGAATTACCTTGCAAAAATAATGTTAACACAACAAGTTGCTGACCATGGCATTTACCTATTTCTCCTTCCCAAAAATAAAAGGCTAGAAGCTAGAGAAACCCCCACTTCAATGGACCAATTTGTCATTCTAAACCAGCCCATTAACAATAACTTGGATTTAAACAGGAGAACTGGAGAAAAACATACCAAGAAAGGTACTGACATCTGTCATCCATTCCAATGATTAATGTTTTCTCTCTCCTCTCCCATTTCATTCTCCACTCTCTTGGTTGTATCTAAATGTCAGCAGTACTTGGTCTGGCTAAACCCTTCCTATTTTCCTCACTTCCTCCAATACAAAATGCAGCTCTTCCATGGTCTTCTCACTTCTTCTTGATGCTTTCCTTCCTCTGCCCTCTTTCCTATTGCTTCCTCTTCTTCAGTACCCAATTATAATAGTACTTTTAAGATTGAATTTGATCAGTCGATAAAGGGGCAGGAAGGCAATCCAAATGGCACAGTAAGTGATGGTACTTTGACACATTTGCCATCAGATTATTTTAACAAAGAGGAAAAAAAAATCCAAATAAGAGCCATTTCCACTTTTGTGGGGAGATTACCCAGTGAAATCTAGTCATCTCCAGTTGTGGGGAGCTCATTTTGGAGCAATTCATTGCTGTGTGGATGTGCCCTCTAGAAGCAATGGCTGGCTTTTTGGGAACAACATGTTCATCAAGACCATCACATCTCAAGGCTTGAACTACCACCACTATTGTCATCATACCCTCACTATGCAGCTTGCGCCATAGCAATGGCCATTGCTAGCAGTGACGTGACTGACATCGCTAGCCCTCTGATCACGGCAAGTATCTTCTGGGTAAA
The DNA here is from genome assembly GCF_047496795.1 of Chiloscyllium punctatum. Classification (NCBI taxonomy): domain Eukaryota; kingdom Metazoa; phylum Chordata; class Chondrichthyes; order Orectolobiformes; family Hemiscylliidae; genus Chiloscyllium; species Chiloscyllium punctatum. The sequence goes on along the minus strand of NC_092748.1, from coordinate 58,093,411 downwards.
GGCCATCATCTTTGATTGGGAGCAGTCCAGGGTCCCACTGCCTACCAAAACAAAGTCAACTCCTGCATCAGCCCTGGCAAGATTTCTGCCACTTGAAAATTTCTGGCTGATGTCTTTTATGAAGGCATAAGGGATACTGTACCCTTAAGAGAGGTGAAGGACTTGCAAGCACACAGAATGCTAGAGAATTTACAATGTAACATTTTGTCCAGCAGCTAGCAGTACCTGGGTTGCTATGAGACAATAACAAATTCAAATTCAGCCAATCTGTTTAAATTATGCACCAAGATACTAAAGTCCAATCAAGTTTGAATTGGATATTTTGACAATATTAAAACCAATGAAACGATGCAATGCTTTGGGGTACAAGACGGGAAAAACTGAACAGTTGGGGGAGAACTGCTGAAAGACGAACAGACGTAGGCTGCAGGTAAGAACTCTGAGAAGGAGTTTGCACAAGAAAAAACATCGACACCAACCTAGAAAGCAAATCTACAGAGGAAGATACAAAGAGGAGATTCGACAGCTGGCTGGTTTTGAGATTTGAATTTTTCTGTAAATCTTAATCGGGGGTTTTATCGGAGCAGTATTGTAGAGGGGAAGGTAAACGGTGGGTTTAGATAAATGAGTTGTAAATAGTTATTACTTAATTATTTTACGAGACTTTTAAAAAATTAAAGTTGTTAATTTTTGCTTTAAATAGTGACTTTTGGGATAGTTCTTTACTTCTCGAATTTTCACAGATTACAGCACGGGGTGAATCTTGTGTGTGTCGGGTTTAAATTAGCAGAGAAGTTGACCCTGTGTCATAGCATGTGTCATCTCTACGTGCAATGCAACAGGCAACTAACTTGGTTTATCCCCAAACACGCATTCAGTGTAACGTAGTATGGGATACGTCATTTATTTACATGAAACATGTCAAAACCCCTTCTCCAAACTCAACAATATCCACATATTTCAAAGTGATCAACTATATTTGCCTCTGAGACCATAAAACATAAGGCCCACTACTTCCCCTTTATTTATCCTGTTACTTTCTCAAAGAATTTAATAAATTTGACAGGCATGACTTATTCTCTCGTACCTGCCTCTGGACTTCAGCCAGGTTGTATGGTAGAGCCCCTTCCTCCAATGGTGCTATTCTTTCAATATCTGCCAGAGTGACTCGCCTGGAGGGAAACAAGAGAGAGAAGTATAAAACATTCTACTCATCCTATCAAATATTTTGTCACAATAATCTAGAATGCAAAATAATCTTCAAGAAAACTAATGAAAACTCATTCAATGCAGGAAAAAGTACAAGTTGGGAAGTAATGGAGACAGGTAAAATAGGCACTCCAATTGCCATGGTTGATCTCAATGTGCATATTGACTGGACAAATCAAGTGGGCAAGGGTGGAAGAGAAGACAAATTCCTACAGTACATCAGAGATGGCTTCTTAGAGCAGTGTGTGGCAGATCTTTCCAGTGAACAGGCTATTTTAGATATAGTAAAGTGCAATGGTATTAATAAGAGATCTTATAGTTAAGGGTCCTCTGCAGGAAATTATCACATCATCATAAAATTTCAACCTCAGTTTGATGGAGAGCAACTGAGAACTCAAAACATACCCTCAACTTAAATGAGGGTACTTACAGTGGCAGAAAAGTTGTTTAAAGTGGGCTGAGAAAATACAATAAAGGGAAAGACAGTGGATGTGCAATGGCAGACATTAAGCAGATATTTCATAACACTCAGCAAAAATATGCAGAGATATCTAGGTGTTCTAGTCTACAATATACATCGGGCTATAATATAAACAGGGCCTGCTATTAGAACAAAGATCAAAACAGTACAGGAACAGCCCACTTGGCCCTCCGAGCCTGTGACAACACATTTTGCTCTTCCATACTAAAAGAGTCTTCACGTACAGGATCAGTATTCTAAAATTCCCAATACCAGGTAACATCCTGGTAAACCTTTTCTGAACCATCTCCAAAATATTCACATCCTTCTGGTAGTGTGACCAACATTCCAAGTGTGGCCAAACTGAAGTTCTAGAAGGCTGCAGCCTAACTTGTCTCTCCTTATATTCAACGCCTCTTTTCAATGAAGGCAAGCATGACATAGGCCTTTTTACTACCTTTTCTACCTGCGTTACCACCTTCAGTGATCAGTGGATATTCACACCAAGATCCCTCTGCATATCAATACTCCTATGGATTCTACCATCCACTGTATAATTTCCTACTGTACTTGACGTTCCAAAATATATCATCTCATATTTGTCTGGATTAAGCTCCATCTACAATTCTTCTGCCTGTGTCCAACTGATCTATATCATGCTGTATCCTCTGACAATCATCCTCCTAATCCGCAATTCCACCAACCCTTGTATAATCTGCAAACTTAATTAGACCAGTCATGTTTTCGTCCAAATTATTTATGTATAGCATGATCAGCAGAGGTCCCAGCACTAATCCCTGTGGAACACCACTAGTCACAATGGTCGATTCTGAAACGCATCATTGCACCACTACCCTCTCTCTGATGACTAAACCATTCTGTCTCCATCTTGCCAGCTCACCTGATACCATGTGACTTACGAATTGCAGAAGGTTAGCAGTCAGGTACAGCAATTATTCAGGACAGCTAATAGTAGGTTATGTTTTATTATAAAAAGAATTGAATGCAAGAGTAGGGAGGTTATGTTCCAGTTATACAGGGCATTGGTAACACTGCACCTGGAGTACTGTGTACAGCATTGGTCACCATACTTACGACGGATGTTAATGCATTGGAAGTAGTTCACAGAAGGTTTACTAGACTAATACTTGGAATGAGTGGATTGCCTTATGAGGAAAGGCCAGATAAGTTAAACTACTAACTTTCAGGTTTTAGAGGTGTCAACGGTGACTTTATTGAAACAAACAAGTTCCAGAAAGGCTTCAGAAAGGTTGTTTCCTCTTGTGGGCGAATCGAAAAATAGGTCATAGTAATCGATAATTTAGGATTGAGATAAGGAAAAAAGTTCTCTCAGAGGGTTGACTCTTTGGAATTCTCTTCCTTAAAAGATAGTGGATGCAGAATCTTTACATATTTTTAATGCCAAGGTAGATATATTCTTGATTTCCAAGGGGATCAAAGATTATCAGAGATACGAAGGAATGTAGGTGAGGTTAAAAATCAAATCAGCCTTTCTCTATGTTGGAGCAGGCTCAAAGGGCAGAGTGGCTTACTCTTATTCTTAGTCTGTACATTTACAAGAATCTATACTATTCCAGAAAGAGGACTTAATGAGAAGGATGAACCACTGTAGTTAACAAAGGCAGTCAGGGAAAGTATCCAATCAAAAAAAAAGGCAAAATAGTGAAAAGTACTGGTAGACCAGAGGATCATGAATCGCTTTTAGGAACTAGATGACTTAAAATCATATTAAAAAGCAGGAGGAAATTGATTATGAAAGAAAATTGGGAAGCAGTTTTTTAAAAAAAATGCAAGATCTTGTAACAGTATATAAAAAGAAAAAATAGTCCAAGTGAGAGTATGACCCTTGGAGGTTGCAAATTTAGAACTGATAACAGAAATCTTTTACAATTAGATTCCCTACAGTGTGGAAACAGGCCCTTTGGCCCAACAAGTCTACACCGATCCTTCAAAGAGTAACCCACTGAGCCACTGTGCCATCCAAATGGCAGATAAATTAAAATATCTTGCATTAGTCCTCGTGGTGGGAACAACTATATAATTGTCACAATGATAACAGACAAGGAAGATACCATTGGGAAGAAAGGTCTTATAATAGTCTCTATTGTGAGCTTAAACATTGAGAGTATTTGAGAATGACAAGGATTAACTCCTGCACAATAACTTCCAGCACGCAAAGGAATCATTCTGCAAATTCAAATAATAATCTTAAATTGGCTTCCAATGCAATTAGAGTCCGAGATATACAGTACGGATACAGACCCTTTGGTCCAACTCGTCCAAGCCAAGCAGATATCCTAACGTAATCTAGTCCCATTTGCCAGCCCTTGGCCCATATCCCTCTAAAACCTTCCAATTCATATATCCATCCAGATGCATTTTAAATGCTTTAATTGTACCAGCCTCCATCACTTCCTCTGGCAGCTCATTCCACACATGCATATTAGCATAGTCAGGATTATTCTGTTACTGTTGCCCAACAGCAGAATCACATTTAACGCTGGTCACGATCTTGAGTTTTGCAAGCATAGACTGGTTCAGCATAGTCAGCAGGATGTGCTATTCAATATGGTCCACCAGTCTTTAAGATGTATGGCCCACATCCCAGGACATAAAAGCTTGTACACTATATTGCTCGTTGTAGGTAGAATGTCATTTTTGAACTCTGATTTGCAAATGCCAGAAGGTAAGTTTGTTCATACATATGGCTGCATTTTTGCAGGCAAAAGAATAAGTGCACACAACATGCCATTTTTACTGAATGAACAGTTTTGAGTTAGGCAATTCCAGCTGTGCCCTGCAGCAACACTTTGACCAAAGCTGACCAGCCTGGCTTAAATGTAATCAATTAACTAGTCCTGCTGCATCTTCATGTCAACCATAGTATAACCAAAGGAATAGCCATGGGCACCCGCATGGGCCCCAGCTATGCCTGCCTCTTCGTAGGATATGTGGAACAGTCCATCTTCCGCAGCTACACTGGCACCAGCCCCCACCTTTTCCTCCGCTACATCGATGACTGTATCGGCGCTGCCTCGTGCTCCCACGAGGAGGTTGAACAGTTCATCCACTTTACCAACACCTTCCACCCTGACCTCAAATTTACCTGGACCGTCTCAGACTCCTCCCTCCCCTTCCAAGACCTCTCCATTTCTATCTCGGGCGACCGAATCAACACGGACATTTACTATTAACCGACCGACTCCCACAGCTACCTAGACTACACCTCCTCCCACCCTGACACCTGTAAAAACGCCATCCCATATCCCCAATTCCTTTGTCTCCGCCGCATATGCTCCCAGGAGGACCAGTTCCAATACCGTACAACCCAGATGGCCTCCTTCAAAGACCGCAATTTCCTCCCAGGCGTGATCGACAATGCTCTCCACCGCGTCTCCTCCACTTCCCACCCCTCTGCCCTTGAGCTCCGCCCCTCCAATCGGCACCAGGACAGAACCCCACTGGCCCTCACATACCACCCTACCAACCTCCATATACATCATATCATCCGTCGTCATTTCTGCCACCTCCAAACGGACCCCACCACCAGGGATATATTTCCCTCCCCTCCCCTATCAGCGTTCCGAAAAGACCACTCCCTCCGTGACTCCCTTGTCAGGTCCCCACCCCCTACCAACCCAACTTCCACTCCCAGCACCTTCCCCTGCAACCGCAAGAAATGCAAAACTTGCGCTCACACCTCCCCCCTCCCCCCTCACTTGCCTCCAAGGCCCCAAGGGATCCTTCCATTTCTGCCACAAATTCACCTGCACCTCCACACACATCATTTACTGCATCCGCTGCACCCGTTGTGGCCTCCTCTATATTGGAGAGACAGGCCGCCTACTTGCGGAACGTTTCAGAGAACACCTCTGGGACACCCAGACAAACCAACCCAACCACCCCGTGGCTTAACACTTCAACTCCCCCTCCCACTCCACCAAGGACATGCAGGTCCTTGGACTCATCCATCGCCAGACCATAGCAACACGACAGTTGGAGGAAGAGCGCCTCATCTTCTGCCTAGGAACCCTCCAACCACAAGGGATGAACTCAGACTTCTCCAGTTTCCTAATTTCCCCTCCCCCTACCTTGTCTCAGTCCCAACCCTCGAACTCAGCACCACTTTCCAAACCTGCAATCTTCTTCCTGACCTCTCCGCCCCCACCCCCACTCTGGCCTATCACCCTCACCTTAACCTCCTTCCACCTATCGCATTTCCAATGCCCCTCCCCCAAGTCCCTCCTCCCTACCTTTTATCTTAGCCTGCTTGGCACACTCTCCTCATTCCTGAAGAAGGGTTCATGCCCAAAACGTCGATTTTCCTGCTCCTTGGATGCTGCCTGACCTGCTGCGCTTTTCCAGCAACATTTTCAGCTTTCATCTCCAGCATCTGCAGTCCTCACTTTCTCCCATAGTATAACCAAAGTCTTCTCATGTTGTCTAAACTGCAGTTTACTTTCTGAAGTTGGTTTGTGTGCTTTAATCGTGATGATAAAATATAAAGCTCCAACTTTATGTCTCAATTTGATAATGTTTAATTTTGTATAACCAAGTAATTGGAAATAATCTTACAAGTCTTTTATGTCCCCTCTCTAATGCCTTCACATCCTTCAGAAAGCAGGGCCCAGAATGGATCACAATACTCCAGTCGAGATCAAACTAGGATTTTGCAATGGTTCACTATAATTTCCTTGCTTTTATAATCAATGTCTTTATTTATAAAGCTCCAAGTTTCTCTTCTGCAGCTGTTAAGAATTGCTTTCTTTTATATTGGTATATTCTTTTATATTGGTATCAGCTGATATTCCTACCCAAGTGTCTCACTTTACAATGACGTGCATTAAATTTCACCTGCTGTGTCCAACTATTTTAGCCTGTCTATATCTTCCTAAATTCTAACACTTTCCTCCCCAGTTCTCATTACCTAAAAATGGTATGACAGCTGCAACGTTTGAAATTGTGCCATGCAACTGAATTGAAATCTTGAACAGCCAAGGAAAGCAATCATCCCCATAGAGGAGCACACCAATACCTTCCCCTAGTCTGAAAAACAACCATTAAATAGTCTCAGTCCCCAATAAGCGTTTACACAGTCAAGTGTATAATCATGTGCCATATCCTTTTTTTTTACTCCAATACATTCAAGGCATGTGGGAATGACTGATTCGACTCGTATTTATGGCCCACCCCTAATTGTACTAAAGGTGGTGGTAGTGAGCTGCTTTTCTTCAATGGTCTTTGTTGACAATACTTTGTGACACTTTTTCAAATGCCTTTTGGAAATCCACATACAACACATCAAACACATTATCCTCATTACTTCATCAAAAAATGTAATCAAGTTAGTCATAAACGCAATTTAACAAATTGACACTGGCTTTCCTCATTTAATCTGCATCTGTCCAAGTGGAAGTCAATTTTGTCCCAGACTGTTTCTCAAAACCTTTCCAAAGATTAAACTTACTGGCCTGTAGTTGCTGAGCTTATCCATATATAAGCAGTGGTGTAATATCTGCAATTTCCCTTCCTTCCAAATGAGGAGGATTGGAACACTATGTCCAGTATTTTCATAATTTCCATTGTTCTTAAATCGGATGACATTGATGATCTAGATCTATTAACTTAACAATTTTGAATGCAACCCACCTTTCTGATAACTTCCCTTCAGCAATTTTAAGACCATCAAGTGCCTCAAATACTTGCTTTTTCAATATCGCTTTGGGAGCATCTTTTTCTTTGGTAAAGACACAAGTGAGGCACTTATTTAGTACCACAGCCATGTACAAATTGCCACTTTGGTCTCTAATTAGCCAGTTCCCCTCTTCTAAGGATTTGATATTTGTATATCAATAGAATATGTTGAATATTTGTCCTTTTACAGTAGCTGCCAGTTTATTCTCATGTTCTCTTTGCTATCATTATTTCCTCTCACCGCACCCTCCAAAAGTTTTTATATTCAACCTTAGTCTCACTTGTATTATCAATATATTGTCTGGCATTCTGTTATATATTTTGCCTGCTAGCCAAGGAAATCCAAGCAAAATAATCCTGCTCTGATTTAATATTTTTAATCTTGAATGTTCCTTCTCCTTGTCCATAAATAACCCAAACATTGTGATACTATGTTCACTATTCCCTAAATGCTAACCTATTGACATGCGACCCATTTCATTAACCTCGTCCTCCAGAACCAGGTCTAGTAATGTCTCCTTTCTCATTGGGCCAGACAAATACTGATCTAGAACATTCACTTGAACACACTTCCTGAACTCTTCCCACTCTGTGTTGTCCATCATTATATCTGATCTATAGCTCTTACACCTCTCCACAATTTTCCTTCACATTTACTCTACCGCATCTTTCCCACTAGCTGGTGACATACAGAATACATAGTATTTTAAATAGTATCTCAATGTTCCTTAACTTTAACCAATCAGATAATCAATCAGATAATTGACCCCTCTTGAACACACAGTCCCTCCAACATGCAACATTCCAGTTCAGTTCCACCATCCATCCTCACTTTGCTCTTTCATACCTTTCCTGGACACACTGTATCCTTTGTTGATTCAGGGCTTGTTATCTCCATAACACTTCATTCACACATGGCTTTTTGAGCTTACAAATCATCAGCCTCATTTATTACACTCAATGCATTTACATACATGCACCATGAACCTTAGTTTTACTGCATTCTCCCTTCCTATTTCTCACTTAAGAGTAATTTGCCTGTCTTAAATCTTTGTGCAGCTTACTTCTTGCTTCCCTAATCCTTGTTGACATAGCTTGAAACTCTCCCGCCTTCCGCCACACCCCCGCCAAAAAAAAAAACAGGAAATCACCCCACCAGCTACTCCACCATATACAGGCTCTACTTCCCTACAACCAGTCAGAATGCTCCACCCTGCACCATCTCTCCAAACAAGCATTCACGTTATACCCTCCTGTTCCTTTATTTAATAGTTTCAAAAAAAAAGTCACAACACCAGATTATCATCCAACAGATGTATTTGGAAGCAGCGCACCAAAAGCTAGTGCTTCCAAATAAACCTTTTAGACAATAACCTGGTATGGTGTGATTGTTTAACTTTGCCCATCCCAGTCCAGCACTGGCTCCTCCACATCCTTTATTTAATAGAACTAGCGTTAATCTGGAGACCACCTTTGGGATTCAACTTGCTACTTAGCTCCCTAAAATCTCTCTACAGTGCTTAACTTTCTTTTTACCCATCGTTTAGGCACCAACATGACCCATGACTATTGGTTGCTCACCCTTTCACTCCCTCTGCTCCCAACTACACAACACCCTGCAGCTACTTGGTGACATCCTTGACTCCAGCATCAGGGAAGCAATATACCGTCCTGGATTCATGTCTGCACTACACAATCCCCTAACTTGCTTCTTCAAACTGTAGAATTCATAATGATTAATACTTTCTCCAAACTTACTTCTGCTTTTTGTACAGCTCAGTCAGCTGTGGTGCCACTTAGTTTCAACACTCTCACCAGTGTAGAGAACTCAGTATAAACTGGACAGCAAGATGCACTCAGGAAACTCATGCATCTCTGGCACTTCTAAAATGCCTGTCAGTTACTCATTCCCCCTCTGCTGCACATTCAAACTGTGGGGTGACCAAATCCAGAACAAGCTATCCACAGACTTGTAGATGCACGAAAATAACAGGAGTTCCTACTCAAATTCTGTAACTTGAAGCTCAATCTACTGCAGCTGAAGACACCTCCTGCACAGCTAGTTTCATAGCAAATAAGTAGCGTCATGTGGTACCCAATGAACAAGATGTGCATTGAAAATGACAAGGTGTCCTGTCATGCCTCTATCAGGATTGGAGAAAGTGAGGACTGCAGATGCTGGAGATCAGAGCTGAAAATGTGTTGCTGGAAAAGCGCAGCAGGTCAGGCAGCATCCAAGGAGCAGGAGAATCGACGTTTCAGGCATGAGCCCTTCTTCAGGAATGAGGAAAGTGTGTCCAGCAGGCTAAGATAAAAGGTAGGGAGGAGGGACTTGGGGGATGGGCATTGGAAATGCGATAGGTGGAAGGAGGTCAAGTTGAGGGTGATAGGCCGGAGTGGAGGTGGGGGCGGAGAGGTCAGGAAGAAGATTGCAGGTTAGGAAAGTGGTGCTGAGTTCGAGGGTTGGGACTGAGACAAGGTGGGGGGAGGGGAAATTAGGAAACTGGAGAAACCTGAGTTCATCCCTTGTGATTGGAGGGTTCCTAGGTGGAAAATGAGGCGCTCATCTTCCGCCTAGGAACCCTCCAACCACAAGAGATGAACTCAGATTTCCCCAGTTTCCTCATTTCCCCTCCCCCCACCTTGTCACAGTCAGATCCCTCGAACTCAGCACCGCCTTCTTAACCTGCAATCTTCTTCCTGACCTCTCCGTCCCCACCCCAACTCCGGCCTATCATCCTCACCTTGACCTCCTTCCACCTATCGCATTTCCAATGCCCCTCCCCAAGTCCCTCCTCCCTACCTTTTATCTTAGCCTGCTGGACACACTTTCCTCATCCCTGAAGAAGGGCTCATGCCAGAAACGTCGATTCTCCTGCTCCTTGGATGCTGCCTGACCTGTTGCGCTTTTCCAGCAACACATTTTCAGCTCTATATCAGGATAACTGACTTAACAGACATACTGGGTCAAAATCCTGGAATTCCCTCCCTAATGGCATAGTGTTTCTACCTACAGCATATGAACTACAGCAGCTCAAGAATGCAATTCATCATCACCTTCACAAGGGCAACGAGGGATAATTGCTGGCCTAACTAGCAATGCCATGAGAACAAACAAAACTGAAGACTTGAAGAAATAATCAACTGCTCACTAATCAGTTGCTTTCCTATACTGGCATCACCTCATTTTATAAAGCAGATTAATTTAAACAAATCTTGAGGTTTACTTGGGTCTTAAGCCTACTGTATTGTTTAAAATTTAAAATGATCAAACACAAATTTATTTGCACCTAAATAAAGACCGTCTACATCACCTACTCTATGTCAAATGAACAAAGTTTTGAATATCCATATTAAAATACAAATTATTGAATTAAAGATTAATTACCCTGTTGGACTGTACAAAGCCACAAGCTGGAAAAGGATATCAACCTCCAAAGGTGTAATTTGTCCAAATTTATTGGCAGCATGAGCAAACTCCTCTATATATCAAAAGAAAAGCAAAGATTAGAGATGCATTCTTCAGCACAATGTCCTAAACTGCCTTAAGCATATATATGTCGCTTCTAGGATAGGAGGCAGCATTGTGGAGGCCAAGTTTTGCAGCTATATTTAGTTCCATTATCTCCCATGTCTCAAGAGTTCCACTAAAGACAGTACAAAACATGTGGTTTCTTCTCACTAGCTCATGAATGGACAAAGCTGAAATCAGCATGTAGTGTAAGTAGCAACAAAGTCTAGTTGTACCAATGAATGGGCGGCAAGGTGGCACAGTGGCTAACACTGCTGCCTCACAGTGCCAGAGACCCGGGTTCAATTCCCGCCTCAGGTGACTGTGTGTGGAGTTTGCACATTCTCTCAGTGTGCGTGGGTTTGCTCCGGGTGCTCCGGCTTCCTCCCACAATCCAAAAATGTGCAGGTTAGGTGAACTGGCCATGCTAAATTGCCCGTAGTGTTCGGTGAAGGGGTAAAGGTAGGGGAATGGGTCTGGGTGGGTTGCACTTCGGCAGGTCGGTGTGGACTTGTTGAAGGGCCTGTTTCCACACTGGAAGTATTCTAATCTAAAAAAAACCTGACTCCATATAGTAATTCCTCTACATTCCTACATATTGTACGTCTTTCTTGATCTGTGTGACTCATCAATTCCGAGTGTCATGCAGCTGAACGAAGTCTAAAAGTTCTTATTTTGTTTCAATCTTGGTATGAGAATGTCATTAACATTTATGTCCCATCCTCAGTTGACATTAAATTAAGGGTCAACCACTTTGGTGTAAGAATAGCATGACAAGCAGACCACACCAGTAGCAATGTCAGATATTACAGCTTAGAGGATTTTAGCAAATCAGCAGGAACAGTCTACTAGATTCATAGTCATTTTTACTCTTACCAGTTTTCAAATTTCCCAATTGTCACGGTTGGATCTAAACTCACCTTCTCTGAATTATTAGTCTAGTATTATCAAAAGAAAACCATTAAGACCAGCAATCATACAACAAACTCCAAGGAAAAAAGTTAGTCCAGCTTTGAAAATCACAAGTGATTTTCTACTCAACTAGCTTAGAGTCACAGAGTTGAACAGCATGGAAACAATTTTTTCCGTTTAACCCTTCCATGCCGACCAGATATCCTAAATTAATCTAGCCCCATTTGCCAGCATTTGGCCCATACCCTCTATTCATATATCCATCCAGATGTCTTTTAAATGCTGTGATTGTACCAGCCTCCACCACTACTTCCGGCAGCTCACCCCATACATGCATCACCCTCTGTATGAAAAAGTTGCCCCTTACGTCGCTTTTAAATCTTTCCCCTATCGCCTTAAACCCATATCCTCTAGTTTTGAACTCCCCTACCCCAGAAAAATGATATTGGCTAATCACCCTATCCATGCTCATGATTTTATAAACTTCAATAAGGACGCCCTTCAACCTCCGACGCTCCTGGGAAAATGGCTCCAGCCTATAGCTGAAACCCTCCAAATCTGGCAACATCCTTTTAAGTCTTTTCTAAACCTCTAAGTTTCACAACATCCGTCCTGTTATCAGGGACACCAGAATTGAATGCAGTATTCCAGAAGTGGTCAAACCAATGTACTGCCCCAACATGAATTCCCAACTCCTATAATCAATACACTAACCAATAAAAGCAAACATACCAAACGCCTTCTTCACTATCCTGTCTAACTGGAACTCCACTTTCCAGGAACTATGAACTTGCCCTCCTAAAGTCTCTTTGTTCAGCAACACTCCCCAGGACCTTACCATTAAAGTTTGGGAGAAGATTTGTAGCTCGGGTGCTCGTTCTTGTTCGCCGAGCTGGGAATTTGTGTTGCAGACATTTCGTCCCCTGTCTAGTTGACATCCTCAGTGCTTGGGAACCTCCAGTGAAACGCTTCTGTGATGTTTCCTCCGGCATTTATAGTGATTTGTATCTGCTGCTTCCGGTTGTCAGTTCCAGCTGTCTGCTGCAGTGGCCGGTATATTGGGTCCAGGTCGATGTGCTTAGTTGATTGAATCTGTGGATGAGTGCCATGCTTCTAGGAATTCCCTGGCTGTTCTTTTTGGCTTGTCCTATAATAGTAGTGTTGTCCCAGTGGAACTCATGTTGCTCGTCACCGGAGTGTGTGGCTACTAAGGATAGCTGGTTTCATGGCTAGTTGGTGTTCATGGATGCGGATCGTTAGCTGTCTTCCTGTTTGTCCTATGTAGTGTTTTGTGTAGTCCTTGCATGGGATTTTGTACACTACATTGGTTTTGCTCATGCTGGGTATCGGGTCCTTCGTCCTGGTGAGTTGTCTGAGAGTGGCTGTTGGTTTGTGTGCTGTTATGAGTCCTAGTGGTTGCAGTAGTCTGGCTGTCAGCTCAAATGTTTTGATGTATGGAGTATGCAATGTATTCGCCAAAAACGGATACCCCCGCAATTTCATCAACAGATGCCTAAGGGAAAGACAACGGAATGAGGACATGCCACAACCCAAAGGACTAGCCACACTACCATCAACCTGGACCCAATATACTGGCCACTGCAGCGGACAGCTGGAACTGACAACTGGAAGCGGCAGATACAAATCACTATAAATGCCGGAGGAAACATCACAGAAGCGCTTCACAGGAGGCTCCCAAGCACTGAGGATGTCACCTAGACAGGGGACAAAACGTCTGCAACACAAATTCCCAGCTCGGCGAACAGAACCACAACAACACCTTACCATTAAAAGTGATTGAAAAGAAAAACTGGGCATTAGATAGTATTTTGGAATCAGACAGGATTATTAAATCGATAAAACCTACAAATGGTCAATCACTGAAATTATGATACAATTAACTGGGGATTATTAAGAGAAATGATAAAATTTAGAAAAAATAATTGTTTGGTCGTACAAATTTTAAACATTGCCACAAACAAACATGAAGTCGAAGCCTTTTGTGTTGCACCATTCAAGTCCAAACACAAGAAAAGCAACTTTAGAAAGATATATTTACACAGAGATTCCTGATTGGTTGGTTTTTAAATCACGTGGAGATACAGCAAGGGACTTCTAACTACTATAATTAACTTATTAAATTCAAACCAGGAAAATCAACTCTGATGAGTCAGGCCACTGCCAGGCAAACACAAATTGGAACTGGTCAACTCCATAGCTCACTCTTCAGCTACAATGTATTGGAAAGAGTTTAGATTCAAACTCATTGAATTATAAGTTAACTACAAATTGTTTTTTAGCTGTGGGTGAGGGTGCAGAAACAAAAGTGGATATTTTTACCTTTAGTAACCTGTACATCTTTTCTTGTGCCTGCTAAAGTGCTGTATATCTTCCGAATAAGTTCCATGTTATTCAGCAAGGAGTTAAATGCATTGAAGTAAGAAAAGCTGACTTGATGCGAGGTAGTTCCACCTGCTGCCTGTTTAATAAAACACCACTGTCAATTCTTTAACAGTATTTGCATACAGAATACATAAATAATCTACATACATAGGTCTCTTTGATCTTTCTTTATAAATCACATTTACTATTAGTCGAGTATTATACCATGTAATACACAATGCAGTATTTTGGCAAAATAGATCTGTTATTTAAAAGAGCATAAACACCTAACTTTTGTTTAGCACAGGTCATTCACCTTAAAAACTGCTTAGTGAAGAAACACTGAAGTTTAAAAACTGCAGCTGAAATTCAAGGTGGGGATTGAAAGTGCAAGTGTGACAAACAGACTGCAATGCTTCATGCAATGATTCTCAATATTATTACCATATTAATCATTACTGATGGGCACAGCTGTGATTTGCTTCATTTCACAGTCTTATAACAGGGTTACTAATTTGCATGATTAACAAAATCAAGCAATCCTACAGAACATATTAGACTTATCACAAGAATCTTCAGACTTTAGTTAAATATTTAAATGGACATTTGCATGAAAATCAAGAGCTGAGCCATGACTGTAAGTGGAAAAAAAAGATCTCAGACGGAGCTGTAATTGCATCACAGTCAATCATGGCCTCTATGATACAATTTACAGAGCACTTGTCGAAGTTTTGAACTGATATTGCAGAGAGTTTCGCCAACATTGATTAGAAAAGGATCTGGTGTATTAACACTGATAAACATTTTTTAAAAACTTGGTTTAAAACTCTCAAAAACAAAAATTCCCAACTCCAATCAGTGTTCCTTTTCTGTCAAAATAGCAAAGAAGTCTTTTCTCAGAGGCAATATGACTATGAGTCTCTCTCTCTCTCTCTCTCCAAGATGTGAAGCATAATGTGGAGGTGCCGGTGTTGGACTGGGGTGGAAAAAGTCAGAAGTCACACGATACAAGGTTATAGTCCAACAGTTTTATTTGAAATCACAAGCTTTTGGAGCGCTGCTCTCGTCAAGTGAGGTCACCTGATAAAGGAACAGCACTCCAAAAGCTTGTGATTCAGATAAACCTGTTGGATGATAGTCTGGTGCCATGTGACTTTTGACTTTGCCCAAGATGTGAAAGTCACATTTCCAGCCATTGCTGAGAACCTGCAGCAAGATTTCAAGAGTTTTAAACAAGTATTGAAGAACTCTCAGCAAGTTCTATGGAACAAAGCTTTTGGGACTTTTGAACAAGATTGCTGGGCCAAATAATTAAAGTCAAAAAAGAGGGTCGACCAACAAAATATCAGCTGGAATCTCTTGTGACAGGCTTCATTTGAAAAGCACAAAGCCTTTAGGAACTGCTTTGCATTACAAGGAACCCAAAGATTTTATTGACTGTCATTTTAAATTTCAATGGTATTACACAGGTTGAGTTAGAAGACATTTTGCAATCGAAGTTGCAATTATATTATTCTTCGGGGATACAACTAAACATAATCAATCATTCTAATAAACGTACTAAAAGTTGCTTGCACTTGATAGAACTGAACTTGAATATTACTGAAGTGACAGACATGCTGAAGGATTTTCCCTTGCACTCATCAGGACAAACACAAGGAAGTTCAAATTTTGAAAAAAATCAACAATCTATGCAAACCAGAAAAGGGGTGGTGATTATTTAACAAGTCAATCATTGGCTGAGGTATTTTCCTGAAGAAAGTATCTGGAAACTAAAGGCTTTTCAATACTCAAAAAATTACACCAAGGAAAACACAGCCTACTAGATTGCTTCCAAATCCACAAACATTCACTCCCTCCTTCACAGATGTTCACTATCTACAAAACGCACTGCAGAAATTTGCCAAATATTCGTGGGACAGTATCTTTAAAATCCACGGCCATTATCATCTAGAAGGATAACAGCTACAGAGCAAGGGAATGCCATCATTACCTGTAAGTTTCTCTCCAAGTTACTCACTGTCCTAACTTGATATATAAAAAACACCATTCCTCCTGTATCCCTGGTTTAAAATCCTGTAGTTCATTCCCTAGCAGTGGATGTACATATAGCAAATGAACTGCAAAGGATCAAGGTGTCAGCTCATCAGCACCTAATCCTAGTTGCCTTTGAGAATGTGATGATGAACTGCCTCCTTGAACCATGTTAGAAAATCACACAACACCAGGTTATATCCCAACAGGTTTATTTAGAAGTACTAGCTTTCAGAGCGCTGCTCCTTCATCATGTAACTAGTGGGGCAGGATCATAAGACAATTTATAGCAAATGATCATAGTGTCGTGCAACTGATACGATATATTGAGCAAACCTAGATTGCTGTTAAGTCTTTCATCTTTTAGAATGGGTTGTAGGTACCGATTCATTAATATTTAAATCCCAGAACTTCTTTCAATTCACATTCCCAAGATAACTTAAGGTGTTATAAAAAAGTGCAATTTCAGCTTGGACAACGCATTAAAGGTGTGATTAAATCGATACCTGCAACTCATTCTAAAAGATGAAAGACTTAACAGTAATGTAGGTGTGTTCAATATATCACATCAGTTGCATGACATTTTGATCTTTTTCTATAAATTCTGTGTCTTATGATTTTGCCCCACTAGTCACCTAATGAAGGAGGAGTGCTCCGAAAGCTACTACTTCCAAATAAACGTGTTGGACTTTAACCTTGTTTTGTGTGATTTTTAACTTTGTCCACCCTAATCCAACACCAGCTCCTCCACTTCTTGAACTACTGCAATCCACATGCTGTGGGTTCACACACAATACCCTGAGGGAGAGAATTCCAGGATGCTGACATAGTGACAGTGAAAGAATATTGATATATTTCCATGTCACAACGGTGAGTGGCTTGGGGCTTGGCTTGGAGGGAAACTACAGGTTTCACATATCAGTTTTCTTCGTCATTCTGATGGAAGTGGTTGCGGGTTTCAAACTGCTATCTAAGGACCTTTGGTGTCTTTCTGCAGTGTATCTTGTAGATTATACACATTGATGGAATACTCCAATCCAGCAGCAGACTACTGACTTGTGCCTTGTAGACAGTGCTTTGCAGAATCAAGAGGAGAGTTACTTGCTTTAGTATTCTTAGCCTCTGACCTGGTCTTGTAGCCACTATGTTTACGTGGCAAGTGCAGTTGAGTTTTTGGTCAATGGTAACTCTAAGGATGTTATTGTGGGGGATTCAGTGATACTAACACCACTAAGTGTCAAGGGATGGCGACTAGATTGTCTCTTATTGCAGATGGTCATTGCCTGGCATTTGTGTGGTGCAAATGTTACTTGCCCAGGGGAGCAGCAAGTTCGGGAGCACAAGGTTTCAATACTATTGCCAGAATGTTGTCAGGGCCAATAGCCTTGGCACTATCCAGTGCCTCCAACTGTTTCTTGATGTCATGTGGAGTGAATTGAATTGGTTGAAGAGAATGGGGGGTATCTATAATGCTGAGCACAACTGCAGGAGGCAGAGATGGATCATCCAGTTGTCACTTCTGGCTGAAGATGACAGCGAATGCTTCAGCCTGACCTTCTGCCTTATGAGCTGGGCTGTTCCATCCCTGAGGATGGGGATGTGTGTAAACGTCCTCCTCCAGTCTGTTATTTTATTGTTCACCACCATTCACAACGGACTATGGCAGGACTGCAAAGCTTAGATCTGATCCGTGGGTTGTGGGATTGCTCAGCTCTATCCCTTGCTGCTTATGCTGTTTGGTACACAAGTAGTCCTGTTTGGTAGCTTTTAGATTTATCAGTGCTACTCCTGGCATGCCTTCCTGCACTCTCCATCAAACCAGGTTGATCTCCTGGCTTAATGGTAACGATTGAGCGGGGGATATGCTGGACCATGAGGTTGTAGATTGTGCTGGAGGAGAACTCCGTTGCTGCTGATGGCCCACAGCGCTTCATGGATGCTCAGTCTTGAGCTGCTAGCTATGCTTGAGGTCTGTCCAACTTAGCAGAGTGATGGAGCCACAGCGATGGTTGCAGGGTATTCTCACTGTGATGGCAGGACTTTGGTTCTGCAAGGACTATGAGGGTGGTCACACGTTTGGATACTGTGATGGACAAATGCATCTGCAGCCGGCTGAGGTCAAGTACGTTTTTCCCTCTTGTTGATTCCCTCACCATCTGCCATGAGGACCTGACCAGCTCGATCAGCAGGGATGTTGCCAAACCATTCCTGGTGTCAGACATCCCCCACCCAGAGTACATTTTGTGCCTTGGCCACCTCCAGTGTTTCCTCCAAATGTTGTTCAACATGGTGGGAGCACTGACTCATCATCAGAGGGAAGATGATATATGATAATCAGCATGTTTCCTTGCTAATACTTAATCTAAAGCCATGAGACTTCACGAGTCCAAAGTCAACATCGAGAACTCTGAGGCCATCTCTCTTCTGGCTGTATACTATTGCGCTATACTTCTGCTGGATGGGACAAGACGTATCCAGGGATGGCGATGGTGATGGCTGGGACATAGTCATACTCTCAGAATCATACCTGACAGACAATGTCAGGTTGTTATTTGACCAGTTTGTGAGACACCTCTCCCAATTTTGGCACTAGCCCCCAAATGTTAGCAAGGAGGACTTCACAGCATCGACAGAGCCATTTCTTTGAATGTCTTCTCCGATGCTTAAACGGATGCCATGTGGTGGCTCTGGATTCATTATGGTTTGCTGCATAACGACCAATTTGAGATAATCAGTCCAGCCCAGAACGACTCATATACTAACTATTTTGTTAAGTTTTATTGTAAATTTCTTTTGTCTATTTGAACTCCAAAATTCCCATTCATGTCCTTGTTACATTCAATGACTCTTCTGTATGGAGCTCAACAGTAAGGAATACTGATTCACAAGGCAGCCAATGGTGATTAACAGGAGGTTTTCTTGCCCAGGTTTGACCTGAAGTCAATCAAAGCGGAGGGCTCCCAGGACTACTACCTGCCGATCATACATTAGTGTGCTGCCACTTCTGATGGACAAGGCTTAGGATGATGATTCAGCAGCTATGGTCCTTTTGAATGGCAGAACAGCCTCAATAAGCCAAATCATTTACTTCAATTCCTGTTCCCTAGATTATGCTCCATCTAAATCACGTGGAAGAGTCTCCACAAGACCATAAGACATAGAAGCTCAAGTCGACCACTCAGTCCATCATTTCTTCTCCATCATTCCATGAGATTACAGCTTTCTGATAATCCTCAACTCCACTTGGCTGCCTTTTCCCCATAATATTCAAAACCAGCCCTAACCGATTTAAAGTCTGTCTATCTCAGCCTTGAATATATTTAATGAGAGCATTGACAGCCCGCTGCAGTAAAGAATTTCACAGATTCAGTACCCTCAGGATGAAATTCTCCTTCTCTCTATATTAAATGGGTTACACCTTATGTTGAGATTACACCCTCGGATCCTAGTCACTGTCACACTGGGAAACAACTTTTCCACATCTACTGTCAAATCTTTGTATATTTCAATATGGTTGTCTCTCATTCTTCCAAATTTCAATAAGTACAGGACCAATCTACTCAACTCGCCCTCATAGAATAGTCTGTTCACACCCAGGATTACCATAGTGACTGTCTTCAATGCCAGAATATTTTTCTTAGATTAAGGGACCAAAACAGTTCATAGCATTTCAGCTATGGTCTGACTAGTATCTTGTATATTTTTAGCAAGGCCCCTCTATTTTTATACTCCATTCTCTTTATTTCAAAGACCAACTGGCATGATATGCAAAAGGCAAAATTCAATTTGTCTTCCCTATTTTCTACTGAACTTGGATGCTGGCTTTGTGTGATTTATGCAACAGGATTCCTTGCTCTGCGCACTTTCTCTATTTAAATAATATTTAGCTCCTTATTCTTCCTATCAAAATGCATGACGTCTAATTTATTGCACATTACATTCCATCTGTGAAGTAGGTTTCCATTCACTTAACATGCATATCACCTGCGTCATCCAGAGTTCTCATCACTTGCATTCCCACCTATTTTTGTGTCATCCACAAATTTAGTGACAGTATTCACTTTACTCAGCCAAGTCATTAGTATATATTGTAAATAACAGTGGCCCCAGCACTGATCCCTGTGGCACTTCACTAGCTGCAGGTTGACATCCTATAAACCCACATCTTATCCCAACTTTTGGTCTTCTATTACTTAGAATATTAGCAAGGATGAAGGATTGGCTATCTCCAACTCATGGGTTTTGTCTTACTACGAAGGCTACCATTTGCTACCTTACCAAGCACTACCTGAAAATCCAGACATGTTAGATCCACTGCTTCCCCTTTATGTATCCCATTTGTTACATCCTCAAAGAATTCTAATAAATTTGTCAGGCATGATTCCCCTTTTCTGAAGCCATGCTGACTCTGCTTGATCATATTATATATTTCTAAATGCACTTCTATTACGCCCTTTATTAAGGACATTTTCCAATCACACATTTTCAGCTCAATAATTTATAGTTCTGTTTTTGTCTTGCTCCCTTTTTAAATTGGCAGTTTTACAATTCTCTGGGATGTTTCCAGCAAAGATTTCCTGGAATTTTCCTACCAGCACATCCACTATCTCTGTGGTTACTTTTTTAAAAATAATCTAGGATGCATCCCATCAGGTCTAAGAGACCTATCAGTCTTGAGCACCTATTGGTTTCCTCAGCACTTTTTCCACTAATTATATATTTGCTCTTCTCCTTTCTCCCTTTGATTATTTAGTTATTTTGGAATGCTATATAATTTCTACTGTGAAGACTAATTTTAAAAAAATTCAATTCCTCTGCCGATTCCCGATTCCTCATTTTTTTTTCCAGCCTCATTCTCTATGGGGTCAATGTTAACTTTGGCCCCTCTCTTCCCTTTTATAAAAACAAAGAAACTTTTGACATCTGTCTTACTGTTTATAAACTTGCATGTTTATCCTCATGTTCCCACTCTAGATGGTGTGGGGGAGCTGTTAGGAGTACGAAGACGAAATCGTAGGTTTTGCAACTACTTTGAATTAGAACCAGAAAGCAGACAGCCATTGCGGCCTCTTCCTAATGTCTCCTCCGATCATCACAAATGCCAGATTTTAAGTAGGTTCATTCAATGTTACACCAAGAAACAGATGAACATATCCAATACAGTAAAAGCCTCTGGCCTAACAACAGCCCAGCTTTACTGCTGATGACGTGCACTCCAGACTTAGGTGGACCTCTGGCAAAGTGGCTCCAAAACTCTTGCACTGGCAACACCTGAGTGAAAATTATTCAGGTATGTAATGTCCTCAAAAAACAGCAAAATTCCAGTCTGACCAATTAACAAACCAATCTATTCTCAATCAGCAACATGAAGGAAGAGGTCACATGCAGAGCTATCAAGCAGCACTCACTCAGCAATAGTTAGCTTGGGTTCTCCCAGGACCACATAACTCCTGATCTCATTACATCCCAAACATGGGCAAGAGAGATGAATTCAAGAGGTGAGGCATCAGGTATCATTTCAGTGTATGTGGCAAGAAGTAGTCCTAGTAAACTTGAAATCAATGGGAATCAGGGGAAATCTCTTCAATGACAAGCCAAGGGAGTTATGCCAAGCCATGGGAAGGAACGTTGTCGTTGTTGGAGATCTATCATCTCAGCCCAAGGCAACATTGCAGGAGTTTCTCAGGATGGTGTCCTGGACCCAACCATCTAGAGTTCCTGCATCAATGACCTTCCTGCCACTGGAAGACCAGAATGGAAATGCACACTGATGTTTGCACTGTGTTCGGTTTCATTTATAACTCTTCACATGATGAAGTAAACCAAGTCTGCAAGCAGTAAACATGGACTGCATTCAGATTTCGAATGATAAGTGGCAAGTAACATTTTCACCACACAAGTATTAGGTAATGACAAATTAAACAAGAATGAATCTAAAGAGCTTTCCAAGATATTCAATGGTATTACCAGCACCCAACTATCGACCAAGAACCTGAGGGTCAGCCATACTTAACTGGGTTGTAACCTAGGTCATGAATTGAGACTTTTACTATCAAAAATCCAAGACTGATCCTCTTAACACCCTACTAGGTTCAGCCTGCCAACTTGCAAATGTCACATTTATACCAATTTTCTGTTTTCTGTCCATTAACCAATCTATTAATTCTAATCAATTACTCCAAAAACCATAATCCCTTGTTTTGTACAACAACATTTTATGTGGCATCTGTTCAATACCAACAGAGATCACATCCACTATGTTCACCATTAGCTTCCCCTTTCATATGATAATGGAGACTACATAGTGAAGTCTTAGTAACACCTCATTCGTAGATTTCAGCATTGTTTCACATGTGTCATCCTTAACTGGCCTGAAGTTCCATTTCCTGCTCCGTTTTTCTTAGTCAACAATAGAATCATAGAATCCCTACAGTGTGGAAACAGGCCCTTCGGCCCAACAAGTTCACACCAACCCTCGGAAGAGTAACCCACCCAGACCCATTCCCCTACCCTATATTTACCCCAGACTAATGCATCTCACTTACACATCCCTGAAAACAATGGGCAATTTAGCACAGCCAATTCACCTAACCTGTACATCTTTGGACTGTGGGAGGTGAAAGGAGCACCTGGAGGAAACCCACGCAGACACGGGGAGAATGTGCAAACTCCACACAGTCACCTGAGGCTGGAATCAAACCTGGGTCCTTGGCATTGTTAGCCAGCAGTGCTAACCACTGAGCCACCACACAGCATTACATTTACTGTCTTCAAATCCAGTCAAGATTGTTTAAGAAAACTTTGCAATTCCACAATCGATATGTTCACCATCTCTGTGGTCACCCTTTTTGAACGCTAGGCCATTCAGTCTAGGGAAGTGGAGGCTTTTAGTTCCATTAGGATGTCCAGTTAATTTCCTCTATGAATATTAATTATTCTTTGTTCTTCAGTCTAACGAGTCATTTAATATCCAACTATTTTTGGTGCGTTTTTTATGTCTTTGCCACGAAGGTATATATAAATTTAAGTAATATTCCCATTATAATTTCTCCCGTCTCCGTCTCAAAAGAGCTTTACTTTTATTACTCTCTTCCTTTTTATATACTTGTAAAGCATAGAGTTTTTTTTTAAAAATTGTTTAGTTTATATTTTATTTGCTCATCAATTTTTTGGTTGCTCTTTGCTGTTTCTTATCACAGCTGAATCTTCAACTTTATTCATTTTTGCAGTATTATAAGTATCTTCTTTTAGTCTAATACAATACTTAATTCTAGTCAACCACTGACTGTTTAGGATGGATATCTTGAAGATTTTTCTTTTTTCAGGGACACTAAATCTGGAGGATTAAGAATCAGCAGTCTCTCTTTTAAGGCAGACTCTAGGAAAATAGTTTCTCACATGAGAGTTATTCACGTGGGGAATTCTTTTCCCCAGAAAGTAATGGAACTTGGGTCTTCACAACTTAAAAAAGTACAGCTGTTCACAATTAAAACAATGACTTGCATATTAAGTTGCCGTTGTAACAAATTTGTGCATCATGCACAGGAATAGATACACTGTTTACAAACATGCTCCACATGAAACCAACTCAAATTCAACATTTTAATGTCTCATATTGGTGGGAAGGAGGAGAGATCTACTGAGAGGTAAAGGCAGAAAGACCAAAAATTTCCAATAGGCTTTTAGGCTCAACAGTGAGCCTGCTGTGTGCATTGACACATCGTAACAAGCCTGATGGCAGAAACTGAACATCCATAGTCCTCAGTTATAAAAATGAGTTATCTTCTTGTCAGTAGTATGGTTTCCAACTAAGTCCTGTTCAGTTAAAAAACATCCATTGACACTTGTCATTTGCTTTCATCTACTTGTTTTTAAAAACATTGAGTGTCTCTCAGCTGTAGTTAATTCTCAGTGTTACGTTAGATACTGTAAATGTTGATTTGATCTGCACTAAGACAGAAGTATTTCAGGAAATTGATTCCAGTGAAAACTCAAAATACAAACTAAATTTTTAATAGGTGTATTTCTGATACACACATGATGGCAACTCAACAAGTGTGCAAGCCTTCATTGGACAAAACTGATCTAAAGCAACAGAGAACTGATTTTGTAAATGTGATGAATTTTAAAATTATTAAGATTGATAGTATTCAATATAGAAGCTAATTATTTGAACAAGCTTTCCATTATAAAAACAACATCAAGCTCTACTTTTGGGGGAAAAAAGTCTGCTAATTTCACTTACTGAGACAAGGTTCTCTTCAACAAAAGGAGTTAGCATGTGTGAACGAATGGTAACCATAATATCACTGAAGTCTAATGCCACAATTGTGCCACTTTTGTTTTTGTCCTTTTGTACAAAGGCTTGTCTTGCATGTTCTAGCTGTAGCTCCTGCAAAAAGAGAATCAAAAATACATGCATTTAAGAAAAAACATTATTTCCCTCTTGGATTAGAGCCATCACCACCTTTAGGAATCAGAACAACTTCCGAAAAGGACAATATCAGTAATAATAAACTGAGAACAATTAAATCAGAAGATTCACTCCAACATCTGTACCCATCATATAAACTGTAAATTAGCGATCACTAAATCAAACACTGTGAAAAGTTCACCAGAAATTCTACTATCCTTTTGACACTACCATTGTTTTACAAATTAAAAGAAACAACATTTATGGCCATTTCTCAGGATAAGGACAGTTGCCTTTCACAAGTCCAAAGATGGGGCATTTCTCATGTTATGTCCCACTGTGCATTATTTGTTATGAGTCAGGACTTATTCTTTTTGTTTTCACTTTCCTTCCTTTTTTTGTCATAGCTGGGTCTCAAAAATTTGGAACTCTTGTCATAGATTGCCTCCATCTGTTTTGGTCAAGGGTAAGCATCTCCCAGGAGTAGTTGTTAAGATTGCATTTCCTCATATAAAAGCAAAGTAGCGTAGATACTGGAAATCTGAAGTAAACACATCAAATGCAAAGAAAAACTCAGGGCTGGATGCAACGGTGAAGAGGGAAACAGGTTTAATGTTTCAAGTCCGTTATGACCTGAACTTAAAACGTTAACGCTATTCCTCTCTCCACAGATGCTGCCAAACCTGCTGAGTTTGTTTAGCATTTTCTGCATTTCTTCGTGTTGACTTTCGTAATATCCTTGAAGTACTTTGTCTGTCCTTCTCTGGTGTGCCTCTCCCAACTTAGCTGGGAGAAAACAACCTACTTTGAGTCTGGTATCTGACATCCAAACTATATGATCAACACAATGAAACTGATGGCAGATGGCAATATGCTCATGAGACAGCAATGATGCTGGTGCATCATTTTGCACTTTATATGCAAGATCTTCTGCAGGTAGTGTGGATGGTATGACTCCTGTTTTTGAAGTGCCTCCTATGTATTGCTCATATTTCAACACCAAACTGTAAGGTAGGGATTATGGCTCTATGGTAGATTATGGGCTTATTTTCAGATTTGATGTTTAAATCTTCAAACGCCTGCTTCCATAGATGGCCAAAGGATGCACCAACAGATTTCAGGCAATTCTGGATTGCTTTGTCAAATGCCAGTTATCTGTTAAAGATAGTTTCCAGGCACTCATCAGGAATACTGATCAGTGGGGCTCAGCTTTGCACACTGGGAACTTGCTAAATGCAGGACTTTGCTTTTCTGAATACTGAGCCCAAGTCCCAGGTTTGCAATGGCTTTGGTAATTAAGTTGTTAAGTCTCTGAATGTCTGTTCCCAAAACAGCAGTTGCTCACTATCATTAACATAATGGAGCATAATACCAGAAGTCAGGCTGGTCTCAGTTTGATTGTAGTCAGCAATTAAATGTTTACAGGTCATTCAATAAACAAACTGCACTCTGGCAGGAAACTTGTCTCTAATCAATGGACCATTGCAGCTCAGAAGATAAAAGAACAGAGACAGTCTCACAATCATGTTCAACACCTTTGCAAACCTCAAATGGTTAAAGGATTAGTTGCAAAGGGTCACTTGCTCATGCACCATGAAGCAGGTGAAGGATGACAAATTTTGAAGGACGACAAATTTTGAAGGACATCCACACTTGAGCAGAATCCTACAGATTGGCACACAATTTACTGAATAGGAAGAGCTTTGGCACATCAAAAAAACGCAATAAAGAGGATTATGTTGCTTGTGACTTTTTTTTAAATTGAAAAGCTGCAAAAGTAATATCCACCATGTCATTTAGTGCTGATTTCAGGAGTATTCTCTCTGCAAATAATGAGCCAGTTCAAAAAAAAAGTTTTGTAATGATCTTTTCCTGCACTGGACATCATGGTAACGCCTTTGCACTTTATACTTTGATTTTCCCCTCCTTTTTGAAAATTGTCACAATAATGTCATCTCCATCATTCAGGAGCTCCTCTTCATTCATGACTTGTAGAACATAAAGCAAAGATGTTCATTCCTCAGTCATGTACCTAAAGATTTGAGCGGGAATTCCATCGCTCCCTGATGCAATGCTGTTCTTTATTTGTGCCATCACTTTCATTACTCCATAGGCATTGGCAAATTTCAGAGCTTGTCCCCACCTGGGTGTTGTGGTTGGAATTGAAAATACTTGTCAACAGTGAATCCTTTGCATCTTCAAAATGCTCCCTCTAACAGGTGACGTTTCACTTTTCTTGATCAGACCTCCCAAACCTCTAGGCTGCAGAGGATATTGTCCTTCTGTACTGAGAACACAAATAGTCTTTGTGGCGGTGAAGAAGCCACAGTTTCCATTCATGTCAGCATGTTAATTGCTTTTGCCTTGTGTACCCACTGCCTGTTCTTCATGTTGTTATGCTGTTTTCTGCCTCTGTCGGCAAATCCTTTACTTTGAGTTTTGGACATTCTGCCAGCACAGAAACATTAAAGCTTACAATCAGTTTGCTTTACAAGACCATAACATACAGGACGTGAGGTGCCGGTGTTTGATTGGGATGTACAAAGTTAAAAATCACAACACCAGGTTATAGTCCAACAGGTTTATTTGGAAACACAAGCTTTCAGAGCGCTACTCCTTCATCAAGTGGCTGTGGAACAGGATCATTTGCGATAATTTATGTGTCTTATGATCCTGTGGGACCTTCCCTCTAGCGATTCCTGAAAGATCACCAACAACTCTACAATCTTCCTCAGTTATTCCCTTCAAAACTCTGGGATGTAGTCTATCGGGTCCAGGTGATTTATCAACCTTCAGATCTCATTAAGATCCTGATCATCCTCATTAAATCAATCTGGATTTTGTGTCAGAAAAAAATCAAGTACATCTTTGCAGGCACTAATGATACTGAGTTCAAGGATAGTTAAGCAACCAGGGACATTCATTTTCTGGAGTTAGAAAGCTTTTCCCTCCCAGCTATCCTTGGATTTGGTCTCTTTTGAGTGGGTCTTTCAGAGTTTCAACATCAATCTGATGTGGACATGTTTTCAGTTGCATTCATCTTTTGGGAGCCAATTTAATGGATATGATTGAATGAAGTCAGTGATCATTCCAGTCGTCAGCAGCTTCTATCAATGCTGTGGCAATATGAATATCTTTGCAATTGCGAGCACAGAAAGCAACATCAGGTACTCATATGTATTGCCATATTTTGCACCTGTTCATCTCCTGCAAAAGGATAATGATGCTGAGCTTGCATTCTGCACAGTTGATGAGAAGAATGCCATTCGTGTCGGCATGCCTTTCTATGTCAATAATTTCATTCCAGATTATAATCAGGTCAGGTTAGGTACAGAAATCTTTCCTGGGTTTGTTGCCAGTATCTAGAACTGAGACATATATATTTGAGACAAAGTCATGAGGCAATCTTTGCTTTGTAGTGGGAATTCTTGGAGCTCATTGAACATTTTGTTCTTGGTCATAAAATCAACTGTGAACTCAAAAGATTTGCTTCTTATTTTCCCTTCCTGAAGAAAACAAATCTGGTTCAATGTTCCTTGAACTATCCATCTCTTTGCTACAGAACCCGAGTAAGAAACGGTTTCCTAAAATGAAAGCATGACTCCTTGGGTCCTGTACCATTTCAGTTACCATGAAAACTTGTTGAGAATCCCAGAAATGACCAGCAGGGAGTACTCTCACAAATAAGCCCTCAACTGCAGAACATGTGGAGAAAGATGTGCACTTCAGAATATCTCAATGGCTGTTGCAGAAGGAAAAACCTCCCAATACGAACAGGTAGCCAAGATAAGACCATATTTTCAGAAAAAACAAGAGTCAAGTAGACTAACAAGTCCATTGCCTGTTAACAAACATGAGCCTGACATAATTGGATTTTAATGTAAATAACGTTTAAATGCAACATATTTTTAAATAACAAGGATTAATTTCAAGTTAAGGCTGATTGTTTCAGACTATGCAATTTGTTCAAGTTATATATACACAGGTTTAATCATTTTCATAATCAAGTGACTTTGTACAAGACTTCTTGAAACAAGAATTGTTTCACTTTAATTAGGAGTTAGAAATATAATCACTATTTGTTCAGTGCTGCTTAAGTCAGAATCCTGGAGCTTCCTATCTCGTAGCATGCGAGGGTACCATAACAAACGATCCAAAGCAGTTCAAGGTGGCAGCTCAACACCATTTTCTCAGGGGCAACAAATATTGATCCAGCCTGTGATATCTATGTCCCATGCAAGTTTTATATAAATCTACTCAAAGATAG
This sequence comes from Chiloscyllium punctatum, assembly GCF_047496795.1. Classification (NCBI taxonomy): domain Eukaryota; kingdom Metazoa; phylum Chordata; class Chondrichthyes; order Orectolobiformes; family Hemiscylliidae; genus Chiloscyllium; species Chiloscyllium punctatum. The sequence continues at coordinate 58,064,508 of NC_092748.1, read as the reverse complement.
ATTTTATATTTTTCTCTTTATATTAAAGGAATATATATAATTTTAAATTATCCTGTTTAAGGTAGAATTCAATAATGATAAAAATTACAAGAAAACCATGTATTATAGAAAACATACAACATATTAGGAGCTTACTTTGTATGATTAAAAAAGCAGAATATTTATAAAATGCAATTAAGACAAGGAGGCAAAGACAAGATTACTTGGCGAAGGTCAGTGGGAAGACTAAACACAGACATACATCTAATACGCGGATCAGATCAAATGATGGTTCCCCTTAGGTGTAATAATTGGTCGAGATTATTACTTGCCTGCAAAAACTGTGTAAATTCAGAGTATGAAAGATTCTTTTTCCTGTCAAAGCCAAAGTGCAGCCGAATAAACTCACAATCCCAGTTGAAAGGAATGTGATGATGCATAATTGTCTGGCTGAAGATCTCTTTGATGTTTTCTAAGAATAATTTTGAGAAGGTCGTTAGGACTTAAAGAAATTACAGAATAAAAATTACATGCATTAGCTTCTTAAAAAGTTACAATAAGTTTAGGCAATAGTTAATGATACAGGCAAATCTATCAAGGACATTTGTACATCAGTGATTGAGTTCGTAGAAATAAAAGAGGAGCACTAAAAAAAATTAGATGGTTAAAATTCCAAATTAGCAAAGCATTTGTCACATTATTTATTATCACTAGATCAGAAAATTACCCAAATACTTCTGCTGACAGTGCCCAATCAAATCACTATCAGTCAAGAACGATCACATTCTTTATAATATATTCTAGCATTCGGCACAGTGGGCTCTTCCTCACCTCCAAGCTAGAAGGCCTGGGTTCAAGTCTAATCTGCTCTATAAGTGTGATAACATCTCCAAACAGGTTAGTTAGAGAATATCTTGACTATATCATTTCTCTCCACTACTGATTTACGGCAAATAGGACTGTAGCTCTCAGTTTTCTCTCTCTCTTCTTAAATAGTGGGGTGACATGTGCTACTTATTCAATCTGCAGGAACTAATGGAAGATGATCACCAATGTATCCATTATCACTATAGGTATCTCATTCAACACACTGGGGTGTGGAATATCATGTCCTGGGGAACTCATCAACCTTCAGACCCATTAATTTCTTCTAATCCTCATTTTACTTAGTACCTTGGATATCTAAGTTTCGAAGATTTCTTGTTTCTTTTTCAAAGACAACAAATATAAATAACCATTTAGCTTCTCTGACTTTTCCTCCATTAATCATTTTTAATTCTTCTCACTGCTTGTAATGGAGCCACATCTGCCTTAAACAAACATTTTCGTTCTGGATGTAGGTTTGCTTAGTGAGCTGGAAGGTTCATTTTCAGATGTTTCATCATCATACTAGGTAACATCCTTAGTGAGCCTCCGGATGAAGCACTGATGGTGTGGCCTGCTTTCTATTTATATGTTTGGATTTCCTAGGGTTGGTGATGTCATTTCCTGTGGTGATATCATTTCCTATGCTGATGTCATTTCCTGCCACCCCCCCCGTGGTAAATGGGATCCAAGTCAATGTGTTTGTTGGTAGAGTTCCTGTTGGAATGCCATGCTTCTAGGAATTCTCATGCATGTTCTCTGTTTGGCTTGCCCTAGGATAGATGTGTTGTCCCAGTCGAAGTGCTATCCTTCCTCATCAGTATGTAAGGATACCAGAGAGAGGGGATCATGTCTTTTTGTGGATAGCTGATGTTCATGTATCCTGGTGACTAGTTTTCTGCCAGCTTGTCCAATGTAGTGTTTGTTACAGTTCTTGCACGGTATTTTGTAAATGACATTAGTTTGGCTTGTTATCTGAATATGGTCTTTCAAGTTCATTAGTTGCTGTTTTAGTGTATTGGTGGGTTTGTAGGCTACCACGGTGCCAAGGGGTCTGAGTAGCTTGGCAGTCATTTCAAAGATGACTTTGATGTAGGGGATAGTGGCTAGGGTTTCTGGATGTGTTTTGTCTGCTTATTTGGGTTTGTTGCTGAGAAATCGGTGGACTGTGTTTGTTGGGCCCAGTTCTTTTTGAATACATTAAATTATAAATTCCAGGATGCGGACAAGCAAGATTTCTTAGCAGTATTAGAAACAACACTGAAAAGACATCCAACTTCATCCAGAAGCTCACTGAAGACGTTACCTAGTATGGTGACGAAATATCCGAAAATGAACCTTCCAGCTCAGCGAGCAAACCTACATCCAGAACCTGAGTTACAAATCCTCTCAAATATTTAAATACCTATGGAAACGTCTTTTTTTTTCGGTAATTGCATTTGCTCCTTTTTTAAAAATCAATTTCTTGGTCCTCAGCTCAGATGAACAGCTGGTTTACAATGCAGAGTGACGTCAATAGCATAGGTTCAATTGCTGTACATGCTCAAGCTACCATGATGGAATCTCCTCCTCAATCTCTCCCCTTACCTGAGGTTTGGTGACCTGACAAATTAAACCACTACCAATCATCTTGCTCCAAATGAGACAGCAGCCCTCAGGGACTATGGCGACTTTACTCTTTACCCGCCCATTAATCCCATCCTTTATCAACAACACAACACCACACCTCTTTTTCACCTTTCCTAAAATTACAAATATGGGTCATCCGCGATTAACAAACATTCTAATTACAAACGCTCATACATGAAAATGAATTGCCATACAAGGCTGTATTAATTTTAAAGATTAACATGCAAATGTTTCCTTGTACTTCTGAATGCCTATTTTATATTATCCTACATTGTGTTCTAACTTGAATATAAATCAGCTTGCCAATGTACTCAAGAAGAGAACACATTTGCAAGCCTGTACCCTTGAATCCCAAGTTCGCAGTCCTGGTTGCTCTACAATCATGTTTCTGCAACAGCTATTAGATTATACCCGTCTTTGTGCCTTTAAATCACTGACCATGCTGTGAATGCTGCGTGCTTTCAGGTTGGAGTGCCTTTAACATTACTTTATATTCTAACCTTAGCGGATGCTTGGTTTTATTTTGCATACCTTTAATTTCATTCATCACTTCTCCAGTTCCTGTTACCAACTTTAATTCCTTCCAATTTAGCTGTCTCATAGGATTCTACCCCCATAACAAGCTACTTTAAGTGATCATCAACAGCACTTATCAAATCCCCATGAGAAGAGATTTAACCAATAGATCCTCTTACTTGAAGAGACTAGGGGCATTCTGGTGAGGTTTGCCGATGATACGAAGTTAGGTGAACAGGCAGGTAGTTCTGAGGAGGTGGGGAGGCTACAGAAAGATTGACAGTTTAGGAGAATGGTCCAAGAAATGGCTGATGAAATTCAGTGTGAGCAAATGCAAGGTATTGCATTTTGGAAAAAAGAATACAGGCATGAACTACTTTATAAACGGTGAGAAAGTTCATAAAGCCAAAGTACAAAGGGATCTGAGAGTGTTAGTCCAAGATTCTCTAGGCATTGACTTGCAGGTTGAGTCCGTGATTAAGAAAGCAAATATAATGTTGTCAATTATCTCAAGACGGTTGGATGTAAAAGCAGTGATGTGCTACTGAGACTTTATAAAGATTTGGTTAGGCCTCATTTGGGCTCCAAACCTCAGACAGGACATACTGGCACTGGAGCATGTCCAGCTGAGATTCACACACATGATCCCTGGAATGGGATCCTGGGATTGTATTCATTAGAGTTTAGAAGGTTGAGAGGAGATCTAATAGAAACTTAACAAGATAATGCATGGCTTAGAAAGGGTGGACGCTGGGAAATTGTTTCCATCAGGCGGGGATGCTAGGACTCGTGGGAACAGTCTTAGAATTAGATGGAGTAAAACTTAGAACGGAAATGAGGAGACATTTCTTCAGCCAGAGAGTGGTGGACCTGTGGAATTCATTGCTGCGGAGTGCAGTGGAGGCCGGGGCGTTAAATGTCTTCAAGGCAGAGATTGATAAATTCTTAATCTCTCAAGGATTTAAGGGATACAGGGAAAGTGCAGGTAAGAGGCTTTGAAAAGCCCATCAGCCACGATTGTATGGCGGAGTGGACTCAATGGGCCAAATGGCCTTACTTCCACTCCTATTTCTGATGGCCTTATTTCTATGCTCGCTGGTAAATAACATTGGGAGTAATCCTGAAATTGTAGCACGAGGTCTTGCTATTTAAATTCTTTTACTGCTCCCTAAAATCAAGACCAACCTGATCCCTCTTCTACCCATTTTTTTAAAAATTCATTTATGGGACGGGCATCACTGGCTAGGCCAGCATTTATTACCCATTCCTAATTGCCCTGAGGGCAGATAAGATTCAACCAAAAGAAAAATGCTGGAAAATCTCAGCAGGTCTGGCAGCATCTGTAAGGAGAGAAAAGAGCTGACGTTTCAAGTCTATCTGACCCTTTGTCAAAGCTTTGACAAATGGTCAGTTAGACTCGAAACGTCAGCTCTTTTCTCTCCTTACAGATGCTGCCAGACCTGCTGAGATTTTCCAGCATTTCTCTTTTGGTTTCAGATTCCAGCATCCGCAGTAATTTGCTTTGATTTTTTTAAGATTCAACCATATTGCCATGGTTCTGGAATCACATGTTGCCAGACCAGATAAGGATGGCAGTTTTCTTCCATAAAGGACATTAGATGGGTTTGTCCAACAATCAACAACAGATTCATGGCATCATTTGATTCTTAATTCCAGGTTTTAATATTAAGCTTAAAATTCCACCACCTGCGATGGCAGGATTCAAGACTGGATCCCCAGAATATTATCTGGGTCTATGGATTGACAATCCCGCGATAATATCACCAGACCATCACGTCCCTCATGATTTCTGACTGATCACCTCTCCCTGAAGGATATCCTGTGCTACTGCGTGACATCCTGGAGCTATCCTCAAACAAAACTGATACTTTTCAGGCATCATTTCCTTTTCAGGTAATCATATGGCTTAGTCTGTTCATATTATGATTTGCTAAATTCATTGTTAAAAACTTCCTTCATAATTGATTCCCACACTGTACAATCTGGTATAACACAACAGATGTGTTCCTCTACAACTTCATGCTACAGAAAATCACGCTGTAAAAGATAGTTATATCCATTCAATAGAAAGTTCGCATTATCTGAACAGTATCGATAATTCATCAACTGTGTTATAGCCAATTTGCATTGACAAAATGTGTGTTATACCAGAATGACCTGTAACTGGATGGTTTTATTCAGCCTTCTTTCCTGAACAGCAGCTGTTTCATTGTAAATTTTCTGTGAGCAAATAGAAATAATTTTAATGCTCTAAAATCTTGGCAAGTTTAGAAAACCATAACGTGCACTTCGACCATCTTGCAGCTACCTCTTCTCGAATGCTATGATGTAAGGATTTAGTCAGTCTTCATTGTTTCAGCTCATACTAAATACATTAGGTTCCAATTTTTTTTGTTAGCTCCTCAGCTGCCCTATATTTTTGGCATGTAACTTAAGAGTTCTAATGTGAAGATAGGCACAAAATATGTATACAATATCCCTGTAATTTCCTTACTTCTTGTAATAATTTCTCCTGTCTCTGCCTTTAAAAGGACTAATATTTCCCTCAGCTACTCTCATTTTACCAATTTCTTATAGCTCTTGTTTTTATATTAAGGGATATTAATTCCAGTTTTTCCCCTTTCATCATTTTTGGAGGCCTTCCAGTTTCTGAAACATTTCCAATCCTCAGGCTTGCTATTATTCCTAATAATACTCTTTACTGCCTTAGTATACGCCAGATAGATTTTTCTCGCAGTGCTTTTTTGCTTTTTTTAAAATGATTTTTAATGCATTTTTGTTGAACATTTTTAATTGATTCTTTAAATGCATAGAGTCATAGAGATGTACAGCATGGAAACAGACCCTTAGGTCCAACCCATCCATGCCGACCAGATATCCCAACCCAATCTAGTCCCACCTGCCAGCACCCAGCCCATATCCCTCCAAACCTTTCCTATTCATATACCCATCCAAATGCCTCTTAAAGGTTGCAATTGTACCAGCCTTCACCACTTCCTCCGGCAGCTCATTCCATACACATACCACCCTCTGCGTGAAAAAGTTGCCCCTTAGGTCTCTTTTATATCTTTTCCCTCTCACCCTAAACCTATGCCCTCTCGTTCTGGTCTCCCCGACACCAGGGAAGAAAACTTTGCCTATTTATCCTATCCATGCCCCTCATAATTTTGTAAACCTCTATAAGGTCACCCCTCAGCCTCCGGCGCTCCAGGGATAACAGCCCCAGCCTGTTCAGCCACTCCCTGTAGGTCAGATCCTCCAACTCTGGCAACGTCCTTGTAAATCTTTTCTGAACCCTTTCAAGTTTCACAACATCTTTCCGATAGGAAGGAGACCAGAATTGCATGCAATATTCCAACAGTGGCCTAACCAATGTCCTGTACAGCTGCAACATGACCTCCCAACTCCTGTACTCAATACTCTGACCAATAAAGGAAAGCATACCAAATGCCTTCTTCACTATCCTATCTACCTGCGACTCCACTTTCAAGGAGCTATGAACCTGCACTCCAAGGTCTCTTTGTTCAGCAACACTCCCAAGGACCTTACCATTAAGTGTATAAGTCCTGCTAAGATTTGCTTTCCCAAAATGCATTTACCACTGTTTATTTACCACCATCCCTTTTAGGAGAAAGTGAGGACTGCAGATGCTGGAGATCAGAGCTGAAAATGTGTTGCTGGAAAAGCGCAGCAGGTCAGGCAGCATCCAAGGAACAGGAGGATCGACGTTTCGGGCATAAGAAGGGCTGAAGAAGGGCTTATGCCCAAAACGTCGATTCTCCTGTTCCTTGGATGCTACCTGACCTGCTGCGCTTTTCCAGCAACACATTTTCAGCACCATCCCTTTTAGTCTAATTACCCAAACAACTTAAGATTATTGTTTGGGATTGAATAAATGGCTCTCAAACTTAACATGGTATCGAACTGTATTATGTTCACATCTTCCAAAAAAACCTTCATTATGAAATAACATATTTCTGGACTATGAAAGACTGAAACATAGAACTGTTTTGATATTTTTGCACCCATTCATTTATCATATAATCCTTTTAGAAAGTAAAAATCAAAAGGTCAAAGAGAACAGTGGAGTAGCTGCTGTTTCTTGGAAGGGAAGTGATTTCAAGTGAAGAGTCTATTGGAGCTTTCAGAAGATATAAGAGGTGAATTTTAAGATTCTTAATTGCTGGCTAAACAGACTTGGATAAGTTCTAGAATCAATGCTATTTCAACAGCTTCTTGACTGTGGAGCTGTGTGTTTTCACAGATCTATATAACTGTTGTCAGACAGGCATGCAGCAGAAAGCTGTAAGGGACAAACCTTAAAGCAAAACCTGCTAAAATCTCTGTCAGCAGTTGGAAAACAGGATAATAATTCAAATATCAAGACTCCTAATTATTTCCTATCTATTTGAATCTAAACTCTGAGTTGAAGATCTTTTGTCATTCTGCGACTGCCAAGAAGTTGATCTTGTTGATTCAGGGACCAAAGGAACTGTGAGAGGTCAATACGTTCTACCTTCTAAATCTGTGCCCTTGACTTGGTGACTTTTTTTTCCCCTTTTTCATTCCAACCCATAATTATGTCTGCAGAGCTGTGTAACTTGTATGTGTATGAATCGACCTGTTTGAAACCAAGAGGAAAGTATACTTAATTACAGTTTAGTTGTTAACCATTTTTGCAACTTACTTGGAAAAACGTTCTTGCTTTTCATAAAGGAGTTATTTTTGAGTTTGTTTAAAGCACCAGATGGACATTTCTTTTTGTAGCACAAAGGAGATAAATTTATTATTTTGGTGATTCAATAAGACACTTCCACTTTTGGTATAATCCATGGACGAGGGGGGCTTAATTACCAACACACCACTCCCATCAGAGCCGCTATGCTCAGTTTCCACATGGGCCACAACACACTAATCCTCCACCTCTTACTCAATTGTCTATAGCCATGAAAATGTGTCCATAAATCCTTGATCTGGACAGACAACATGACCTCCAACAGTTTTGTAGCTACAAGCAGCAATATCTATTCCCAATTATACTGTCCCCACACCATCACATTCCATTTTTTGTTCTACCCAGCTTAAAAGCATCCTGCAACTTACTTTGTTTTTCACCCTACAGTTCTTGTTCTTATACAGAGAGAAGACAAGTATTTGTACCTGTTGGTCAGAATCAAATGCTGAGGCTCCTCCTTTACTATGTTAGACCCCCACACCTGTTGCACTCTGAATCACAGTCATACCCTTCTGTCTCTGATTTTTAATCAACTTCAAAATTTCTACTTAACCCAAAACCTGTAACTGCCTACAGAATAAAGCATCCAGATAGCTCTTCTCCCGCCCAACATCCATAATTGTATTTCTATGTCTGCTGAAAATCTTTCTGCTCTTTCTCCTAAATGTATCCCCCAAATAAGCACTAGCACTACATTTTTTAGTTCTCCATTCTCAATCTATTCTGCCAATCCACCCCCTCATTTCTTGCCCTTTATCTTGGATACTTTGCCAAGTTTTAACTTTCCAGTAGACTTTCTCACATGTACTACTAATGTGGTCATCCACCAGTATTCTGACTTTGCTGGCCAATACACTGTCTGTGAATCACATAGATGAATGCAAAAAGGATAGCGCTGATCGTTGTTCCTTCCAGTACTGGTGGCTCATCATATGTATTAAAAGCAGTTTGGGTTCCAATCATATACAAATTAGTATGAGGCAAACCTTCCAACCATCTAAAGGAATTTGAAATTCAACTGTATTATCTATTAAAAATTTTGTTGGTAAACCAAGGCCTGTGCCTTTTCATGACTTTGCTCACTACAGTCCATCTGACTACCTTATTTACCAACATGGATATGCTAAACCCGGTCACCATATCTAGAAAATGTTACAGATAGGCATTTCAAACATTGTCCCACATCTTTAATCTCTGGCTACTACTCTTATATGTAGAAGTCAAAAAACATTTCTTGGAGCTCTTAACGAGAAATTCCCAGTTTCTCAAATAGACAATAATAATGTCCCTCGGCTCCTAAATTTTAAATTTAGCTTGGCTGTCTGAAGATACACCAATTCTGTAACACCCTTGAGATCTCTCACCTCCCCTTTTGCAGATTCTTTGGGTCTGCAAAATCAGGAACCTGCCCACCATCCTTGATCAGATGGTGGAACAACCTGTCGTAACACAATCAAGACAGCCCTGGTGCAACACTAGAGTCCTGAAGCCCACAGTAAAAGCTTTACCAGTTGTCACACGGAAGGTCATGAATCATGGAATAAACACTCAACACAAATTTGTCGCGAACATAAATGACAAATAGCAGCCTCTGGTTGCAAAGAATATTTTTTGATTGTCACGATTCTCATTACCAACAAGTAAAGATTAGGGTTAAAGTCAGACTTGCAATCTACAACTAATGCTTGCTTCTTAAGTTTTGAAACACTACTCAAATTGCTGTTTTATGAACATTGATGCTTACTCCAAGGAATTCTCCACAAAGTAATAGAACTTTCTGTTCCATTATATTTAGTTACTCATGCAGTCTGTACTATCTACATTTATATCCAAGTGAGTAGTTATGAAAACATGCTAAAGTGCTGATAACAGCATGCCTGCAGATTAAACACTACAATGGGAGGAAAAATAACAGGGTAACAACATCAATTAATTTTAGTATTGCACTTATACTGTATCTTACAGTGCTTACCAAATGTTACTTCTCCATTGCCATTCTTGTCAAACAGCTGAAAAGCCACAATAAACATGGCATCAGGAGCACACAGAACAGATTCAAATGCCAGAAACTCTTGAAAGGAGATCAACCTATAATTGCAATGCAAAAGTTATCAAAGAAGGCTAATCAAAAATTGAGATACTTAAAGAAACAAACACAAGTTGCTTCATGTCAAATTATAGAGTACACTTTTAAATTCATTGCTGGATTTTCAGTATAAAGGTGTCTATATTAATTTGACATTGCCAGAATTACAACAATAGCAATTCCAACAAATACACATTTAAAGAAATATCAACAACTCATGCTTCCCATTAGGACTGGGTGGTAAGTGAGTTGATCAGATTACAGCAGAATTCCTGTTCAGCTGCAACCTGATCACCAGTACATAATGCATTGAGTCAAACGAGATTCATCATTTCACGTAGTCAGAAAATAGACTGAGGAAGAGGTAAAATGGTTGGATTACGAATTCCAGATTTTTTTCCCCAATAATACATTCATAGATGCATTCAAAATGTTAAGCATACAGCTGACCACTTGTCTAAAAATGTGTAAAATTTACAGCAAGTGCCCAACATCAACTACAGTGGTATTCTAGAGCATGTCATCAGATTCTCAGAAAAGGCATTTTAATTGCTTCTTAATTCACTTTTGAATAGACAATATTTAATAAAGAACCTATTTCTGAAAAGAGAGCTATGCACGGTTGTATTTTACAAAAGTGGAAACAGTTTTTCCAAGATTTTCACTCTATCCAGGATCAGGGATCAGCATTGTTTGGCAGGGTAGAAGCCAAGCATTGGACACTTTTTGACATTTATACCTTACTCCTAATCCTGACCATAGTAGTTCACACCATTACGTATGAACTGTTGAATTAGTTGTGTCACAAGTTATTTAATAATTTACTGACCATGACAAAGCACTTAAAATCATAAAACTGCACTTGTTTGTTACATCTGTTTCCACCTGTACTATTTAATCATTATTTCAAAACTTAAATTGGGTGGTTTTTAACCACTTAAACTTTTAGATAAAAATTGGTTTTCAGTTCAATTAACTGCATAATAATCTATCCTGCAACATGGATCATACCCTCTTAAATAGTCACCTGTCAGACAAAGCTGGGCTGCCTGCTTACGACAAACTGCTGCTGAATCCTAACTCTCAGTAATGGCAGCCTTCACAAACCTTGGTCTTCCTTTCAATCAACACATGCTGATTTTCGACATCCTGTTGCACTGATATAAAGCATATGTCAGAATTCTTCACTTCAAAACAGCAACACTAAACTGCACTTCAACAAAAAACTTATGGAAAAGGTAGTCACATATCATTGCAATGGGATTGCTAAAATATTAGTGGCATTGAATATACACCATATGGTATATTACCCAACTATTTTCTAATATTGCTGAGTTTTTTATGAAAGCAATACACATTGCAGTTCTTCAATTGAGAATGATCTATAACAATAAATATTGACAGTACAAGCAATGAACATAGACAAAGTTGATGGCAAAAATATCTAGCATTATTCCCAGTTTTTAAACAGTGCCATGCTAAACATAAATTATACAAACATTGTCAGAAGAGACAAGAACTTTCCAGAACCAAATGTAACATGAAATGATTATCAGATTTTTGTACAAAAACATTAGTCCCTTTTCATTCATATTTAACCTCAGCATATTATAAAGAACTTGCTTTGCTAAAAAGAAAGTACCCTACATTTCTTTTATATCAACTTTTTCAAATTCTGGATGTCGTCAACTAAATGAATATTGAATTGGTGACAGAAGGAAAAAGGAATCCCTCTCCATATTCAGACTGCCAGGAAAAAATTATCATCCACTGGAGCCAAATACATTTTGATGCACAACAGCATAATTTATCGACTTCAGTTTTGTAGAAGAGGTTTCTGCTTCATATCAATATTAAATAAAAACTTCAATATGGATAAAAGTACTGTACATGAGACATTGCTCGAGAAGCACCATCTCACATCTTCATACTGATCCAGCAGTAATTGCACTGGAGTCAAAACAATTGTAAAATAGTGCAGCAATGGGCCCTTGTTCTTCTCAGAACCACTTTAACCTATCTACGATAAACAAACTTGGATAGAAAGTATTACTATATTACTCTCACTCTTTTCATATCATACTGGAGGTGAGGCAGGCCCCAGGAATTACTTCAGCTGGGACAGTGATCAAATCTGCATTGTTTACATTGTCCTGTATCACCAGGTGGCCAAATGTCAGGAAACATTAAGCTACGGTGCAGCACCAGTGCATACGTATATACACGTGGTAATGGAATCTCTGAGCCAACTGAGGTCAAAGTGTATCCAATCCAGGTCCATGGGTTTGTGGGGATAGAAAATAAACCAATGAAATATTGTATCATAAAAATTGTACTGATCACCTAGAATGAGAAATTTGTAGTTTATGAAAAATTAAAAATGGCTGCAATTGAAGCAGATTCATTGAATTCTTTGTACACTGGACTGTGCATTAGCTTTGCTTTTCTGTCCAAGCATAATTAATGACTGGCTTTCTAACAAAACATAACTCTCATTTCAGGTCTGACAATTAGTTTAAAATTCTGTTTACTTCCTGCCACCATTGCATTAGGCTGCATAATTATCTTCAGATTCAATTAAATTATTAATGACTCTCCAGCTTGTCTTTATTTGTCCTGAAAAGTTAACTTAACACCGTTTGCTTCAAATGTCATTCATCTATCTAGGATAAAACTGAAAATTTTATTTGATAATCAATTCCTTCATTGTTATAAATTGCAATGAATGTAAATGGGATGTTACCCTTTACTAAAAGACTAACGACATTTTTCAGCAATTCTATAGAGCTCTAGTAAGACCACACCTGGAGCACTGTGCACTCAGGATATATTTCTAACTTATAGATGGTACACTGAAAGCACATTAAATTGATTCCTAGAATCAAAAGAATTCATGTAGAATAGTCACACTGGAGTTTAAAAAGTAAGAGATGGTCTCATTGAAATATACAAACAAAAATTCTTAAAGGGCTTGACAAACTCAATGTTGCAAAGTTGTTTCCCTTTGTTGTAGGGTCTAGAAAAGGGTTCACCAACTTTTTCACTGGGGGCCATATTTCAATAGTTCTCTCGTGAATGGCCTGGAGAGACGGGTGGGAACAATCAAAGTTAAGCAAGTTAGGTTTTACAATAGGGAGAAAGTGAGGACTGTAGATGCTGTAGATCAGAGTCAAGAGAGTGGTGCTGGAATAGCACAGCAGGTCGGGCAGCATCCGAGGAGCAGCAGAATCAACATTACAGGCATAAGCCCTTCAGCAGAAATGTTAAGTTTTACAATTTAGTTGAGAATTCAAATGAGTAATTGTTAAAAATGCCCACTGAAACTATGCCAAATTGCAAAACCATTTTCTACCCCATCTCAGTTCAGAAACTGAGATGAAGACAGAATAAAACTAGGCCACAAGCCCGAATAATTCAGGAATGGAATTGGGACCAGGACCAAACTTTAAAAATTGATTTAACTAACACCAACTTTGGTTTGCATCTCGTAGCATACACTCTGCACTGGCGTCAGCAGAATCCATGGAAAGTGGGGATTGGAAGTGGACTGCCTTTCAGCCTGAATTTTCATCCACTCCTACCCTGCTTTGAGAAAAAGGCTTTTGGGGAAGGAGGTTGTATGAATAGCTCAGAAACATATACACACTCACCCAGATGGACTCAACCACAATGATTCACCAACTTAACAACATGCCTGCGCCCATTCGCTCGCCAAATTCCCCATCCTTTCTCAGTAATTCATTCACTAATCCATTCACAGCCAGAAGGTTGCCTGATTAATATCACTGAAGGGACACGTGGTCATGAAGGTACAAACACATGTTCTGATCAACATCACAGCTGCTCTTGAACTTCCCGCTACCGTTCCTGCAAACGCCTGACTCTTGTACTCCTAACCACCTGGCAGCCAGTTATGTAGCTCTCATTTTTCTTCAACCAAAACCACTGTGTTTTACAATCCTCCAAATCCCCATGCCACAGACCCACACTGTGTCTCAAGGCCTCAGGCTGATTTAAACTAATGTTGAAACACTTGCTACTCTGCCAATGACAGTGTTTAGTGAACCTATCAGCACCAAATACAGGAGAGAAACAGGCTGATTGGAGAACAGATTTTGCAAGATCTTCCAGTTACACTTAGATATATAACAGTTTCGTAGCATAGAACTTGAAGTCTCCTGGGGAAAAAAAAACTTTTCCTCATATACACATCAAGGCATCTTGCAAATTATCCCAATAAGTACCATGATGAAAGGTTCTGACAAAAGATGCATATTATCATGATTACCTATATTTTGAACAGCTCAACAGACACAGAGGATTCCTCAGCAGAGCTCTATTGGACGAGCCTGGACTAGAACTGGGATTCACAGTTTTAGGATAAGGGGCTGGTCATGTATGACTAAAATGAGGAGAAATGTTTTCATCCAGAAGACAGTGAATCTATGGAATTCTCAACCCTAGAGAAATGTGGACATCCAGTTGAAGACAATCAAGAACAAAACTGCTAATGTTTTGGACACAAAAGGAAATCAAGAGACACGGTGATACAGCAGAAAACTGGAGGTCATGCAGATTTTATTGAATGATGGAGAAGAGCCCTGGAACGTATGGCCTACTCTTGCGCCTAATTTTTATGTCACAAGTATTTCATTCGTTAAGTTATACGGCTCGATTAAAAAGTATCAAAATATTGTTTTGGCTTTTCTCTTTTGAATATTTTCTGATATCCTGCCAATTTACCCTGAAACCTTGTTTCACTTCATTACATCCAGTCTGTCTTAAAGTTTTATTAGAATTCACTTCACAATCAATTCATATGTGCTGGTTCTTCAATAAGTATCTTAGAAAATAGGAAAAAAAATAGAAAAAGTCATTTAAAATACTAGGCTAACTTTTACTGAAATACAAAATTTTAATTAAAGCTGTACCATATTTATTTATGGGAAATAGCTGATATGTAATTTTATGTTTGGAATTTCCACAGCAATTTATTTATCCATCTGTTGTCATTTTATGCACAACTATTTATAGTGCCAACATTTACTTGCTTTAGGCCTATAAGGCCTTCCAGCAGAAGCACATCATTCAGCCCATCAACCGCTCTGCCATTCAATTCATGGCTGATCCAATAATCCTCAACTCTAATTCCCTCCTTTTCACTATAATACTTGATTCCTTTACTAATTAAAATATAAGTGTTTGCATTCCACAGGATAATTTAAAAAACTCAAATTAGCTTGACATAACGTGACATGTTGGCATGCTCCTGTAAATGAACACAACAAACCTCTTTTAAAGCTGATATTTGAAAGAAGTATAATACACCGTTAACGTATCTGCTGAATCAATTCAAAACTTGATTGTTTGACTTCTCATTTTAAAGAAAGCTTTGCAGTGTTTTAATAATTGTCAGATATCTGCTGAGTTCTAATCAGGCAGTTTCTGTATTAACTGCAGTGTGATGTGATACTACAACATTCACCTTGCAATATAGTGAAGATTTAGCCTTATCCAGGGGGAGCAAGCTAAAGCAGCAGATGTGATGGAGTGCTAATCTCAATCAAAAGGAGAAAGCACTTAATCAGGAAGCTACAGTTTTCTTTAGTCACAAAAGTAAGTGATAATTTGCATATAGAGTCTTCTCTAAGAATTTGTAAAGCAGCAACATCTGTCATCAACACAAACAGAATTGAACAAATGCAAAAAAACGAACAAAATTTTAATGGCTTCAGAAATTCAACCGGTTGCAATTGCTATGAATGACAACACTATTTTAAGTAACTGGTGCTCATTCACCAACATCAAGCTTCACTTGAAATGTCACAGCATTCAAGGTTATGGGCCTAATGTTTGAAGGTGGAATTAGTGCAGCTTTGACAGTAGACATTTGATGGGCCAAAGGGATTCTTCTGTACTGTATGATTCTGTGAGAGTGAATATTTTATAAAAGTCTAAATTCTTCCAAATTAAGAGAAGCAATGTGAATGACATAGTTCAGTAAATTTGAGTAATTTTTAATTTCTTATAAATATACTGCACTGAAAACATGAAAAAAGATTAATGGCCAGATTTGCAAAATGACAGCAATTTATCTTTCCTACAGAATTTAACGTTAAAAGTTAATCTCACTGAATCCTGGTAGAAGAGCAAATGACACACATTTCTCTTCAACTCAATAAAAAAAAGCTTTCTGGAAAAGACTCCCACTCTCTAAACTCTGATCATTTAATTATATGCATTTATTTAAAACTGAACAAGAGCAGAAAAATATGTAGTAAAGTTATAAATTTCTTTGTGGAAGTTGACAGCTTAGTTATCATTTTCCTGAACTGCAATTGGTTGTCCACAACCTTGCTTTTGGAGTTCATGCGATAATGACAAAACATCACAAATGATCGATTCTTTGTTATCACCAGGAACATCTTGTGCTTAATTTTGCACAACTATAAACAAACATCTTTCAAAATGTACAGAAAGAGTGCGAGAAAAAGACATTTTAGATTATTTCGCAAATTAAAAGTTAAATATCACCTTACCCATCTTTAGTTTGGTCAGCCACGCCAGCTAGGAGCTGTACAGTCTTGGGGTTGTAATGTGGATCGGTGTGTAATCCCAAATATTTCTGCACAAAATCTGTTGGAGTCATGTAATGCTCCCCATCCTTGGTGACACTACAAAACTGAAAAAAAAAGTAAAATTAAATTATATTTGCTTTGTTGGAGGTATGTAGAATTGAATAGGACGACCTTTAATGCACGTTACACCAAAAAAAAAGGACAACGCAGCTATTACCAAAATAATATGCAGTATTACAAACAAAGTTTAAAAGATTATGAAGCTTTGGAATGTCACTTTAAGGCAAAATAATGGAATGAAAAGGATCACAAGACCTTCTCTGAATTCTGCCAACAAGCTTGTGTGGCTTGGTTGTTAAAGATTCAGAGGGCAGGGTCTGCTTTTTGACACCTTAGATAATGGCATGTGCATGTGTTGACTGTGCATAGACTTCAAGCCTTACAGGGAGGTTTAAGGTCAGGTTTCTTCATAACAATTGGATTTTAAAAGTAGACCAAAAGGAGACTGGCAAACACAGCAAGCCAGGAAGCATCAGGAGGTGGAGAGGTCAATGTTTCGGGTCGAGACCCTTCATCAGGATGGGCCAGAGTAGAGGCCACAGCGTGCCATTACACTATGATGTTATGGCTTTTTTTTTTAGAAAAGACAGCTCTGAAATTTGAGAAAGTTAAAAATCACTGCACCAGGTTATAGTCCAACAGGTTTATTTGGAAGTACTAGCTTTCAGAGCACTGCTCCTTTATCAGGTAACTAGTGGGGCAGGATCATAAGACACAGAATTTAGTGCAAAAGATCACAGTTTCATGCAATTAAAACAATATATAGAACAAACCTAGATTGCTGTTAAGTCTTTCGTCTTTAAACTGTGTTGCAGGTTTTGGTTAATATGTAATTTTCATTAATATGTAAATCCCAGAACAACTTTTAAGCCACATTCTCAAGATAACTTAAGGTTTGATTAAAAAAGGTGACATCTCAGCTCAGACAATGCATTAAAGGCGTGGGGTTAGAGTTCATCTGTATCCCAATCTTGAGTCAGACTGGTTAAATTTCCAAAGTAGGAATTTATGAAATGTTATATGGATTGACTTCCTGCAGGTTGTGCACTTTTTGAGCGAAAATAGAATATATCTGCAAATACATTGCCCAAAAGGGAACCACATTTATTTTCATTCATTTGTTCCTTTGTGCACTTCTATGGAAGCTTTTGCAGTATATTTCAGGTTTCTATCTAGTTCATTGTTTTCTTCTCTCCCTTCATCATTAATGTCTTGATCAGACAATATTGTATTCTAAAATCCTTCCATTTGTCAGGTTTAGTACTTTTTTTATGAACATTGCAAGCATCTTTCAATCTACTCAATCAACTTCTTGATGGCTATGGATAGACCACTTTCTCATGGTTTTTTGAAAATATATACAGCTATTTCAAATTACAAATTGATTCTCTAAAGTTTTTTTTTAAATTTACAGCTTCCCAAACTTCTAGAGCCAATTCACCCTCATACTTCACTGTGTTCAGATTTGAGATCCTAGGTTTAAGCTTGACTGAATCACTGAAAATCAATGCAAAACAGCTAAGATAGTTACTTACTATCTGACGACATACATGCCTGAAATTTTTTCAGTTAAACATTGAGAATAAGAAACTGAATATACTAATATGTCATGTCCAACTGTAAAGAAATTACCATATGTGGAAAACCATATATCCATAAATAATGCATTAGTACTTATCTTCTTTTGCAGTAATATCTACCTTAGATATAGGTGAAGTAGACCGACTGTCTGAAAATTATGAGTGAGAATTCCAGTTTAAGTTTTTAAATAAGTAAACTTCAATGTACACTGCTTAGATGGTAACTACAAGAACAGAGCTGAAAGAGTTCTACTGCCACTAATTATTAAATAGTCCCAGTTTGTAAGATTCAATGGTAGAAAGCTCAACTGCTATTTTAATGTTAACTTCAAAATGTACTGCATATCTTCTGTAATTTGAAGAAAATCTTAAAAATTTAAAATGCAAGGTTCAGTATAAACATCATGCTACAGATCATCTATGAAAACTATTTTCAGACAAAGCAAAATCACAAGGCACTAATTCATTTACTAAAAAGTTAAATATATTAGGATGGAAGTGGATTATGTAGAGCTACAAATGCAGAATGCCCTACATAGGAAATTTATTAAGAATCTGCATAGTATGATTTGCAAGTCAAACCATAACCAATCATTAAACAAGCATTCACACTGATAAAACTCCAAAACTCAAACACACAAAGAAATGCTTTTACAAACATTTCTCTGGCATGCCCTTCCCAATTGTTCTCTCATATCAATTTTTCTTAAAAGCAGATATGAAAACTTCAACAGTCCAACCCATTAAATTCTTACACGTTGAATAGTGGGAAAACAAGAATATGAAAGATCAGATTTTATTTTCAGGAAGGTCTTCCATGAGGTGCATCATCAGCAAATCTGAAATTGTTCTCATGCAGGTGGTGCTGCCTTGAACTGTCGTAGTCCACCTGGTGCAGTGCACCACAGTGCTATTAAGGAGTTTTAGGATCATATTCCAGCTACAGTGAAGAAACAGCAATATAGTTCCAAGTCAACATGGCTTGTGTCTTGAGGGGACCACTTGGTTTATAAAGAAAAATGATGGAGGAATAAAGTAAAACAGAACGTTTGGACAAGGAGAGCTAGCTTCCAACACACAAACAGATTTTGATTTTTGGGTTTGACTTAATGCATTACTGCAATATAAACATTAACTTTTCGACACATGAAATAAGGCAATTTTTTGCCTGAATGTTGTATTAAACATGTCAAAATAGACTTCACTTTGTAACAAAACATTTCAAAGCAGGAGCACATATTGTAGTCTGGGAATTTAAGTGTGCTTAGGCATTAACTGGTAGAAAACGACTGTGATAATTACTGAATAAGGACAAAGAACAATATAGCATACGAACAAACCCTTTGGCCCTCCAAGCCTGCACCAATACATCCACACTAAAACAGTGTCTGCTTACGGGATCCGTATCCCTCTTGTCCCTTTCTATTCATGTATTTGTCCAGGTGCTTCTTGAATGCGTCTATTGTGTCTGCTTTCACCACCTTCTCTAGCAATGCGTTCTAGGCAGTCACCACATTTTGTGTACAAAACTTGCCTTGCATATCTCTTTTAAAACCCTTCCTCCACCATCTTGAACTTGCGTCCTCTTGTAATTGACCCACCCTGGGAAAAAGCCACATACTATCCATGCCATTCACAATCTTATAAACTTCTATTAGGCTGCCCTCAAACTCCTGTGCTCCAGCAAAAATAAACCCAGTCTTTCCAACCTTCCTTCATAGCTAAAATCCTCTATAGCAAGTAACATCCTGGTGAACCATCTCCAAAGCATCCACATCTTTCTGTTAGAACTGTATGCAATATTCCAAGTGTGGCCTAACTAAAGTTTGATGAAGCTGCAGCATAACTTGTTTTTCCTTATACTTCTTCCAACGAAGGCTAGCATGCCATAAGCTTTTTTTTTAAAACTACCTTACCTACCTGTGCTGTCACCTTCAGTGACCGGTGGACCTGCACACCCGCATACCCAGGTCCCTCTACATATCAATACTCCTAAGGGTTCTGCCATTCACCGTATCGTTTCCACCTGCATTTTGCCTTCCAAAACACTTCACCTCACATTTGTCCGGATTAAACTCTATCTGCCATTTTTCTGCCCATGCCTCAATATCCTGCTGTCCTCTGACAATCCTCCTCACTATCCGCAACTCCACCAAACTTTGTATCATCCACAAACTCACTAATTAGACCAGCTATGTTTTCCTCCAAATCATTTACGTAGCCCACAAACAATACAGGTCCCAGCACTGATCCCAGTGGAACACCACTAGTCACAACCCTCCATTCTGAAAAGCATCCTTCCACTGTTACCCTCTGTCTTTTATGACTAAGCCAGTTCTGTATCCATCTTGCCAGCTCACCTCTGATACCATGTGACTTCATCTTTTGTACCAGTCTGCCATGTCAAGGGCTTTACTGAAGTCCATGTAAACAACAATCAATCATCGTCATCTCGTCAAAAAAAAGTGATAAAATTCGTGAGGTACAACCTCCCCCACACAAAACTATGCCATCGCTAATAAGTCCATTTGCTTCTAAATGCATATAGATCTTGTCCACAAGAATCTTTTCCAATAAATTTCCCTACCATCAACATTAGACTCACAGGCCTGTAATTTCCAGGATTAGCCTTGCTACCCTTCTTAAACAATGGTACAACATGGGCTATTCTCCAGTCGTCTGGGACCTTGCCTGTGGCCAAAGAGGATACAAAGGTCTGCTGTTATCCCTAACTGCAAGTATCTTAAAACTCAAGGTATTATGGTTACTATTCGCAAAATACTCCCCTGCTAAAACTGCGTTCACGAGGCCAGCCTCATTTTCCAAAACCAGGTCCAGTTTAATGCCTTCCCTAGTTGGACTACTTACATACCCTGTCAAGAACAATGGAGGGAGAAAACAGTGCAGATTCCCTGAATTTTGCTATTTTTGGAAACAAGTAAAAAGCAGAGCCCTGTCCAGAAGCCAACCTGATTCAAAGGTGTTACTAACGTGGCTATCCAACAGAACAAAGTACAAAATTATTATGCTTTTTGGGTTGCTGAATGACAGAGATCACAACGGCTGGGAGAGATGGTGCAATGGTCAGTTGAACAGAGATCCATGATCGTAGGGGCAAGGGTGGTGGCTTAGCTAGGCCTAAAATAAAGGTTCCTGCTGTTCCAGGTCCATTCGGAGTACAATGAAGTCCTTCTTACATCTTTTAAATGCTGAGTTTCCCAACTTCCTCAAATGAACACATTAACTTTGCACCTGGCCCACTCATATGTGACTAGAAGCATACATAGACCAGTACAGGGAAAGAAGACAGGTTTCCTCCACTGAACATCATGAGCCAGGTGAGTTGTTACAACAATATATTGTTTCATGATTGCTACTAATGAGGCAAGTATTTTAGTTCCAGATTTATTAATTTGATTTAAATTCATCCAGCTTCGATGGTGGGGTTTGAATTTATGCTTCTGCAGCAGTTGTTCAAAATAGCAATTGTTATTACAATAACATTATTACCGCTACCAAAACTCTTAAAATCTCTAACTCTTCAATGTCACTTCAATATTATCAGCTTCGATTTGTGTGCTCAAACCCTGAAATGAAACTTGAACCCACAAGCTACTGATTCAAAGACAACAATGTTTTCAACTGAGCCAGGGCTAGCAATTTTTCCCCAATTCTGGTTGCTATATCTAGTTTCAACCAATAACATACACTTCAGCGCTCCTATTCTCATCTACATGATGCACCTTAGTGAGATCATACAATAGTTTCCACAAGTTGTACTGACGAACCCAACTCTAGCTCAGCAGCAGCCCTCTCAACTATCTCAATTTAACTTAGCAATCAAAATCTTTAACAGTACTAAGCAAAAATTTGCTTGGCTTAAATATTTGCAAGGCAAATATGATTGCCTTTAGTACTAGGAACAAACTGTTTCCTATGCCTCTCAGAAACTGAGCTCAACCAGACAGTTTGCAACCTTGGTTGCACAGCTGATTCCAAGATGAGCTTGTGACCACGTATCTGCCTTTACAAAAACCACCTATTTCCACTTCTGTAATATTGCCTCAGACCAACTCATCTACTCTGAAAGCTATCCATGTCTTTATTATTTTATCACATGTCTAATGCCTAGAATAGATGGGCTGCTTTATGGGGAAAGGTTAGACAGGCTAGGCTTATACTTGTTGGGAGTTTAAGAGAGCAAGATTGAAACATAAGATCCTGAGGGTCTTCACTGGTTAGATGGGAAAAAATGTTGCATTTTTTTGGGATAATCAAGAACTAGCAAGCAGATAAAGATGAGGTAATTATGTCCATCATGTTCAACTCTTTCAAAAAGCCATCCACATTTATTCCTATATCTTTCCACTCACAGCTCAACAAAATTTCTCCCTTACCAAGTTGACTTTTAAGAAAGTTTATTCAATATGCATTGCACGAGTACATATATGTTAGGAGAAAAATTAACCATTCAATCAAATTATTTTACTATGGCCTTTAAGATGATCATAGAGAATAGGGAATTAAAGATTTAAAATAAACATTTTGAGTCTGTTGCTTAAGTTAAATTTGTGCTCATCTGAAAGAAGGCATTATATTCCTTGCAATGTGCGTAATTGCTTTCCCTCCACCTCAAGCTGAACTTTCAAACTAAAAGGAAATCTAGTTGTCTATTTGGAAGCAATTTACAAGGACTGAAGGCAGAAGTTAGCTTTACACTAGCTTAGATACATAAATACTGCACACCATTTTTTTAAACAGAATCCCTCCAGTGTGGAAGCAGGCCATTTGGCCCATTGAGTCCACACCAAACACCCGAAGATGATCCCAACGAGATCTAGCCTTCTACCCTTTCCCTGTAATCCCTCTTCATCTACCATGACGAATCTACCTGGCCTGCACATTCTGAAACACTATGGACAACCCACCTGACCAGTATATCTTTGGATTGCGGGAGGAAACCTGCGCAGACACGAGGAGAATGTACAAATTCAACACAGACAATCACCCAAGACTGGAAGCGAACCTGGGTCCCTGGCACTGTGAGATTACAGCATTAACCACTGCGCCACCACGGCGTTGTTGCTTTATACAGTTGATCTGTTCTTTAGATTTTGCATAATTTAAGACAATAATTGATCTATGTTTTAAATGTTATTTTAACATTGCAATAGAAGTATCACAAGTCTAGTAGCATCTGCAGAGTTAACATTTTGAGTCTGATATGACTTTTTCAGAATAAAGACTTCAGAATAAAGTTTCTCTCTCCACAGATGCTGCCAGACCTGAGTTTCTCCAGCATTTTGTGTCTGTTTCAGAATTCTAGTATCTGCAATATGTTGCCTTTAGTTAAAAAAAGTGACACTCACTTTCAAAAGACCCCAGAGACTCAGAAATTTTAACCAATCCACTACTACTGGGGAGATGGTAGTCAAGTTTTAATTTAATTTAAAACGTTATCAAGTTTTATTTTTGCTACCTGTCTCATTTTCCACATCAACCCTTAATCCAATTTCTTTTCATGTCTACTTCCTCCAGTAACCAATTTGGCATTGAGTTCACCTGCATTTTTTTGCATTTCTCAATTCTAATACTTTTAGGGTTATAGTCTTTCAACCTGATTGCTTAGAAGATACAAAATTGGTGGCCTCCCCATCACTTGGTAGATAACTGTTTTCACCTTCTATATTCACATTTTCAGCTCTTGGACACACTAAAAGACACAAGCTCCCAGGGAATGTTGCTGAACAAAGAGACCTTGGGAGTGCAGGTTCATAGCTCCTTGAAAGAGAGTGAAGGCGGCATTTGGTATGCTTTTCTTTATTGGTCGAGTATTGAGTACAGGATTTGGGATGTTATGTTGCAGACATTGGTTAGGCCAATTTTGGAACATTGCATGCAATTCTGGTTTCCTTCCTATCGGAAGGATGTTGCGAAACTTGAAAAGGTTCAGAAAAAAAACTTACAAGGATGTTGCCAGGGTTGAAGGATTTGAGCTATGGTGAGAGGCTGAACACGCTGGGGCTGTTTTCCCTGGAGCGTCGGAAGTTTGGAGGGTGGGGGTGACCTTATAGTGGTTTACAAAATCATGAGGGGCATGGATAGGATAAATAGGGAAAGTATTTTCCCTGGAGTCGGGGAGTCCAGAACTAGACGGTATAGGTTTAGGGTGAGAGGGGAAAGATATAAAAAAGACCTCAGGGGCAACTCTTTCACGCAAAGGGTGGTACATGTATGGAATAAGCTGCCAGAGGAAGTGGTGGATGCTAGTACAATTGGAACAGTTAAAAAGGCATCTGGATGGGTACATGAATCGGAAGAGTTTGGAGGGATATGGGCCGGGTGCTGACAAGTGGCACTAGATTGGGTTGGGATATCTGTTTGGCATGGACGGGTTGGACCGAAGGGCCTGTTTCCATGCTGTACATCTCTACGACTCGATGTAATACCCTAAACATGCAAGGCTTAGTGAAACGACAACAAAATGTTCAAATAACTGCTGCAGCAAATTCTGGCCCATCAAGATTAATTAAAAGCAATACAATAATACATAAGCATGTATACACCACATAGTTAAAAAGTTATTTCAAATTTGCAAGATTATGGAAAAATAGCTCAAGATCTGGACTAATTCAATAACTCTTTTAAAGAGACAAGACAAGCCAAATTATTAATAAATTGTTACTTTGGAACTAACTACCAGCATTCTTAAGTTAATGTGATAGATGTAAAGTGCTTGCATTACGTAAGTGCCAAGTTTATCACATCCTAACTTTAATGTGTATTTATAACCTTTTAAATGTAAATTAAGTCAGCATAAGTGATAAACAGGTATACAGAATCCACTATGTGCCAAAAATGGAATTAAAATAGTTAGGTGGCTCTTTTGGGCTCGTTGGACTGAAGGGCCTTTTTCTGCACTGGATAGCTCTATGACTAATTTGTTCACATCATCTTGACATACCAATATACAGCTTTTAAATCAAGGAGAATAAATCTTACTGCATACTAATTCCATAAAAATGTATTTGAAAAACTTGCCAAACTATCAACTTCTACAGACCTCTTTCCTTCCCACTAACCTACAAAATTCTTTAAAAGCAAGGTTCAGAAAGTCCTAACTACAGATGCCAATACTGTGATACCTTGTCAGCTAAGTACAATTTTAATTCCCAAAAACTTTGGCAGCACTTCTATCAAAATGTGCTTCTTCCAAAATCAACTATTTAACTTTTATATGGCATCCATTACAGTAGCCTCAAGTGCCAATGACATTTATTCAGCTACAGGAGGTTAGGTGGCATTACAGACATAGCAATATAGCACTTAACTGGCTAAGCTACCAGGTTGCTTGTGAAAACAGACAACCTGTACCAGGCAAAAGAAAGACTCAAATGACAGCCTACAACGTTACAGCAAATATCAAGAGGCAATTTTTAAACTATATGCTGAACTGACATAAACTACTTCTTCACGTTGCCAAATATAGGCCAGGCATATATGCCCTATTAATTAGGAACCGGTTTAGTCTTACACTCCCTAGTGCAAAGCACGGGAGCGTGCTGGAGTCACAACATTATTAGGATGTAAATAATACTTCACATTAATAGCTTAATGCAGTTCCATTCATAACTCGTGCCTAGAGCCACAACAGTTAAAATTTGAATCAAATGTCATGACATCTTTCTAGTATGAAGGAATGTGAACATCCATTCAAGTTCCAGAAGATTTTCTCAAATGTTGCTGTCATATTCTTCAACAGACTATTTTGAGACAGTACAGTGAACACAACTGTACAGCAGAGAAATGGTCACTTGGGCCCACGATGTTGTGTCAAACATAGCACCAAATTAAACTAATCTCTGCCTGCCTGCCCTTGGTCCATACCCTTCCATTCCTTGCATATTCATGAGTTTATCTAAAAGTATCTTAAACACCCTTATTGTATCTGCCTCCACCACCAGCCCTGACAGTGCGTTCCAGACTCCTACCACGTTGTGTAAACATAACTTGCCTTTCACATCTCCTTTGCACTTTGCCCCTCTCACTTTAAGTGCATGCCCCAAGATATTACAATTTGTCAGGAAATACTACTGATTATTCTGCAGAAACTGAAAACTACTATTTAACCTTTCATTTATAATAATTGACAATAGTTATTGCATTAGTTACATTTCAAAATTACTTCAACTTTAAAATGCTTTGTGGCAGTATAAATGCAAGGTGCCATATAAATGCAAGCACAGAATCAGCCAACACAGAAGCCCATCAGCTCATCAATTCTGTGTCACCAAAAATATGCCATTACCGACACCAGTTTCACTTTGCCACATAAGACCTTGAACGTTATGACACTTTAAATGGCAACCAAGTGCTTAAAAACAAAAGGTTCCAAGATTTCCTGCTTCAATCATCCTCCCAGCCAGTGCATTCCAGATCCCACTAGGTTAACAAGTTAACAGGGAACAGCTACTCTCCATCCACCCTGTCTACGTCCCTTCTAATCTTATGCACCTCTGTCAGGTTCCTCCCTCAAACTTTAAAAGAAAACCTGAACTTATGTAACCTCTCTTCATAGCTGAAATGCTCCATCCCAGGGAACTTCCCGGTAAATCTCTTTTGCACCCTTCCAGTGCAATCATATCCTTCCTACAGTATGGTTACCAAAACTGCATACAGTAGTCCAACTGTGGCCTAACCAAAATTCTGTAAGGCTCCAATATGATGCCCCTGCTGTTATAATCTACGCCATCACTGATTAAGGCATGTATCCCGTATGCCTTAATTACTCTATCAACCTTCATGAATGCATAGGCAAACGCGCAGAGATCCCTCTGAACTTCTCATGTCCTGCCAAGTCATTAAGTATTCCCTTGTCTTGTTCCTCCTTGATATTAGGGTTAAATTCCACCCAATGATCTGCCCACCTGACCAATTTGTTCAACATCTTTCTGTTACCAAACACCACCTCTTCAGTCAACCACCTAACAAAACTTTGTATCATCACAAACTTACATAAACAATATGGGATCCAGCACTGATCCCTGTGGCAAGTCACTGCACACAACTGCTTTGCTTTCTTAAGAATTCCTTGGTTGAACAAATGATTTTCTTTCAGCCCAAGACTACTGCTAAATGCTCAAAGTAAATATTGAAAATATAGGAAATAAAGCAAAAATATATTTTATTGTAGGTTTTTAATGTAACAGTAAATCAGTTCGCATTTTTTAAATTATCACAAACAGATCATCCAGGACAAAAGAAACCACAAGGGAGTACTTTTCACTTTTAAGGATGAATGACTGACAACACCAATGCTGGATTCGGGCTTGGTCACCAAATCAAAACAAACATTCAAGCAAGAGGAAACTGCAGAGACCATCCAAAAGGCTGATATCTAGCATCAAAGGAATATAACAGGCAGCACTTAGTACCCTATTAGATGATTTGTAGTGGTTTAAACTAAATACGCAAGAAACTTCATAGACAAAAAAACAGAATAATGTAACACCCTCTCTTACTACTATTTCCCTATTCCATTCGAGTATCCTCTAATATTTGTTATGTGCATGTCTCATCTGCACACAGATATCATTATTGACTCAGATTCGTCCAAATTTCATAATATTCCATACCTTAATTTGACATCTTAAACACTTCTAATGGATCTTTGTTTAACCTGTTACAATACATATAGCACTAATACTTCCAAGTCTACTTAAAGGTATTCTCTCGTCCTCATTGTATCACAGCGAATCAGTGACTTAAAAAGTGATTTTCGGCTGTCATGACAAAATGTGCACTTGCAGAGACCAGCACAGAAAAAAAAAAGGCTGTATTTTATCTCAACTTTCAGTTTTTGGGGATAAAAATTACAACTACAGAGCATGGCAGAGTCAAGGAGAAATTTTATATGCAATGTTTTCAATAATTTCCACATGCGGTTGCGTCTCATTCACCCTATGCATGCACATAGCCAAGATGCAAGTTATTAGATTAGATTAGATTAGATTAGATTAGATTAGATTACTTACAGTATGGAAACAGGCCCTTCGGCCCAACAAGTCCACACTGCCCCGCCGAAGCGTAACCCACCCATACCCCTACATCTATATCTATATCTACCCCTTACCTAACACTACGGGCAATTTATCATGGCCAATTCACCTTACCTGCACGTCTTTGGAGAGTGGGAGGAAACCGGAGCACCCGGAGGAAACCCACGCAGACACGGGGAGAATGTGCAAACTCCACACAGTCAGTCGCCTGAGGCGGGAATTGAACCCGGGTCTCTGGCGCTGTGAGGCAGCAGTGCTAACCACTGTGCCACCGTGCCGCCCACAAGTTATATTTCTCTCTCCATAGATAGTAACAGAACTGCAGAGCATTCCCACCTATTTTTACATAATATTTACAAAATTGATAGTACTTTGCTTTTATGTTAAAGCCTGCAGAAAATAATCATCTCTTTGTTAGTGGCTAAACCTCTAAACGGTTGAACAAAGGCAGGTCAAGGGAATTTCATATTCAGATTTCCACTATTAAGAAAACACTGCATTCAGCACTACAAACACAAGAAACTAATCACAAACAAATGTTACTTTACTTAGTACACCTGCCTCCCAAAATCACAATACTGCATTAATTCATCATTCACAACTGATACACCTAGTACATCCTTAAATGTTAATTGAATCAATAAGCCCTAAAACTTTGTTTATAATTTTTAATATAAATTTTAAAATGTTAAGATCTACTTCTCACATTGAGTCCAAAGGTCTATTTAATCTATAGTAACAGTTAAAATACAAATAAAAATTAGAGTTTACCGAAATTACATAAACTTTCCATTACCTTCAAGAATACTGCTTTTAATTCACTGGGGTCTGCCCTTTTAGTAGACTGCACCTGAAATAACAAAAACACTTGTTATGTCTGTTACACAAATGAATTATATTGGAAAATGATATCTAAAGAAGTACATTAAATAATGTAATTCATTTCACAATTTTGAACAGTATTTAAATTGTAATTTGCTCAATTGACATATATGGGTACATGATACTAATTATCTCTTGTTCCTGGTTGTAACTAGTTATGCAAGCTTGACACTGAAGAAGGTGCTCCCAAATAAGGATTTCTTAACCCTTCCTTTTTAGCAGAAGCTCACACACGTCCGAACTGCCTCGACTTTACGTTTAGAAACTAAGTTTCATTATTTCAGTTATACGAAACAACACATTTAGCTCTTTCGATCCGCAAAACATTATAAATCTTTACCGTGACAGTGAGCTGCCTGCAGTATACATATATTCAAAACACTCATATTCGGATAATAACACGTAAAGTTGTTCAATATAAATACACACTTCGTTTTTTAAAATCGTTTAAAGGTAACTCAAGGCCAAGCGCTAGGCCTGCAAACATCAACAGAGTGCAAAAAAAACAAACACGACGACCGTTCATTTGAAATATATACAATACAGATCTACTAGTCAAACCCTTCATCAGTTGACAGAATCTACAGTACAACCCTCAATGTGAATCTCTGTTAAAGCTACAATGAGACAGGGAATCTCGCTTGTGTCACCTTGACCGCCATGCTGCAACTGTGATGTCACGAGACGCCGGAATGCAGGCGCGCAAACGTCAGGGGTCAGAGGTCAGAGAGTCACCCGGGTAACGGCGCTCGCGGCTCCTGGTGGGGGACGGGAAGGGGAGGGGTAGGAGAAAATGGGGCGTTGGATCTGAATCACATATTTACATTTCTGTAATATACGTGGATCGAGTTGACTGATCGGGTTTACAGAGAAATCTTGACAGGAGCAGGAGCCGGAGGAGGCTATTCAACCTGCTAAAAAACAATGACTGCAGATGCTGGAAATCAGATTCTGGATGAGTGGTGCTGGAAGAGCACAGCAGTTCAGGCAGCATCCAAGGAGCTTCGAAATCGACGTTTCGGGCAAAAGCCCTTCATCAGGAATAAAGGCAGTGAGCCTGAAGCGTGGAGAGATAAGCTAGAGGAGGGTGGGGATGGGGAGAGAGTAGCATAGAGTACCTGGGAGTTGCAGTGGCAGAGGGACTCCCTGAGATTCTTGTAGAGAGAGAGGAGGAAAACTTCTTCAAGGCAAGCATCCTTGCAAGAGGATTCGCAGTAGGGTTAAAATCAACGAGGTAAAACCAATGACTGCAGATGCTGCAAACCAGATCCTCGAGTCTGCTTTGCCATTTATGGTTGATATCACGCTCAATACCCTAATCACCACTTCCCTCACATTCCCTGATCCCTCTCTGGCTATGAGACAAGGAGCGCTACCTCCTTGAAGTTGCATATTTTGGTCTCAAGCACTTTCTTTGGTAGTGAATTCCACAAGTTCATCATCCTCTGGGTGAAAAAAAGCTCTCCTATCTTCGTCCTAAAAGGTTTGTCCTTTATCCTTAACCCATGACCACTGGTCGTGGACTTCCCCCACTGCTGAGAATATCCTTCCTGCGTCTAAACTACCTAGTCCTGTTAGAATTTTATAGTTTCTATCAGATTCCCCCTTATGCTTCTAAGTGAATACAATCCTAAAAGACTCAATTTTCCCTTATACATATAGTCACAGAAACAAGACACTGGTCCAACTCATGAATGATGATCAAGTTTTACAAAGTAAACTAACCCTGTTTTCCTGTGTTTGGCCCATATCCCTCTAAACGTTTCCTTTTTATGTACCTGTCCAAATGTATTTTAAATGTTGTAAATATACCTCCATCCACCACTTCTTTGGCAGTTCATTCCACTTATGAACCATCCTGTGTGTGAAAAAAATGCCCTTCAGGTCCCTTTTAAGTCTTTCTCCTCTCACCTTAAAACTACGCCCTTTAATTTTGAACTCCCTGACCCGAGGGAAGAGATCTTTATCTATGCCCCTCATGATTTAACTTTGGTAAATCTTTGCTGCCCTGTTTCAGTAGTAAGAATATCCTTCCACAAATAAGGAGACCAAAACTACATACACTATTCCACGTGTGGCCTCACCAATGCCCTGTGTAGCTGTGTAACATCCTTGTTCCTGTACACAGAACCTCATGGTATGAAGGTCAACACACAGTTTGCCCTCATTGTTGTCTGCTGCACTTCTGTGCTTACTTTCAACAACTGGTGCACGACGCCACCCAGGTCTCATCAAACATTCCATTCTAAATTTACAGCGATTCAAATAATGATCTGCCTTCCTATTTGAATAACCTAGCACTTATCCACATTATACTGCATCTGCCTTGCATTTGCTCACTCAGTCGGCCTGTACAAATCAACTGCAACATCTCTGCATCCTCCTCATAGCTCACTCTTCCAAGAATGGGTTCAATTCCCACACTGGCTGAGGTTATCATGCAAAATTCTCTTTGTCAACCTCTCCCCTTGCCTAAGGCGTTGTAACCCTCAGGTTAAATCACCAAAAGTCATCTCTCTTTAATGAGAGAGAGAGAGAGCAGGACTATGGCCTGTTTAAATTATGCAAATTTATCTTTTCAGAACTAATACAACCGACAAACTCCAACTGCTTGACTAGGTTCTGTCAAGTGATTTTCTAACATACATTAAATCTCAATTTTCATCTGAGCTTTTTTGCTGAACTTAAAAAATAGGATATTGGTTTATTGATGGCGAACACAATACGTTTCATGGGTTTACTGTGCAATTTCCACATTCTAAACAAACGTTTCTCACGTTGTTACATTGGAACATGTAGGATTTTCATTTTCCTTCTTGCCTCAGCATTCTCCATTCCATCCTGAGAACAAACATTCAGATATTCCCAGGTGTTCCTTCTTCATCTTGGTACTTGCCAGATACATTTCTATGAAATGATCAATAAAAATGAAATGTACTCTAAAATTTATAGTTCCACAGTCTCATTAGAGAAAGATGACTGGTAGTGGGTTTAACCTTAGGATTACTATATCTCAGGTGAGGGGTGAGATTGAGAAAGCAGAACTTCTACATTAATCTCGGCTGGTGCAGAAATTGGAATACTATTGGGACCTCTCAGCTGTCTAGCCAACTGAGCTAACTGATCTCTGACGGTAGAATTTAAGGTAACAACAAAGATTGCTAGAGCAAGGACTGGATGCTTCTTGGTGATTGGAAGAAGTTTAAACACATTTTCCTTTTTCTTATAATGGATACAGTTTCTCACCAAAACTAACAATGCTGATAATAGTTAAAATCAGTATTGAAAATATATAAGTGAAGAGTCCACTTTTGTACACTCTGTAGAACTAAGTCGGTGGTCAGGTGCTACATCTGGGCTGGGTGCCAATGGAACACTATTCGAGACCTATGCAGCAAATCAAATTAAGACTATCTTTGAAAGGTTTGGTTGTTTTCCAATTGGCCATTTGTTAACTGGGTTAACTTAGTTAAACTTTACTTTAGACAGTTTTGAAATCGAATATAGATTACAATAAATTGTTTACGTTAAAAACAGACAAGATTTACATTTAATGACAATTGAAAGCAGTATAAAAAAATGAGCAAAAAATACAGTAAATCATCTGTTAACATGCCTTTTGGTCTTAAATAAAATTTCCTATATTTGAAAAATGCAACAAATATGGTTTTGACATACTGCAAAATACTGGGCACGTAATGTAGCATATATTTTCTGTTATTAATAATGGGTCTTGAAAACAGACTGGATATAGGATTCCAGTGAAAATTACAAGCAGTTACCAGAAACAATTACCTAATAGTAATTCATATTGGGAACCTACATTCACTACAAATGTATCCCAAGTTAAAATGATTTCTCACTAGTTTCATTCTAGTTGATCATCCTTTAAATTACTATATATTATGGTGATTTCAATTATATTACTAAATATTTAATCGTGTAGAGCAGTGTTTCTCAATCTTTCCGTATTCAACGCCCCCTTCTTATCTTGAAATCATGCAATGCCCCCAATCACCAAAGTCTGTTTTTGCACATGTAACTGCAATACACTGCAGTGCTGAAAATGGAAAACTTTTGTGAAATATGTTTTATATACAACAAAAAATAAATGTTATCATTTATTACTGTTCTTACTGTCCACCTACTTTTGGCTCACTCTGTATAAAATTTAGTCTATGATAGCAAAATAGTCAATGCGATCCTTGTGGTTCATGTTGTCTTGCTAAATCATATACATCTGGTTCAATTTTTGTCAAAAGCAATCTCAGGTCACCACGCTGAACGACATCCATGTGATTGCGGGTCTTATCTTGTATTCTGGCGATGGCACTGAATCCTTTCTCAACCAAATAAGAGGTAAGAAATGGTAGTGCAAACCGCTTTGCATCTTCGCTTAATAGCAGGAAATGACATTGGGTGGCATCTTGAATCTAAAAAAGGGGCTCACCCATTTGCGAAAACCGAATTTTCATTGCAGTGTCATTTTGGAGCTCTGTCATTTCTTCCTGAAGGCGAACGTCCATTTCTTCTGCGCATGAGATAAAGGGGTCAGTCAGCCATGTAGGGATCTCCATCTCAATAAGATCAGCAAATTGTATTTTCATATCATCCTGCAGTGCACAAATGAAAGCTGAGCAGATAAGTAATTGATTATCAGTAACATCCTCCGCAATTTTGTTTAAACTCAGGAACTGGTAAAACTCATGATGACTGATATTCCAATGAAAGAGATCAAGTTTTGCAATAAAAGATGTGACAGCATTCCTTGCTTTTATGAAACTCACATTATCTCCTTGTATCTGCATGGTCAGTTAAATGCACTTATCGAATATATCCGCAAGATATGCACAGTCGTGTTTTACAGCTTCGGCTTTCATACAAAGGTTTTCATTACTTCTGTGTAGGAATTCAATGATAGAATTGAACAGTTCATGGAAACGATTGAGGCATATTCCTTTCGAGAGCCATCTCACTTCTGTGTGTAGCAGCAATTGCAGAAATTCATCTTCATTATCTTTAGAGTTGGCGGAGAAGTGGTTCATTCAGAGCATGTCTCTTTATATAATTTACCACATCTATTGCCACTTGTAGAGAGAAGGCTTCACTAAGTTTCTTTGCAGCCAGATGCTGCCGATGGATAATGCAGTGTACTGTGAAAACATGTGGCACTTCTCTCTTTAATAATGCAATAAATCCCCGATGTTGGCCAGTCATAGCACACTTGCCATCCATAGCACAAGCATAAATGTTTTTGAGGGGAACAGA
This sequence comes from Chiloscyllium punctatum, assembly GCF_047496795.1. Lineage (NCBI taxonomy): Eukaryota > Metazoa > Chordata > Chondrichthyes > Orectolobiformes > Hemiscylliidae > Chiloscyllium > Chiloscyllium punctatum. The sequence continues at coordinate 58,030,252 of NC_092748.1, read as the reverse complement.
CTTTTTATCAAAATAATCCTTGACGCAGTCAAAGATGGTCTTACCTTTGGTATTTGTCGGTAGATCCAGAGCAAAAAGTAGTTCTTCTCATATTTCATTTTTGTCGATGAAACGTACGTACCCCAAAAGTAAAGCTTGATTTCTGCATATAGTACTTTCATTAATTTGTAAGGTGATTTATTTCGATATCAAAAGGAAACATCATTTATCCTCAACATTTGAGGCCATTTCATCGATGCACCTTCTCACGGAGTCATTGCTAAGAGGAATACGCTTGATCGTCATTGAGGGTTCCTGATGTAGCAAAGTTGATAATACTTCGGCAATAGCTGGAAGCACCAACAATTCACCCACGGAATGAGGTTTACCACATTTTGCAATTAGCTTCGCTATGTTGTATGATGCCACAAGGCCATCTACATTTGTGGCTCCCATCTTTGAAAAAGCAGTGGAAATCGTTGGTTGCTGATTGAATTTATTCTTTAATGTTTGAAAATATGCCAAATCTTTGTCCTTTTTGTCACTGTGTTTCTTTTCCAAATGTTTAATAAGACAGGAAGGCTTCATGGCCTTGTTGGAAAAACTTTGTTCACAGAGCAAGCACAGTGGTAACTGCTTATTAGATGGAAATTGAATAAAGCCATATCGCAAATAGTCCATGCTATACTGCCTGCACTTTTTCTTACTCGATGCGGCCATTTTTACACTGTCACTCGAATACCCTGATGGATATTACCTTATCACGATAAGATGCTCAGACAAGTGGCAAAATTTGATTGGCTAATTAGCTGTAATGTGCATTCATTCTGCCACCTGGTAAAACAGTTGAAAAGCTGTGTTTCGTCTTCCTAGAAGCGACACAAGTTAGGTGATATTGATCTCGGCAGTAGAATCAGTGCCAACTGCGAACGAGTTCAAATGATTTGCCATTCATAGAGAAGACTATCAATAATAGCGCACCAACTAATCAGAGCGCACGCCTCCATGGGTGCAGGGAAAATAACAGACTTGTGTTATGCGACTATCCATCTATACACAGCAATGTCCTTCAAGGACACACAACACCAGGTTATCGTCCAACAGGTTTAATTGGAAGCACACTAGCTTTCGGAGCGACGCTCCTTCATCAGGTAATTGAAGGTCATCACCTGATGAAGGAGCGTCGCTCCGAAAGCTAGTGTGCTTCCAATTAAACCTGTTGGACTATAACCTGGTGTTGTGTGATTTTTAAGTTTGTACACCCCAGTCCAACACCGGCATCTCCAAATCATGACTTCAAGGACACGGCAGTCTTCCAAGTGATTGGTTAACTCTCCACAAAATCATTCAGTGCCCCCTTGCTGTCCCCTTTGAGTTAATGCCCATTGATGGAAGGCAAACGCCCCTCAGGGGGTGCTTCCGCCCCCGTTGAGAAACACTGGTGTAGAGCATGCTTTAACATCAATATACTTTCAATCGTATAATTTACAAGTAAAAGAATCGTTGAATCTTGTGGTTTTTATCCTAAGCACAAGTCATATCAATTTTGGTGGATTGCTCCTCACCACAAGACTGAGCAAGTTACCTCACTATATCTTACCAAACTGCATTCATTGCTGTTGCCACTCAATAGCGAGTATCTCATCCAATTTGCACCCTGTCTTACCACATGTTCTTACAGTGACATGCCTCTCACTGAATATCCCTAAGACCAGCATCCCTTGTTCATGGCCCAGAGAAAGCATTGACATGGGACCCCCCACCACCTCAGATAATGAAATGTCAGTGGGATCGAAAGATGAACTGAATTTAGGATCAGAGGCTATTGAGAACCTCACACTGATTGTTGTACAGATGGGGAAGGGAGAAACAACCCAGGCAACTTGCAGCCAGAGTAGTAGCAGAGATCAGGCACCTGTTCAGCACGAGCAGGAGAGGACCCTGCGGTTTCGCCAAGAAAACAGAGTGATGCTGCCAGTCCTGTGATGTGCTGGCCATGATTGCTCAGAAGCTGGAACGATCCAGAAACTATCTAGCTGCCTCCATTAACAGTTTGCTGACTTCCATGCAAAGGCAGGTAATGAAAATTGCTTTTACACTGCAGCACAATGCACCTGTAGAGTTATACATTGTACCCAACTACAGTATTTTTTGCAAACATGTTGCAGCACTGATTTATTAATGAACAACTTTGTAGAATGGCAGGAGGCTGGAAGAACACAGCAAGCCAGGCAGCATCATGAGGTAGAGAAGTCAATGTTTTGGGTGTAACTCTTCTTCAACCCTTCTCTACCTTCTCATGCTGCCTGGCTTGCTGTGTTCTTCTAGCATCCTGCCTGTCCACTTTGGATCCCAGTACCTGCTTTTTTGTCTCTATCTTTGCAGAATGGCAAACAGAAACTCTTTAACTAAAAATAATTAAAGCAGAAGGGTGATCTTATAGAGGTTTATAAATTCGTGGAGGGCATGGATAGGGTGAATAGCCAAGATTTTTTCCCCATGGTAAGGAAGTCCAAAACTAGAGAGCATAGGTTTAAGATGAGAGAGGAAAGATTTAAAAGGGACCTAAGGTGCACCGTTTTCATGTAGAGTGTGATCTGTGAACACAATGAGCTGCCAGAAGAGGTGGAGATGGCTGGTACAATTACAATATTTAAAAGGCATCTAGATGGGTATATGAATAGGAAGGGTTTAGAGGGATATGAGGTAAAAACAATGATTGCAGATACTGGAAACCAGAGTCTAGATTAGAGTAGTGCTGGAAAAGCACAGCAATTCAGGCAGCATCCGAGGAGCAGTAAAATCGACGTTTCGGGCAAAAGCCTTCTTCAGGAATACAGGCAGAGAGCCTGAAGGGTGGAGACAGAAGTGAGAGGAGGGTGGGGGTGGGGAGAAAGTAGCAAGAGTACAATAGGTGAATGGGGGAAGGGATGAACGTGATAGTTCGGGGGGGGGGGGGGGGAGAGTGGAGTGGATAGGTAGAAAAGAAGATAGGCAGGTAGGACAAGTCATGGGGACAGTGCTGAGCTGGAAGTTTGGAACTGGGGTGAGGTGGGGGAAGGGGAAATGAGGAAACTGTTGAAGTCCACATTGATGCCCTGGGGTTGAAGTGTTCCGAGGTGGAAGATGGGGTGTTCTTCCTCCGGGCGTCTGGTGGGGAGGGAGCGGCGGTGAAGGAGGCCCAGGACCTCCATGTCCTCGGCAGAGTGGGAGGGGGAGTTGAAATGTTGGGCCACAGGGCTGTGTGGTTGATTGGTACATCCCAGAGATGTTCCCTAAAGTGCTCTGCTAAGTGGCGTCCACTCTCCCCAATGTAGAGGAGACCGCATCGGGAGCAACGGATACAATAAATGATATTAGTGGATGTGCAGGTAAAACTTTGATGGATGTGCAAGGCTCCTTTAGGCCCTTGGAAGGAGGTGAGGGAGGAGGTGTGGGCGCAGGTTTTGCAATTCCTGTGATGGCAGGGGAAGGCGTCAGGATGGGAGGGTGAGTTGTAGGGGGGTGTGGGGACCTGACCAGGTAGTCACGGAGGGAACGGTCTTTGCGGAAGGCGGAAAGGAGTGGGGAGGGAAATATATCCCTGGTGGTGGGGTCCATGTGGAGGTGGTGGAAATGTCGGCGGATGCTTTGGTTTTTGCGAAGGTTGGTAGGGTGGAAGGTGAGCACCAGGGGCGTTCTGTCCTTGTTACGGTTGGAGGGGTGGGGTCTGAGGGCGGATGTGCGGGATGTGGACGAGATGCGTTGGAGGGCATCAGTCATCATTAATGGAGATGGAGAGGTCCAGGAAGGGGAGTGAGATGTCAGAGGTGGTTCAGGTAAATTTAAGGTCAGGGTGGAATGTGTTGGTGAAGTCGATGAATTGCTCAAATTCCTCGCAGGAGCACGAGGTGGCACCAATGCAGTCATCAATGTAGCAGAGGAAGAGCTGGGGAGTGGTGCTGGTGTAATTACGGAAGATGGACTGTTCTATGTAGCCAGCAAAGAGCAAGGCATAGCTAGGGCCCATACGGCCCATGTGGGAACCCCGTACTGCCCGGTTCTACCTCCTTCCAAAGATCAAGCCTGACCACCCCGGCCGACCCATTGTCTCAGCATGCTCCTGCCCCACTGAACTCATTTCTACCTACCACGACACTGTCATATCCCCCCTAGTCCAGGAACTCCCCACATACGTTTGAGACACCACCCATGCCCTCCACCTCCTCCAAGACTTCCATTACCCCGGCCCCCAGTGCCTCATCTTCACCATGGATATCCAATTCTTCTACACCTCCATCCGCCATGACCAGGGCCTCCAAGCCCTCCATTTCTTCCTCTCCCGATGTCCCCAACAGTACCCTTCTACCGACACTCTCATTCATCTGGCCGAACTGGTCCTCACCCTTAACAATTTCTCCTTCGAATCCTCCCACTTCCTTCAGACCAAAGGGGTAGCCATGGGTACCCGTATGGGCCCCAACTATGCCTGTCTCTTTGTTGGCTGCATAGAACAGTCCATCTTCCGTAATTACACTGGCACTACTCCCCACCTCTTCGTTCTGCTACATTGATGACTACATTGGCGCCACCTCGTGCTCCCACGAGGAGGTTGAGCAATTCATCAACTTCACCAACACATTCCACCCTGACCTTAAATTTACCTGGACCATCTCTGACACCTCCCTCCCCTTCCTGAACCTTTCCGTCTCCATTAATGACAATCGACTTAACACCGACAGTTTTTACAAACCCACCGACGACCACAGCTACCTGGATTACACCTCTTCCCACCCCACCTCCTGGAAAGATGCCATCCCGTATTCCCAATTCCTCCACCTCCGCCGTATCTGCTCCCAGGAGGGCCAGTTCCACCACAGAACACACCAGATGGCCTCCTTCTTTAGAGACTGCAATTTCCCTTCCCACGTGGTTAAAGATGCCCTCCAACGTGTCTCGTCCACATCCCGCACCTCCGACCTCAGACCCCACCCCTCCAACCATAACGTGGACAGAACGCCCCTGGTGCTCACCTTCCACCCTACCAACCTTCGCATAAACCAAATCATTCGCTGGAATTTCCGCCACCTCCACATGGACCCTACCACCAGGGATATATTTCCCTCCCCCCCACTTTCCGACTTCTGCAAAGAGTGTTCCCTCCGTGACTACTTGGTCAGGTCCACACCCCCTGCAACCCACCCTTCCCCTGCCACCACAGGAGTTGCAAAACCTGCACCCACACCTCCTCCCTTACCTCCAACCAAGGGCCTAAAGGAGCCTTCCACATCCATCAAAGTTTCACCTGCACATCCACCAATATCATTTATTGTATCCGTTGCTCCCAATGTGGTCTCCTCTACATTGGGGAGAGTGGACGCCTCCTGGCAGAGCGCTTTAGGGAACATCTCTGGGACACCCGCACCAATCGACCACACAGTCCTGTGGCCCAATATTTCAACTCCCCCTCCCACTCTGCCGAGGACATGGAGGTCCTGGGCCTCCTTCACCGCCGCTCCCTCACCACCAGACGCCTGGAGGAAGAACGCCTCATCTTCCGGCTTGGAACACTTCAGCCCCAGGGCATCAATGTGGACTTCAACAGTTTCCTCATTTCCCCTTCCCCCACCTCACCCCAGTTCCAAACTTCCAGCTCAGCACTGTCCCCATGACTTGTCCTACCTGCCTATCTTATTTTCCACCTATCCACTCCACCTTCTCCCCCCGAACTATTACTTTCATCCCCTTCCCCACTCACCTTTTGTACTCAGTGCTACTTTCTCCCCACCCCCACCCTCCTCTCACTTATCTCTCCACCCCTCAGGAGCTCTGTCTATATTCCTGATGAAGGGCTTTTTCCCGAAACGTCGATTTTACTGCTCCTTGGATGCTGTCTGAACTGCTGTGCTTTTCCAGCACCACTCTAATCTAGATTTAGAGGGATATGAGCCAAATGCTGTCAAATGGGATGTCTGGTCAGCACAGACAAATTTGACCAAATGATCTGTTTCCATGCTGTATGAATCTATGACTCTATGACCTGATGCAGCATCACCTCAACTTCAGTAGCTATAAAAACAAACCATTAAATCCCGGTTGTGTTGTCTGCAAACCCACACTTGTACCTGTGTTCTAATCCTGAAATTTGTGTACCTAATATAGGTTAATACAACGGTGCAGTACTGAGGGAATCGTATGTTTTTTAAATGTACTATTTTAGAACAGACTTTAAGTTAAATTTCTAAGATGAGTGGCAAGATCATAGAATATTATTCATGATAGTGTAGGAGAGTGCTCCTGCTGTCCTGGCCAACACTTATCTCTCAGACAGTTACTAAAACATTTTATTTGGTCATTTATTTGATTCCTGTTTATAGGAGCTTGTTGTTTGCAAACTGGTGCTTCTGATGCTTCCTTACAACAATAACAATGGGCAGAATTTTTCCAGCCTTTAAATGGCATGGGCAATGGAAGGACAGTTGGGAAAATACAGTGAGATTGAAAATTCAAGATTCTAGGCATAAAGGTAAAAAGGTTTTTTTCTCCCATTTTCAAGTTTCAACGGCTAGCTGGGATACACCCTGTTCTGAAGCATGAGAAAGTGCCTGTCTCTGCCTGCAAAGCAGCCTGACAGCAGCATTGCAATGAAAGGTTCAGTGAGCTCCAGAATGCAGTATTTACTGGTGAACTGTATCCTAGCCTTTTGAGGAAAACTGAGGTGAAGATAGGAGAAACTGTGACCACAACCTTTTGATCCACTTTGTATGTGGTGTCCAAAGATTAGAGAACCACAAATGTTTAATACTTGTTCAAAAAAAGAAGAGGGATAAAACTGCTAACTCCAGTATATTCAGGTTAATATCTACAGTAGGAAATCTACTAGAGACAAGAACTAAGGACAACATTAAATCTCAGTTGAAACGTGTAGGTTAATAAGAGATAGCCAGCAGTGATTTGTTAGTGACAAATTATGACTCACTAACTGGACTTTGAGACATTGAGTAAGAACCACATATCAGACTTACTCAGAAATAGAAGTGTATGATATTAAAGGGTTTGAGAATGTAATTGTTTTGGGGATTGGAGGTAGATGGTAGTGGGGAAATGAATGCTTTACTGACCAGCAGGATGCCACGTGTTGTTATTGGACAGTTGCTTTTTTGTTATGTTTAAATAACCTGAACTTGGATATTGTGAGTAACATTATGAAGTTTGCACTTAACACAACACTTGGAAATGTGATAAGTAATAATCAAGTTAGCAGCAGACTTCAAGCGTACACAAAGAAACAACATGGAGTGACAACATGATCCAAATGATACTATTTTGAGGAAGCTGCAAGGCCAGACAGGTCAGAGTTATAAACTGGTTAAGAAAGAGTATGTTGTAAGTAAGAACATTGAGTACAAAAACCAGAATGAATGTTAAACCTTTACAAATCATTGCTTAGGCCTCAGCTGGGCTAGAGAAACTGGCACATCTGCTTAGGAAACATGCCAATGCCATGGAGAGAGTATAGAGGAGATTTATCTGAAAAATTGCAAGGGCAAAGGACTTTAGTTATGTGGAGAGTTTGGAGAAGCTTGGATTATTCTGCTAAGAGGAGAGGATGTCAGGAGAAGACCTAATAGAGGTATTCATAATAATCAAGTGTTTTTCAAATAGGGATGATCTGTTTCCTCTGTAACTGAGTCAGTCGGGCGGAAATTTAAAAATCAGCAAAGCAATTAGAAGGGAAAACAGGAATTATTCCACACTGAGGGTTGTTGTGATCTGTAATGCATGACCCAAAGAGTGATAGAATCAGATTCCATAGGAATCTTTAAATGACCATTGGATATATATATTTAAATAACTTATTTGTATTTGGGGAGAAAACAAGGTGTGAACTGAATTGGTCAACACTTTCAAAGAGGCACATTGAGCTATGTGACCTCCTCCAGTGCCATAAAATTGTGTGATTCGACTATAACCAGCAAGCATATTGTTCACATTTCGATAATTGATAAGCACTCTATCTGTTGTGTTCTGAAATTTTCTAGCTCTGAGCATGCAGCTTTTTCGTATAGCTCATCTAAAGAAGAGGTGATTAGACAGAAACAGACAGGATTAGACAGGCAGGAGATTGTCATAGGAGAAGCAATCACTTCGATTTTTAAAGAGAAAGCTTTGAATGCTTTTGCTATGTCTTAGTGGCTAAATGTTTGGACCCAAGCAGGGGTGGGTGTGAGATTTTGCTTTGCCGACCAATGTGCTGATTCCCCAGCTCCATCCCAAAGCCGGACCATTTTGTTGGAGGAAGGATGGGTAGTGGTGAACGGGTTAAACCTATCAAAGGTTAATTAAGGCCTATTGTTAGAGGCTAACTGCCATATTCCTTTTACCTGGGCCTCCCAACCAAGGAAACAACACTCTTGAATCAAGTCCGTCCAGCCATGTGAAAGCTTTAAATGTTTCAATGAGATCCTCTCTTATTGTTTGAAACTCCAGTGAATGCAGGCCCAGTCATACCAATATCTCCTCAAAAAAGAAACCATCTCAGACCTGCCAATCCAAGAATCAACCTGGTGAAACTTCGCTGTGCTCCCTTTATGGCAAGTCTTTATTTTCTTAGGTAAGGAGACCAAAACCACACAAAATACTCCAGATGTAGTCTCACCAAGCCCTGTGTAGCTGCAATAAGATTTTTTGCTCACTTATCTAACATAATGAATGACAGACTGGTGGGTACTTGCACCAGCCATACAAAATAACAACTAGAAAACTGAAGGGCTGCTAAGAGCATAGAAATGAAGTGTAACAGATCCCATTAACTCTTTTGATCACTTATTGTCATATTACAATGGATTAACTCACTAATAATTACAGCACCATTTATTCTAAAATAAAGGATATGGAGATGTATGAGTAAATGGAATCGGTGCGCAGGACAGCATACCAGGTACTATTGACTTGGCCAGACCCCCTCAAAACATTTCAAGAAGGTAGCCCAGACCCTAACTTTTCTAGTTGTTTTAAGCAGGTTTAAAGTGGATATTCCAGGAGTGATTCAGCTGTCCCAACCACACAGGTTTAAACAAAACAGAATTTATTTACAGGCTACTGAATGAAACATGAACAAAAGAGAACTGAATTTTGAATAACTTAACCTAACTGAAAACCCAACAGATCATCCCACCTTAATGATGCTGTTCCAAATACTTGCAACATCCCCATAAACACCCCCTTGGCAAAAACAATAATAACAAACACAGATTCTTAGCAGAGAGAGATTGCAGAGAGAGGGAGAGGATCAGCATGGAGCTGTTTCTTTGGCCAGCAGCCTCAAACAGATTGCTTGCTAAAACCAAACAAAACAAAAACCTAAATTGGGAGAACTGGCCACTCCTCTTTCATTGTATAAATGTTTTTTTGAAAAAAAGCTTTAAGGCAGGCTTCAGACATATCGGAATCTCTGCCTTTATGACCCCTCTCAAAAAAAAGGACAGAAAAACCTTGTTAAAGGAGCAGCATCATCCCATAGGAGCAATGCCGGGCACACCTAAAACAATCATTGCTGCTAGATCGACATGCATGCCAATCAGCATCTCACAGACATAACTAAGCAGTCATACACCCAGCAGTTAAGTTTAAATTTCTGCAGTCCTGCACATTCATTTGAAAGAGCAATGGGTAATTGTACATTATGCACTATGTATTCTGCACTTTGATTAAAAAAAACAAAGGCATTGACAGGGAAGATATGAGGTATTTGTGGTCAGGTAGCCATAAGTGTGCCAGTGGAAGAGGTGAAATTGTGGCATGTGTTTTCCTGGGGATGAACAATGGGTGGTAGAGATTAGATGTATTATTGATGCTGATAGTACATGGTTGCTGAGAATGTAAGGATTGGTATTGGCTTCACATGAAGCATATTTATTTCAATATTTCAATGTAGTTAGAAAATACATTTTTGGCAGATATTTGCTGTTAATGTGTTTCTGTTCCGTTAATAATATGTAATTTCTTAACAAGTCAATGTTCCAAACTGCAGGACCAAATATCACCTGTGAATAAGATGAATAAAAATTACAGAACTGATCATTTGGAGGCATTGTTTTCCATTTAGTTACTGAAGCTCTCAGCCAGTCGTTCTGCACATCAGGTGTTAGAGTAGATAGGTAGTTATCCAATTAGTTAAATGTGAAAATGTCTGTCATTTTACTCATCAAGAGAAAGCTTCTTGTAATTTCTTAGATCTGTCAACTCAGACATGGAAATTAATGTGGTGACTCTCAAAATAGTGGTTGATTGAGAATATATTTGCACTTGGATAATTTTTATGGTTTGACAATATTGATCAACTTTTACATGCAAAGGAAATTAATCAGTGCTAGCCTTAAATACAGTGTTCAGCCTATGAAAGATAACAATTGCTTGAAAGCTATACTGTATTTTTTCCCCATCTTTGAGCATCAATTCTATGCTTCCTATTTCACACTTTTGCAAATAATAGGAGGAATTTGTTATATCACTGTCTTTATGCCTATCTGTGAACACTTGTACTTGTCACAACAAGAACTTTAAAAGCCCCATTATTACAGATTCAGAAATCTTTCAACAAGAACTCCCGTAGGCAAACGATCAGTTCATTTTTAACACAATTTGTTGAGATTTGAACTTAGAATGAATTTCTGTAATAAACACTAACATATTACCTTAAAAGGTAAACTATGTATTGGCTTGTCGACACATAACTTCTAAGATTTTTATCATCTGCATTTTTCCATTTCCTGCAAAATCACGCACTGAATAAGATGACTACCTCTTGTGTGGTTAAAGAATGAACCACTTAATGCCAGTTGAGAGCATACTCTAACTAAGAACAAGACTTATTCCCTAATCATGGACTAGTAGCATTATGAATAAATAGAATCGAATAAAAACCAGCATGACCCCAGAACAGAAAATGAGACCAAAGTTTATCTGCCGTTACTCATAAAATTCCATGTGAAGAGAAGCAGTGAGAAGCAAACAATGTAGCTACAGGCAAATATAGAGAAGTTTGGTCAGTGAGTAGTGTCATCAAGTGGAGAACATTGTGGTAAAGTGTGAAGTTATCCACTTGTGATGATGCTGCTCCTTTAATGAGGTTATGTTGTCCTTGGTTTTCTTTCAGAGAGTTCATAAAAGATACAGACTCTGAAAAGTCTAAGATGAAGGGTCAATGGCTTTTAAGTTAAAAAAAAACATTTGTCCAATGAAAAGGGAGTGGCCAGTTCTCCCAGCTCAGCTTTTCTAGAGTTTGGACACAGTAAGGTCTGCAGACGGTGGAGATCAGAGTTGAGACTGTATAGCTGGAAAAGTACAGCAGGTCAGGCAGCATCTGAGGAGCAGGAAAATCGACGTTTTGGGCCAGAGCCTTTCATCAGGAAACTGGAGTTTGGTTAGAGCAGTTGATCTTCCGTAATTACACCGGCACCACTCCCCACCTCTTCCTCCGCTACATTGATGACTGCATTGGCGTCACCTTGTGCTCCCGCGAGGAGGTTGAGCAATTCATCAACTTCACCAACACATTCCACCCTGACCTTAAATTTACCTGGACCATTTCTGACACCTCCCTCCCCTTCCTGGACCTCTCCATCTCCATTAATGACGACCGACTTGACACCGACATTTTTTACAAACCCACCGACTCCCACAGCTACCTGGATTACACCTCTTCCCACCCTACCTCTTGCAAAAATGCCATTCCGTATTCCCAAATCCTCCGCCTCTGCCGGATCTGCTGCCAGGAGGACCAGTTCCACCACAGAACACACCAGATGGCCTCCTTCTTTAGAGACCACATGGTTAAAGATGCCCTCCTACGCATCTCATCTACATCCTGCACCTCCGCCCTCAGACCCCAGCCCTCCAACCGTAACAAGGACAGAACGCCCCTGGTGCTCACCTTCCACCCTACCAACCTTTGCATAAACCAAATCATCCGCCGACATTTCCGCCACCTCCAAACAGACCTCACCACCAGGGATATATTTCCCTCCCCACCCCTTTCCGCCTTCCGCAAAGACCGTTCCCTCCGCGATTACCTGGTCAGGTCCACGCCCCCAAACAACCCACCCTCCAATCCTGGCACTTTCCCCTGCCACCGCAGGAACTGTAAAACCTGCGCCCACACCTCCTCCCTCACCTCTATCCAAGGCCCTAAAGGAGCCTTCCACATCCATCAAAGTTTTACTTGCACATCCACCAATATCATTTATTGTATCCGTTGCTCCCGATGCGGTCTCCTCTACATTGGGGAGACTGGGCGCCTACTAGCAGAGCGCTTTAGGGAACATCTCCGGGACACCCGCACCGATCAACAACACCGCCCCGTGGCCCAACATTTCAACTCCCCCTCCCACTCTGCCGAGGACATGGAGATCCTGGGCCTCCTTCACCGCCGCTTCCTCACCACCAGACGCCTGGAGGAAGAACGCCTCATCTTCCGCCTCAGAACACTTCAACCCCAGGGCATCAATGTGGACTTCAACAGTTTCCTCATTTCCCCTTCCCCCACCTCACCCTGGTTCCAAACTTCCAACTCAGCACTGACCCCATGACTTGTCTTCTTTTCCACCTATCCACTCCACCCTCTCCTCCCTGACCTATCACCTTTATCCCCTCCCCCACTCACCTATTGTACTTTATGCTACTTTCTCCTCACCCCCACCCTCCTCTAGTTTATCTCTCCACGCTTCAGGCTCACTGCCTTTATTCCTGATGAAGTGCTTTTGCCCGAAATGTCGATTTCGCTGCTCCTTGGATGCTGCCTGAACTGCTGTGCTCTTCCAGCACCACTAATCCAGAACCTTTAACATATTGTCTAGCTAACACCAATTGTTACAGTTAACCTGAGAATGCAACTTTAAAAAAATGTTTTGCGATTTACACATGAAACTATCATGGTATTTGAACAGATGAAAGACTCAACAGACAATCAAGGTATTTTTCAATGTATAATTTCAGTTATATCACTCTGTAAACTTTTGCTATAAATTCTGTGCCTTACAATTGTGTCCTCCACAACCACCTGATGAAGGAGCAGTGCTCTGAAAGCTAGTGTTTCCAATTAAACCTGTTGGACTATAACCTGGTGTTGTGTGATTTTTAACTATGAAAATTGGTGGTAAATTGGGAGGAGGAAAGACTTAGATTGCTGGATGATGTAGGTGCCTGGTCAGATCGACTGAACACTGACAAATGGAATGTAATCCTGAAATGTATGAGGTGATGCAGTTTTGGAGGTCTAACAAGGCACTGGAGTACATGATAAATAGTTGGGCCCTAAAAAGAACAGAGGATCAGAGGGTACTTGTTGTCTACAGTTCCATGAAGGCAACCGAACGAGTGGATATGGTGGCTGAGAAGGGATATTGGATACTTGCTTTTATTAGGTGAAACATTGAATACAAGAACAGGGAACTGGTGATGGAACAGTAGAAAATCTTAGTTAGGACATAACGAGAGTACCGTGCGGAGTTCTGGTCAGCGCACTACAACAAACACAAGAAAGGATGCAAAGGAGATTTGCCTACCTGGGCTGGGTTCTTTCAGCTCTGAAGCAAGATTAGATAGGTTGGCGTTATTTTCCTTGCAGCAGAGAAGGCTGAGGGGGAACCTGAGAGGTGAGACTTACCAAACTATGAAAAGCATGGATCGGGAAGATAGGAACTAACATTACCCTTTAGTAGAAAGATGATCAGCAGGCACCATAGATTTAGGATAAGGGACAGGAGGCTTAGAAGAGATTTAAGTAAGAATTCTATTTCACCGAGAGAATAGTGAGTTTCTGAAACTCATTGCCTGAATGGGTGGTAGAGGCAGGAACCATCTTATAATATTTAAGAAATGTTTAGATGAATATTTGACACATCAAAGCATGCAAGTATACAGACAAGAACTTGAAAATCTAAATAAAATACAAAGTGCTTGATAACAGCATAGACATGATGGCCTAAGGGCTTATTTTTGTGCTGAACTCAATTACAGGTACTCTATGATTCTATGAAAAAGCATCTTATTTGATTTGTACCCCATCAGTCACCTTCAACAATCACTTCCTTCATCACTTTTGCGAATTCAGATAAATAGTGACAATGCTGTGTGACGTTTAGCTACCTAGCACAAAACAGACTGCATTTCTTCTCAAGGAAATGGTTCTTAGGCACCTTAAGCTGTGCTGGATACTTGGGAATGGCATTCTAGGGATCCAGAATTTAGCTTTGGAGATGCCTTGGCCACTGCTCTTTTCAAATAGCTATGAGTCATTGCTTCTGCTGTGGATGAAGCCACAGACTGCAAGGAGGATGAGTGAACTGATCACAGCAGAGTATTGTGTGTGTGTGTGTGTGTGGTGGGGGGTAGAGGTTGTTGTTGGGGGGGATAGAGGTTGTACAGGAGGGAAATAAGAAATAAAGTTAAAATAGGGGATAGCATAGACAGAGGAATAGATACAGTTCTCTGCAGGAAAGACAGATGGTCCCAAAAGTTGTATTGCCAACCTGGTGGCTAAACTAAAGATGTTTCTTCTGAGCTGGAGTGGAAACAGAAGTGGGAGATGAAGGATCAAGTTATTGTGGTCCACATAGGTACCAACATCATAGGAATGGCAATGAAAACGGTTCTGCTGAGGAGTTACAAGCAACTCAGGGCTAAATTAAAAGGCAGAACCACAATGGTAATAATCTCCAAACTAGGCAAAAGTGAGGGCTGCAGATGCTGGAAAGCAGAGTCTGGATTAGAGTGGTGCAGGAATGGGCCTGATGAAAGGTTTTTGCCCGAAACGTCGATTTTCCTGCTCCTCGGATGCTCCCTGACCTGCTGTGCTTTTCCAGCACCACTCTAATTCATAATCTCCAAACTACCTGAGCCACATGCAAGTTAGCATCAGGTAAATAAAGTTAGAGAGATAAATGCATGGCTCACAGATTTATGTGGGAGAAATGAATTCTGATTCATGGAGCACTGGCACCAGTACTGGGGAATGCAGGCTGCAACTATACAAAACGCTGGTGTGGCCACACTTGGAATATTGTGTACAATTCTGGTCCCTATATTTCGGGAAGGATATGGAAGCATTGGAAAAGGTGCAGAGGAGATTTACCAGGATGTTGTCTGGTCTGGAGGGAAGGTCTTATGAGGAAAGGCTGAGAGACTTGGACCTGTTCTCATTGACAGGAAGAAAGGTGAAGAGGGAATTTGATAGAGACATACAAGATGATCAGAGGATTAGATAAGGTAGACAGTGAAAGTCTTTCTCCTAGGATGATGATGTCAGCATGTACGAGGGGGCATAACTACAAATTGAGGGGTGATAGTTTTAAGACAGATGTCAGAGGCAGGTTCTTTATGCAGAGAGTGGTAAGGGCGTGGAATGCCCTACCTGCTAATGTAATCAACTCAGCCACATTAGGGAGATTTAAACAATCCTTAGATAAGCACATAGATGATTTTGGGATAGTGTAGGGGGCCGAGCTGGGAGTAGTTCACAGGTCGGGCGCAACATCATGGGCCGAGGGCCTATTCTGTGCTATATTGTTCTATGCTCTATGAGACATGTTGGAAATCTGAAACAAAAGCAGAAATTTCTGGAGAAACTTAGCAGATCTGGCAAGATGTGTGGAGAGAAAGCAGAGTTCTGAAGAAGAATCACTAGACCCGAAACATTAACTCTGCATTCTCTCCCCAAATGCTGCCAGACCTGCTGAGTTTCTCAAGAACTTCCAGTGTTTATTTCATTTGACCATACTGGAACCAGTGCCCTGGCAGATTGTATAACTAGGGTTGGAGATAGGACTTTGAACTAATGAGTGGTGGAGAGAGTTCAACTGAAGAGAAGTTTGAAAAATTCAAAAAGAGAGAAAGCAAAGAAGCAGGACAGTGAAGAGGTGAACTATAATTAAATTGTGACAGGTGAGGCAGACAAGCGATTAGCACTGCTCCCTCACAGTGCCAGGGACCAAGGTTCGATTCCAGCCTCAGTGGACTGTTTTAGTGGAGTTTGCACAGTCTCCCAGTGTCTGGGTGGCTTTTCTCTGGTTGCTCCACTTTCTTCCCACAGGCCAAAGATGTGAAGGTTAGGTGGATTGGCCGTGTTAAATTACCCATAGTGTCCAGGAATGTGCAGGCTAGGTGGATTAGCCATGGAAAATGGAGGGTTACAAGGATAAGATGGGGGGGATGCTCTTCAGAGGGCCGGTGTGGACTCAATAGGCTGAATGCCCTACTTCCACACTCTGGGGATTCTATTTTAAAAATAAGCAGAAGAGTGCAACAGAAATTAGCACCAAAATAAGTAATAATGCTAAGAAGTCAAAGCTTAAGGCACTTTATCTGAATGCTTGCAGCATTTATAACAAGATAGGTGTGTTGATGCCACATATAGAAATTGATGAACATAAGTTGACAGCTGTTGGGATTGTGTGGTTACACTGTAACCCATACTGCAATCTCAGTATTTAAGGTATTGTATATTCTGGAAGCATAAGGAAAAGGAGACTGGGTAGCTTTGTTCATAAAATAAGGCATTAGTCCTGTGGTAAGTTGTGACTTAAGAGCAATAGATCATGATCTGGAATTAGTTTGGGTGGAAATAAGTAATGGTGAGGCATAGAAGTGATGAGTTGGAGTCATCTATAGGGCCCTGAAAAGTTGTTTCATTTAGGAGAAAGTATAACTTGGCAAATAATGGAGGTGTGTAATAAAGCACTGCAATTGTCATGGGTGATTTTAATCTGCATATTGACTAGATAATCAGGGGGGCAAGGTTATAATGGAAAATGAATTTGTAGAGTGCATCAGGTGTAGTTTTTTGCAGTAGCACTTTGTAGAACTCAGCTGGAAACAGATGATTTTAGCTCTAGAAATGCTCAATAAATGAGGCTTAATAAGGGACCTCTCAATTAAGGATCATCCCAGGGCAATGATCACAATGTGGTAGAATTTAAAATTCAGTTGGAGGAAGTGAGGACTGCAGATGCTGGAGATCAGAGTCAAGAGTGTGTTGCTGGAAAAGCACAGCAGGTCAGGCAGCATCCAAAGAGCAGGAGAATCGACATTTCGGGTATGAGCTCTCCAGCAGGAAACCATTCCTGATGAAGGGCTTATGCCTGAAATGTTAACTCTCCTGCTCCTCAGATGCTGCCAGACCTGCTGTGCTTTTCCAGCACCACACTCTCCACCCAAAACTTGAAATTAAGTTTGATGGAGAGCAACTCAGGTCTCAGACAAATGTCCTCAACTTTAATATGAGCAATTACAAAGGTATGAAGAAAGAGTTGTCTAAAAACATACTGGGAAAATAGACTAAGAGAAGGGTCAGGTGGCAGACATTTAAGCAGATATTTCATGACAATCAGCAAAAGTTTTTCCTGTCAAAGAGAAGGACCTGACAAGAAGGATGAACCGCCCATGCTTAACAAATGTGGTCAAAGAATATCCAATCAAAAAGGAAGACACACTTAATAATAGGCCAGAAGATAGGGAATTATGTTAGAAACCAGTAGTAGGTGACTAAAAAGATAATAAAGAGGGAAATTATTTACTTTGAAAGTATATTAGAATGAAATATAAAAAACAAACAGCAAGAGCTTCAATGGGTATATAGAAAGAAGGAGAGTAAGTAAAGTGAGTGTGGGACTCTTGGAGGATATGACTGGAGAATTAATAATGGGGAACTGAGAAGCGGTGTATAATTTAAACTAATAGTTTGCATTAGTCTCCATGAACTCTCTAGATATCCCAAGGTACAAATTATTTGACAAACTAATGGGATTAATGGTATGAATCCAAGGATTTTAAGTGAAGTAGTTGCAGAAATAATGGAGATATCAGTCAAAATTTTCCAGAGGGTTCTCGCTGATGTGGCATCTCTGTTCAAGAAAAAAGCGAGACAGAAAACAGGAAACTATGTACCGGTTAGCCTAACATCAGTCATTAGGAAAATACTAGGGTCCATTATTAAGGAAGAAGTAGCAGAACCTCTGGAAAAGCTTAGCATAATAAAACAGAATCGGCATGTTTTGTGTAAATAAATTTATGTTTGACAATTTTATCAGAGTTTTTGATGATATAATAAACAGAGTTGATCAATAGGAATTGGTAAATGTATGTGTTTGGGTTCCCAGAAGATATTCAATAAGATGCCACAGAAAAGGTTATTGCACAAGATAACAATTCATGGTATTAAGGGTAATGAGTAGAATGAATTGAGGATTGGTTAATACAAAAGATAGAGTCAGTATTTCAGGTTGAAACAATGTAACTAGTGGAGTGCCACAAGGATCAGTTCTAGGGTCTCAATTATTTACTGTCTATATAAAGACTTGTACGAAGGCACAGAGTATAATGTATCTTAATTTACTGATGTTACAAAAGCAGTCAAAGGGCATGTTATGATGAGGACATAAGGGATCAGCAAGAAGATATAAATATGTTGAGTGACTCGGCAAAAACTTGGTAAATGGCATTTATGGTCAGAATGTGTGAGGTCATGCCCTTTGGTAGGAAGAATCAAAGACAAACTTTTATTTAAATGGGGGGACACTCCTAAAAAGTATTGCTCAGAAAGATCTAGATGTTCTAGTGTAGGTAAAAAGTTAGCATGTAGGTTCAGCAAGTAATTAAGAAGGCAAATGGAATTTTGGCCTTTACTATTATGGGTTGGAGTTGGAAGTCTTGTAATAACTGCACAGTGTATTAGTAAGGCCACACCTAGAGTGGCGGCACGGTGGCACAGTGGTTAGCACTGCTGCCTCACAGCGCCAGAGACCCGGGTTCAATACCCGCCTCAGGCGACTGGCTGTGTGGAGTTTGCACGTTCTCCCCGTGTCTGCGTGGGTTTCCTCCGGGTGCTCCGGTTTCCTCCCACAGTCCAAAGATGTGCAGGTCAGGTGAATTGGCCATGCTAAATTGCCCGTAGTGTTAGGTAAGGGGTAGATGTAGATGTAGGGGTATGGGTGGGTTACGCTTCGGCGGGGTGGTGTGGACTTGTTGGGCCGAAGGGCCTGTTTCCACACTGTAAGTAATCTAATCTAGAGTATTGTGTACACTTTTGGTTTTTGTATGTGAGAAAGGTTGGCATTGGAGGTAGATCAAAAGATTCTTGGGATGATAGTGCTGACTTATCAAAAACATAAGAACATAAAAGCTAGATGCAACAGTAGGAAATTCAGCCCCAAGAGCCTGCTGCGCCATTCAATATGATCATGACTGATTTCATCTTAGCCTTGGCTCCACTTTCATGCCTTTTTTTCATGAGATGTGGATGTCACTAGCTAGGCCAGCACTTATTGCCCATCCCTAATTGCTCAGAGATCAATTAAGAGTCAAACACATTGCTGTGAGGCTGGAGTCACGTGTTCACCAGACCAGGTAAGCACAACAGACCTCCTTCTCTAAAGAACATTAGTGAACCAGATGGGTTTTTCCTGACAAATGGCAATAGTTTCATGGCCACCATCAGACTCTTATTTCCAAAGTATTTTTGAATTCAAATTCCACCATCTGTCATGGCAGGATTCAAATCCAGGACCCCAGGACATTACCTAGGTCTCTAGATTAATGGTCTACTGATAATACCACTACGCCATCATCTGTCCTGTACTCCAAACTGTTCAACCTGTTACTAATTAAAAATCTGTCCTTAAATTTGTTTAATGTCTGCACATATACCGCACTCTGGGGTAGTAAATTCCATAGATTTCCAATCCTTTGAAATATGTAATTTCTCCTTATCTCTGTTTTAAATCTGCTAACCTTCATCCTAGAAGTATGAGCCCAGCTATTCAAAATGACAGTACCAGCACAATAGGCCCATTGGCTCCAGGCTGGCTGCATTTATTTTTTTTCTCTACCTTTTTAATCTATTGTCCTTTCTTTTCCTTCTTCATCTTCCTGACATCGCAGAGAGGCTGGAGCAGTGTGACAGTCACCAGAGCAGGGACTCCTGGCTTTGTAGGCCCAATGGATGGACTCCTGGAATTAGCAGCAAGGTGTTGGCTGCAGCAATGGCTGAGTGGGGACTTCTTGTTGTGGTAGGCCTGGAACAAAGTCCTTGCAGAAACCTTGTATAAATTCTGGAGAGCCGTGTTGGGATCCTAGCTGATGAAGATGAACTCTGTTTAAGTACTTTCTTCTTATTCCTTTCTACCTCAAACCGGCACCAGATTGTGGTAACAGAACATTTTTCACTGTATCTCCCTAGATATAAGTGACAATAAAAAACATTAAACTAAACATTCTAGAGTGCCCCAAATGAGGAAACATCCTTTCTTCTTCTACTTTGTCAATTACCTTTAGTATCTTACCAACCTCAATTAGATCACCTCTCACTCTTCTAAAATTCAGAGAATATAGGCCTAAACTGTTCAATCTTTTTTCATAAGGAAATCCATTATCTCTGGAATCAATCTAGTGAACCTTCTTTGACCTACCTCTAATAAAATTACATCCCCCCTGCAAGTAAAGGAACTGAAATTGTAAACAATACTCCAGGTGGTCTCACTAATGCCTTGCACAGTTGCCCAACACTTCTCTGCTTTTATACTCTATTCCTTTTACAAGAAATACCAAAACCTGTTTCGGCTAAAAAGACCTTTTCTCATTTGAATTTAGAAGAATGCACAGTGATCTTACAAGATTATGAAAGACTTGAACGGATCAATATTGGGAGGGCATTTCCACGAATGGTGGAATCTCAAGCCTGCGGACTTAGTTTCAGAACTTGGGGGCACTCATTTGAAACTGTGATGCAAAGGAATTTCTTCTTTCAGAGGATAGTGAATGTCCAGAAATCTTTGCTCCAAAGAGTTGGGAAGGTTTGATCACTGACAGTATTTAAAGAGGAGGTGATAGCTTTTTGAAATACTTCAAGCTTTGTTTAACCACCACCTTATGAACCTTGATAAACTGGCCAAAAAAGTCCTGAAATACTGTATGACTGCGATTAGCCCAAGTAGTCTGTTAAGGATGCGAATGAGAAGGCTCTCTGCCAGTAAGTTTTATTTAAGGCAAAGTTTCATTATTATTTAAGTGATTTATGCTGTAAATAAAGTATAGCAATGATGTATATAGTCCCTCCATTACATTTCTATTACTTAGTGTTTTTATTCTGATTATGTGAACCCCTTCTCAATCGCAAAATTTGATCAACTGGCACACTGCTAGTCCCATAGATGCCAGTTAATAAAAACTTTGCTGTTTTAAAATGTTGAAGGCTATGAATAGTTGGCTTGAAAGAGGAGTTGAGGTCTTGGGTAGATAAGCCATGGTCTTGTTGAATGATGGAGCTGTCTTGAGGGACACAATGGTCTACTCCTCTCCTATTTCCTCTGTTCTTATGTTCTTATCATTGTAAGTTGCCCTTAACCACAATTTGCTTTCTCCAGATGTCTTCATTGCTGGACATCCTAATAATGAATACTGACCCAGAGGAACACATACAACAACAATTGATAACGAACTTTAGCCTTCACAGAGCTATTTTCTGTATAATTACAAGCCCTTTTTAATGAAGGTGTCTAACTAATTTTGTTTAATTTCCTTAATGATCCTCTTAATTTCATGATGCTCTGCATTATAATCTATCCTCAACTGCTTCAAACAATCTTCAAGCATTACTTCAAAAAGCATTTCATTTCACTTAATGAAGGCCTCCTTTTCAGTTAAATCAACAGCATTTTGGTTAGTAAATGTTCAGCTGCAGAACTTCATTTTAGCTTGTTTATGGCACGGGCCATAGCTGAGAATAAATTAATTATTACATCACGTGCTTTAGAGTTTGCCTTTTCATTCATCTCTGACTTTGCAGCCAGTAATACTTTTCTTGTAGATGAGAACTTGGGCACAATTTCTCATAGTTCCAAGATGATCAACAACCTATTTTAATGATCACCCATCGTTGCAAAGCGCCATGTTTGTCAAAGCGACTAAAATCTGCACATAGCAAGGAATCTATTTCTTGTTCAATGTCAGTATTCATTTTCTAGTTTTCAAGGGTGATAATAATTAGCATTTACAGAATTCATTGCAAAATGGAAGTGACATTGGTAGGAATATCTTTTGTCTGAAATATTGTTTTAATTCATGAAAGTGAGTGAGTGCAGGAAGTTGCACCATGTGGGAATTCATAGGGTGAAAAATGAAGAAACCACAAGAACCAAATGAGTGTGAGGTGTTGATGCTAGTGGGATAATCAATGAGTAGCGATGGTTCAGGAAAAAACTGCATTAAATTGGTTGTTCTTTATTTTCTTGTTAGAATAATTTAACTTTTGAAATAACTTTTATTTTTTGATTGATCAAATATCCAACATTACATAATTCATAAGTCAATTAGAATTATTGAATATTCTAAGTTATAAATTTGTTGTTTAAGCTAGTTAAAGGTAAGTCCATAAGACATAGGAGCAGAAGTAGGCATTTGGCTCATCAAGTCTGTTCATTCAATGAGATCATGTTGATCTGATAATTCTCAACTCCACTTTCCTGCTTTATCCCAATAATCCCTATTTCTCTTACTGATCAGAAATAAGTCTGTCTTAGCCTTGAATATACTTTGACTCACTCTTGATAGCCCTCTGTGGTGAAGAATTTCACAGTTTCACTATTCCTCTAAGATAAGCTCCTTCTCATTTCTGTCAAATTGGGTAACCCCTTATTCTCAGATTATGTCATCTTGTCTTAGACTGTCTCACAAGGGAAAACCATTTTTGAATATCCAGCCTACTAAGCCACCTCAAAATCTCATTTGATTCAATAAGGTTTCCTCTCTCATTCTTCTAATTTCCAAAGCATACAGGCCCAACTCACTCAAACTCTCCTCGTAAGAAAAACCTGGGATCAGCTGAGTGAACTTAGAACGTAGAACAGGGAACAGTACAGCACAGTACAGGCCCTTCGGCCCATGATGATGTGCCGAGCATTTACCTTAATCTAAGATCAACCTAACCTCCACACCCGTCAATCTACTGCCATCCATGTGCTTGTCTAGTAGTCGCTTAAATGTCCCTAATGTCGCTGACTCTACTACCATCACTGGCAGTGCATTCCACACAGCCACCATTCTTTGCATAAAAAGCCTACCTCTGACATCTCCCCGTACCTTCCTCCAATGGCCTTAAAATTATGACCCCTCATGACAGCCTTTTCTGCCCTGGGGAAATGTCTCTGGCTATCTACTCTTTCTATACCTCTCATTACCTTGTACACCTCTATCCAATCACCTCTCTTCCTGCTTCGCTCCAGTGTGAAAAGCCCAAGCTCACTCAACCTCTCTTCATAGGTCATGCCCTCCAATCCAGGCAGCATCTTGGTAAATCTCTTCTGCATCCTCTCTAAGCATCTACATCCTTCATATAATGGGGTGACCAGAAATGGACACAATATTCCAAGTGTGGTCTCACAAGGGTTTTATAGAGCTGCAGCAAACCTCGCAGCTCTTAAACTCAATCCCACTGTTAATGAAAGTTAAAACACCATACACCTTTTTAACAACCCTATCAACTTGAGTGGCAACTTTGAGGGATCTATGTAGGTGGACCCCAATATCCCACTGTTCCTCCACACTGTCAAGAATCCTTCCTTTAATGCTGTATTCAGCATTCAAGTGCGACCTTCCAAAATGAATCACTTTGTATTTATCCAAGTTGAACTCCATCTGCCACTTCTCAGCCCAGCTCTACATCTTGTTATTGTCTTTTTGCAGCTGCAACAGCTCTCGATACTATCGAGAAAAAACTACAAAGAGCAGTGGCCTAAGAACAGATCCCTACAGAACACCACTGGTCACCGACCTCCAAGCGGAATACTTTCCATCCACTATTACTACCTGTCTTCTTTCGGCCAGCCAATTCTGTATGAAAAAAGCCAAATTTCCCTGTATCCCATACCTCCTAACTTTCTGAATGAACCTACCATGGGAACTTTATCAAATGCCTTACTGAAATCCATACACACTACATCCACTACTCTACCTTCATTAACTTGTCTCGTCACATCTCAAAGAACTCAGTAAGGCTTGTGAGGCATGATCTGCCGCTCACAAAGCCATGCTGACTATCTTTAATCAAACTATGTTTTTCCAAGTAGTTATATATCTGATCTCTCAGAATCCTTTCCAGTACCTTGCTTACCACTGATGTAAGACTGACTGGTCTGTAATTCACAGGGATTTCCCTGTTCCCTTTCTTGAACAGAGGAACAACATTTGCCTCCCTCCAATCATCTAGTACTACTCCCATGGAGAGTGAGGATGTAAATATCATCGACAGAAGCGCAGCAATCTCATTCCTCGCTTCCTGTAGTAACCTTGGATATATCTGGTTCAGCCCTGGGCACTTATTTATCTTGATGCTTCTCAGAATTTCTCGCACATCCATTTTCTTAAAAGCAATCTGTTCCAGCCTATTAACCTGGTCCACAATGTTCTCACTATCAACAAGGTCCCTCTCTCTAGTGAATACTGAAGCAAAAAACTCATTTAGGGCCTCCCCTACCTCTTCAGACTCCAGGCACAAGTTCCCTCCACTACCCCAGTTGGCCCTACCCTCTTTCTGATCATTCTCTTGTTCCTCACACAAGTGTAGAACACCTTTGGGGTTTCCCTAATCCTTCCAGCCAATGCTTTTTTGTGTCCCCTCCCAGCTCTCCCACCAGGAGTTCTGACACCTGGCTGGCCTCGTTGCCTAGCACCAAATCCAATAAGGCCTCCCCCCCAGTTACTGGATTAGTGGTGCTGGAAGAGCACAGCAGTTCAGGCAGCATCCAACGAGCAGCGAAATCGACGTTTCGGGCAAAAGCCCTTCATCAGGAATAAAGCTTTATTCCTGATGAAGGGCTTTTGCCCGAAACGTTGATTTCACTGCTCGTTGGATGCTGCCTGAACTGCTGTGCTCTTCCAGCACCACTAATCCAGTATTTGGTTTTCAGCATCTGCAGTCATTGTTTTTACCCTCTCCCCCAGTTGGCCTATCTACATATTGAGTCAGGAATCCTTCATGGGCACACCTGACAAAATCGGCTCCATACAGACCATCTGCATTAAGGAGGTTCCAATCAATATCGGGGAAGTTGAAGTCACCCATAACAACAACTCTGTTAACATCTGCACCTTTCCAAGATCTACAGTCCTATCTTTTCTTCCATCTCTCTGCTGATAGAAAACACCTAAATTACCTTCCTGGCAGCCCCCGGTCCTCGCTATCACCACTCCTGCTGCTGCTGCAGAATTGGAGGCCACTGATCCCATGAGGTAAGCTTTTAAAGGAGGAACTTACCTTCCCAGCAGCCCCCAGTCCTCACTCTCACCGCTCCTGCTGCTGGAGATGGGCCCCCTCAAATGTTAGTATATCTTTTCTTAGATTGGGGGACACAAAACTGTTCACAATATTCCAGCTGTGATCTGACTAATGTCTTGTATCTTTTTAGCAAGACTTCCCTACTTTGATACTCTATTTCCTTTGAAATAAAGGTGATCAGTCCATTAGCCTTCCTGATTACCTGCTGCTAGCCTTGCTTGTTACCTGCTGCTAGCCTGTTGTGTTTCATGCACAAGGACCCCCAAATATCCTGCAGCATTCCGCTCATCACTTCTTTCTGCCAAAGTGCATGAATTTTCATTTTCCCACATTCTTTTTCATCACTCAAGTTTTTGTCCACTCAGTCAACCTGCCCAAATCTATGTTTGTGTCACTGCTCACTATATGCTTTCTCATTTATTTGCAAACTTGGTGATATACATTCAGTTACCTCATCTGAGTAGTTCATATTTATTGTAAATAATTGCAGCCCAGATTTGATCCCTGTGGCAATCTAATAGCTTCAGTTTGCCATCCTCGAAGTAGCCCCTTTCTCCAAAAGTCTTCTATAAGTCAGCCAATCCTCTGTCCTTGTGAATATGCTACCCTCAGGAACCATGGAATTTTCACTTATTAAGTAGCCTAATGTGTAATACCTTATTGAACACCTTTTGGGAATTAACATACATTGCACCTACTAGTTTCCCTTTATCTATCCTGCTTAGTGCCTCCTCAAAAAATTCTAATAAATTTGACAGGCATAATTTCTCCTTTGTGAAGCCTTGCTGATTCTGCTGGATCATATATTTTTCTAAATGCTCTCGTATGACAGTCTTCATATTTCCTAATGACAGATATTCGACTTACTGGCCTAAGGTTATCTGTTTATTGTCTGTCCCTTTTTGAGTAAGTGTGTTATTGGCAGTTTGCCAATCCTGTGGGACTTCTGCAGAACCTAAGGATTTTTGAAAGACCAATACCAGTTCATTCACTTTCTCTGCAGCTACTTCCTTTAAAATCCTTGATGCAATCCATTAGTTTCAGGGACCTATCAGCCTTTAGCCCCATTAGCTTCCCTACTATTTTTTCTCCATTGCTAGTTATTGTATTTAATGACTTCCCCTTCTTTTAGCTGCTTGGCTACTTTTTATTTTAGAATGCTATTTATGTCATTTACCATGAAGACTGAATAAAGTATTTATTAATTTACTCTGCTATTTCCTTGGTCCCTGTTATTTATTTCAGCCTCATTCTGTAAGGGGCCTCTGTTCACTTCAGCTTGTCTTTTCTTTTTATACATTTAATGTCTATTTTTATATTATTTGCTAGTTTACTCATGTTTATTTTCTCCCTGTATTATTTTTTGGTCACCTTTTGTTAGCTTTTAAGACTTGACCAATCCTCTGGTTTGGCAATCTTGTTGGCAATATTTTATGTTGTTTCAATTTGATATTATTTTTAGCTTCCTCAGTTAACCATAATTCAAATTATTTGAGTTGCTCAAAGAGTATTTTAGAAAATTGACATTAGTATATCACATTGGAGAAAATAAGTCATAAGTTCTTTAAAAAAATACTTTTATAATCTCCTTGACCTGATATTTTGCCAAAACAAGAGACACTATGTCAATGTGAAAAATGGTGGATGAACCATCCTAAATGTGGCACTTTGTATTGTCATATTGATGGAATTGGGACCAAGCTGAAGTTCAGAGATAGCTGAGCATTGAAATGATCAGATGCCTCCAGTCAAACCAAACTTTGGCACCCTTCAGTATGCAGGGCAAAAGTGAGGACTGCAGATGCTGGAGGTTAGAGTCAAGATTAGAGTGGTGCTGGAAATACACAGCAGGTCAGGCAGCATCCGAGGAGCAGGAACATCGATGTTTAATCAGGAAAATCAATGTTTCGGGTAGGAGCCCTTTCTGATGAAACGTTGATTTTCCTGATCCTCGGATTCTGCCTGACCTGCTGTGCATTTCCAGCATCACTCTAATCTTGACTCTTCATTATGCAACCCGATGTGTGCAAAGCAGAACAGATCATATCAAAGGTATTGTTTGTACATTTTCTTGCAAAACTAGGATATCCATTTGGAGAAACATGGGTGGATCATGGAGAATGTCTATGGGGATGAGGGGTGTAAGGGGAATGTGAAGGAAGGCTGACTTTGGCTTTATTCCTTTTTTTATTAATCTTTCACACAACGCTGGTGTTCTGAGGAAGGCTCTGTCACAAATCTTGTTTATACCCAGTAGCTTTCACACTCACTCAGGCATCACCCAGCCTGACTTCCAAGGAACATTGCTACTCCCAAATGAAAATATGAAATTCTAGACTGATGTAGACTAGACTATATTTACAGTTATTAAACTTTTTAATGTAAAGTACATGATTTATCTATATATTAATCTAATATATTTTACAGCTTGAATTTTGAACTGGTGCCATATAGATTTTATTCTGTGTGTGTGATGGGTTTTAAAGTTGTGGTTCTGTTCGCCAAGCTGGGAATTTGTGTTGCAGACGTTTTGTCCCCTGTCTAGGTGACATCCTCAGTGCTTGGGAGCCTCCTGTGAAGTACTTCTGTGATGTTTCCTCCGGCATTTATAGTGATTTGTGTCTGCCGCTTCCAGTTGTCAGTTCCAGCTGTCTGCTGCAGTGGCCGGTATATTGGGTCCAGGTCGATGTGCTTAGTTGATTGAATCTGTGGGTGAGTGCCATGCCTCTAGGAATTCCCTGGCTGTTCTCTGTTTGGCTTGTCCTATAATAGTAGTGTTGTCCAAGTTTGAACTCATGTTGCTTGTCATCTGAGTGTGTGACTACTAAGGATAGCTGGTCGTGTCGTTTCGTGGCTAGTTGGTGTTCATGGATGCGGACCGTTAGCTGTCTTCCTGTTTGTCCTATGTAGTGTTTTGTGCAGTCCTTGCATGGGACTTTGTACACTACATTGGTTTTGCTTATGCTGGGTATCGGGTCCTTTGTCCTGGTGAGTTGTTGTCTGAGAGTGGCTGTTGGTTTGTGTGCTGTTATGAGTCCTAGTGGTCGCAGTAGTCTGGCTGTCAGTTCAGGAATGTTTTTGATGTATGGTAATGTGGCTAGTCCTTTGGATTGTGGCATGTCCTCATTCTGTTGTCTTTCCCTTAGGCATCTGTTGATGAAATTGCGGGAGTATACGTTTTTGGTGAATACATTGTATAGGTGTTCTTCTTCCTCTTTTTGCAGTTCTGGTGTACTGCAGTGTGTTGTGGCCCTTTTGAACAGTGTCTTGATGCAACTTCTTTTGTGCGTGTTGGGGTGGTTGCTTTCGTAGTTCAGGACTTGGTCTGTGTGTGTGGCTTTCCTGTATACCTTTGTGGTGAATTCTCCATTCGGTGTTCTCTGTACCATCACGTCTAGGAATGGGAGTTGGTTGTCTTTTTCTTCCTCTCTAGTGAATCGGATTCCTGTGAGTGTAACGTTGATGATCCGGTGTGTGTTCTCTATTTCTGTGTTTTTAATGATTACAAAGGTATCATCTACATATCTGACCCAGAGTTTGGGTT
Source organism: Chiloscyllium punctatum (assembly GCF_047496795.1). Lineage (NCBI taxonomy): Eukaryota > Metazoa > Chordata > Chondrichthyes > Orectolobiformes > Hemiscylliidae > Chiloscyllium > Chiloscyllium punctatum. The sequence continues at coordinate 58,001,426 of NC_092748.1, read as the reverse complement.
GAATTTGCGGTAAGACTGTTTGTTCTAACCTTTGTATTACCGCTTCTGCTATGAGTCCAGAAATGGGTGAGCCCATGGGTGTGCCGTTGATTTGTTAATATATTTGGTTGTTGAATGTGAAGTGTGTTGTGAGGCACAGGTCCAGTAGTTTGAGTATGCTGTCTTTGTTGATAGGTTCAACGTCTTGTTGTCTGTTCTGTATGTCCAGCAGGTTGGCTATTGTTTCTCTGGCTAGGGTTTTGTCGATAGAGGTGAACAGTGCCATTACATCAAATGAGACCATAGTTTCTTCCTTGTCTATGTGCATATTTCTGATGATGTCCAAGAATTCCTGTGTTGATTGTATAGAGTGTCTGGATCCACTGATCAGGTGTTTCAGTTTCTGCTGTAGTTGTTTAGCCAGTTTGTGTGATGGTGTCCCTGGTAGTTATACTATGGATCTGAGTGGGATGTCTGGTTTGTGCACTTTAGGTAGTCCATAGAATCTGGGGGTGTTGTTGCTTTCAGGTTTCATTCTCTGTAGGTCAGACCTGGTTATCTGTCCGTTTTTTTGTAGGTTCCTCAGTGTGTTGTTTATCCTATTGGTGAGCTCTAGGGTGGCATCAAACTCCGTCTTTTGGCAGGTGTTGGTTTCTGCAAGTAGTTGTGCTTTTTGGTTGTACTCTGCTTTGTCCAGGATGACCGTCATTCTGCTTTGTCTGCTGGTAGTATGATTATGTTCTTAACGTTTCTTAGAGCTTTTAGTGCTTCCCTCTCCTTGGTGTTGAGGTTATGTGTTTGTCTTTTCTTTGTTATCAGGGGTACGATACTTTGTCTCACTGTTTATTGTGTCTCGTCTGTCAGTCCATTGTTTCTGAGTGTGCATTCTAGTGCTGCTAGGAAGTCTGCTGTCTTGTGGCACTCATCCACAGATTCAATCAATAAGCACATCGACCTGGGCCCAATATACCGGCCACTACAGCGGACAGCTGGAACTGACAACCGGAAGTGGCAGATACAAATCACTATAAATGCCGGAGGAAACATCACAAAAGCGCTTCACAGGAGGCTCCCAAGCACTGAGGATGTCACCTGGACAGGGGATGAAACGTCTACAACACAAATTCCCAGCTCGGCGAACAGAACCACAACAACGAGCACCTGAGCTACAAATCTTCTCCCAAACTTTGAACACCTACGGATGGGTTTTAACTTCTCAGCATTTTTGGAACTTTTTTTAAAAGAACAGAATAAGAGTGATAGTTTCTACTATATTAATAGGAATTTGTTTGCAATGGAAGAGTTTAACAAACAGAGAGAATAAAAGTTGATTGTAGTTCGAAGAATCAGGGATCGTTGTTCCAGTTCTCAAGCATCCTGTTTAAATAAGGTAGATGTTTGAACTAGTTCTCCTGGAACAAGGTAAGACTAGAAATAGGTTACCTCAATGAAAAGGCTTTCAGATTGCACGTTCCAAACAAAAAGCTTTGATTAAAACCCTGAAACTCTTACATGATGCTGTAGAATTCCAAGGTCAGTTGTGTGAATACTCAAGGAAGAGACTATCAAATTTTCAAAACCAAAAATTAAAAGTAAGTTAAGTTAAATCTATAGATGTGATTGAAAGGGAATTGTCTCTGATATTTGAGAACTATAAAGTTTATTGTTTGCGTATGGAATGTTGTATTTTACTGAGTCTTTCAAGTCTTTCAAATTTATGTCATATGTAAGTTCCTTGATTTATTCTATTTTATCTTCCTTAATGTAATAAAGTTCTGTTTTATTGTTAAAACCATTTCTCAACAGCGTGTGTTTGTGCTTCTGTGAAATGCAATCTGGATAATTAAAAATAAGTGATCTATCAAGCTAGATTTTAGACTGGGCTCTAACTGATCCAGCAATAACAATTGATGGAGTCATAACAAGGATAGAATGATGCAACACAGAAGGAGATTATTTGGTCTGCCAGCCTGTAACAAAGCCATTCAATGAACTCTATTCCCCTGCTCCCTCCTTAGTCTTGTATTTCTTTCTTTTCAAATATGTGCCTTTTCTTTAGTCTGCTACTATGACATTTTTCAGACAGTACACTCCAGATCACAACAGCTCATTGTGTAATGAATTCACCTGTCATTTATTTGCCAATCACCTTAAATCTGAAGCTTCTGATTACGTGGTCCTTCTGCTACTAAAAAATGTTTCTCTTTATTTTCCTAGTGAAAACCATTCGTGACTTTGAACACCTCGATCATACCTTCTCCTAAACATGCCCGAGGGTATGGAGTCCAAAACTGGAGGGCGTAGGTTTAAGGTGAGAGAGGGAAAACATTTAAAAGGGACCTAAAGGACAATTTTTTCATACAGAAGGTAGTGCATGTATGGAATGAGCTGCCAGAGGAGGTGGTGGAGGCTTGTACAATTACAACATTTAAAATGTATCTGGATGGGTATATGAATAGGAAGGGTTTAGAGGATTGTAGGCCAAATGCTGGCAAATGGGACCAGATATTTTTAGGATGTCTGGTCAACAAGGTCGAGTTGGACTGAAGGGTCTGTTTCCGTGCTGTGCATCTGAATGAGTCAGTAACCCTTCACCTTGGAACTATTCTGTTCAACCTTGTCTGCACCATCTCCATCACTTGACATATTTTCTAAAGTGTCATGTTTCATTTGAACCCAATACTCTAGTTTGTCTAACCAGTGTTATACAGAGGTCCAATTGCCTGAAAATTGAAAGATAAGAGAGGTGCTTTTTGTATAATTGTCTCACTATTACGAGAGATATGAATTCATGAATAGAATTAACAAGAGCAAACTAGTTGTTTACATTAAATAGTATTGTTTTTATAAATAATCGGAATGTTTCGCAATTCTCAATGAGTTCAAATTTAACAAATTATCCTATTTAAATGGAGCTTGCGTCAGCTTGTGTTGAAGTTTCACTTCAGCTTACCCAAAATTCCATACACAAAAAAAAATCCAATCAAGCCTGGAAGTCATACGATCAGTTTTACTTTCTAACCCCAACAATGAACAAGGTTTCATTGTCACTTAAGTCTCTCAAAATTTATTATTAATTGTGATGTTGATCTGATCATATTTTTCACATACACAAGTTTCACGTTTTCCATTTGAGGCACATTGCGTGAGGGCACGTTTTGACCCTGACTTATGAATTCAGGTGATTAATATGGGAATTATCATGTCGGAGCTGTAGAGATGTCAGATATGTTGTCATATTTAAGGTGAATATAGGACTGAATGATAGCTTCTTTATTTTAAAGTGAGGTTGTGTTTGGTACAGCAGGTTAAAGCTATGCAGGATACACAAGTTGGAACTTACCAGAGAGCTGCTGACTCAGAAATGCCTGAATGGAGTTCTTGGTAAACATGCTGAGATAGTCATGTGCTTCAGAAGCAGCATTTCATTACTGCCTTTCAGAACTCTCTTGTAAAACTCCATTTCCATTGGACCAACAGATAACTCTTCCCTTGACTCACATTTTCTTTTTTGAAATAAAATAGGTAAGGCTGAAATTTGAAGAATAAATGCTTCAAGTTAACTTCCAGCTATTGCATTGATCTTTAAATCATTTGCATGTTGTTACAGACAATTCAAACATTCTCAGAGAGGAATTCCTTCCTGTTTATGTAGTTTAGGGTTGTCTATAGGAATTCAGAAGGTAATGGGATTGCCATCATTGTTACTCACAGCTTTAGGAAAATCAACACAACTGTAAAATAGTGATAGCTAGTTTGATAAATTCTCAGCTTTTCTGTCAGATTATTTTTAACTTCCTGACTAAAGTGTATCCTTATTGCAGACTGACTGACAGTACAGAGATCATCTGTGGCCTCTCAAATTAGCCAGAACCATTATTGCCACAGAGTAGCTTGAGCAGATAACATTTGTTAAAGGTTCTCATGCAGTTCGATTGAAAAGCTCACCCACTTTGTCATTGACAAAACACATTCTTCCAATAAACATTTCCTCAATGAAGTCTTCCTATATCCAACGTTCCTCATTCAAAGTGATATGGTGTAATATCTTACATTGTTCATCCTACCTAAATGCAACACTCTCTCTAATACTTGTAGCTCCTGCACTGATCCCTCCATGATAATGGAATAAAGTACATGCATACTGTTTGTTTGCAGTGGAGGCTGGAATTATCTCGATCTCCCATGTCTTAAAGTAAACAAATTAAAAGACAAAATGTCAAAAACAAAGTCCATTCCAACTAGTCATTAGCTGTAGCAACCACTTAACAAATTCTCTACACTGTTCAGTAAACTTGATTCCACTAATGTTCATAATAGCAGTTGTGTCTTATCCTTATCATTTCAACCCGAGTGTATAACAGATATAATTCAGTCAGCAGTGCTATTGGCCTTCACCACCTTAAAGAATGATGTATTTGACATACAGACCTTGGAAAAGGGTAAATCATGTTTGAAAACTAGGGAATCAATGAAGATGGTTTACATCCAAACTTCCTGTCCAAGAAACAAAGAGCTAGAGAGTCTTTATAGTTAAGAAGGATGCCACTTGGCTTATCAACTTCTACAGAACAAACTCATCTCATCTCTCTAAGCCAATCTAGTCAGACCCATTCTCTCCATTAGGCAAAAGTGAGGACTGCAGATGCTGGAAACCAGAGTTTAGATCAGAGTGGTGCTGGAAAAGCACAACAGGTCAGGCAGCATCCGAGGTGCAGGAAAATTGACATTTTGGGCAAAAGCCCTTCATCAGGAATAGATTCCTGATTCTATTCCTGATGAAGGGCTTTTGCCCAAAATGTCAATTTTCCTGCTCCTCAGATGCTGCCTGACCTGCTGTGCTTTTCCAGCACCACTCTGATCTAAACTCCCATTCTCTCCATTATCCCTACAGGCCAAAGTCTTCTAACCAACCCACCCTGGTACTCATCCCTATCACGCCACACATGCTGTGTTTGCCAGGTCAAAAGACCTGGCTCTTTTCTACCCTAGTTCTGCTGAGCTAAAGTTCTTTTGACTTAGGCAATCTTTACCAAGGCAGGTCCAGCAAGTCATGACATTTCATGATTTGAGCTACGTGTTTAATTGCAAAAATCCAGCCCAGTGGACTATGATGATCAGTTTCCCCAGTTAACTATCAATAGTTACAGTTGGGTAACCTGTCACCCAAGCAACTCAGATTCTCATTTGAATTTTAAGTAAACTTAAAAGTTTCTTCATATCGCTGGGAAGATGGACTATCCATCAAATTGATACACATTTATTCATGCTGCTGTATTTCTATTCATTAACATTAATATGATACATCAGAGAAAATCAGCATCAGTTTCAATTGGTTCAAACTTGTACTTCGTGGATTCCTGACAAACTTCATCATGAATCTATCTTTTGACTGTAATTATGCACTGGAACAATTATCCAGCTGCACAGAAACCAGCATGAAAATTGCCTAAGCTTTTCGTAAGCTTACATTATCAATAATAATTTTTAAGTAGTTTAGAAAAAAGGGTTTGACAGTATTATGCAACAAAGGTCACAGCCATTGTGCTGAGATTAAAAAGATAATACCCTGTCTGTGATACTTTAATACTGACTTGCTGCTGTACAATCAATGGCAATCTTGTGCTGAGACCATTTTGTGCAGCAATGATAATTAAATTTTTACACAAGATTTGCATTGCGATAAATATTTCATACCAAATGATGGAATTGAGAATTTTGACCATTAATTATAGGATGAAGGGAGGAGAATGAACAGTGCAAATTCTGAATGGTGTAGTCTTTTCCTAAAAGTTGGCTTTGACTGGTATTTAACCTGTGTTTGTTGTTAAAGGTACATGAATGATTCTTTCTAAATCGTTCAATATATCAGTCAAAACGAAGTATGCTTATTTTTTCAGAAGAGTAGGACAGGAGATTATTAATTGACAAAGGGACACAATAATGGATCAGTGTTACAACTATGTGCAGACATTGAAGAGCATTGTAGAGGATACAAAGCAGTTGGCAGGGATCATGATGGAGCCTAATGCTAATCCTGTACTATAATTTGGGACAAAGTTTCAATAATTGCTGGATGGAATGAGTCCCCCATTGCTAGAAACAGCTGCATTCATCTCCCCATAAGGAAGGCCTTCACAATAGTATGCATCTTTAACTCGTGTAGTTATTGACTTAGGACCTTGGAAAATCATTTGGGATAAAAATAGAAAGCAGTTTTTGAGAGTTTTGAGGGCATTATTTTTCATTGCCACACGTGAAAATACAGCCTGAAGCAAAGTCTCCCAGGACACAGTTGCCCCCAGTTTCAAGTCATCCATTGCCATGATTCCCATTCCAGTACCCCTCAGGAAATACCTAGCCAGCACTTAAATAGGATTAAGGAACACCTAAGTAAGCACACAATGTTCAGAAGAAGGGAAAAATAGCCTACTTATGGCTATATTAAAAGCTTGGATACAAACTGATAATATTATGATGGGGTAAATGGCAATATTATGAACTGTGATAGGTTTTCTGGATGTGGGCTCTTTCTGTGAAAGAACTGTTCTCGGGCGCCTTGGAGAGGTCAAGCTATTAGGTGAACTCAAAATGAGTAGTAAATGATTTTGCTTTAATCCACTCATGCAAAGAGTTATTTTTTAATAAACTGATGTTAAATCTCTATTGCTACTGATCTCAGCTGTTCTTATGCCTTCAATATCTGTTGTGGCTTTTTCTGCAAAGCATAGTTTCACACTTCCTTCAGTTTTTACCTCAGCTGCATTTATCATAAGACTCTGTTGCAGACCATAACTCTGAAGAAAACAGCAAGCAACTACAATTAATGAAATTTTACAAAGAGTGCATTACTTAGCTCCTCCATAACAATGCTGATTGTGGAATTCTCCTTGAACTTGCCAGTGTTGTACTCTATAGTGATGGAATGACCCTCATTATATCTTTCCACAGCAATTATTGCAGTTATCTAGGCATGAGTTATCAAAAAAACAGTTGTCATTCTCCTTCAGGAATCAACCAGATACTTTATTATGAAAGATAACTGAACTATAGGAGTACCATAATATAAAAGAGTCAATGGCAGCTATCAGAAAATTGGCATGAAACATTACATAATATTGGTCAGATACCAATTGAATATTTAAGGAAATGCATTCTTTTGATTCCACTGGGTCAAGAAAAGAAGCAATTGGGCTCAGATGGGTGACTTTGTGCTCTGGGGAGGCCATCTTGTGACAAAGTATCTTCCTTATGTTGTCATGCGAGTGACATGATAATGTTGATGAATTCTGATGGCATGCAAAAGTGGACAGTTTAATGATGATTGTATTTGTAAAATTTCCTAATGTATCCTAATAAGAACCTCAAATAAAAATTCTTAAGTACTATTGTTAACATGACATGAACAACAAATTCTCCACTGGAGGTGATGAGTTGTAGCTCCGCTTATGGATGAGGCATTGCTTATCCAAAACACTTTTGTTGAAGGAAACACCCTTTAAACTATTGTTTGAGTAACATCCTGGAAGGAGCATCAAAGCCTGTATAGTCTTGGAACCAGGTGGATGTAATAGGTCTCATCGAAATCCTATGATATCTAACACTGCAAATCACCCAGTATCTTGCCCTGAAATCTGAATTCCAAGCAATCTTCAACTCTCTCTCTAATTCTAACTCAATTAATATAGTGTACAGAGTACTTTCCTTGAGAAAATCCAAGGCAAAGTGAGATGTAATGACTTTTTTAAAAAAACAGATTGCCACAGATGGTAGATGGAAGCAAGAAGAGACACTCCATTATGAATTCAAATCTAAATTCGGGATGCTACAGAAATAGCTAAGTTATCAATTGTTGTAGAAAACATAGAAATCTGCAAGAAAATAGAAGTACTTCTGTCATTTGTCGACAGCTGTACCCACTTATGCCTTTGTCTCCAGATGTGAGATAATCCTAATGGAAATTGTGGGATGCTGGATTAATGCTGTCATTATCTTATCAATTCCTTACATCTGTTGGTAAGAGGATCGGCCCTTTTTTGTACTGATTCTGACTTCCAGTGGAAGTTATAGCAGCAATAAAGAGCACAAAAGCTTTGTGGAACAAGTCCTAAATTGAAAGGAAATTGTAGACTCAAATCACGTATTACCCATTTATGTCTGAACCTATATAAACTTTATTGACATAATAGGTTGTTGATATTATTGATCCAGTTTGATGATGGATCAAATGTATTAGTATGTATCATGTGCTGAGTGATAATAGGTTGTCTTATCAATTTTTTCTGATGCACACTACTGATGATCATTTTTAAAAGAAAAATGGGTATCACAGAATCCTGAAACCCATTTTCATTTGTAGAACTGCTCATAAGGAAAATACAAGCAATAGAATACATGGCTAACAATAGATTATCATCAATTGTTTTGAAAACAGTTTCATGACAGCTGCTTCATTCTTGACACTTGTTCCTTCTCTACTGGGAAGCTGGTCCAATGCTTTTCCATTTATATTGGTGACCTGTTGAAAATAATCACGTAATGAGTGTAGCTTATTGAATACTTTAGCACTAGCATTGTATGGATATGTTGTTTCCATCTACATCTCATCCTCTTCAGCTGCTTCCTCAGAAGCTGCTGCCTTTGTATACTTATTTTAGGGTGGGAACAAAGTCTGCTTTTCAACATGTAGGTTAACGCACTGTGTCGACATTGAGCTAGCAAGATGAAAATTGAAAAGGCAAAGAGGAAAATGGATCAGTTCTTTAACATATGATTGTCAAGGTGTGATGTCAACTTATGTGGGGTCAAAACAAGTGGATAGTGTATTTCTGATTGACTATTGATAACATTAGAAATAGGTCCTTAGATTTCCAAAAAGTCAATGAATTGAATCCATTGACACAATGTTATGACGTATTGTATATTCTCATTGAATCGCTGTGGAGCAAAACTGCATAACTTGTAATGCCTTTGCCTCATTTTCTGACTTGGGGATTCAGAGGATATTTCTGTAAATGTGCAGACACAAATGATTAACTATAAGAGAAAGAAAAGTGACTATATGTTATTTGGTTATATATATCAATCATTTGATTATAATTCACAGAAAGGAAACTTATAATAGGTGTTCAAAAATTAATTGGGGACTGTTGATCCATGGTTTCCAATCTGTACATCATGATCGACTGGTTGATCACTAAATCTCTGACAGTCGCTTCCAATGTCAGCCTATCATTTGCCCATGCCAAACTCTGCTGTACAGTGAATGCAGTGCCAACACTCCCTCTAAGTAGGGCATGCATGCTGATTGTCATGTCATTCCATGACTTCCACTTCTGGAAGCCATAGCTGCGCAGGGAGTTCTGAGGTCCATACAGGAAAAAGAAAATTTACGGGGAATGCTGACCTGTCCTACACCCAATATCTGAGTGACAGAAGCTGACAGAAATAAATCACGACCGCAGGCAATTTCAGGAGTTAGATGTGATGAAACAAATTCTCATATTTGTCTCAAATCCATTTCTTCAAGTAGGCATTGATGAGTTGGTTTTCAGTAATGTTAGCTGCTTGATTTATAAAGCAGTGGACTTAATACGGAAATACTACGCAAAAGGATATTGAGCTGAAAGTCAGATCAAAGGACAGCAATTTTCTGAGGCCTATAAACTGTGAAAAACACTGGCTTCTATCCTCACTTTTAAAGTGAAAAGATGTTTTGGTTCCACATACCTCTGTGAAACAACATTGTCCCCCCAAAAAAATCAAATATCACACCCACCTCACATTTAGCCATTTGGTCAATGTATAAACTAGCAGTCTCAAACTACAACCAGTCCCCAAGGCTCTGGCAGATAATATGCAGTCACAGGTGTCACACCGAGACTTGTTGAGTTAAGAAAAAAGTGAATAATTATATATACTTGGTTTTAGTTTTAAATGGCACAAAAACATCTGTTTATATTTTCTTATGAGTAAATGCTGGGTCGCACTTAAGTTCATAAGGTGATCTTGTACTTAAAAAGGTTGTAGACCACTGCCATAGACTGTGGGGTAAAAGATGATTTGACATGTAAGACAGCTCATTTTCCCAGTTCCAAGAATCATGTTTTTGCACTTGGCATACAATCCATACTTCTCAGCCACATCATGATATTCTTGCGTTATTGACCAACCTCAATTTTTGACCCCATAAATACATGTTTTACCAACTTCAATTAATAGCTCAATTAAAGGAATGAGTAGGCAATAGCGACTGTATTGTGGAGATATGTAGTAGTGTATGTCCAGTCCATATGTATAGATCCCCGCATAGCAAGCAAAGGCAGCAAGTCTTCCAACAAAGCAGAAGAAGTATGAAGCTGGTTTCAATATAACAGTCATGACATTTACTAACTCATTTAGTAACTGCTGGAGCAAGACAATTCAGTGTTTGTGAAGACCCATCTTGCAAGTAGAAAAAGGATTTCACTGAAGAAGATATTCAAAACTGAATGAGACAGAAACCAGCCAATAAACTGATCTTGAGAAGTATATATTGGAATGAGTCCTTAAAATCACCAGAATGGTTTTATCATTAGTAGAAATGTGACATCTTTTCATGCATTTATATGGATCAAAGCAAACTCAGGGTCCAACAAAGACTTCAAAGAAACAGTCAGTTAGTATAACTGCTTTATGGCACAAAAATATTTAGCATTGTGGTAGGAGACCAACATTGCTCAGAGACTATCAAAATACTTAATGGCAGTTCCCAGTAATTCATCATTAGACAAACTACGAGTCTTCATTATGTTACAAGGTAACATGGATGAGAGCTGGCCATGAATTTTAGTATGTTCAGCAACAGGACCGTGGAGTGGAAATCTTCAAAAAGAAGCCTGACGAAAAGCATAGGACAGGAAAAGACAATATTTGCAGTGCTAGCTCAAATGATCAACTGAATGAAATTAAAGCCTGTGATTATTTTCAAACTTAAAACCATGCTGTAAATCAAGTTCAAAAACAGAAATTGCTGGAGAAACTCAGGAGGTCTGGCAGCATCTGTAGAGCGAAAGCAGAGTTAATATTTCAGGTCCAATGACCCTTCTTCAGAACTGATTGTAGCTTGTAGACAGAGGGTGGTGGGAAGGCTAAAGAAATAAACAATAGATGGAGATAGAGCCCAGAGAGAGAGAACAGCAATTGGGAAGACAAAAGAATGGATAATACTGAGCAAGAAAAACTGGCAATAAGGACCATTCGTGCATGAAACTGAGTTAGCTGTGATGAAAGTGGCCATGCAAAAACAGGGCCTGGGGTGCAACATAGAAGAAGGTGATCACATTCTAAAATTATTAAACTCAATATTGACTCCTGAAAGCTACAGGGTCCTCAAGTGGAAAATTAGATGCTGTTCTTGCAGTTTGCCCTGAGCCTCACTGGAGCACTGCAGCAGGACCGAAACAGAGCTGTTGGCCAAGAAACAAGGTAGTGTCCTGAAATGGCAGGAAACAAGAAACTCATGGTCATGTTTTCAGACAGAACATAGGTGTTCTGCAAAATGGTTGCCCAATATAGAGGAGAACACATTGTGAGCAGTGAATACAGTAGGCTAGATCATATGAGGTTCTGGATTAGTGGTGCTGGAAGAGCACAGCAGTTCAGGCAGCATCCAAGTAGCTTCGAAATCGACGTTTCGGGCAAAAGCCCTTCATCAGGAATAAAGGCAGTGAGCCTGAAGTGTGGAGAGATAAGCTAGAGGAGGGTAGAGGTGGGGAGAAAGTAGCATAGAGTACAATGCGTGAGTGGGGGAGGGGATGAAGGTGATAGGTCAAGGAGGAGAGGGTGGAGTGGATAGGTGGAAAAGAAGATAGGCAGGTAGGACAAGTCCAGACAAGTCAAGGGGACAGTTACTGAGCTGGAAGTTTAGAACTAGGGTGAGGTGGGGGAAGGGGAAATGAGGAAACTGTTGAAGTCCACATTGATGCCCTGGGGTTGAAGTGTTCCAAGGCGGAAGATGAGGCGTTCTTCCTCCAGGCGTCTGGTGGTGAGGGAGCGGCGGTGAAGGAGGCCCAGGACCTCCATGTCCTCGGCAGAGTGGGAGGGGGAGTTGAAATGTTGGGCCACGGGGAAGCGAATGTGGCTGTGGTAGCGAGTTTGTTTCACGACATGGTTGAAGAGCTTCAGGGCAGAGGAAATGACCTGGGAGTTGCAGTGGGAGAGGGACTCCCTGAGATTCTTGTAGAGAGAGGAGGAAAACTTCTTCAAGGCAGGCATCCTTGCAAGAGGATTCGCAGTAGGGTTAAAATCAACGAGGTAAAAACAATGACTGCAGATGCTGGAAACCAGATTCTGGATTAGTGGTGCTGGAAGAGCACAGCAGTTCAGGCAGCTTCGAAATCGACGTTTTGGGCAAAAGCCCTTCATCAGGAATAAAGGCAGTGAGCCTGAAGTGTGGAGAGATAAGCTAGAGGAGGGTGAGGTTGGAGAGAAAGTAGCATAGAGTACAATGGGGGATCATATGAGTTGCAGCTAAATCATTACTTCAACTGGAAGGTGTATCTGGGGCCTCGAATTGTGAAGAGGGAGGTAGTAAATGGGCAAGTGTTACACCTAATGTGGTTACAGGGGAAGGTGCCATGGGGCTGTGGGTGGGGAGAGAGTGAGGAGGGGGACGTTTTGGGGCTGGAAGAGAAACTGGACAAGAATGCCATGGAGGTAAAGCATCTGCAGTTATTGTTTTTACCTCGTTGATTTTAACCCTACTGCGAATCCTCTTGCAAGGATGCCTGCCTTGAAGAAGTTTTCCTCCTCTCTCTACAAGAATCTCAGGGAGTCCCTCTCCCACTGCAACTCCCAGGTCATTTCCTACTCTATGCTACTCTCTCCCCACCCCCACCCTCCTCTAGCTTATCTCTCCACGCTTCAGGCTCACTGCCTTTATTCCTGATGAAGGGCTTTTGCCCAAAACGTCGATTTCGCTGCTCGTTGGATGCTGCCTGAACTGCTGTGCTCTTCCAGCACCAATAATTCAAGAATGCCATTGAGCCAATAGTCTCTGTGGAAGCTGACAAGGGAGGGAGAGGAATTTATCTGGTGGTGGCATCCTGCTGTAGAATGGACAGAACAAGTCGCTGTTTCTCTGTTAGGGACAGCGTATAAATCTTTGTCCAAAGTGTCTTATTTGGGGCAGTTGTATTATTCATATATCCACTGATTCAGAAATGCAACCAATCTGGAAGCAAATTGCAATTCTTTGGCAGGTTATAAGAATGAACAATAAAACTTATGGCCACCAGCAATCATGACCATTTCATTCTTGATTTCAATTGCCCTCCTGTTACGGTAGATCAGCAAATATACGTGGACCCACAAACTTGAAAATCACACCTTGGATTGCAATTTCTCACTTCTCACACATGATAGTGGAAGGCAACTCCTCAGAGCTATTATATTCACCTATCTAACTGTAACTATGCAAGGGGATGGATTGTACATGTGGACCTCGTAATTATTGTATGTCATGAACTTTTCTGTTGCTGAATAAATGTCTTCTTATCCATATGATTATGTGCTTTGGATCTTCAAAGGATCCCACATCCAAATATCTGCACTTCTCCTTACTGTTAGGGAGGAAGTAGCAGTCTGTGAGACAGATTAGGTAGCTTTTAAAGCTTCAGTCAGTATATGATATCTGAGTGTAAGCCTGTGGCACCTCCTTTCTACCAAATCAGCAACCAGCACATCCAGGTAGGGAGCCTATGACTGCATCACAAATGCAGTGGTAGGCTCCCTTTTCATGCCAATCATAAGCAAAAAAAAGAGCTGAGGATGAAACATTTCGTGGTTTGAAATTGGCATCTTGAACAACAGTGTTTCCCACAGGTAACTCTTTATTTCTACCACAAACCTACAAACAAGGAAAATGGTCAAACTGTCACAACTTCAAAAAAATGTACAATTCAAGGCAACTTAAAACTAATCAACAAACGTAAATAAAGGGTTATGTCCAAGTCCACTATTCCAAGGCAAATGAATTTGCATTCAAGTAGCGTCTTTAACATAATCAAATATTTTATGTCAATTATAAACAAAATATAACACTAAGTCACATACTTATGTGTAATATTGAGGCAGATGAATAAAACTTGGCCAGAGATCAGTTTTAAGGTGCATCGTAAAATAAGAAAGTGAGAGAGAGATACGAAGAGAAAAAGAAAACCAAACTTCTGTAGATCCTGGAATCAGAAACAAAAACAGAAATAGAACTGAAAAAGGGCCATTGGATCCAAAATATTGACCCTGTTTTCTCTCCACAGATGCTGCTGACTTTCTCTAGCAATTCTGTTTTTTGGTAGAGGTATGAAGAGTTTTGACAAGGAAATTTCAGAAATTAGGATGTAGTCAGCTGAAGGTACAGTAACCACTGATGAAATTGTCAAAATTGGGATTGCTCAGGGAGCCAGAATTGGAAGAGTGCAGATTACTCAGAGGATTTGCAGGGAATGATGACTCAACAGAGGTAGGAAGGGGTGAAACTATAGAGAGGTTTAGAGACAAGGATGAGAATTTTAAAGAGGTAAAAACAATGACTGCAGATGCTGGAAACCAGATTCTGGATTAGTGGTGCTGGAAGAACACAGCAGTTCAGGCAGCATCCAAGGAGCATCAGGAATAAAAAAAAAGCTTTTTTTTATTCCTGATGCTCCTTGGATGCTGCCTGAACTGCTGTGCTCTTCCAGCACCACTAATCCAGAATGAGAATTTTAAAATTGAGGTGTTGCTTAATTGGGAGCCAGTGTAGGTCTGTATTGGGATGATGGATTATTGGGACTTGAGATAAGTCTAAGCATTAATTAATTTGCAGAAGTTAAATAGATATTTCTAAGTTCACAGTAAAACTAAAGGGACAGAATTCCCCATACAAAGTTTGTATACCACACTGACCAATGCCATTGGTTAGAAGACAGAAATGGGAGGCGAGAATAAACAGAAATTAAACAGATAAGGAGTCAACTTAGGGTAAGATTAAACAACCCCTGCCTAAGTGAATAAACAATGTTTAACTAGGACTGGATAAATCTGCCTTTGAGATGATTATGCACAGTCAAGATTTGACTTTGAATGCATGACCAAATGTGTACAAAAAGATGTTTTTTCTTGTAATCAACAGAGTTCTATTCTAGCTAGTCAGGCATGAATAAATAATTGTACACCTGTCCCCGAGACTCCTGTGGCAATCGTGAGAAATAATCACAATATAAGTAAGGAAATGGGTGGCAGAGTTTTGGATTCTGTCAAATTTATGTAGAAAGATAGAGGTTGACCAGAAATGCATTAGAAAATCAAGTCCGAGGTAACAGATGATAGACAGTTTTGTCAGTGGATGATTTGAGAATGTGACAAGTCAGGAAATTTTTGGGAGATGGAAATAAGTTATCTCAGTGACAACACTGATATTGCATGTGATTGGAAATTCATCTCAGCAACCAACATGAGCCAAGGTTTCAAACAACTTGATTCAGCTTCAGAGGGAATGGAGAGGGATGGAGGATGAACCTGGGGACTGAAGTTGATTGTTTGTTCTTCCCAATATTTAAGGAAGTTTCAGTTTATCCAGCTCTGGACAACTACTCAGACCAGTAGACAAAAGGGTGTCAAGACATAGTTGGTAGAACAAGGTATCATCTGTGTATTCTCAATATGTCTTTATTATGTCCTTTGTAAGGCCATTTGATTTTAGTTCAAACTTGAAAAAAAGCATAACGATGATGTTCAAAGATACTTGAATGTGCTTGGATGAGGGTGCAAAAAATACAAGCAATTAAGAAGGCAAATGGATTGTTGACCTTTGTTGCAAGGGGATCGGAATGCAGGAAAAAAAGTTCTTTTACAATTGTACAAGGCTTTGAAGAGATTACATTTGGAATAACGTGTGGAGTTTTTGCCTCAATACCATTTAAGGAAAGTTGTACTTGCATTGGAGACAGTACAATAAAAGTTCACAACATTGGTCCAATGTCCTATGATAGCATCTACTAAATTGGACCTGTGTTATCCGGAATTCAGATAAATGAGAGACGATCTCATTGAAGCATACAGGTCTATGAAGAGGGCTTGATAAGGTAGATGCTAAGAGATGGTTTCTTCTAGTCAAGGACTAAGATATTGGGGGCAGAATCTTCTTTAAGGGGCGTATCATTTAGGACTCAGAAGAGGTGAAATGTATCCGCCTTTGGTTTCTCTCTGTTCTAGAGGATTGTGGATAAACCATTAATGGATATAGCTAAAGCTGGGATAGACAGAGTTGTGGTCTCTCAATGAATCTAACAGTATGAGGAGCTGATGAGGAAGTGCAGTTGAAGCCCAATATAAGTAGTGATCATATTCAGTGACACAAGAAACTTGATGAATTACATAGTCTATACTTGCTCCTATTTCTTGTTTTCTTGCATTGAAACATGTAGTTGGTGTTACTTAAGCTACAGTTGTATGCCATTCTTCCGGTAAGATGGCAGTGAAGTAGGACTACTGAGCCCAGGACTCATCTGCTCCATCCACTTTTCTTTTCATTTCTTTTCCTTTTTTTCTCTTTACTCCATGTTTTTCTTTTTATTATTTTATTATAATTAAATTTTGTTGAAGAGCTCAGTCAGGGAGATGGCAGCAGTTAATGGGCCCAGAAAGGGTTTGAGTGGGCCAACATGGACGCTTGGTGGTGGCACAGTGGCAGGTTTGGGTTCCCAGTGGCAACTGCATTGATGAGGCGGTTCTCACGCTAACTGATAGCCACTGCAATGGAGGTGGGTTTGGGCTCCCGATAGCACCTGCGTCCAGCACAGATCCATGGTGACAGCTGTGGAGGTGAGTTTGGGCCCAGTATAAGACCCGTAGCATCAACAGAAGCTGTATCGGTGAGGTGTGCCCAAAACAGACTCTTGGCATTAGCAGAATTGAGTTTGGACTTGTGCAGTACCAGCAGGGTTGGTAGCATCTGCATTGGCAATGTCCAATGAGGATTCAAAGTGGTGAGGGCATCTGGTGGAGGTGAGATGGCACCAAAGAGTGGCAACTTTTGTTTCAGCAGTGGCAGAGCAAAGGGCACTCATGCCTGGCCACTCAGCCTATGGCCCATGGTGGAGCACTTAACAAGAAGGACTGTAAAGTAGAACAATTTTTCTTTAGTTCTTCATTTTTTGCCTTTATATTCTATGTTTTAGTTTATTTTTCTGTGTTTTAAGATGGCACCAGAGAATGGCGGTACTATACAACCCTTTTCACTGTATTTTGTAATAAAATACACATGACAATAAGTAAATCAAATTAAATATTCTACCAATTTTACTGTAGGGGAACAAACAATATACCAAAAGAGACACATTTTCCTATATTTTGAAGTGTTCCAAGATTCAGCATTTGAAACTAATAAAAAATTATTCTGGATTCAATTAATTGAATACATTAGGGGTACAATGCATTAAATTACAGGAATCAAATGTTTCAGATATGCCTTGCACAGTAGAAAACTCCATTTACTGATGTTCATCCAACTTGACAATGCTTATCCATTGCTCTAATAACTTAACTCACTCCCTCTTCTCACTCACTGTCTGTTGGCCAAATCATTTGTGCAGAAACATGAGAACTAAATTGGAAGCTTATGGAGTGATTTTTAAATTTTGCATTCCCTTGATCCTGGGCAGAAGTCTGCAATGATTGCGTGAAAAGAGCTCAAAGTGCTGATGTTTATGTAAAAAGCAGATGGGAAGCATATTTTCACAATGTACCATATGACCAAGCAGAAACTCTTCTTGGCTTTTAAACAAATCTATACTTACACAAAGAAACTAACCACTAATTTCTCAATAATATACCCATACACAGTTTGTTATCTGTTTTAATAAAACATCGGCTGTCACATTAAGTTCAACCACTTAACATTTTTGTGTGCAAGTGAGGCATCAGAATGTTTGTGGCAAAATACATCCTAATTTACAGCAGGAAACTTCATTGTTGAAAATGTCAAGCAAACTAGGTGATTTTTTAAATTGTTCCTGTGATGAGATCTTGAAAGATTGAAACACTTAAAAGGAAAATTTTCCCTTTCATTGTAATGTCAAGTAGCAATCAATTCACTGCTATTCACTACAGCGTCATAAATCTAATAAAACTCGTTTAAAAGAAGACATGGCTATCCACTGTACAATGTGAAAAGCTGCATTCTAGTTCCATGATGTAAAAAGTTTTTTTTAGGTAGTTTATATCATAAGAAAATAACATTTTATGATCCTAATATTTTGTATGAACGTGACCCTGGCAGTAATGATGCAATTGCACTCACAGTGGTGCCACTCAAAGTGTCGGAGAAAGGACACTTAATTTGCCCGCATTTGGTGCATGCCTGCGCCACTGAAAGCACATCTCCAGTGCCATCTTTCCCACACAGATTGAAAAATCCACTACAAGTCTGTTATATCTAAGAATGAGGATGCCTGGTTTCTTCCTGGCCCCAAGTCAGGCTTCTTTATCTCCCATTCAAAGGGAACCCATTCAAACTTTAGTTCTAATAACATTATCTTCAGTGCTCCAGGCCAATTCATTAACCTGTGTCTTTACAGAAGGCCAATTTTCCTCATTTAATTAAGGTTATTGGCCTCCATACATGTTACAACCTACAGAAGTTGGGAAAGTGCTGGGAATTCATGAGTGAATGAATAACTGTGGGATATCTAGTTTTGGAATTTTATTTTAGAAAACCTATAAATTATGGATCTAATACTTTCTGTTACTGAATTCTACTTTTAAACATAATGAATATATAATACAACGATACAATGACCCTGAGATTCCTGAGGTGGTGGAGGACCTATGTTAGCAAATAACTGTCTTTGCAAGGACATAAGTTTCTAATGATACTGGCAGTGATTCTGGTATACAGAAATGTATTCTCACAAATTTTGAGTTATTCCAATATGTGCTGGAAGCAACCTACAAATAAGGTCAGACCTTACCTACCTTAAATGACTGCTGAATTCCCACTTATCCTTGAGAATATTGTCATGGTTTAAAGAACATTGTTCAAGAATCTACTCATCAAAACAATAATATTTGACTTAAGAGACTCTTCTCAGACTCTCCAGAAGCTATTAATTGCCCAGAAAATAAGTAGGATTTTCCATTCCTTTTAAGATTGTGGTTAATGACAAGAAAGTTCGGAAACAACATTGAAAATGGAAAAATCAGACTTTTGATTTCAAGGAAAAGTAATTTCCAATTTTCCCCTAAACAGTGAGTTCTGAATTTCGCTAATGAGCAGTGACTGCTTTACTTCCATGCATTCGCATCTCATGATGAGCTAATCTTGCCTCATTTCGACACGGTTTTCTGCTTCCCTGGAGTTAGTAGCTCACAGCTCATTTCTTTGGGCCTTTGGACAGTTCCATCTTCCTTATCATCTCTACATGCTGTATGGACACTATTCTTCTCCACCCTCTATCCATGCAAACCACCAGCCTCACCACATCATTATGGCTACTTTCAACCCAACTCACAAACAATTTCAGCCTCTCGAGACTTTGAAGCACAAGGAAAGTTATGTCTTGCATGCTTCTGACAGGTTGTTTTGCATGTAAAAAACGCACACATATCCCATGCATCTACACACAATGCATCTTATGGCTCTTAGCTTACTTTCATATTGCTCACTCACTTTGTGTTTATTTGAAGATGCGAGCCTCTCTGGCTTACATTGTTTTTCAGCACAGATGGAGAACCAGTCACAATTCAGAGCAGTGAACTGTCAAAGAGGAGAAGACATTTTGCTGTATATGGCATCATGCTATATCAATGTCACACCTGCAGTATATGCCAGCAGCATGCACAGCAAATGTGCTGCATGGCCGTAAACAAAATTGTTACATCTAAAATCAAAAGAGGCCAGTTCTTCATGAAGTGAAGGGGCACTACAATCAGTCAGGGGGTACCACCATGACTGGTCAAGTGGCTAGTCCAATCTTAGTCTGGGGTTGAGCATGGTCAGTGCTCAAATGCTTTATCCCACCAGAATCCAGGGAATGGTGTTCTTGCTGTCCGGAGATTGGGAAACTGTCTGTCCTGCAGGTCAAGTGCCACCAGTCAAGAGATTACATGCTTGTCAGTCAGAATGTTGTGGAGACATCACCTGGGGAATGGACCATCTTCAGGGGATGGACCCTGGACAGTCCTGGGGCATTACCAGAAAAAGGGCTTTTCAGAGGGCAACCTGTGTAGATCTGGAGCAAGTGGGAGGTTCAGGTCTGAGCTTGGGGTTTGTTTAACTGAATCACTGAGGAATAATTATGATGAAAGGGAACAATTCAGTACAAAATGGTATTATCTCATGGAGTATAGGAGGGCTGGGAAGCTATGGCTTCTAATTGTCTGCAAGGCCCAGGGGCAGTGAAGCAGTTAGTTTCAATCCTTCAGCCATAGGAACATTTTTTTTCTCTATTCTAACCTGACTCTCGTGATTTTGATATCTCTTCTCCATGGAGAATAATCTGAGCAAATTGTTGAAGTTTTTCATCCCTAGAATCATTCTTGTAACTCTTTTCTGCAGTCTAATGTCTTCACATCCTTCCAAAAGTGTACTACCCAAAATTGAACACAATATGTCTGCCGTTTACTTATAATTTAGTACTCCTCTTGTGCACCTCATCATGAAGGTCTGTAGTGCAGCATGGATGGCCCTGTCTACCCTGGTATTCCATTTTTCTTTGTCACTAGTTCAGCAATAGCTCCTGTAATTCAATATAGCATCCCTTTAAGGGGAGACAGATTGTTATTAATAACAGAAGGCTGTGTACACCACATGATAAAAGCAAACACTGCACAGCTGCCTGCTGAGTACAACAGGCAGTATGTAGCACAGGAGATGCTCAACCCTATGCTGCAATCAGGCAAATTAACGAAATGTGTGAGCTGCTTAACTCCATCCTCAAATGGTGTGGACAAGTTATAAGTCATGATACCCATGCTCACAAAATGATGTAGATTCAATTTCCAGCCCCCTTCTTAATCTTAAAAGATCAAGAATTCTTGCATTCACTGGGAGAAGAAGGTTGAAGGTGCAACAATTCATGACTAAGACAAAATCCTGTGGATCGCCAGTCTTGAAATATAAACAGAAAACATTGAGCAGGTCTAGTAGCATCTGTGGAGAAGGAAACAAAATAAATGTTTCAAGTCAAAGACCTTTCTTCAGAACTAATATAAGAGTGATGTGCACTGAGCTTTTAGGGTAATTGCTTTCTGAGAACTTGAAAAATGTTTTTGCAGAGTTTCCCTTTCTGAAGTTAGATAAATTTCTGCCAGATTTATATACACTCACTAAATTCTCTACAAAGTTCACTTGTGGAAAATGATTTTCATAAACTTACAAAGGTGTAAGGACACAATGATGTTTCCAGTGTACTCATAATACAAACTTGAATGATAGGCATGTAATAAAATAGTAATGAACATGTGAAGTTGTAATGATCATATCTTAATATCAGGTGTTGAAGTAAATGTGTTTCCTTTCCTCCCTGACCTTCTCTTTGAAAGAATTTTTCATTTGGGTATGCACTAACCCCTGATCAAATCCAGGGGGGACAAAAAATTGCAGTACTAATTATGGTGCAAAGTATAATAACAGGAGCATATTGCATTAAAGCAGCAAACTACCTTGGATGTGGTCACATAATTTGCAATTGTGCTTAGGAGTCTTCAAACAAGTGTACCAAGAATCTGTACTGACTTGCAGGATTCCTGTTTATCTAATGGATCTTCACCAGCTAAAGTAATGCATTAGACCAGAACTGCTATCCACTCTTGACCAGTTTTCATCACGATATCTATTAGGCAATTGGCTTATATTGAGCTAAGTAGAAAATTTTCTAGCCCTCAGCAGTAGGTTTATACATTCAAGTTCTATTAATGAGATATTATCAACAGTCTTCGAGAATAATGTAAGTCTGACCAGTTTAATTACTGGGTTACTTGCTATCTCACTGATAATTGCTAGACATGATCATTTAGAGCCCCTGTTCTGCCAAATAAGACCCAAAAAGCATAGTCACTGGTCAGGTAACAAATAAATTCCTATTTGTAAGACTTCACATGTAAAAGGCACCCAACTCATTCAATTTGGGTGATTGATTTTTCCAAACAGTGATTTAACTAATACAGAAATGTCTAAACAGCATTTTGTATTTTCAAATGATAACTAATCTGTCACTAAAACTTTGAAAAGACCATTAAAGGGGTACACTTTTGATGTTGGATGTCAGGTCGAGTAAAGTTTTATTTTTGATGCATGTAAAATATTGCAAGGTCAAACCTGAGATTGATTTGTGTAAATTATTTTAAAAATGTTTTCTATAGATTGTGCTATAAGGAATCTTTGAAATCATGGAGTAAAATAATAGTTACTATAAACAAAAATAGAACCTAACTGTGGTGAAACATTGGCAAGACTTGTATTTCAACTGCTAAATAGTTCATTTTTTTAATGCAGAGAGAAAATTAAATAGAAGTGGTCCAAAGGATGAAACATTAACAAAAAAACTTTTTTGTCCTTTGACTCCCTGTAGAGTCCTCTACTCTAAAATTGGTTGTAGAAGAATAATAAAGTGCTATTCATCTGCAGGTGCATTACTTCCACTTAGAAATGGGATGATGTTTGAAAGGAAAGGAATTAGTAGCATGTTGTATTAGCCTTTTGTAGCACATTTTGTTCTGGGCCTCTTAATTTCCCTGTTTTGAATGCCAAGCAGCCAGGGTCTTGGTTTAGAACTAATGACCATCATGCATGTAAATGCTGTAAAAGAGCTGTTTAGCAAGTTAATAAAAAGTGTTCTTATGTTAGTCCTTGTGGAAATGGATACAATACAAACATTACAGCTGAACGCAGTACAAATTCTGCTGACTAAAACCAGGGGGGTATTGTTCACAATCTATGAATAATAGACAAGTTCATTTCATTGAACATGCTGTCAAGCATACAGCAGACTAGTGTGGCTGTGCAGGGTTTTGTTAACTAAAATCAATTCATTAAATTTTATTGCCCAGTGAGAAGCAGATATACTTTATTGTGGGAACTTCATCAAATATTCATGGTTAAAGGTAAGTAGTTAATGTATTCAATTAAATGTGTGCTTTGCAATCTAAGTATAAAGCTTTGCCTGACTAATTCCTTGATGCTTTCAGAATACCATCTGCAGATTAAAATACATTTGTCAATCATGTGAATACAATTGTACTGCAATATTTATTTTATATTTTTCACATTTTTTAAAGTCAAATGATAAGGAAGGTAAAAATAAGGCAACTAATTCAGTCAAAACTTTGTACCCAGATAATTTATTTTGCACTCCTGGTTCAGAAAGACATTTTAAACTTGTTTAGACCCTTCAATCATGTATATAGCCTGCTGAATAATGAAGCAGGTGAGAACAGAACCCACCATATTGATACAGTAAATGGCTTTCATTTGTTCAAAATATAGAGTAATAGGAAGAAAGGAAAGGCAAAAAGGCTGAATTTAAATCAGTTATCATCCAAACATGCTCATGGCAGATTTTGTTAAATTTATGTAAATGTATAACATATAGTTTGATACATTGTTTAAAAATGAACTCTACATTTTCATGTTTAAGGTTACTGGTTTCAACAGCCAAGTTATTAAAATGTTACATTATGTTGAATGTACTAATATTATATATTTGCCAAACAAGTTGCTTCTTTCAATTTACTCAGACCTGATTTATTTCTGAGGCTCAACTGATTTTACACAATATTTTCTTTAGGCTAGCATAATGTATCTGGGCTTGAAACAGTACTAGGAGAGGCCTCAGAGCTTATTGGTTTGGTTCATTGTAATTGTTAGTTTCATTGATGATGAAAGGTAGCACCACTTTCTTATGTAAGTACACTCCTTAAGTAATTGTGGACCTTATTGCTGCAACAAAGCATCTGTTTTAATTGTTGAAACAATTGGTTGTACCAATTAATGGAGCCAGTTTCATGATATTTTTCCCAGGAACTGCCACATTGTTTGTTAGGCAGAATTTGCTTTCTTTATGTACTGGAAGACTTTCAAGATAGAGCTGTATTGAGTGCTGTTGTCTTTTGAAACACAGAATGTAGGCTTAAACAGTAAAATGAGCTCTACTGGTGCTTTCTTTTACTTAGCACCCATTCAACCCGACAATGAGCAAGTGCTCTGAAGTGATTTAAAGAGGCCTGATTTTTCTAAGTTGCTGCACACCAATTAACTGTAATGTACATTCAGGGTATAGCAGGTGTACGCATTTGGTGTGTATGGAGAAGCTTGCTGACACCAAAATTCAGTTACAAAATGAAAATGGGCACAGCATGTAACTATGACTGTAATTGACCTGCTTGCTAGTGTTTTATCTACAGATTTAAGGTGCATGTGCTGGGATCATTGCTCTTTGCAATTGTCAGGCTATGTTACTGTGTATAATTACTATGTATACTCAAAAAAAGATCACGTAGAAGATGATGGGTAGTAAAAGTATGTATTCTTATTTGTAAAAATAGCAAGTAGAGGATAAAATAATATGTCTTCTGTGCTGTATTGTATTTGCTCAGAAGTAATATGGATTGCTTTACTGCCTCTTTGACATATAACTGACCATAACACAAGATTAAAAGCTGACTTTCTTTTAATGTTCTTTCATAGGGTGAGGTCATTGTTGGCTCAGCCAGCATTTATTACCCTACCCTAATTGCCAAGAGGGCAGTAAAGAGTCAACCACATTGTTGTGGGTCTGGAGTCATATGCAGTTAGGCCAAACCATATTGGAGGTTTCCTTCAGTGAACATGAACACTGTTTTTCCAACAGTGAATTCACACTTAATTCCAGATTTTTAAAAAAAATGAGTTTAAATTCCATCAGGGCAGGATTCAAACCCAGGTCCCTAGAGTATGACCTGCATTAACAGTCCAGTGGCAATACCGCTAGGCTTTCACTTCCTGACAATTTAAACAATATTCTATACACAGTTCCTTAATACAAAACCTTTTAAGAATTGATATACAGTTACAGTTTCTAAAAATATTTTAGTCTTGACAAACACAAAACAAGTGTCAAATGGACAACAATAACATATGATTAAGTAGGTTTACTTCAAAACAAATTATTTCCCAAGTGCATCTCCTGATTTTTCTTATTAATCTCTCCTTTATTCCTTTTTCTCTTTCCTAACCTTCTCATTTTCCACATATACCCTTTTGTTCTTCACATATTTATTTTACTTTACCACTCCTCCCACTCTTTGTTCCTCTCCCTCTCTTTCCTCTACCTGCATTGACATTCTTTTCCCTCTTCTTGTCTAAGTCCTTCCGTTTCTCTTTTCCCTTAAACCTCCCTTCCACTCATTCTTTCTTGCCTCCTCCTTCCTTTCACCCTTCTTTCTCCATACATTCATCAATGTTCCTGTCCACTTCCTGCCACCTGTTTCTTTCTTTTTGTTATCCCACTTTCTCCTACCAGTCTTTTCCCTTTGCCCATCTTTTTTGACTCTTGCTCATTCTTCCTGCTCCTTCTCTTCATTCTCCTTTCCCACTTTCCTTTATTCTCCATCCACACTTTATTTCTCATCTCCAGTCATATAAATAATCAAAAAATGAAATGCAATCTGTGTTAAAGTTCAAGTATTTCTTTCAGGTAGTCAAGGATCTCCCACAAATGTTCATTTCTCCTAATCACTCAGTACTTGTCTACTAATCCTGTATCTTCCACACATTCCTCTATAATGATGCCATCTAGTCAACATATAAGGAGAAAAGTGGAACAAAGGCAAAATATTACAGATGCTAGACGGATGCTGACATCCTTCCAGTTTCTCCTTCTCCTTCGCATCTGTTGCCACCTTCCAACAGGCTGCCACTGACATGATGTCTCATTTTCCTCAACCAAGGATTCCTTCCCATAATGGTTGACAGGACCTTCAGCCATATCTGACCCATCTCCTATATTTCTGCCCTCGCCCTTTCCTTCCTTTCCACAACAATAATAATATTTCGCTTCTCCTCACTTTCCACCCAAATAGTCTCCAATATTCAAAGGATCATCCTCTGCCATTTCCACTACCTCCAGCAGAATACCACCACAAAACATATCTTCCTTCTGCTGTCAGCATTATGCAGGGACTGTTCAATCCATGACACCCTGGTTCACTCTTGCATCACTCCTAATTCCCCCATGGCACTTTCTCATGCATTTGCAAAATGTGGAACACTTGCTCATTCACCCTTTCCCTCCTTACTGTCCAAGGCACCAAACATATCTACCAAGAGAAAAAGTGTTTTACTTGGATTTCTTTCAATCTAGTCTACTGCATTTGCTGCTCAGAATGCAATCTCTTCTACCTTGATGAGACCTTGATCAGACTAGGTGCTCTTTATTGAACACTGCCACTCTGTCCTTAGGAATGACCCTGATGTCCTAGTTTCTTGCCATTTCAATAAACCATCTTGCTCTCATGCTAACATTTCAGTCCTGTGCTTGCTGCAATTTTCCAACAAATGACAAAGCAAGCTCCAAGAACAACACCTCATTCACAGCTTTGGCACTTTGCAGCCCCAATGTCTCTATATTGAATTCCACATCTTCAGCAGTTGACTGCATTATGTCTGTTCTCCATTTTTTCTTACATTCTCTCGCCCTACCCTCCCCCACAGCTTTGTTTCATTTGTGTTTTGTCTATTCTGCACTTGGTACACCTTATATCATTTTTACACTTTTTTTTACATCTCTTGTTCGCAACCACTTCATCTTTTGTACGGGGCCTTGAAACAATTTACCCTCCTGCTCTTCCTCTGCTTTCTCAAAACTAAAAAAAGGAATATTTTCTAATACTTTTCAAATTTGAGAAGAGTCATATCAGATTCAAAACATTATCTCTGTTTCTCGCTCCACAGTTGCTGCTAGACCTGCTGTGATTCTCTCGTATATTTTGTGTTTATGAAGAGTTAAGATTGAATATTTTCCACCTTCACCATCTCAGGCATTTCCATGACATTTCTTGACAAAGTCACCAACCAAGATCTAGAACAGACTCATTCCATCAGCATTCACTCCTTGCTAAATTTACGACGTTTGCACTGACACAGTCACATCCACCAGACGAATGTTAGTGGCAAATCTAAAGATCTTTTGTACAATGGCCAAGCTCCTGTTCATCTCCACTATAAGGACAGCATCAAGCAAGATATTAAAATTGCCGACATTGACAATGACAATGGGAGATAATTCCTGATGCTCATGACCTGTGGAGGTGACTGTTTGCAAGGGCATGGGAAGAAACAGGTAGAAACAAAATGCTCGTCTGGCTAAGAAGAGGGCCCATAGGAAACAGGGGTAAGTGAATTGCTCACTGTCTTTATCAGCAGCAGAGACAGCTATGCCAAAGTTGGGCGCCTGAGCCACAACAGGCAATTCTTAACACACAATCGATCACTACAGCACAAACCATCATCTTACAAGATGTAAGATTTCCACCATACCTGTCTTAATAATTACTCCTTTGTATTTTTTCTTCGCAGTACAATTGTAACTTCAAATTACTGCTGTCCTCCCTCTCTCAGTCTTTTACTTTTCCTCCTCCAGTTCTCTTCTTTTTCATATTGACACAGAATCTGCAGTGTTCCAATGAGTCATCAGCACATGTAATGCTGAACTGGACTGTTGTCAACACCCTGGGTAATTGGCTGTAGTCAGAGTTAGAGAAAGAAGGCTAGAGCAGGACAGTACCTGCATTAGAGGTAAGATTTGGCATGGATTGAAGGATATTGTTAGAGTGAGAGGAGTCCTTCTGTGAAGGGAAGGAGGTTGTTATTTAGGTCGTCTTTGAAAGCGACTTTCTGGCTGATCTCACAAATATGAATTGACACAAATATCAAGTGTTTTCCATAGCACTTTTAGACTAAAATGCTTTATTAGATTAGTACTTTAAGAGAATTAATTCAGCAATGTTAATGCAAGAAGTCACAGTCCATGCAATGACATTCCTTAGAAATATACACAACTAAGTATTAGAAGATATGTGGACTTTGGTAAAATTGTGCACGTTCTGAAATTGCTGTTAATACTGCTGTCTCCGAACTGATAGATACAATTTAGCACTTCCATCCAATATTATATTGTCTTTGTAATTGTTGTTGGTTGTAACATTTCTCAACCATTGTGTGACAAGTGTTGTACAAATGGAAATTCATTAAAGTTAATTTTTGCTGCGAACAATTTTATTCTCTAATTACACCTTTTAACTCATGAAACAAGTTTCTTCAAAGCACAGTAGCAAGTATTGATTTTCAATCTTATTATATGTTATGTTAATTTCTACATTAGGATATGGTGCCAAACTTGGTATTTACTAATTCCATCAGCATACATTCATTACTGAGCCAGTGACATCTGCACTTCTTCAGCCACATTCACCAGATACGTGACAGCTGTACACTCACAAATCTTTTGTGCTATGAACTGGCACTTAAACACAATCAGCTAGCTGGACATCCATTCCTCTGCTACAAGGTCAGTTGCAAGTGTGATGTGTGGATAGTAGACATTGGCACCAACAACTGTGTTGTCAACGCCATCACCTCTGGAAGCTTACTTTTGGAAGGACAATAGAAGAGGCGAGCAGAAATAGAAAGTTCAGCGAGCCAAAAATTAGGCCAAGAGAAAACAAAGGGCATTAAATTGTGCACCTTCTCAGTCCACTGTTTTATTCTGCAACAAATGTGGTAGAGACTGCTATGCAGGGCTCCTGAGCCACACGAAGCAATGCTTCCCACAGAGATGACCACTGCAGCACAAAGCATCATTTCATGATGTGGAAAGGTTCATGTAAGTATTTTCCAACCAAGTTTTTTTTAACCAAAAACTACATTTATTTTCTCTATCTTTCCTAGCCACAGGATACTGAATGTACCACAGACTGAAGTGAATAAATCAGCACAGAGCAGGGAATCCAATCTTTACCACTTCACACTACACCATGTGGTGCATTTATCTGCTGAACCAATAGATAAAATTGTGATATTCTGTAAAAGAAACCAGCTTCTCTTCTTTCAGTTTTCCCCTAATAGAAAAGTTTTGTACAGCAGCTCAAATGACAGTTTCGGTAGCACAGAGGTTATACTTGCACCCTACATCTTTGTTCAGTGGGATTAGGGCTTTATGTGCTATAAGTGAACCTCTGAATTATTTTTCTTCAAACATATTCTGTATTTACAACTGGAAAGGTAATGTAGTGATTGGGACAAGGCCACCCAGGTAGACTTCACAGAATATGATTTCCTCATTTGAGGTTGTTAATCTGGTTCGTGCAGGGAACCTGACGACAGATCTTTATAAAACGGAATCTCAGGTGTTCTGTTCACTCTCAGAGCCGACTCTGACCTAACTGGGTCAGTGTCATGTCCAGCACATGTGAAAAAAGGATGACTTGGCGATGGGATACTGGCCTTCGTGGAGTTATTTCAGGTAGATCTTTTAAAAATGTGGAAAATTAGTGTGAAGGCAAAATTAAGTAGTTACATTTCTTCAATTGAGTAATGATCATTTATTACATCAATACAAACGGTTTGTATACTTTTTGACAATTGAAATATTTATGGTGATCCTAACAGGTTACAGATTTAAAACACATCACCCTCCGCCACTTCCACCACCTGCAGTCTGACTCCACCACCATCCCGACCTGCTTTTCACAAGAACCATATCCCCCACGACTCCCTCATTCAGTTCACATTCTCTACCAACCCCTACTCTGCACCCAGAAGTTTCCCCTGTGGCCGCAGCAGGTGCAAGACCTGACCCCACACCTCTCCCCTCACCTCCGTCCAAGGCCCCAAAGAATCATTCCAATTCGGGGCAAAGATTCAGCTGCATTTCCTCTATTTGATTTGCTGCATCTGTTGCTCCCGATGTGGTCTCATCGACATTGAAGAGATTGAGTGCAAACATGAGGAGTGGTTCAGGGAACATTTTTGGTCTGTACACTCCAACCCTACCTTCTGATCGCTATCTATTTCAACATCCACCCCCCACCCCTCTCCCCCAACGACATGTCCATCCTAGATATCTTCCACTGTCAACAGAAGGCCACAGGCAAACTGGAGGAAGAGCAACTTGACTTCCGCCTTGACAGCTTACAACCATTCGGTCTTAACACAGAGTTCACCAGCTTTCAAATCTCCTCAGCCCCACCTCATCCCAGACCCAGCACTCCCTCTCCACCCTGCCTCCTTAACCTGACCCTACCTGTCCATCTCCCTTCCCACCTATCTGCTCCGCTCTTTCCACTGACCAATCACAACCACCTCCTTCCTGCAGCCACCTATCACCATCTCAGCCACCTTTCCCCCAGCCCTACCCCCCCATTTATTTCACAGCCCCCTTCCTCTCCCTGAGTCCTGATGAAAGGTTCCAATCTGAATTATCAACTCTTCTTCCCCTCTGATGCTGCTTGACTTGCCGTGCTTTTTTCATTCTTTATCCAGTCTGATTTCCAGCATCTGCAGTTCTTACTATCTCCACAGATTTAACATTGTCAAAAAGATTTTAAAAAAATTATCAATGAGTCACATGTGTGTGCATGTGCACGTGTACACATCAAGTGAGCAAGATTCATGATTATTTTTACATTCTTATAACCTCTGGAGATATGGATGCCTAAAACATAACCTAAAACATAATCTCCTCTGCCCTGAAGCTCTTCAGCCACGTCCTCAAACAACCTCTGGGACACCCGCACCAACCAACCCAACTGCCCCATGGCTGAACACTTTAACTCCCCCTCCCACTCCACCAAGGACATGCAGGTCCTTGGCCTCCTCCATCGCCAAACCATGGCAACACGATGCCTGGAGGAAGAGCGCCTCATCTTCTGCCTAGGAACCCTCCAACCACAAGGGATGAATGCAGATTTCTCCAGCTTCCTCATTTCCCCTGCCCCCACCTTTTCTCAGTCCTAACTTTCAGACTCAGCACCGCCTTCCTAACCTGCAATCTTCTTCCTGACCTCTCCACCCCCACCCCCTCTCCAGCCTATCACCCTCACCTTGACCTCCTTCCACCTATTGTATTCCCAACGCCCCTCCCCCAAGTCCCTCCTCCCTACCTTTTATCTTAGCCTGCTTGCCACACCCTCCTCATTCCTAAAGAAGGGCCTATGCCTGAAACGTCAATTCTCCTGCTCCTTGGATGCTGCCTGACCTACTGTGCTTTTCCAGCAACACATTTTTAAGCTCTAAAACATAACTATGTCAACTAAAAAAAGTTCAGGATTTCTCTTACTTTTTGCAGTATTTCTCAATGTATTTAACATCATTCAGGCTTTCTACATTCTACATTGAAACTATTTCAAACTATTTCATAATTTTGGACTGAAACATTGTATGTGCATCAAAGTTCATTGTATTTACATTATACTGATATGTTCTTAATTTTTCTTAACATCTGTTTGCCACATGCTGGAGAAGTCCAGTGTAAAAACAAAATTTTGTATTCAATTGATTTAACCCTCTATTAATATTGTAGAAGAATTTAGTATTCCACCAAGGCATTCAAGGCAATAAAAATTATAATCGTTGTGTTATCAAATGAAAGAATATCCTGGGTTGCCTTTGAATTTTCCAAGTTGATAAATATCAACAAACGAAGAAGGTAGCTGAAATGTATTTTTTAGCTGTCTTGGAAGTGGTAGTGCTTATTTTAGAAATTCACTTACAGCCTTGTAGTTGAAGATACTGAATACAGGAATCTGCCACTTCTTTAGAGGCTTGATGGACAATATTTTAAACTAACATGTGATGTTCCTTTTGCATGGATCACCACCTTGATGTGTTGGAGAGGCCTGTGCTGTCCAAAGTTCCCTTGAGTAATACCATTCGAAGCATCTTGCTCCTGCTCAGGCCACTCATGGTGGCTAAATAGCCAGAAAAACTGCAGTCCAAAAGGTCCTCAGAGACAGAACAAGCCAAAGACATTTTTTCATCTCATTAGCTGCAAAGGTGGAAGAAGGCTGGATCATCAAGGTGTTGTTTCTCTCTCCACAGATGCTGCTAGACCTACTGAGTTTCTCCAGTGTTTTCTGTGCTTCTTTCTGATCTTCAGCAGCTGCGTCATTTTGCTTTTATCACAGGATCAAGGTGGTCTGACCATCAGCCTGTCAAGATTGAGTAAGATAGTGTTGAGGGTTGTTGCAGGCTACAGCAAGACATTGATAGGATGCAGAACTGTGCTGAGAAGTGGCAGATAGAATCCAACTTGGATAAATACAAAGTGATTCATTTTGGAAGGTCGAATTTGATTGCTGAAGACAGAATCAAAGACAGGATTCTTGGTAGTGTGGTGGAACAGCGGGATCTTGGGGTCCATGTACATAGATCCCTCAAAGTTGCCACTCACATTGAAAGGTTTGTTAAGAAGGCATATGGAGTTTTGGCTTTCATTAACAGGGGGATTGAGTTTAAGAACTGCAAGGTTTTGCTGCAGATCTATAAAACCCTGGTTAGATGACACTTGGAATATTGTGAACACTCCTGGTCGCTTCATTATAGGAAGGGTGTAGATGTTTTACAGAGGATGCAGAGGAGATTTACCAGAATGCTGCATAGATTGGAAGGCTTGTCTTATGAAGAGAGGTTGAGTGAACTAGGGCTTTTCACATTGGAGAGAAGAAGGAAGAGAGGTGACTTGATAGAGAAGTGTACAAGGTAATGCGAGGCATTGATAGATTAGGCGAAAGTGAGGACTGTAGATGCTGGAGATTAGAGTCTAGATCAGAGTGGTGCTGGAAAAGCACAGCAGGTCAGGCAATATCCAAGGAACAGGACAATCGATGTTTCAGGCAAAAGCCCTTCATCAGGATTGAGGCACATTGATTAGATAGCCAGAGACTTTTCCCCGGGGCAGAAATGGCTGTCATGAGGGATCATAATTTTAAGGTAATTGGAGGGAGGTATAGGGAAGATGTCAGTGGTAAGTTCTTTACACAGTGATTGGTGGGTGCGTGGAATGCACAGCCAGTGGTGGTAGTAGAGTCAGAGATATAGGGACATTTAAGTGACTGCTGGACAAGCACATGGACAGCAGTAAATTGAGAGTTGTGTAGGTTAGGTTGATCTCAGATTAGGATAAATGCTTGGCACAAGATTATGAGTCAAAGGGCCTGTACTGTGCTGTACTGTTCTATGTTCTATGTTCTAAAGCTGGTGCCCCAAGGTCCCTTCTTTAAACCAGGTCAGGTGCAGGTTTCTACCAGGGTCCATTTGCCAGGTCCTCTGACAATGAAGAATTGGTAATAGGATTGGTCTGTGAATCTAGGAATCCCCTGTTCTGAAACTGCACACAGCAACAGATGCAAAAAGTCATTGAGCAATTATATTTGGACAGAAGTATCTCTTGGCAGCTATATCTGTAACTGAGCAGTTTGTTTCAGGATACCCTTTGTTCATCCTCAAATGTGGAAAGGAATATAAAATATGTCCCAATTTCCCCTGGCCAGAAGACCACTGTTACCATCAAATAGGGTCTGGCAGGGACACATAAGGTTAATTTGAGGGGGTGATGTAGTGGTAAAGTCACTGGATTAATCATCCAGAATTTCAGGACATGGTTCTGGGGACATGAGTTTGAATTTCACCATGGCAGATGGTGAACTTTGAATTCAATTAAAAATCTGTCATAACAAGCTAGCTTATTGTTGACCATGTCAATTGTTGTAAAATCTCATCTGGTTCCTCGAGGGAAGGAAATCTGCCATCCTTAGCTGGTCTGGCCTAATTATAACTCCAAACCAATGGCATTGTGGTTGATTAATTAGTAATGGCTGAGTAATTAGTGATGGCTGCATACTTCCCATGGACACAAAAAAACGTCTATCAAGCACACCCTGTAGGATACCCATCTTGGTGGTCAAAGAAAGAACATTTTAAATTTTGCAACTTGCAGTGTTAGAGTACTCAAGGATCATTTCAAGAGGCACTAGAAAGAAGAACTACAATTTTATCACATGATCTATCAGGACATCAGCACCCTCAGTGAGACCTATTTTCCAGGGGTGAGGGCAGAGGGATATAACTTCTACTGGAAAAGAAGGCTTAGCAATGACACTTATTTCCATGGAGTTGGTTTTGCAGCTGGCTGAACTCCCCAACTATGTAAATGAAAAGCTTAAGTATTTTACCTACAGCTCCGCCAAAATCAATGTACCATTATCACCATTACGTATGTCCCAACCCATAAGCACAGTGAATGTGAAAGCTGCCTATTGGAAAGCCCCTGAGCCTCACCCAATCTGTCTCCTGGAACATGTGGAGTTGGCACCTGCAAAATCTGTGGCATTATCCTGCCCATTGTTTTGAGAACTTCAATTTCCTACTTCACAGGATTACAATAAAATCACTGTTCCACCTGGAGAGCCTTTGCTTCAGCTATCCATATATTCGAGGAATTCACAGTGTTGAAGTTTTCTCGATGTTTACTTTTTTCTGACAACAGAGGCAAAGAGAAAAGACAGGTCATATATTGGTTGCAAGATCCATTCTTGGACTAAAATGATAACTTTTTACTTTACAAATACTACAGCAATCGCTCTACATTTCCATCACTTTTTTTCTTTATTTTACATTTCCAGCATTTCAACTATTTTACTTTTTGTCTTTTATTGTTGGTTTAAAAATATGAACAAAATAATCTCTGTTTATTGCTTTTTTAAATAAAAGTAGTATTTTGTAACATGTGATTAAGGTGTTGAAGCCTCTTGATGCTCCTTTCCATTCAGATTTTGCTCAGAATTGGCTAGCTTCACTCAGAGTTTGATTCTCTGTCTGAAATTATAGGTTTCTACCTGGCTAGACTTATCTTCTACCCGGAAGCTGTCTAAGTATGGCTAGTGAGTAGCGAGATTTTCTAACACTGGCAACATGAGGGAAAATAAAACTGCCTAATTCTTCATTGCTATCATCATCTTTCAGCAGTGCCCCCCTTTTATTTGATGTATTTTAAGAAAGGATGGCAGAAGCTAATAATAGATTGATCCTTTGAGATTGAGGGGTTTAAAAAAAAGGATTGTGACTAATAGTTCATAGGATGTCAGTTTGATAGTAGATTTGTTCACTTACTAGTTCAGTGTCAACAACACCACCATTATTAGCAGTAACCAAACAAATAACAATAAGTTGCAGAGGCTTTGAGAGTAATCTTTAATCTTTATTTTATGCCATTTGACAAGGGTGACATTTGTTGCTCATCCCTAATTGTCATTGAGAAGATGATGATGAACCACTTTTTTGAACTGCAGGAGTCCATGTGGTCCAAGTCCAGCAAGAGTGCTGTTAGGGATGGAGTTTCAGAGTTTTGACACAGCAACAATAAAGGGGCAGCAATCAAGGGTTGAATTGTATCAAAATCATGGAATCATAGAATCCCTGTTGTGTGGAAGCAGGCCATTCAGCCGATCGGATCCACACTGACCCTCGAAAGACATCCCACCCAGACCTATCCAATCCCTGTAACTCTGCATTTCCCCATGGCTAATCCCCCACACTAGCCCACATATCCCTGGACATTATGGAAAATTTAACCCAACCCACCTACCCTGCGTTTGGACTTCTTTGGACTGTGGGAGGAAACTGGAGCACCCAGAGAGACAGATACACAGATAGGGGGAATGTGCAAACCTCCTGCCCGTGGCTGGAATCAAACCTGAGTCCCTAAAAATGTGGGGCAGCATGTTGCCATAAAATTTGCCAAATGGCATGAACCACTTTAAAAGGTTTCTCTCCATGAGCTCTAGCCAGTTATCTCATACTATTCTTGACTGCCCATCTCATTATATTTTTTTTAGATTAGATTACTTTTTTTTTAGATTAGATTAGATTAGATTTCTTACGGTATGGAAACAGGCCCTCCGGCCCAACAAGTCCACACCGCCCCGCCGAAGCGTAACCCACCCATACCCCTACATCTACATCTACATCTACCCCTTACCTAACACTACGGGCAATTTAGCATGGCCAATTCACTTGACCTGCACATCTTTGGACTGTGGGAGGAAACCGGAGCACCCGGAGGAAACCCACGCAGACACGGGGAGAACGTGCAAACTCCACACAGTCAGTTGCCTGAGGCGGGAATTGAACCCGGGTCTCTGGCGCTGTGAGGCAGCAGTGCTAAACACTGTGCCACCGTGCCGCCCACAAATGCACCAAGCCTCTATGTTGCTGTGTTTGCACTGTCTTGCACTCACCAGTAGCAGAAGTACCCGCGGCTGTTAGGAGCTTCTGGGATTCACAACACTGACATCATATTTCATGCAAAGGTGTGCACCAGATCAATCACTATTAGCCAGGAATTGGCCTTCACAATGCACATAGTGGGAAATGAGAAAGAAAGCTCCTGAGGGCACATGGGTTTCACTGGAAATAGATTCCTACAATTGTCAATATATTGCCTCTTTCAATCATCGCCTGCCTGATCGACTGTCATAGTAATTGCAGCTACAAGGGTGAAGCTTCAAAGGCTATCTGTTCTTAGCACAGTACCATGTTCAAACCCAGTCTCAAGAAATGCTACACTTCCTCTAATGCCCAGTGTCACACATGTGGAACCATATTGGAAACTTTTCAAACAATTAAAATCTGTTACTTTTTACTAAACAATAAGAAAAGCAAAACAAAGCAAACAAAAAAGCTGCATTTGTTTCTGGGTTTCTGAGACTAAATAGGTGCTACTTGTTTTTTGAGCAACAACAATTTACTATCAATGAGTGAAGACTTCTCCCATTCTAAATTATTAGAAAGAGGTTCAATTAGGTCCTGACTGGCTTGTTGCACCTGATTCTGTACTACTCTATCATACTGAAGGTGTTGCTCCTCTGTCTCAATACTCTCATCTTCCTCTGCAGAAGATTGCTACTGTTGTCCCAGCACTGAATATGGCCACTTTGCCTACTGTAGTTAGGTAGAGCACAACATGCAGGCAATATGTAGCATACTCTGTCTGGAATGTATTGCAGACTTCCTCAAGCATTGAAACTTCATCATCAGGAGATCTTTTGTCAGCTCCTGATGACCCCTGATTGAAGAGTGGGCTGTACTGTTTCTATGTTCAGCCCTGTCAGGAGTTGTGTAAGTATAGTGATTGTAATGAGGTCAGCCAGGTAGAGCTGGCTCAGAGAGAGCTGGATCAGTGTCAATGACTCTCCTGGATCAGCTTCAAGGACTGTCCCTGGATCAGTGTCAAGGACTGTCTTTGGATCAGTGTCAACGACTCTTTCTGGACCAGTGTCAAGGACTCTCTCAGGATCAGTGTTAAAAATTCTCCAAGTTTAAATAACAGTTGACTTGGTGACAGGACACTGGCCTCCATGAAGTTATTTCAGTAACAGAGTCATCAGTCACGGTTGAAGAGAATAGCCCTCATCTTCCAGTAACTGTCCTTGTCAGGCATTAGTCCTTGAAATTAAGCAGGAACCTAAGAGTTTGCAAGGAAGGTCCCAGTTATGCTGGTGGAGATTTCTAAGATGTGGCACTGATGCTTATTGATGATTTGGACATTGACCTAATGGAAGCTGTATTATGACGTGCACAATGTGTGTAGAGTCTATAACACTTTACATCTGGGGAAGCCAGTTACATTGGCAAAGCTTACTTCTCAGGCTGCAGCACTGACCTCATCATAAGGGAACAGGAGGAAATGGTATGATCTGGCACAATTCCATCAGTAACAACCTGGATACATTTGTGGGCTGAGGATCAAAAGGAACCATATGGGCTCCTGTTATATAATTACAAGCAGCTAGTTGCGTAAAATTTTAGCACAATACTGTAACCTTGATGGCCACGGGGACAGGATGGCTATTCACCTCTTCACATCGCAGGTCCTGCTCCTGAAGATGATACAGTTCTGTTACCATATCAGGACATTCTCAATCTATAGAGGCACTGCACCTAGCTCATCTGGAGGAAATCATATTGAGGGCAATAGACTCTGGGCGTCCTGTACCACCTCCTGCATTCTGAGTGGACCTTTTGTTTTACTACCTTCATGTTCTCTGGATATGAGAGAGCTGGAGTGAAGGAAAGCAGCTATCTGGTCTCAGATGCTTGACACTATATCCAAGCTCCTTAACCTTGTATTCCTGATGAAGGGTCTATGCCTGAAATGTTGACTCTCCTGCTCTTTGGATGCTGCCTGACCTGCTGTGCTTTTCTAACGCCAAACTTTTTGACTCTGACTCTCCAGCATCTGCAGTTCTCACTTTCTCCGAATAGCTTTTCAAATAGGAAGCCTGCTACCTTTTACAGGCCTTCTTTCCTAAATCCAGTTGGAAGTGATCGCATATGATCTATAAATAAATGAGGTATGGAACGATTTCCTGCTACAGGCCTTACAGTGATCGCAGAAGTGGAATCATCTGATTTGAACAAAATATAAATTCTACTCCAATTTTCATCTTCAAGACCAGGAATCAGTTTTGAATGAAGGACAATTGGTGTGAATGAGGGCACAGACAGCTGTAAGGATAAGTGAAATAAGTACAGCACTATGGTCGAGAGAGCCATTCAAGTGGGATGTAAAATAAGAAATGTCGCAGTGATAGGGAATTGCGGAGTTAGGGGAATAGATGGTGTTCTCTGCAGCAAATACAGAGAGTATGAAATACTGTGTTGCCTGCCTGGTGCTAAGGTTGGGTGTATCTCTTTTGGGCTGGAGCAGAACTTTGAAATGGAGGGAAAATGTGGTGGTCAGTCATGGTATCAGTGCAATGGATAGTGATGTTGTCAATTTGAATGGAAATACGGATGAGCAAGGCAAAGAAGTCATGGGGGATGTTGTCTGTAGTCCTCAAAAGAGTTCCTTCACAGTAGGACTAAGGAAAACGTTTAAGCACGTAAGAAGGGCACTACAATTGTCATGGGCGATTTTAATCTGCACATTTCCTGAACAAATCAGACGGGCAAGGTAACATAGAAGATGAAAGTTTACTCCAGTCTAAAAGAGGGACTCAATAAGAAGTGTGGCTCAGCCAATGGTTAACAAAGGGGATCAAGAAGAGTATCCAATCTAAAACTAGGACATAAAAAGTAGTGAAAATTAGTGGTGGATAGGTAGGTAGGAATCAGCAGCTGATGACTAAAACACTTATAAAAATTGAGAATATAATAATGGAAGTAAGGAGGCAAAATATAAAAACAAACAGCAAGAACTTCTTTAGACCATAAGATGAGTAGCAAAAGTAAGTGTGAGACATTTGGGGGATGTGACTTGGGTATGGATAATGGTACAAGGTAATGGCAATTTTTGTAAAAATATTTTGTATTGGACTGCACAGTAGAGGCTAGAGCACTGAAATTAGTGAAAGAGGAGGCAGATAGATTTTTGAAATACCATGGAGTTAAGGACAATAAAGAATTGGCTCAAAAGAAGAATTGAGACCTGGGGCAGATTGACTGTGATGTTATAAAAAGGCAGGGCTGGCTTGAGGGCTGAATGGTTTACTCCAGCTCTTTTTTTTTGATATGGTCTTTTCAACTCCACCTCCAGCATTTGGTGGTCTTTTTGGTTTTTTTTGGTATGAAAGTTGAACACAATATTCAAGCTATGGTAGGGTCAGAGAACTATAAAGCTTGATTAGTTACCTTCTTTCTCTACTAAATGTAAAGTTTAACATCTTATTGGTTGCTGCTCTGGACATGTTTAACATCAAGTCTAGAGTTCGCTAGGCTCATATTTCAACACAATTCATGATGTTCATACTTCTCTATTTTCTCTTTCTATGTGTACCACTTTGTATTTGTTCGCACTAAATTTTAGTGCCAATTGTTTTTCCAACTGGTATATGTTTGAAAACTTATTCTGAAGGAGCACATCAGACTTTCTGAGGAGTGCATACTGCATGTTTTGAATTCTTGATGTAATTCAAGAGCTGTGTAGCTAAAGAATACCATGAGCGAAATTATTTGAATCTTAGGCACTATATCCACTGCAAATATCAGTTAAATTACTTCACTCCTTAATGTCAGGGATGGAGAGAAGGCCAGAGTTGTTGCCAGAGATATGTATCAACACAAAATTGGTAAGTGAACAAAAAGATTTTGCAGGGTTAAAGTCAACAGCGAGTTTGGCTTTCAAGCCAATTGTGCCATTCTGGATTCACATGGACTTGCTCTCAGCCTTGTACCCCATTCCATTCAAATTCTCAGCCTCTGCACATATCCCTGGTCCCACTCTTGACATAAGCCCAACTACCTTAT
Source organism: Chiloscyllium punctatum (assembly GCF_047496795.1). Classification (NCBI taxonomy): domain Eukaryota; kingdom Metazoa; phylum Chordata; class Chondrichthyes; order Orectolobiformes; family Hemiscylliidae; genus Chiloscyllium; species Chiloscyllium punctatum. The sequence goes on along the minus strand of NC_092748.1, from coordinate 57,961,150 downwards.
CGAACCTAGGCTTGGTCTTTTCTCCCTCATCAGCCTCAGTCTCAGTCCACTCTAGCATCATTGACAGATGATCTATGTTTGAGATAGAAATGCTATGTATACCTTTATGCTTCCAAGCTTGGCACAATCATGTGATCTTTACTATGAAGCACACATACTGGGGCAGTCTTCTTATAGGCACTGCAATAAAAACATCTAATAGATCAGACTTCCATCTTGTGAACACAGAGCATGGTGTCAGAAGTGTAGCTGAGACTGAGTGTTAAAGAGATGCAAAAAAAATCTACTCACAGAGAAGCACAAGAATGTTCATGAAATAATGTACAGAAGCTGGTATCTCATCACCAAGTCACCAGTTATTGAAACATGGAGTGTCCTTGACACTGATCCAGCTCTTTCAGTGAACACAACCTCTGATACTTCTGTTTATATCTGTCAGTCAGGGCTCCCCGATTGGACCAGGTTAACTGCCCCAATCAGGAAACTCGTCTTCTACAAGGACCACCTGGCTGACATTGTTACAATCTTTACAGTTCTGAGCTGTGACAGCTGATCCAAACTGGCAGTTTTTCCACATACAATGACAAAATTACATAATTGTGACAGTTGTGCTTCACAAACTTGAACAGCTAAGAATATCTATATCCTTTCATCATTGGAAAGAGACAATGTTAATTTGTGTTACATCTTAAATCTCTCTGTAAAACAGAAGTGATAAACTGCAGAAATTTTGAAAGACTTGATGGCATGCTTTGAATCCCAAGTGAACTTAACTTGTGAGCAGTACGTGTTCAATATTAAAGGTTCAAAGTGCAAAAGAATCTTAATATATGACTTCTGTAACACAGTTTGCAGAATTATGTGAATTTGCACAACTAAAAGATAATCTAATTGAAGATGGGATTATATTAGGCATAAGAGATCTTGCACTGAGAAGGCAGTTACTACAAGAGCAGAAACCTGGTCTCATGAAAGCAATTGTCATGTGTCAAAGCACTCAGGTTGTAAAACAGCAGACAAAGAATGCCTGGGCATTATCTTTGCTGGTGAATGTTTCCATCAATACTATTAGGAAGTGACAAAGTGACAATCAAGTTGGACCAGAAGCCATTTTATATATAGAATTTTTCTCAAACCACTAATATCCACTCCAAAGCTTCTTCAAAGAAGGTTACTCTGGTTATAGAAATATCATGTTGATGTAACATACAAGCAAGGAATGCAGATGTAGGTCTCTGGCATGTTGTGAAGAGTAGCACTCTTGGTGAACAAAGTAGAGTTTGGTAGAGTCTCAGCAGCTCCTCATGGAAGTCATTAACCCAGGAGACAGAGTGAACATAACACACAAGCATTTTGCTCATATCAAATGAACTACCAAATGAGGTGTAATTATCTGAATGCTGCAAGAATTAGTGATAAAAAGATGCCTAAAACCATCAAAAACACTCCTGTTTCCATAAGTGCATATTGGGCATACAAAGGTGAATTGACAGTTTGAGATGGCATATTGTACAAAAGAAATGGAGTCATCATCCTAAAGAGTTGAGGGGATAGTAGGAGCAACAATGCAGGCCACAAACAAATTGAATCAAAGTTGAAGAAGGCAAGACATGTCCTCTCCTTGGCAACCATAAGCACAAAATCAAGGACCACATTAGGCAGTAAAATGTTTGCATTGTGTACTAGGCCAAGCAAGCTACAGAGCCACTGATGATAGTTTACATACCAGTTGAACCAAGCATGAATCTAGGAACGTTTTTCCAGCAACATCCTTTCCAAATACTCAAATACAGTGAAACGTCTCTCCTGTCTTAATTCTTTAATTTATTTCTTAATTGACGTTTTCCAGGTTTGATGCCCTACAAGTGTCCTTCAGTTCTGACAACTTGTACAATCTTGTACGACCTGCACAATCTGACAGCTCGAAGACTTCAGAAACTAAAACCCTTCTGCTAGGGTGAAATTATTCTGCTGAACTTCAAATCTTACTCTTCTATTGGGATGAAGCTGAAATCTCATTCTTCCGAACTGACTTCAAACTAAATTACCAGTGGCCACTGATCATTTGTTTGTTTGCTGTATGTCATAAATTCAGGAATGTAAACATTACATCAAGCAATGCTACAGGTATCCTGCTCGGTATTTATTAAGTCACAAGCTTTCTTAGAAATTATGTATTTAAGTCAATTTTTCAAATGGCTTTCTGACCTCTTAAAAAATGTATCTGTCTCTATTTTAAAAATCCAAATTCCCAAATACTAATATGGGAACAAACCCAAACAAACAGACAAAACACATCCAGAAACCCTAGCCACTCTCCCCTACATCAAAGACATCTTGGAAATGACTGCCAGACTACTCAGACCCCTTGGCATCATGGTAGCCCACAAACCCACCAACACACTAAATAAGCTGCTAATGAACTTGAAAGACCCTATCCAGACAACAAGCAAAACTAATGTCATTTACAGAATACCGTGCAAGGACTGTAACAACACTACATTGGACAAACAGGCAGAAAACTAGTCACCAGGATACATGAACACCAGCTAGCCACAAAACGACATGACCCTCTCTCACTAGTATCCTTATGTACAGATAAGGAAGAACACCACTTCGAGTGGGACAACACATCCATCCTAGGACAAACTAAACAAAGACACGCACTAGAAGCATGGCATTCCAAACAGAACTTTATCAACAAACACATTGAGTTAGACCCCATCTACCACCCCCTGAGAAAAAAAAACAGGAAGTGACTTCTCCACAGGAAATAACATCACCAACCCAAAAAACTCAAACATATAAATAGAAAGCAGAAATTATCAGTAGTGCTTCACCTGAGGCCCACTGAAAATGTTACCTAGTAGGGTGATGAAACATCTGGAAATGAGCCTTCCAGCTCAGCAAGCAAACCTACATCCAGAACCTCAACCTGAGCTACAAATCTTCTCCAAACTCGCTAATCTTCCAGGTGTGCAGCCATCAAGAACACTGACAAGAATCATTGAGAGACCACAACAGTTTAAAGACTATGTGTGCAATTCATTATCAGAGATTGATGAAAATAGTGAAATGTTAAAGTGTGAGAATAGTATATATATTGGTCAAAATGTACTTGATAATGTATTATTTTGTATGAAAAGATGGATGTGTGAGATAGAAATGCAATCTGCACCAATGTGACTCTTGGTTTTGAGCAGGTATGTGACCTCTACCATGAGGTACACAAACTGGGGTAGCCATCTTATTAAAAATTTCAAAAAAGACACAGTGCAGACCAGACTCCTACCTTACTAACATCAAATAATCCTGGAGGAAAGTGTCCTGTTGGTTGTACATGGGATCAGCAGCTATTGGGTGCATGACCTCTGTTGTTTCCAATCAGAGACAGTCAAATAGAATGGCGATGGATTGAAAAAAAAATGCTAGTGGAAAGCTCTCCAGAAAGCTAATAGAATGTTATAATTTATTACAAGAGAAATGGAATACAAAAGGGAAGGTTATGCTTCAGTTATTCAGGGCACTGGTGAAAACACATAGAATATTGCATACAATATTCGCCTCCTTACTTAAGGCAAGATAAATGTGTTGGAATCAGTTCAAGAAGGTTTAATAGATAATTATCTGGATTCGGCAGGTTATCTTATAAGGAAAGGTTGGTCAATCTAGACTTGTATATGCTGGAGTGTAGAATAATAAGAGGACATGTAACTGAAATATAAGATCCTGAGGGGTCTTGGCAGGGTAGATGTTCAGATGATAACAAAAACAGAAATTGCTGGAAAAGCTCAGCAGATCTGGCAGCATCTGTGGAGAGAAATCAGATTTAGCATTTCGGGGCCAGTGACCTTTCCTCAGAAGTCACTGGACCTGCAACATTAACTCTGATTTTTCTCCACAGATGCTGTCAGACCTGCTGAGCTTTTCTAGCAATCTGTTTTTGTTTCTGATTTCTAGCATGTGCAGTTCTTTTTGTTTCTTTTTAGATACTCAGAAATTTGTTTCATCTAGAACCAGCAGTCACTGTTTATGAATAAGGGATTACATATTTATGACTGAAAAGAGATGATTTTTGTTCTCATAGTGAATCTTTGGAACTCTTTTCCTCAAGTGTTGGGGGAAGCAGAGCTTTTGAATATTTTTACGGCAGAGGTAGATAGATTCTTGGTAAGCAAGAGTCTGAATGATTATCGAAGTCAGACTGGAATTGGATTTGAGGTTACAATCATGATCTAATTACATGGTGTTGCACATTTGAGGACCTAAATAGTCTGTGTGACCCTCAGGTCTAAAATGTTAAACATTGTTTTATTTTCTACAAATACTGCCTGACCTGCTGAGAATTTCCAGCATTTCATGCTTTTGAATTTCCATCTATTGTAACATTTTGTTTCTGTAACCTTTAAAAGTGTTTGCTATGAATTATGCTGGGATATCCTAAGGTCATGAGAAGAGTATATTTAAAAAATTCATTCTTTTAAAGACATTTTATGATGTTCCTTTTTTTTTGTCTGCACTGCCCGCACTGTTTATATAACTGGAAGTGGCAAAACAACCTGTTAGGCCATGAAAATAGGTTATTAATAAAGTTTAAAAATATTTCTGGTGATGTTTGTCTCTAGATCTGATTATATTGTCGAAAGTAAGATTTAGGTAAGATTTATCTTGTGGTTATGTCTGACATGAACAGAGTGTAAACTTTTATAAGCAATTCCATTTCCCGATGATGGTAGCTGCTTGCCTGCAAAATTTCCACCCCCAAACTCATCATTCATTTTATTTAATTATTTTAACTCAAGAACTATATTTCATTAATAAAGAGCAAAGCAATAGCTCCAACAGTGTAGTTAAACTAAAGCCTATAAAAATATATGATTTGATGTCTTCATATTTAAACAGTAATCTGCTCTTGCTGGTTCATTGGAATATTAATATTTATGTTATCATCCAAGGATTTTTTCGAAAACAATGCAAATCTAAATTAAGAATTGCGAACAGCTAATGAAAGTTAAAAATAAATTTTCATCATTGGGAATTTTATGAAATATACATTTCTTTAGCATTTTCTCTTGTGCTTTTTCAGTTAATCTGATCTCCAAAAATTCTAGCACAGAAAATGAAAATTACAAATGACTCCTAGGAAAAGTGTTAACTTACAAAGATTTATGCACATCCAGGCAGGATGTGTGTCTCTGGTTTTGTGGACAGTATTGCTGCTATTGTGGGATTTGTTAGGGTTCAAATAAATCATGTCAGGTCATCAATAGTATCTTAAAAGATCACAACATTTGGGAAACTGCATCTGTTCCTCTAGTAAACATGGCGACAGGATATTGCAATTATAATCTATAATAATTGTTCAGGATTTGTTCGGAATTACATGGTAATGGAGATGGCAACCATTGTACTGTTCAAAGCTCTAAGTGAAAAGCTAACATCACAAAGAAGTGTATTATGAAGCTTTCAGTGCACCTTATAAAATGTGAATAATGACTTGTCTTGAGATGCATCTATTCTTAATGTAATATCCAAACTCAAGACTTGAAACTGCAATATCTGTTTTTTTTCAGCCTAGTTGCTTTATAGATTTGGTAATAATCTGATGCAAAGGTGGATTTTTTATTTTAAAAGCTGTTATATTTGGATAAAATAAAAGTCAAATTCATTAAGAGACTGAGTTCCCAAAAATATTTAAAAGCTATCTTTTAATGAATAGGAATTAAGGTACTTTCATTCTTTGTCAACCTATGTATCTATTCATGCACATATTTAATGGATTTCAATTATAAAATGAAACTAATAAACAGCAATAAAGTCAACTTTTCACTTCATCTCTATGCCATAGAATTGAAATATGCTTCTCAATGCAGAACTTTAAAATCTTGTCTTTATCAAGATCTAAAAACTTTCACTTTAACTTAAGAGTAATTAGAATTCATTCAGATCTTTGTGCATTGTTTGGGCTCTGATTCCTTACTTTGAAAGTGGAATCTGAGCTTCACTGGCTCAGTGAAGGATTTGTTGCTCATCCCTAATTGCCTTTGAGAGGGTGGGGGTGAGCTATTCAGCAATTGTAATACAGATGAACATCATGGCCACATTTGATGGCAATACGCATTACACTACCTGTATATCCTTGTTGTGAGCTCTTCAGATGTTGGAAACAGTTCTCTATACCTACTCATGTTTTAATCATATCTATCAAATCTCTTCTTATCCTACTATGGTGAGAGAATACATGGGATTGTGAACGATGTACAAATTAAGATAGTATCTTGTAGGATAACTTTGAAGCGTGTGCTTTCTTTCGCCTTGAAGGTTGTGTATTTGGAACTATTGCTACAAAAACTATTTTTAATGATTATTTGCTACCTAGAGTCGTCAAATTAAATTCCAACAATAAATCTGAAGAAAGCAAAACAAAATCCATACAAATCTCATCAGTAAAAGATATTTACTGAATATCTCAATGAGTGCATGTTATTTCACAAAGGTCACCTGGAAACAAACTGCAGGTTGAAGTACAAACAAATATTTGGAAAAATCTACAAATTTACAGTGAGTTTTGTCTGCAAAGAACAGAGAGACTGTTCCTGAGCTGGTGAAGAAATGAATTCTCCTCTCTCCTGCAATATGTTACCATCTCCAAGCTAATCAGTTACTTAAAAACTAATTACACAGTTGTTGGCAAATAAAAAGTTCTCTGTTGTAAAAACTGCAGTCACCCTTCCAAATGTTGGTTTTTCAGTCCACCGGTTTTTTAAAACAAAAAATAAAAATGAGTAGTCCTTATAGTGTTTATATATCTGCAGCAATTTTAGTGTAATAGTATGCCCCAAAGCATTTCACAGAAGTATGATAGAGCAACATTTGACTAAAAAAAAGCTTTTAAGGCATGCCTGAAAGGAGAGAAGAGAATTAGGAAGATTAAGCTTTTTTATACTGTTCTACTACAGGCCTACCAATTTTTAACAAAAAAAATCCCATCCTGTTTATGGAAAACCCATTGCACATGATATAAGAAAAAGGAGACACAGCAAAATCTTGGAACCATAATCAAAGCAAAAATGCTGGAGAATCTCAACAGGTCTGGCAGCATCTGTAGAGAGAAAAACATAGTTAATATTTCAGGTTGTAACTTTTCATCAGAACCTGGAAGCTGTAAAATGGTCAGCTGAAATCAATGATATCACTGATACTAAAATCTGTACAAGAAAGAAATTATTGAAAAACATCAATGAGAAAGAAAACATAATTAAATGTCAGCATGGATTCCAAAAGGTAAAATCATGTTTAACTCCAGCCAGAGCTCCTCTGCTCGCCAGCTCCTTTTCCTCTTTCTTTTTTCCTGCTGCAGTTTTTCTGCAGTGGGGAGCTGAATGAACATGGGCTGAGCTGGGAGCTGAGCCAGGGCTGGAGTTCAGAGTGGGAGCAGAATGAGCCCAAGCCAGCCATGGGGACAGGTCCTGGAGGTGGTTCCTGGACAGAGGCCAGTGCATGGAGGCAGCGAGCCCTCTTGTTCTGAAGCCTGGTGTGCATGGACTCAATGACAAACAGACGATAACTTGAGTATTTTGAAGACATTTTTCATTCTCAGTCTGGACTATTTAAACTTTGTATTACTATGCTAGTCCTTTTTTTAACTACTTCAATTCTGTAAAAACACAAGGTATCTGAACCTAGGTATCCTGTGGCTAAGCTGGCACTGAAAGGCAACATTACAACTTTTCACTGCACTCATTTGAGTGCCTAATAAAGGCTATTATAACCTGATAAAAATTGTTGAAGTGATTGTTGAATAAACAAACAAAAGATCACATATGCATAGATTTTCAAAAGGGGTGTGATAAGCTATCACATGCTAGACTCCCGACAAGTTTGGTAATACAGAGTCAGAGAACAAGTAGCTGAATGAGTAGCATATCAGCCAAAAAAAAAGTAAGGATAAAGAATAGTCTTTCTATTTGGAAAATGATGGAAAGCAATTTCCCACAGGATGACTGCTGGACCACTATTACTCATAGTGTACATTAACGATTTGAATTTGGGACTACATAATTCAATATCAAAATTTCCAGATTATAAAAATTGTGCATGATAGCTACATCAAGGAAGTAGGCAACATAATACAAAAAGTCTTTCAAAACATGAAGACTGAGCAGTTATATGGCAGTTTAGACTTAACATAGTTATAAACAAATGATTCACTTCATTAGGGCAATCAGAAAGATCTACACTCAGAAGATAAGAAACTGAATTGAGTAAAAGAACATTGGGTTCTAGAAATACAGGTGAACAAATCAGTAAAAGCAACACTGGTCAACAAAGCAATTAGCAATACTAATTTTTTTTGCTGTAGAATTCAAAATTAGTGAAGTTATGTTCAACTTTTATTCAGCCCTTGTTAAGCCAAACCTAGGAGTGTTATGAACAGTTCTGGTCTTCCAATTATATAAAAAAGAGGATTGCTAGAGTAAATAGAATTTACAAGATGACACCAGAACTGAGAGATTACAACTATTGGGAACAAGAGTTCTTTTTGCCCTTCTGATTCACTCTATTGTATTCACATGTACCTAAGTACAGTGAAAAGCTTTGTTTTGTGATCAGTGCATGCCGATCATAGCAACCAAGGACATACAAATCATAGGGTGCTGAGACAGAATGAGGCATCCAGGTTACAACAGCACAAAAGGTGCACAAAGCAAGATCAAGATTATTTGAAGTTAGAGAGTCCATTAAGCAGTCTAATAATGGCATGGAAGAAGCTGTTCTTGAACCTATTGGTATGTGTGTTCAAGGTTCTGAATGGAGAAGACTGAGAGGAAACTTGATCAAGGTTTTCAAAATAATATATGGTTTTGGGAGTGTTCCATAAGGCAGTTAGCTCCTTAAAGTTTAGAAACAATAATGTACACTTACTCTTAAATCTGACCTGAGGTCTCTTAAGAGAACATTGTGTAATTCAGACGTAACATAACAAGCAATTAACTGCTATAAACTATTCTGTTCAAGAATACTAAGTCTCTCTTCTGCTTAAAACTTCACATGAACATCCTTCTCAGTAACTAGACTAATATCAATAACAATTATTGATAGCAGTGAATCTACACAAGGCATCTCAGATGTAGACATAGCCACAATTTATGCCACTGTGCATAAATAAATAGAAAACATTTCCCCTTGTGGTGGAATGCTAAGCTCCGGGTGGATGCATAACTGTAGACATAAAAAGTTACAAATGTCCCCAGCTAAGAAACAAGGAGGAATTTCTTCACTCAGAGATTGTTTGGCATGTTGAACTCGTTGCCATGGGAAGTAATGGAAGCATAGCATGCATGGTCTCACGAGGAAATGTGACCATCATCTGCGAGAAAAGGAAATAGAAAGAAATGCTGAAAAGCTCAGATGAACAAAATGGAATGGGTGGATTTTTTTTTTCTTTTTCATTCACAGGACATGGTTATTGTTGGCTAGGTCAGCATTTGTTGCCCAGAGGACAATTAATAGTCAACCACGTTGCTTTGGGTCTGAAGTCACATGAAGGCCAGATCAAGTAAAGTCAGTAGTTTCCTTCCTTAAAGAACATTAGTGAACCAGATGTGTTTTTTTCCAACAATTGACAACAGTTTCATACTTATCATTAGAATCTTAATTCCAGATTTTTATTGAATTCAAATTCCGCCATCTGCTTTGGTGGGAATTGAACCCAGATCTCCAGAATATTATGTGTTTCTCTGGATTAGTAGTCTAGCAATAATAGGCCCTCACCTCCCCCAGTATAAATTTTTGGGAGCTTGTGTCCTCAAATTGATCTCTAAAATAAAACAGCACATCAAATGGCGTAATTAGTAACATATTGACTGAAATATTATAATTAGCCATTTGTTGAAAAAAACATTTGATAATTCAAAACATATCTTTCCCTCAGTAACGAAAATTAGCTGTAATGCGTTTCATTGCACTGCAGCAACTCATTGAATCTGCTATGACAGTACATCTCAAAACCACCATAATCTTAACTACTGAGAAGGAGGGTGCAATTGCATGGGTTTGCTTCCACCTGCAAGTTTCTCTGAATCACTCACCATCCTGATTTATTAAATATCATTATATCATACTCTCATTATTACTGAATATAAATTCAATAACTCACTCTGTCAAATCATTGTTGTTGTTATTGTCAGATGACTTACCGCCACTGTTGTAAAATGTGTTCAGCCAATTAAACTATTGATTCTTCATGTCTACCCCACCTCCGGTCATCTGTAGTTATCTCTCAGAATCAGTGATTAGAATGTATTTTTGAATTAGACAATCATCCAGAAAGCTTTACAAAATAAAAATTTGCATAGGATAATGGGAAATTTTATTGGGAAATGTTATCCTTAGATAAAGGAAGACAACCATCCAGTACAGTCATAGAGTCGTAGAGATGTACAGCACAGAAGCAGACCCCTCAGTCCAATCTATCCCTAGGTAAAAATAGTGACTGCAGATGCTGCAGAGTCTAGATTAGAGTGGTGCTGGAAAAGCACAGCAGTTCAGGCAGCATCCAAGGAGCAGTAAAATCGACATTTCGGGCAAAAGCCCTTCATCAGGAATACCCAATCTATCCCTGCTGACCAGATATCTCAACCCAATCTAGTCCCACCTACCAGCACCTGGCACATATCCCTCCAAATCCTTCCTATTCATATACCCATCCAAATGCCTTTGAAATGTTGCAATTGTACTAGCCCCCACCATTTCCTCTGGCAGCTCATTCCATACACCTGCCACTTGAGTCAATAGATATAGAACCAAGGATACCATTGAGACAAAATTTGTCTCCTCAGATTGTTGGGTTTTGGTGTCGAAAAATATAGAAATAAATGAATGGCTATGAAAGAAAGCACCTTGAAGGATGTAGTTTCTTTGCTTGATAATGCTAGGTGAAATTAAGAGACAGTAATGATCGGTAAACATGAGATAACGCTCGGTCAATTGAGATTAACACCAAATTAAAAGTACTCTAGCTTTTTCTCTCCTGGGTGGTCAGTGTATGTGGCGCAACCCTAGTTGGGAGGATTTTAAAGAGCAGTTGGGATGGTTAGTAAGGTTGTAGGATGTGTAGGCACCCCCTTTGAATGAGAGGTAAATTCCTCAAATCAGAGCCTTTGGTGATGTCTTGATTAGATTAGATTAGATTACTTTACAGTGTGGAAACAGGCCCTTCGGCCCAACAAGTCTACACCGCCCCGCCGAAGCGCAACCCACCCATACCCCTACATCTACCCCTTTTACCTAACACTACGGGCAATTTAACATGGCCAATTCACCTGACCTGCACATCTTTGGACTGTGGGAGGAAACCGGAGCACCCGGAGGAAACCCACGCAGACACGGGGAGAACGTGCAAACTCCACACAGTCAGTCGCCTGAGGCGGGAATTGAACCCGGGTCTCTGGCGCTGTGAGGCAGCAGTGCTAAACACTGTGCCACCGTGGTTTTCTGTTTTTGCTATATATAATTTTTGTTCGTTTTGTAGATTTGTTGGCTGTAGTTATTTTAGTCTGTGTAGTTTTTGGGTTTTGTGGATCCTTTTGCATTAAAGCTCAGTGATCTGTAGTTAAGATTCTTCCCCTCTGGAGTCTAAATGGTGCTATAGAAAGTTTTGGCTAAGTATATGTTTAAGGGGTGCACCTAGAATATAAAGGGGAGTCATTCACCTGTCAAGAGGAAGAAGGCACTTTCCAGCCTTAAAATGGAGTGGGTGGATATTGCCTTATTACAAGAAACACACTTGGATGATGCAGAGCATTTGAAGCTGCACCAAAATGGGTATAACCGGATTTATTTTTCATCTTTCAATATGAAACATTTAAGGGATTTGCATGCTGAATTGGGATTGGTAGATGGAGGTGGTACCTTCACCCTAGTGGCAGGGACTTCACGTTCTTTTTGAACCCACATAAATGCCATACCAGGATTGATCTTTTTCTGACCCCTGCCAGCATATCTGGATGTCATGTACAATTGGTAATATCACTATTTCCAATCACGCCCCAGTGTATTTAATGGTTAAGAGTAAGAGTATCCTTACTCTGGTAGGCTCAAGGCACTGGTGACTGGACCCCTTCATCCTCAAGGATAGCAGGTTTATTGAATTCTTTTCTACTGAGTTCAGGGCTTTTATAGATATTAAAAGCAATTGTCTGTATGGCGTTTGCACATTTTCCCTGTGTTTACGTAGGTTTCCTCCGGGTGCTCTGGTTTCCTCCCACTATCCAAAGAAATGCAGGTCAGGTGAATTGGCCATGCTAAGTTGTCCATAATGTTAGGTGCATTAATCAGGGGTAAATATAGGGTAGGGGAATGGTTCTGGGTGGGTTACTCTTTGAATGGTTGGTGTGGACTTGTTGGGCTGATGGGCCTGTTTCCATACTGTAGGGAATCTAATCTACTCTTCAGGAGAAAATGAGGACTGCAGATGCTGGAGATCAGAGCTGAAAATGTGTTGCTGGAAAAATGCAGCAGGTCAGGCAGCATCCAAGGAGCAGGAGAATCGACGTTTCGGGCATGAGCCCTTCTTCAGGAATGAGGAAAGTGTGTCCAGCAGGCTAAGATAAAAGGTAAGGAGGAGGGACTTGGGGGAGGGGCGTTGGAAATGCGATAGGTGGAAGGAGGTTAAGGTGAGGGTGATAGGCCGGAGTGGGGGTGGGGGCGGAGAGTCAGGAAGAAGATTGCAGGTTAGGAAGGTGGTGCTGAGTTCGAGGGACTGAGACAAGGTGGGGGGAGGGGAAATGAGGAAACTGGAGAAATCTGAGTTCATCCCTTGTGGTTGGAGGGTTCCTAGGCGGAAGATGAGGTGCTCTTCCTCCAGCCGTCGTGTTGCTATGGCCTGGCGATGAACGAGTCCAAGAACCTGCATGTCCTTGGTGGAGTGGGAAGGGGAGTGTTGAGCCTCAGGGTGGTTGGGTTGGTTGGTCCGGGTGTCCCAGAGGTGTTCTCTGAAACGTTCCGCAAGTAGGCGGCCTGTCTCCCCAATATAGAGGAGCCCACATCGGGTGCAGTGGATGCAATAAATGATGTGTGTGGAGGTGCAGGTGAATTTGTGGTGGATAAGGAAGGATCCCTTGGGGCCTTGGAGGGAAGTAAGTGGGGAGGTGTGGGTGCAAGTTTTGCATTTCTTGCGGTTTCAGGGGAAGGTGCCGGGAGTGGAGGTTGGGTTGGTGGGGGGTGTGGACCTGACGAGGGAGTCACGGAGGGAGTGGTCTTTTCAGAACGCTGATAGGGGAGGGGAGGGAAATATATCCCTAGTGGTGGGGTCTGTTTGGAGGTGGCGGAAATGACGACAGATGATATGATGTATATGGAGGTTGGTGGGGTGGTAGGTGAGGACCAGTGGGGTTCTGTCCTGGTGGCAATTGGAGGGGCGGGGCTCAAGGGCAGAGGAGCAGGAAGTGGAGGAGATGCGGTGGAGAGCATCATCGATTATGTCTGGGGGGAAATTGTGGTCCTTGAAGAAGGAGGCCATCTTGGTTGTACGGTATTGGAACTGGTCCTCCTGGGAGCAGATGCGGCGGAGACGAATGAATTGGGAATATGGGATGGCGTTTTTACAGAGGGCATGGCTTGGCCAGTAGCCCATTCGTTCTTTGGGAAACAGCTAAAGCCTATGCTAGGGGGTTGGTTATTTCCTATTCAGCCAGTAAGAAGCGACAGACGGGTGAGCGGCAACACTTGCTCTGAAAGTAGCTGAAAAGGCATACTTTGACAGACCTTCACTGGTTAAACTGCAGAGGATCACAGCGCTTCGGTCTATACTGAACTCCATGCTAACATGGACAGCCAAGAGGGAGCTTAAATTTGCAAATCAAAGGCTGTTTTGAGCATGGGGATAAGCCGGGTAAGTACCTAGCGTACATTGCCAGGAAAAAGAGTGCCCCCCAAGCCATTACCTCAATCAGAGCGTGCACTGGAAATTTAACCAACAATTCTAAAAGGATTAATGCAGCATTCCAGATATTTCACTCTGAATTATACCAATCTGAAAGCTGTGAGAGTGGGTGAGTTAAGATGGAGTCTTTTTTTAAGAATTTGGACCTTCCGGGAGTGAGCCCTGAACAAGAGTCTCTCCTCATTGCCCTGTTGTCAGAGCAAGAAGTGCAGGAGGCTGTGAGGCAGCTCCAGAATGGAAAGGTGTCAGGTCCTGACTGGCTCCCCAGTGAGTTCTATAAGGAATTTATAAGTATATTGTCAGGATCGATGCTTGGTATGTTTAATGACTTATATAGTCACGGCCTCCTTCCACCATCTCTAAGAGAGGCAAACATCTCTTTCATTCTTAAAAACAGGAAGACTCTGGAGGACTGTGCTTCCTATAGGCTCATTTCACTCCTGAATGTCAACTTCAAAATCCTATCTGAGACTCTGGCATTAAGCTAGAAACTATACTGCCCTCCATCATTAAGGAGTTTCATAAAAAGTCGCATATTGATGGATTATGTCAGGGGATTGCTTAACATGATCCAAGTATGTCAACAGCAATCGGTACAGGGATTGGTGATCTCCTTAGATGTGGAAAAGGCATTTGACCCGGCTGAGTGGCTATATCTTTTTCATACGTTGGAGCAGTTTGGCCTGGAGAGACCTTCATCAGGTGAATGGAGGTTTTGTATAATGATCCTCTTGCTGCAGTCCTCACCAATGGTGTACGGTCAATCAATTTTAATATTTGAAGGGGCAGTCGACAGGGCAGTCACTTGTCACCATTGCTTTTCATATTGGTGATCGAACCATTGGTGGAGGCAATACGTAGGGATTCCAATATAACTGCTCCAGACGTGGGACAAAGTCACATAAAATCGCACTGTATGCGGATGATGTTTTTGTCTTGTTATCAAACCCAGTAATCTCAGTGTCATACCTGATACAATGCATCAATTTATTTGGTGGCTTCTCGGGTTATAAGATCAATTTTACTAAATCAGAGACCATGCCCATGGGTGGTCACCCGAGAGTGCCTGATCCTGAGGGCAGTTCTTGGTTCCCCTTTAGATGGTCGCAGTAGGGCTTTCTCTACTTGGGTATATTTATTATTCACATTTATGATTAGCTATTTAAAGCTAATTTTGCCCATTTATTTGACAGAATCATGCAGGACCTTCGTAGATGAAAAGTGCTTCTGATCTCTTGGTTAGGTCAGACAGCCTTCATTAAAACGAACATTCTGCCCTGCCTGTTGTATCCTATGAGAATGCTTCCACTGCTTTTTACTAAGCAAATATTTAGAAGACCGAACGGCTGGTTCAGTTCTTTTATCTGGTATGGCAAGCGGCTCCAAATTAAATGGACTAAATTGCAGTTGCCTTACAGACTATGAGGAGTGGGCCTCCCAGATATCAAAAACTATCAGTTAAGCTTCTTGCTATTATATGTAAATGATTGGGCCCGGGGGGGACCCTCACTCACTTTGATTGGACGTCAAAGCATCTCAGGCAAGTTGCCCCCTTAATAGGCAGCTGTTCTTAGACAAAATGAGAACAGTTAAGGAATATTGCCATAGCCAAATAGTCATCAATACTGTCAAGGCAATGTATCAGGGTGAGGGCAATATTGCCAAAACATCATTTTTAACACCCATTGTTGGTATGCCGGGCTTTCAGCCACGGTTGATGGACTCTGGGTTTAAACTATGGGCAGCTAGTGGCGTATCTAGCCGGAGTGATATATTCAAAGAGGACATATTGATGTCCATTGTCCAGTTGGCTCAGAAATATGAATTGCCCAAAAGGGACCTCTTTCATTTCTTTCAAATTAGAAATTTTATAGAAAAAGACATCACACTTCTAACTGATCCTTCTAACTGGTCCAACATGGAGAAGAGGGTGTTGAGTGCTGAGGGTACATTATCTGTCAGCAATGCTTATCACCTATTGGGAGAGGATTCCTCAGACGAGACTGAACGGCTCTGTAAGGTATGGGAGAGGGAGTTGGACGTTGAAATCTCTTCTGAAATATGGGAGGATATCTGGGAAAAAGCAAGAAGGATCTCGATTTGCAACTGGACCCAGGCTTTGCAATTGAAGATTTTCCACAGGGTCTATTTGGCCCCAGACCACCTCACTAAATTTAAAACGGGAGCATCTCCAGTGTGTCCTAAATGTAAAGTGAGCATGGCTTGCTTACTCATTGTCTATGGTCCTGCCACAAACTGTGGGCATACTGGAGCGCTGTCGTAGGGGAAATAGAGAAGGCCTTGGGGATGGAGGTGGAGATGGACCTGATATCTCTTCTTCTTGGCTTTGTTAGTTCAATTTCATTAGATGGACACAATAAAAGGCTTTTTAATATCCTCACATTTTGTGCAAGAAAGAACATTCTATTAAGGTGGGTATCGGAAAATCCTCTGGGGCTGGCATAAGCTAATAATGGAGCACATCCCCTTGGACTTTCTTACAAGTATGGTGCACCATAAAGCTGAGAATTTTTATAAAATGTGGCAGCCCTTTTTGGACAATCTGGGAACAGATTTATCTGCCATACTAAAAAGCTTTTATATAGCCATGGCAATTCTATGTAATGAATCTGGTATCCAAAGAGGAGGAACTACGAACACATGAATATGTATAAACTTACACGCTAGATGATCGAGAGCTATTGCTTTGTTTCGCTGAGCTGTGTTGTATTTATTATTATTATTAAGATTTTCCTTTTTTTAAACTTAGTTATTAGTTATTATTTATTTATGTAATTAGTGGGTTTGTTTTTTAACATTGGTTTGAATTGTTTTGTTTTATATTTGTTGTAATATTCAAAAGAAAAACACATTTTATACAAATATATACACAAAAAAAACACTCTAGCTACAATTTATGACAGATGGCACAAGAACATCAAGGACAGTCCACAATCTATAGACTACAAGAATGTGTTTTATGACATGCATGATGCAATCATGAAATTATTTGATTTGATTTATTTATTGTCACATGTATCTTCTTCGAAAATACAGTGAAAAGTGTTATATAATGTCAGCATTTTCCGCACTACCTTAACACAGAAAAATAATTGAATATAAAGGCAGAAAAATTACTAAGTAAAGTGTCCAACTTTACAGTCTTTCGTGTTAATTTCTCAGTCATGGGCCATGGGCTTGGTGGCCAGGTATGAGACCCCTTCACCACGTCACCACCACAGGAATGAAAGTGACCACTCTTCAGCGTCGTCTTGCCTCCACTAACATCCTCACCACTATGCGTCCTACCTCGACCTTGCCAATGTACATGACATTGATGCTGCAAACGAGCTCAAATTTGACTGTTACCACCATGATTCCACTTCAGGACCACCTCACCAATGCAGATGCTGCTAATGCCAATGGGTCTCCTACAGGTCCAAACTTGCCTCCATCTCCATGAATCTGCACTGCATGCAGATGCCACTGGGAACCCAAACTCCTCTCTGCAGCAGCAGCCATCAGTTGGCGTTAGGACCATCTCAATGATGCAGGAGCTGCCGGGAACCCAAACTCTCCACTGATGCCATTCCCATGTCCACGCTTCTGGGCCCACTCAGGTCTGTGCTAGGTCCATTCACTACCGTCGATACTGACCGAGTTCTTCACCAAGAAGTAAATTAAATAAGATAGAAGAGAAAAAAAGGAAAAAATAAAATAAACGAAAATAAAAGAGAGTGGATCGAATGGGCCTCGGGCTAAGAAGCTCTACTCCACCTCCACCTTACTGGAAGAAACATAAGCAGGGGACAATGATGCATTACTATCAATGATTGGTTCAGCCATGCTGAAATGACCAAGGATCCAGGTTTGATTCCAGCCTTGGGTGACTGTGCGGAGTTTGCACATTCTCCCTGTGCCTGCATGGGATTCTTCCCACAATCCAAAAGATGTGCAGGTTGGGTGAATTGGCCATACTAAATCACCTACAGTGTAGGTTATTAGTTAGGGAATGGGTCACTCTTTGGAGGGCTGCACAGCCTTTTTTTAAAGATTAGATTACTTACATTGTGGAAACAGACCCTTCAGTCTGTTTTTTTTTTAAAAGATTAGATTACTTACACACCGACCCCCCAAAGAGCAACCCACCCAGACCTATTCCCCTACACCTAACACTATGGTGTAATTTAGCATGGCCAATTCACCTGACCTGCACATTTTGTTTTGGACTGTGGGGAGGAAACCAGAGCATCTGGAGGAAACCCATGCAGACACAGGGAGAATGTGCAAACTCCGCACAAACAGTTGCCTGAGATGGGAATTGAACCCAGGTCTCTGGCGCTGTGAGGCAGCAGTGTTAATCACTGTGCCACCGTGCCATCCACATTGTAGGGAGCTACAACCCGAGACCAATCCTGCTCAGCAATTTGCACCCAGGAAGTTAGAGATGCTAATGCTTAACATAAACACCCATATCCCAGTTACCCCATGTCCAACTCCCCCACATCCCATAGCTCCCTCCTCCTACACCCTGTACCCCATGCCCCTACCCACAAGGCTCCTCCTCAACAATGATGTCCCCCCCACTCACAATTACCCACCCTCACACCCCCATGATCCCTCCTTGCCCAGCCCCTTGCCCCCCCTCCCCATAGTCCCCCAGTCCAGCGCAGGCTCAGTGGCACCGCGGGGACATCTTCCTCTGATCACCACACGATGGCCTCCGCTCCTGTGTTGAGTTTTCGCCTCCTCACTCCAGGTAGGATGGGGAATGAAGTCCGTAACGCAACCCGGCGTTTCTCCCGGGCTCGCAGCGAATCAGGCTTCCCCGGGAGCGGCGATGGCGGCCTCTCGGACGTTTTTAAACAGATGAGGCCGGCAGCGGCATGGCCTGAGGAGAGAGAAGTGTCCTCCGCCCACCCCAACCCCAACCCCAACCCCGGCAGGGAAAGGGGCTGGAGCTGGAGCTGCCTTCCGCCTAGTCCCCTGGGGGACAGAGGCCCCGAGCCTGCCCTCTCCGTTACACCTTAACCCCCCTCCCCCCCACGGTAGATGGGCCTGGTACTCTGTCTACTCCTGCAAGCAGCACTTCCCTTAATCTGATGGGGGTTTCTAAAAAGATATATTGCTACTTTGTATAATTTTGTAAACACGTTTAAGAAGTGCAAATAAAGGGAACATTACAATATGGTTCGATATTAAGTTTAGCAAGAGGATTATGCCAGATACCTTTATTGTAACTGCTACTGGCAATGTTGCCTTTATGACCAGAAAGTGCAGTGCTCAGCAGGTCTGGCAGCATTTGTGGAGCGAGGAACAAAGTATCGTTTTGATTCTAATGTAACTCAGAGCCTGCTGAGTTTTTCGAGTTAGGTAGTTATTTCAGATGTCCAGCATCCACAGTATTTTGCTTTTACATTGGTACACTTACTGACCACCTCTTGAGAATTCAACTGGCAACACGTAGCTGAGAATTTCAAACTAGTGCTTGTGAAGGAATTTTTGTAAATTGTTAGGTGGGGACAGGGATTGCTTGCAGGGAAGTGTTTCACAACCGTGCTGCTACTTCTTTTCTCTCTTGGTGATAGAACTCATCAATGAGAAGATACTTTCAAAGTGAGCTTGTGTTGTTGCGCTGATGTTAGCAGCACCTACTGCAGTTCATACACTTATCATACAAGAGTCTCTTGAAAAACTAAGTCAATAATGTTCCACCTGGAACGTTTAAATATGCGTGTTAGACATATTGTCAAGGCTGATGTTTTCACTATTCTTTAGTTTGGATAGGGGACTGAAATGGAAAAAGGACTGGTCTAAGAACCAAGGATTGTTGAGGAATTTGTACATTTTTTTCAAGGCAAATTGCCTGATGCTCATTATAAGTGCTGTTTACATGGCTGTTGATTGAAAAGCCTACTTACAGAAGGAACTGAAATATTTGCATTTGAAAAGAGTCCCCATTGGCAGAAAGTAGCTGATTGGTTTGTTGGCTTGTGACCAGTTGTCAAAGACAAAGGCCCTCCCCCTGCCAACAGACTTCTATGTAGCTGAATAGCTTGGGGTTGTGAATATTCAGAGGAGAAGGCTTCGGACTTTTGGGAGGAAATCACTGCTGTAGAAAGCACCCAAAGCCTGAAGATAGGCGGTTTATTTCCCCTCAATTGTAGGTACTCTTTTTCTAAATATATTTTTATTGCAAAATAGATTTTTAAAAATATTACAACAAATACAAACAATACAATTCAAAACATTATAATGAAAGAACACAAAAATGTAACAAAACTCAACCTGCCCTCATGTATAAATATATATAGAAAAATATGTATTTAAAAAAACCCCAACTAACTATTTAACTAAATAAATAACCAACAACAAACTAATAAATAGTAATCACTCAACTCAGCCAAACAAAACACTCATACGTTCGCAGTTCCTCCTCCCTGGATATTGGACTCGTAAAGCACAATCGTTACAGTTATATATAAGCCCTTATTATTGTGGCAGATAAATCCGTATGCAGGTGTTCCAAAAAGGACTGCCATGTCTCATAGAAATTCTCAGTTTTGTGGTGTACCACACTTGTGAGAAAATCCAAGGGGATATACTCCATAACAACCTTCCGCCAACCTGACAGGCCAGGGGATTTTCGGATACCCACCCTTGCAAAATATTCTTTCTTGTGTGGAAAGTAAGAATGTTGAGAAGTTTTTTCTTATGCGTATCTACAGGGAATACACTGGGCAGGCCAAGAAGAAGAGAGCTTGGGTCCTTCTTCACCCTTACACTCACAATCCCTTCCATTGTACCCACCACAGTGCTCCAGTATGTAAGAAGCCTACCACAGGACCAGAGACAATGGGTAAGAGTGCCCGTACCAACCTTGCATTTGGGACATGTTGAAGATGCTCCTGGTTTTCATTTTGACAAACAGTCCGGAGCCACGTGCATCCCGTGGAGAATCTTCAACTGTAAAGCATGGGTCCTGTTGGCAAATTGATATCTTTCTTGCATTTTCCCAAATATCTTCCCATTCCTGTGAGGATACCTCAATGCCCAGCTCTCTCTCCCACATCCTGCAGAGTCGATTGAACTCATCTGAGGTGGCACCCCTCAGTTGACGATATAAAGTGCTGACAGAAAGTGTAGTCTTAGCACTGAGCACCCTCCTCTCTATGTCACATTTGTTGGGATCAGTCAAAAGTGTAGTCTTTTTTTGAATAAAATTCCTAACTTGAAAAAAAATGAAAGATAGCTCATATTTCCATTCTAACTGATCAAAGGATATCATTGTGCTCAAATAAATTGCCCATGCAAGACACACCCCTAGCTGTCCAGTGTTTGAATCCTGAATCTATCATCCCTGGGTCTAAAAAAACAGGTAAATTGAGAAATTCTGTACACTTATTAAAATCTTTAACTTTTGTGACTACTCTGGGAATTGGACAGCAAATCTTGTCCACCATTTCCAAGGCACAATTCAGGAGGATGATGGATAAGTACAGATCCTACAACATTCAAGAAGCTTGACGCCATTGAAAACAAAACAGCCTGCTTAATTGCTACCATATCTACACACATTGACTCCCTTCAACACCCACTCTCATCAGCAGCAATGTATACCATCTATAAGAAGCACTGCAGGAATTCTGTGAGGTTATTTAGATAGCACCTTCCAAATCTATCTTATGGAAAAAGGCAACCAAGGCATTCGAGCACCATCACCTGCAAGTTCCCCTCCTAGCCTCATGCCAGCCTGACTTAGAAATATTTTTCTCTGTTGCTGGTTCAAATTCCTGAAACTTTCTCCTTAATGGCATTGTGTCTACCTTCACTGCATGGATTGAAGCAGTTCAAAAAGGCAGCTCACTAGCTCCTACTCAAGGGCAGTTGAGAAGGGCAATAAATGCTGGCCAAGCCAGTGATTCCTCCATCCCATAAGTGAATTTTTATAAACTACAGATAAGTACATCTTGATCTTAAAGGGTTGTCTAATGCAGTGGTGGTTTAGTACTCTGTTATGAAGCCTTCTGAGTACTTTGCTCTCTCATTGATCCTAGTTCATATTAATTCATCAAGCAAACTGTAAAGATAAAGATATTTAGAGCTATTGGCATTCTTTAGTTTTGTATCATAGTGGAGATGTCTTGTTGAATTGTCCTAAAATTTGGCAATGGCTTATATAGAAATCTTTCCAAGACTGATCAATCCACAAACATCTGAAAATATCGGCCATCATTTGTAACACTCTGGTTTTGTAAGTTATTAGAGCTTGACCATTGGCAAAAATGACTTCCTGAAAGGTTTTCGCAGAAGCGTTGGTTTTTGTTCTGACACATAAATCAAAGATGATATCAGAGGTACAGCCTCTCTGGGATCCTTGATGAAATGGCTAAGGCAGCAAGTGAAGAACAGATTAATTGGGATTGGTGCTGCAACACAGCCCTGCTTCACTCCTTTTGAGATCTCAAAGGGAGCTAATGATGTGTGATTTAAAAGCACCTGGCCTGTCATTCTCTCCTGGAACAGTTGTGTGATCTTGACACACTTGACCATGTTGTTTTTTAGGATTGTCCAGAGGATCACTGTGTTGACCGAGTCAAATTAGTTTGCTAAGTTGACAAAGAAGTAAAGGACATGTTCTGCTGAAGGCAGTTTTTCTGGATTTGTCTCGCTGTAAACCCCACATCTACAGTGTTGTGACCTAGGTGAAAGCGACACTGAGCCTTTGTAAATTTGTTTCTGCCACATTGATAAGTGTTCACGAAGATATGAGCAAAGATCGTTCCTGCCATGGACAAAAGTGACAGCTCTGTATTTCCACAGTCTGCTTTGTTGCCTTTGTTTTTATGCACATCAATAATCATGGCATTCCAAAAGTTAATTGGCATGCTTTGTTTTTTAGATTTATTTATTTGTTTATTTATTTATTTAATATATGTTGTCACTTATGCCTAGGTACAGTGAAAAGTGGATAACATCACCCCACTCTGGCGCCATCTTGGATGACTGAATAAATTGTATAAATGGTAAAGCACTGAATAAGTTAATATTAAGTTGATATTACTAAAACCGAATCAGCTTCAAAAGGTCAGCTTTTGCTCTTTGTTGAGTTCACCCTCTCTGCTCCTCCAGTCACTGCCATCCGCCATCATCCCTGGTAATATATTCGCCGCCTCTGAGCTGGTGACAGTAATGCTGCATGAGTGCTGGATCTCCTCTAATGCTGGACATTGACTGGTCCTGGCTCAAATTCCGAAGCCACCCCGAAGATTGAGTGGAGATAGAGATAAAAAAAGGCCCCAGTCTCCTGCAGGAGGAGGCCCCAGGGCAACCAAAACAAAGAAAACTGTTACCAAGCTGGAAAGACAATGATGAAGTTTTGTGGATATGGCAGAATACATTACGTGAATCATGAGTAGACAACCCTGTGTTCAGGAGGGAAATGCTGTCTATCCCACCGTTGCCATTATTCCGTATGCATAAGAGGCTGTGTCTGTGCTTGCCACTTTAAACATTTCCACTGAGATTTCATTTTCTTTCCTGAAGCCTTGCCCATGCTTGTCTGCATAATCGCTTTCTTAGTCTCATCAACAGAAGAAAGCGAGGCAAGCTCATCAATGACTGATCACTGAGGAATCTAGTTGAAAGCTGAAGAGTTGACTGTAGTTAGTCTGTTCAGAAGCTACTCAAGTGTTCTGCCAATCTTTCTATTATTTCTGCTTATCTTTGATTAAGAATGACCCATCAGCTGTGAAGAATGGCGTGGGGCCTGTCCTAAACACTCCACATTCAGAATTAAAAGAACTGAAAAGCTTTGAGTTGTGTGAGTCTGCATATTGTTGGGATTCTTCAGCTTTCTTTTCTGAGTGTCTACCTTGTGTTACCGTGCTGTTCTTTCTGGACATTGCTGTTCAGATGTTGGACCTGGTCTCTTTTGGAAATGGAGGGTTGATGTTCTGCCACTCCATTTATGTTCTGTTTTTGGCCTGCTGCATTTGAGAGATGTTTTGTCATTTTCATCAGTGCATTTACTTCAGTCTGAGAACCGCGTTGTTTCAGTGACTATGTTTTTAAGTTTGCTGCACTTCTTGATTCCGTTTCCATCTCAAAGTCTGCTAGCTTTGGGCTTTTGATAAATGTGTTCTGAAATTGATTGTAGCAAGTAATGTTACTGAGTTAAGCCTGATTAAGAGAAACTGATGGTTGTTTTTGCTAACTTAGATTTGGAAGTTGAGAATTGCTGTGATTGGTCTGTGATCTGTCTAACATTCTTCACACATGACAGAATGATTCGTACATTCTGGAGATCAGACTCTCCTATGCACAATGATGTTGATGATATTGTGCCACTGTTTTGACCTTTGTATTCGTTGTCTTTCCTTATTAACTTATCAGAACGTTGTGATGGTAATGGAAAGTTTGTGTTCAGCATATTTGCTTTGAAATAGAAATGTTTAAGTTTTTCAATCCTGTGATTACCCAGAACTTCTGTCCAGTTGTCTTGGATCACATAGGTACTGTATTGTCCCAGAACCATGAATTTATCACTGACAGACAGGGTCATCATGTGTTCATCCAGATCCTTGTTCTTTGTCCTTAGCGCTGTTGAGAGTGGCTGAGTAGGCACTGATGATTGTCAGTATGAATTTGGTTTGTTGGTATGTGCAACTTAATGAGATGCATGTTTATCCCAACAGGGAATGTAGTGTAAAGTTTTTCAGTCCAGATGACCTGTTTGCAAATCCTACACAATGGATCCTGATGTCATTCTCTATTTTCCCTTCTAGAGAAAGATATAGCATCTTGCATCTTCCTTTCGTGAATCATCATCAGTGAGCCCTGTCTCAAGCAATGCCCCACAATGTGCTTATACCTTGGATATAAGATTTGTTCTTTTCTCAGGCCTTGTTCTGTTATTTCTTGCAGGAGAGTTTGGGCATTCCAAGCTCCAATGGCAAATCATGTTTGTTTCTTTAATTACAATGTTATTTGATGATTTTGTGGCTGATTTGCCAGCTGTGGTAAGCTGACCAGACATTTATAGAAAAAGTGATGTTTGGGATACCTTTTCCTGACCCCCTTCTTCTCAAGGAGGAGAAAGTGAAGATTGCAGATGCTGGAGATCAGAGTTGCGAGTGTGATGCAGGAAATGCACAGCAGGTCAGGCAGCATCCGAGGCATGGAAAGTGATTGAATTGGGTTTGCTTCTTGGCAATTTTTGTCTCAAAACATATTAGTTTTCTTACATTGTATTGAGTTTCAGCTTTTTTGAGAAGGGGATGCTCACTTCTTCCAGCAAGATTGTGGTAGAGTAGCGCTTTCGAGCCTGGGGCTTGCCTGATCTGTCTGTTTTAGTTTTTGTTTTTGTTTCTTTAACTTTTCTCATTCTCCTCTTGTTTTTTCTTCTATTATTTTGCTTCTCTCTTGGCGAAGAGCTTGGTCATGGCAATGGCATTGGCAGTGATGAATATACCCAGCAGTGCAGACTAACGGCAGCGACAGCAGAGGTGTGTTTGGGTTCCCAGCAGCTTCTACCGAGATGCTTCGAGCGCCAGCTGAACACCTAGTTCAGGCTTCGGGTGAGGCAGGAGATTACAGGCAGGTGCAGCAGTGGATTGGATTCAGCTGTTCCTCATGGATGCTTTGGCGGCGGCTGAAGATGTGGACTTTCAATGTCCTTGGCGGGGTAAGATCAGGCCCCGCTTTTTGAGCACATGTGGCAGTAGGAATTGGCTCCTTGGGGAGAAGGACCCCAATTCGGTGGGGGTGAGCCTTTAGGGAGCACACGGCAACAGTGATTGTGGGTCCAGCTGGTGAGTCATGTCACTGGAAGGGGCACCTTCATTGTTGGGCGCAGTGCAGGACTTGAAGTGGTGGTGGTGGTGACATCAGCTTTCAATGGCAGGTTGACCTCTGAGGTTGGTGTTGATCAGTTACGACAATGGTCCCAATTGATACTGTGAGTGGATGGACAGGAGCGGTGGTTGCATTGATGGTAGTGTGGTAGGCCTGGTGTGGATTGGAATGGCTTGTGCGGAAAAAACATTGCAAAGAGAGGAGATTGAGCCTATGGAGGAAGTGCAGTCCCAATGTGACTAAGCACTTTCGAAAGATTGTAATGTTTGACTTTTAGCTTTATTTATTTGTTTTTCTACTTAAACACTACTGTAGTTCTTAGTATTAATTTTTAACTTTGTACTTTCTGTCTACTTTGTTCTTATGATTCTGTATCTAGGTACTTGTGCCTAAGATGGTGCTTTGCGTGGCGACATTAAACACTTCATTGTACTCCTCTAGTTTTGGCATTGAATATATGTGACAATAAAAATCTAAATATAAAAGAAAGTATTGAGTACAGGAGTTGGGAGGTCATGTTGCGGCTGTACAGGACATTTGTTAGGCCACTGTTGGAATATTGCATGCAATTCTGGTCTCCTTCCTATCGGAAAGATGTTGTGAAACGTAAAAGGGTTCAGAAAAGACTTACAAGGATGTTGCCAGGGTTGGAGGGTTTGAGCTATAGGGAGAGGTTGAATAGGCTGGGGCTGTTTTCCCTGGAGCATTGGAGGCTATTGGGTGACCTTATAAAAGTTTATAAAATCATGAGCGGCATGGATAGGGTAAATAGACAAAGTTTTTTCTCTGGGATGGGGAGTCCAGAACTAGAGGGCATAGGTTTAGAGTGAGAGATAAAAGGTATAAAAGAGACCTAAGGGGCATCTCTTTCACTCAGAGGGTGGTACATGTATGGAATGAGCTGCCAGAGGAACTGGTGGAGGCTGGTACAATTGCAACGTTTTAAAGGCATTTGGATGGGTATATGAATAGGAAGGGTTTGGAGGGATATGGGCCAGGTGCTGGCAGGTGGGACTAGATTGGGTTGGGATATCTGGTTGGCATGGACGGGTTGGACCGAAGGGTCTGTTTCCATGCTGTACATCTCTTTGACTCTATGACTCTATCTAAATCTCATAGAGCCACCTCCAACTTATAGCTGCTGAATCATTCAATCCTGTGTTAAGCTGAACCTGGCAAGACTACAGCGCTTTGTAATGATCACTCAACTGTGGAAATAATTGGCTGTCTACTGTACTATCTTGAGGCATTGGTCCAGTGGTATAATATTACTAGAATGATGTCCAGCGTTAACGTATGCTTGACAATTTCTTTTATACCTATCTTGAAATAATGTTGATTCTGGGATGGCATTGTATTATCATATCTATGACTTTAAAAAGTTATCAAATTTACCTTTTTAAATTTAAGATACATTGAGGGAGTATTTTGACCTATTTTATCATCCACCTGACAGTAAACCTTGGCGGTTTGATTGTTAGCAATTGTAGGGAGTTTCAGATTGTCTTACTGAGAGGAAAGTGCCAAGTATTTATGCTTGGAGACAGAGACTATACCATGAATAGACACCGAGTCTCCCAGAGCTCCACAAATGTATTTGGGAGTCCATGATATACATTGTTGTGAGTTTTTTGAAGAAGTAATAAAAAGGATTGATGAGGGCAGAGCAGTAGATGTGATCTATATGGACTTCAGTAAGGTGTTCGACAAGGTTCCCCATGAGAGACTGATTAGCAAGGTTAGATCTCATGGAATACAGGGAGAACTAGCCATTTGGATACAGAACTGGCTAAAAGGTAGAAGACAGAGGGTGGTGGTGGCTGGTTGTTTTTCAGACTGGAGGCCTGTGACCAGTGGAGTGCGACAAGGATCGGTGCGGGCTCCTCTACTTTTTGTCATTACATAAATGATTTGGATGTGAGCATAAGACGTACAGTTAGTAAGTTTTCAGATGACACCAAAATTGGAGGTGTAGTGGATAGCGAAGAGGGTTACCTCAGATTACAACAGGATCTTGACCAGATGGGCCAATGGGCTGAGAAGTGGCAGATGAAGTTTAATTCAGATAAATACAAGGTGCTGAATTTTGGGAAAGCAAATCTTAGCAGGACTTATACACTTAATGGTGAGGTCCTAGGGAGTGTTGCTGAACAAAGAGACCTTGGAGTGCAGGTATATAGGTCCTTGAAAGTGGAGTTGCAGGTAGATAGGATAGTGAAGAAGGTATTTGATATGCTTTCCTTTATTGGTCAGAGTATTGAGTACAGGAGTTGGGAGGTCATATTGTGGCTGTACAGGACATTGGTTAGGCCACTGTTGGAATATTGCGTGCAGTTCTGGTCTCCTTCCTATTGGAAAGATATTGTGAAACTTGAAAGAGTTCAGAAAAGATTTACAAGGACGTTGCCAGGGTTGGAGGATTTGAGCTACAGGGAGAGGCTGAACAAGCTGGGGCTGTTTTCCCTGGAGTGTCGGAGGCTGAGGGATGACCTTATAGAGGTTTACAAAATTATGAGGGGCATGGATAGGGTAAATAGGCAAAGTCTTTTACTGGGGTCGGGGAGTCCAGAACTAGAGGGCATAGGTTTAGGGTGCGAGGGGAAAGATATAAAAGAGACCTAAGGGGCAACTTTTTCAAGCAGAAGGTGGTTCGTGAATGGAATGAGTTGCCAGAGGAAGTTGTGGAGGCTGGTACAATTACAACATTTAAGAGGCATTTGGATGGGTATGTGAATAGGAAGGGTTTGGAGGGACTAGATTGGGTTGGGATATCTGGTCGGCATGGACGGGTTGGACCGACAGGTCTGTTTCCGTGCTATACATCTCTATGACTCTATGTTGTCCCACATCCTCATTGCTGACTTTTTGTGGAATGGGATGTAAATTTTCCTCTCACTTGTATCATTGCATCATGACACATAACGTATAATTGAACTCTATACCATCATGTTAACAAATGCCCATTGTAATCAATTGTTGCAATTCTTCAACAATGAGTACAGTTGGCAAGCATAATGCTAAGGAAAAGTGCCACATGTTAAATTGGAAGTGGTAAAGCATTGTAGAAAAGGTGAACTTGATGGTTGATATTGGGCACTATTTGCATCTTCCTCAAACCAGTGTACATAGGATAGTAAAGAATGCAGATGAACATACTTGACCTCATCCTTAATAATCTGCCAGCTGCCGATGCATCTGTCCGTGACAGTATCAGTAAGGGTGACCATCGCACAGTCCACATGGAGATGAAGTCCTGCCTTCACATTGAGAATAACGTCCATCATGTTGTGTGGCACTATCACCGTTGCTAAATGGGACATACTTGGAACAGATCCAGCAGCTCATGACTGGGTATCCATGAGGTGCTATGGATCATCAACAGCAGCAGAATTGTACTCCAGCACAATAACCCCATGGCCTAGCATATCCCCCACTCAACCATTGCCATCAAACCAGGGGATCAATCCTGATTTAATGGAGAGTGCAGGAGGGCATGCCAGGAGCAGCACTCGGCATACCTGAAAATGAGGTGTCAACCTGGTGAATCACCAAACAGAACTACTTGCCTGCCAAACAGCATAAGCAGCAAGTGTGAGAGCTAAGCAATTTCATCACCAACAGAGCAGATCTAAGCTCTGCAATCCTGCCACACCCAGGTGTGAATGGTGGTGAACAATTAAACAACTCACGGGTGGAGGAGGCTCTACAAATATTCCCATCCTTAATGATGGACGAGCCCAGCACATCAGTGCAAAGATTTTGCAGCAAGCTCCAGCCAGAAGTACTGAGTGGATGATACATCTCTGCCTCCGCCAATGGTTCCCAGCATTACAGATACCCGTCTTCAACCAATTCAATTCATTCCGAGTGATATCAAGAAACGGTTGGAGACACTGGTTAGTGGGAGAAAGTGAGGACTGCAAATGCTGGAGATCAGAGTCGAGAGGGTGATATTGGAAAAGCACAGCAGGTCAGGCAGCATCTGAGGAGCAGGAGAATCGATGTTTCAGGCATAAGCCATCATCAGGAATGAGACTTGTGTGCCGAGGGGAGCTGAGAGATAAATGGGACGGGAGATGGGGCTGGGGCAAGATAGCTGGGAATGTAATGGGTCAATGAAGGTGTGGATGGAAGTGATAGGTCAGAGGGGAGGGTGGAGTGGATGGATAAGAATGAAGGGAGATGGACAGGTAGGACTGGTCAAGGGAGCAGTGCCAAGTTGGAGGCTTGGGACTTGGATAAGGTTGGGGGAGGGGAAATGAGGAACTGCTGAAATCCATATCCATGTGGTTGCAGTGTCCTAAGGTGGGAGATGAGGCGTAGTTCCTCCAGGCGTCGGGTGGTAAGGGCAGGCCCAGGCTGCGTACTCTTGTTGTGCTTTTATTTAAATTTAATAAAATTTTTACGGGACCTTGAGATCTTGTTCGGATAGTCCGAAATTCGGATAATTGACTTTCGGATAACCGAGTTTGTTCTGTATTCCAGAATCTTCATACATAACCTGGACTCCATCCTGGCTCCTTTGCATTAATTCTTTAAAAAGTGTCATGTAGCCAAGGCATAGCCTTCAGAAGAGAGGAAACAGCTATCGTCTTCTAAGGTGTTGACACACTCTGATCCCAAGCGAGATCTGGTATTGACATGTAAGGCGTCCTGCACAGGGTCAGGGTAGTATTGGCTCATAGGTGGGCCAATGAAGGGGAACACCCAATAGTGTATGCATCCATTGGTTAATGCAGAGCGTAAACACACCCAGATAGAGAGAGAGAGAGATTTGGCGGTCATATTTGGAATCAGGAGGTTCCATGAATACCTTTACAGATCTAAATTTGTAATAGTAACAGGCTATGAGCCTACAACCTACTAGGTCTACTTAAAGAGGACAAGGCAATGCTGCCCACAGCTTGAGGCCAAGTTCAGCATTGGGCTCTAATAGTAAGTTTGTGTAATTACAAGTTGGAACACAGTCAAGAGACCAAGTAGAGAATGTGGATGCATTGAACTGCCTCCCACTGGCAGATACACTACTGGTAGTATCGCCACTGGAAGTATCTGTAATGGTTTTAAATTTTCTGAGAAACACTTCCTGTCACAGCTGACAACATCAGACTTTGGACACAAAGATCCAGCCCTGGCAAAATTGAAGCAGCTGGTGGTGATGGGGGAAACCACAGGGCCATCACACCCAGAATTAAAATCTTTTATTTGGACCTGGACACACCAGATCAGAGTAGAGGACAGCATAGTATTGTGGGGAGCAAGATTGATTGTCCCGTGCAAAGGTGTCTGACAGACACTGGTTGAACTTAAGGGATTTCCAAAATGAAGATGTTGGTGAGAAGTTGTGTCTGGTGGCCAGGATTGGATGCAGGCATCGCTGTTTTGGTGGAGCAGTGCCCAGAGTGTCTATAAGGACAAAAATTACAGCCAGCAGCTCCCCCACATTCGTGAGAATGGCTGAATAAGCCCTGGGTTCGGTTACACATCGACTCTGCAGGTCCTTTCGTGGGCTGAATGTCTCCTGGTCATTGTGAATGCCCACTGAAATTGGCTAGACATGCATAGAGTTCATTCATCAAACATGAGGAGGATGATAGAAAAACTGCACATCTTTTGCAATACATGGACTCCCGATCACAGATAATGGGCTATCTTTTATCAGCAGGGAGTTTGAGTTTTTCCGAAAGTCGAATGGTATTCGACGTATAAGGACAGATCCATGCCATCCATCATCCAGTGGTGTGGCAGAAAGGGCAGTTCAGACTTTAAAGACAAGCTTAAAAGAACAGCCTTAAGCTGGTTCCTATTTTATTATAGGACCACTCCTCATGCCACTACATTGATTGTTCCAGCAGAGTTGTCGGCTCTTCCTGATCTTCCTGGACAGGGGAGGGTGTGGGGTGGCAGGGCGAAATGATATTGAGAATGCCATTGCCAGATGTAAGACTCTGCTTTGCAAGAGAGATGGTTTCCTACGAGGGATGAAGTTTGGTGTAGGAACCACAGGTATGGGTAAGAGACATAGTCAAATGGTCAATGTGAGGTCAAGTCCAGTGATGTATCAAGTTTGGATAAGTGTGATAGTTCTGAACAAGCACTTGGACCACATGAAAGCTGCAAACTCACAAACAGTGCAAGAGCCTGGCTCCTCGACAGCCAGTCTGACTGTTCCGAAACCCGTGGATTCTCCCTCTCTATTAAGCATTGAAGATATGTTGGAACTCGCGATGGGCACATTGGCAGTTACTGTTTCTCTAGCTGCCTGAAGAAAAGAACAAATTTCTTCTGAGATGTTCCAGGTGCAAGATGTCTACAGCACATTACGTGCTGCCGCATCAGAGGCAGAGTGAGAGGAACCTGACCCAGGAGGAGCTACAAAGAAGAAGAACCAGCCCATGCCCTCGGACTCAGGGGGAGGAATATAGTGATTGTAATGAGATCAGCCAGGTGGACTTCAGAATATAAATTTCCTGATTCGGGCTCTTAATCTGGTCCAAACAGGGAGTCCTCTTTGACTGATACAAACAGAAGTGTTAGACAATCCTGTTCAGCTCTGAGGGAGTTTTCCACTTGTGAATAAAAGGTGATTTGGTAACAGGATATTGGCCTCTTTCAAGTTATTTCATTATGCTTCCTTCTGAGTTATGTATGAGTTCTGAATAAAATTATACAGAAATTCTTCTGCCTATCTTTACTGTGTTTTCTTTTTTCTTACATGGGATGTCAATGTACTGAAAAGCCAGTAATTTTTGTCTGTCCCTAATTGCCTTTGAACTGAGTGACTTCCGAGGGCATTTAGGAAGTCAGTTAACTGCCATCCACATGTTGTGGTTCTGGAGTCACATAGGCCAGACCAGGTGACAATAGTCGATTTGCTTCTCTAAAAGACAGTTTTTTATTCATTGAATTTAAATTCTGCCAGCTGCTGTGGTGGATTTTGAGCCCTTGACCCCAGAGCATTTGCCTGGATTTCTGGATTACCAGTCCAGCTCCATCACTAGCGTTGTTTTATATTTTAACATATCTGTAATTCATATTCCAACTGAAATATGCAGAATGAATGACGTAAGAGAGACATTTTATGCAGATATTCCAATATAGAATAATTTTGCTGTCCATGAGTTCCCAGATACAACAGTGCTGATCCTTATTGAGTTCAGGAAGTGAAAGGTGGGTGGTGATGGAGTTGGTGCTAGATTTGATGCTTCAGCGGAGTAGACTAGATTTCTCTTGTTTCTTTATTCATTAACTGCTGAATTCCACAACAACAATCCACTTATAGGTCAGCAGGTTTCTAAAAGGTTGAACATGATTTCAGCATTTGCTCATCACCTATGTTGGACATTCTCCCAAATTCTGAATTATCCGATTTCTTTGGTTCATGATGTATTTCCTTGGCTGGTTCATGGACGATCAGAAAAGGCTCTATATCTTTGTATTATTGTGGATACAGTTTGGGGCTGCCACATAACACCAAGCACCATCCTCTTGTAATCAATTAGATACTGAGTATTTACAGTGTTACTTACAGGCACAGTTCTTTTGGAATTTCAAGACTTTATACCATTTTAAAACACAATATTGTGCCTTTTGTTTTAATTATGCTTGTTTTTTGATTGGTAATCCCTGTTAAACTACATTGAAGGAAGGACGCTATAAAACTGACTGAAAAAGTAGGTACAAAATCAGAAATCATAAGAAAATTTGATCTTGGCTTGCTGTTGGCAATATCAAGGACAATTCATAAAATGATTGTCTTCTGAGGAAATGTTTACATCTGTCAAATTGTAGGGTTATTGACATCTTGGCAGATGCTATTGAATCAGTTGTGGTAAGTGCAAAAGGGAACAGAGTATTTCAGTTGGATTGGTCATATCTCCTATCTTCAGTATGTTCACTGATGATAGATTTTCTGTGATGGATACATGAACAAGCAAAGTATTTTATCAACTAATGCAACAACTTATACTGTAATAAAATACCTCAAAACAGTTCACAAGAGCATTACAAAGCCAGCGATTATGAAGCAACATTTGACACTTAGGCACATGAAGTGATATTAGGCCAGATGTCCAAAGTTTGATCAAAGAGCTTAAGTTTTAATTAGCATTTTTAAGTTGGAAAGAGAAGTATAGAGACTTCAGGAGGGAATTCCAGAACTTAGTCAGCTGAAGGCAAGGGCACTAATAGTGGAGTGAATTAATATTAATGGGACTTGAGTGTAGTATTTAATAAAGATGAATATATTATGCATTTGTGAGCTGGAGGAGAATATAGGATTACAGAGGACTGAGAGCACAGATGGCACACGGATGAAAGGTGAACAGGATTTGGTACAAGTAAATAGCTGGGCAGAATAGATTTCAAACCTCAAGTTTGTGGTCAAAGGGAGAATGTGGACGATCAGCCAGAAGTTTACTTGAATAGCAAAGTCTAGCTATGAGTAAGGTATAAATGAGTATTTCAGCAGCAGATGAACTGAGATGGGTGGAGTTGGCAGTGGTGTGGACATGGAAGTATGCAGCCTTGGTGATGGTGCAGCTATGGTCAAAAACTCATTGTCGGGTTTACACCCAATGAAGCATCTTTGAAGCTGAGTCAAGTGTAGAAGAAATAGGCACCAGTTTGTATAAAGTAAGCTCCTACAAACAGCAAGATGATAATAACACAATAAATCTTTTGTGATGTTGATTGAGGGATAACTACTACCACCTGGTATCAGTTGAATGGACTTTCTCTTAACTGCTTCTAACACAAACATATCCTTCCTTAAATAAGGAGACCAAAATTGTACCTAGTACTCCAGGTGTGACATCAGCAGTGCTCTATACAACTGTAGCAAAATATCCCTCCCGTGTATTCCATTCCTCTTGCAATAAATTTCAGCATTCAGTTTGCTTTCTTAATCACTTGCTATACCTGTGCACTAGCTTTTTACAAAGCATGTAGTAGAATACTGAGAATACTACACTCAAGGTTCGTCAATATTAATTCACTCCACTATTAGTGCCCATGCCTTCAGCTGATAAGGTTCTGGAATTTCTTCCTGAAGTCTCTATACTCCTGATCATCCACATTCTCCCTTTGACCACAAACTTGAGGTTTGAAATCTATCCTGTCCAGCTATTTACTTGTACCAAATCCTTCAGAGTTCTGCTGTCACTCAATTTAAATATCCATAAGTAAAAAGTAGTATTTATTGAACATGATAGTAAAGTGTTTATCTTAGTTAAGCTGGAAAAAGATCTGGATGTAATTATTGATCGATAAAAATTTCAAGTCAGTTCAAAGCTATTATAAATAATGCTAACCATTTACTCCAAATTTTGACAGTGTTTAATCGCAAAACAAATATCCTAATATTTTCTATGGAAAAGTCACATTTGAAATATCCTGTACTCTACTTTCATCAGGATAGGAAAGCACTGAAGAGGAATTTGGCTTATAGGATCCCACTTTTAATGAAGAGATTTAGAACAAGTTTATTTTCATTAGAGAACTAAAGCTGAGATGTGAATCAGGTGCTCTAAATACTGAAATACATAACAGAAGTAGATTAAACAGATTATTTGACTTTGGGTGATCTATATGGACATCAGTAAGGCATTAGACAAAATTCGAGGAGAAAGTGAGGACTGCAGATGCTGGAGATCAGAGCTGAAAATGTGTTGCTGGAAAAGCGCAGCAGGTCAGGCAGCATCCAAGGAGCAGGAGAATCGACGTTTCGGGCATAAGCCCTTCTTCAGGATCCCTCCATTAGACAAAATTCCTCATGGTAGACTGGTTAGCGAGGTTAGGTCACATGGATTAGAGAGAGAACCCCATTTGGATACAGAGCTCGTTTGAAGTAGAAGACAGAGGGTGATGGTGGAGGGTTGCTTTCCAGACGAGAGGCCTGCAACTGTCAGTCTGCCACAAGGATCGGTGCTGAGTCCATTGCTTTTCATCATTTATATAAATGATTTAGATGTGAACATAGTGGGTATAGTTAGTAAGTTTGCAAATGACACCAAAATTGGAAGTGTAGTGGATAGTGAAGAAGGTTATCTCAGATGACAATGGGATCTTGATCAGATAGGCCAATTTGAGTAGTAGATGGAGTTTAATTTATATAAATGTGAGATGCTGCATTTTAGGAAAGCAAATCTTCGCAGGACTTATACACTTAATGGTAAGGTTCTGGGGAGTGTTGCCGAGCAAAAAGATCTTGGAGTGCAGGTTCATAGTTTCTTGAAGGAGACCAACAGATCGGATAGTGAAGAAGCTGTTTGGTATGCTTGCCTTTATTGGTCAGGAATTGGGAGGTCATGCTGTGGCTGTACAGGACATTGGTTAGGCCACTTTGGAATATTGTGTTCAATTCTACTTCCCCAGCAAGGGGGAAGATGTTGTAAAATTTGAAAGGATTCAGAAAAGATTTAGAAGGATGTTGGCAGGTTGGAGAGTTTGAGCTATAGGGAGAGGCTGAATAGGCTGGGCTTGTTTTCCCTGTTGCATCAAAATCTGAGGGTGACCTTAAAGAGGTTTATGAAATCAAGAGGGGAATGGATAGGGTCAATTGACAAGGTCTTTTTCCTGAGGTGGGGGAATCCAAAACTAGAGAGCATATATTTAAGGTGAGAGGAGAAATATTTAAACGGAACCTAAGGGGCAATGATTTCATACAGAGGATGGTGTGTGTACAATTACAACGTTTAAAAGGCATTTGGATTGGTATATGAGTAGGGAGGGTTTAGAGGGATACTGGCCAATATTTGGCAAATGGGACTAGATTAATTTAGGATATCTGGTCGGCGTGGACGAATTGGACTGAAGGGTCTGTTTTTGTGCTGTCTATCTCTATGACTGAAGACACAAATTTAAAACTAGTCTGAAGTGAGACTGACAGTTTGAGAAAGCCTCTTGCTTTCTCCTGTACAAAATAACAGACAGATGTAATCTTCATTTTTGTTTCCAGCAAGATACTTACCCAGCTCTTTTTGAAAGGGTCTTTTCTGGTATGTTTCCATGGATTAGAAGAGCAGAATATGTTTAGATGATTCTATTGCTGTATGTGCGTCAGCAATGAAATGCATACATTAAAGCAGGGTAAGTGTTGAAATAATGGTCACATATGAAGGAAACTTATTAATGAAATGTGGGAGACTGAACATTGATTTTACAGTGTCTGCATTGGTTATTTGATCACTCACTATATCTCTAAAATCTTTATAATGATGGGAAAGCTATTAATGTTCACCATTATTACAACTGCACAGCTAAGTTAAACGTGGATATCAAGAAGTTGCTGTGAGTGATTCTCTAAGCTCCACATGGAAATTGAAGTCCATACTGTGGAAATCTTCTGACATTGCTTGAATTGACGCTAATTCCACTTTTATGCTATTAATCTCACTGTAAAAACCCTTGACAAAAGTGTGCTGTTGGATGAGATGCAGCTACATTTAGAGCAGTGTACTAAGTACAGAATTAATGCTGAACAATTTCTCTGGCCCCGAGAAAATAATTCTTGGGGTAGAAACTGTTATGAAACCGGCTGGTGCATGTGTTCAGGCTTCTGTACCTTCTCCCCGATGGTAGAGGTTGTAGAAAAACATTGCCAGGGTGGGATAGATCTTTGAGAATACTGGCAGCCTTTCCTTGACAGCGGGCCTGATAGATGGCTTCTATAGATGGGACGTTGGCCTTTGTGATTGTCCAGGCCGAGTTCACCACTCTCTGTAACCATCTCCAATCTTGAATAGTACAGTTGCCATACCAGGGAGTGATACATCCAGACAGAATGCTCTTGATGGCGCACCTATAAAAGTTGGCAAGGATATTCACCGTCATGCGAAGTTTCCTCAGCTGCCTGAGGAAAAAGAGACATTGTTGGGCCTTTGTAACCACTGCGTCCATATAGAACATAGAACTTAGAAAAGTACAACACAGAACAGGCCCTTAGGCCCACGATGTTGTGCCAAGACTTATCCTAATGTAAAATATAGTAACTTAACCTACGCACCCCTCAACTCATTGCTATCCATGTGCATGTCCAGCAGTCACTTCAATGTCCCCAATGACTTCACCTCCACCACCTCAACTGACATTCACAACTCTCTGCGTAAATAACCTACCTCTGATGTCTCCTTTATACCTTCCTCCTAATATCTTCAAACTATGACTTCTTGTACCAGTCAATCCTGCCCTGGGGAAGCAAGGAAAGGCCGCCAGTATTCTCAAAGCTCCATCCCACCCTGGCAATGTTTTTCTATGAAGAGTCCAAGAAAGCTTGTTGTGGATGACCACTCCCAGGAGCTTGACACTCTCCACTCATTCCATCTCTGTGCTGTTAATGAGTAGGGGGGCATGAGTAACCTACCACCGAAAGTCAATAATGAGTTCCTTGGTTTTGCCAGCATTGAGAGCTAGGTTTTTCTCAGTGCTCTATTTTTCCAGGTCTTCCACCTCCTGTCTGTAGTCTGTTTTATCACCATCTGAGATTCGACTGACTATGGTGGTGTCATCAGCAACCTAGTAGAACGTAGAACATAGAACATCCGGCCCAGGGGACTTATCTGTTTTCACACTCTGCAGGATTTCTAATACCTCTTCCTTGTGAACCTCAAGCCCACCTAGTCTAGTAGCCTGTATCTCAGTATTCTCCTCGACAACATTATCATTTTCTAGAGTGAATACTGTCGAAAAATATTCATTTAGTGCTTTCCCTATCTCCTCTGACTCCACACACAACTTCCCACTACTGTCCTTGATTGGCCGTAATCTTACTCTTGTCATTCTTTTATTCCTTAAATACCTACAGAAAGCCTTAGGGTTTACCCTGATCCTATCCACCAATGAACTTCTCATGCCTCCTTCTGGCTCTTCTGAGCTCCCTCTCTTTCGGTCTCTCTTTACTAAATGGCATTAGTCTGGTACTTGGGGACGCAGTCATACAGTGAGTACTTTAGGGGCTGAACATGCACCCCTGGGGGGCTCCAGTGTTGAGTGTTAGTGAGGATGAAATATTGTCCCCAATCTTCACTGATTGTGGCCTGTGGGTCAGGAAACTGAGGATCCAGTTGCAGAGAGTGAGATTTAGTCCGAGATCACTAAGTTTAGTAATCAGTCTCGAGGGGATAATAGTATTGAAGTCTGAACTGTAGTCAATGAGTATGATTTTTATGTAGCTGTTCTTGGTGTCAAGATGTTCGAAGGAGGAGTGAAGGGCAAGTGATATGACATCTGACGTGGATCTGTCAGTCTGATAGGCAAATTGGAGTGGGTCAAGAGTAGAGGGGAGGCTGGAGTTGATTATTGCCTTGATCAGCCTTTCAAAGCACTTCATGACCACCGAAGTTAGGGCCATTGGGTGTTAGTCATTTAGACATACTGTAAGAGCCTTATTTGGCACAGGGTCCTCTAGAAACAGGCAGGGACAGTGCCCTGCTGCAGGGAGATAAGACAGAATTTCTTCTCAGAGGACAGTGAATCTGTAGAATTGTTTTTACTTCAGAGGCTGTTGAGGCATTCAGAATATCCAAGGCTGAGATAAACATATTTTAAATCAGTAAGTGAATGAAAATTTATTATGACAAGATATGAAAGTGGAGTTGAGAATGATCAGATATTTAAACTGTATGCTGCTTTCATCTTCCATTTGTACTGGATACTGTCACTTTTAATTTTATACCTCTGTGAATGTATACTTGGTGACACCTCTATAGTTATTTGTGTGGTTGGCAGATAATAAAAATACTCTGTTCTTTCACTCAATAAAAACTTGTAATTAACTCCTTACTGACAGAGTAGAAATTGGGTAACTGCATTTTTATTAGAGAAAAGTATGGCCTTGTGCTAAAAAGAACATAAAATCTTTTTTTGCAGCCAACTGAGAAAGTTGAAAAGGGGAGCCTATTCACACTTCCTCACGTTGTCATAACAAAATCAAAATCCTAGTCAAAGTCTCAATAATGGATTTTGCTTTAAATATTCACAGCCCATTAAGAGTAAACCTGCCGGTCACACTCTCATTATCTTATTTAATTTTCCTGAATTTCAATGAACAAGGAGTCAGAAATGTAACAAAGATTCTATCAGTACAACTAAGCTCCATCTTCTTGATATATTGGCAAGTATAGATAAATTAATCCTTAAGATTATGATGGTATAAATATGATAATTAAACAACAAAGACTGGAAGATGGATTTCAAATAAAGAAGATGTCAGTAGTATAGCAAAGTGCTGGCATTTTATTCAAATGGAAGTTAGAAAAGTAGATCTAAACCAATCTTATATTAACTGTCACCTGGCAGTACAGGACTTTAATATTGCTGAAAACAGACTTTTTGCCTAGTATTCAAGACAAATGTATGAATGTGTTTTCAAGTGATCTCAATAACGTACAGCACAGAAAAAGATGCTCATAGTTTGGCAACTCATCTCTGATTAACATTGCCACAGAGGAAGCAATGGCGAGCTATAGGTTCTGCAAGCTCCTGGGTAATTCAAGAAGATGCTAGACTTGGACATCTTCCTTTTGTTTACCAATAATGCATCCGTGATTATGAATGTATGTCACTTCGAACAAGTGTAAATGAGCCAGCTTATGAGGAATGTCTTAGATTGGTTATAAATTAAGCTTTTACCACACAGGATTGTTCAATATGTGCTGCCCAATTGTGGAATCACATTGAGCAGAAAGTGTTTTGTTTGGGATTTTTCATACATGAGCTGATTGAGTATAGGCTATAATCTGCCTATCAAGAGCGATTGAAAAAGCATGCTGTGTGTTTCAATCAGCCTATTGGGACAATTTCGGTGTGTCCGACTACATGCCAAACATTTTCTGTAATTTTGCAGCAGTCACACTGTTAGAATAAAGTGCTATCTCTCCACTGTTACGATGGTACTGTTTTACATAGGATTTGAATATTACTTTATTTTAGAAATGAAGCTTTTGAGTCAAATAATTAGCATAAGAATTATCAGTCTTTTATTTTGTTATTTATAGTAAATTATTAAACAAATCATTGAAAACATTAATCTACACTGTTACACTGATAGACAAAACCAAGTTTTCAGTGTTCTTTTAAGTCTGACAGAAATAACACTGCACAAAATGATCCATAACCGTATAAGCTATAGCCGTTAATTCAGAGTATGATTCATTTACTGAGCCATATTAAAGAAAAACTCATTTAATTACAAACCGCATCTAATGTATACCACTGTAAGATTAGATTGATTTAGAAATTAAATATGAATTTCAGATACTAACATTGGAATGACGGTTGTAATCAAGTGTTGGTTGGTAACCTATTGTATATTATGTAGTAATTCCAGCACTGTTCCATTATATAACCTAAGGAGTTGACCATTTAGCTTTGTAAGCTTGTTGCACCAATCAGTTAATTTATGGCTGATCTGTATCATACTTATTTACCTTGGTTCCATCAGCCTTGACATAATTTCTTAACAGAAAGTTAATTTTATTTTCAACTGATCAATCCCAAAATTATTTTGGAGATAAAACCTCCAGATTTCTACTACCTTTTGGTACTATAGGGGAGCACGGTACACAGGGGTAAGCAGTGCTATCTCACAACACCAGGAACCTGGGTTCAATTACAACCTTGGGTGACTGTGTGAAGTTTGCACATTCTCCTGTGTCTGCCAGGAGCTCCAGTTTCCATCCACAAAGATGTGCAGGGTAAGTGCATTGGCTCAGCAAAACAAAATTGCCCAGTAGTATGCAAGTTTGGAGAGTTAGCCGTGATGAACTCCTTGCGGAGTTGAGGTGGTCTGAGTGGAATGCTTTTCAGAGAGTTGGTACAGACTTGATGGACTGAATAGCCTCTTTCTGCACTTTAGGGATTCTATGATTCATTGTGTGAAGCAGATCTTCCTGATGTCACCCTTAACAGCTGAGCTGTGAGTTTAAGTGATGACTCTTGTTCTCAAATGTCCCAGCGGAAGAAAACATTTCTTCGACTACCCTATCAAATCATTTTGTTTATTTTAAACACCTAAATTAGAACATCCTTTATTCTTATAAACTCAAGGATATTCAAGCCTTTGTATTGTTTCAGTCATAGCTTGAATTGTCAGTTGGAGCAGGGATG
Source organism: Chiloscyllium punctatum (assembly GCF_047496795.1). Classification (NCBI taxonomy): domain Eukaryota; kingdom Metazoa; phylum Chordata; class Chondrichthyes; order Orectolobiformes; family Hemiscylliidae; genus Chiloscyllium; species Chiloscyllium punctatum. The sequence continues at coordinate 57,919,245 of NC_092748.1, read as the reverse complement.
GAATAGCGACTAATTTGTCCTTACAGGGTGAAAGGGAAAAAAAACAACTTGGGCAGATCTATTTTCTAATTGTATTTAAGTTATTGTCAGATACTTCTATGTGGGGAATATGGAATGCTCTGACAGGCATAAAACGCAAGAATAATTTTAAATGCTTGGCAGATTTTGTTCTTTCTCTTTCTTGATACAGTGATTTGGGGTTTCTCTAACCATTTTGAAGGGCAAGTGAAATAAGCTCGGGGAATATTTCACAGCTATGACGCTAGCACTGCTTTGTTAATATGTGAATTTATGTTGAAAATGTGTTGCTGGAAAAGTGCAGCAGGTCAGGCAGCATCCAAAGAGCAGGAGAATCGACGTTTCGGGCATGAGCCCTTCTTCCTGAAGAAGGGCTCATGCCCGAAACGTCGATTCTCCTGCTCCTTGGATGCTGCCTGACCTGCTGCGCTTTTCCAGCAACACATTTTCAGCTCTGATCTCCAGCATCTGCAGTCCTCACTTTCTCCCTGTGAATTTATGTGCCTATCAGTGGTGACCACGTTGATATTATTTACTCCACATGTGGTAAGCAACAGCTTTAGTTTTTTAAAGCTTCAACATGTGACCGGAGAAGTTCAAAGAAGCTTTTTTCCCTCCTCACCACTGAACAGGTGGCAATTATTAAATGATCGCGAGGATTGCACTCTTCAGTAAAATGAATTAAGTTAAAAGTGGGCTTGGCAACAAAATAGAATTCTTGAAGATTTCTGAAAATGACTTATCTTGTTCCAGGATGCAAAATATATCTGCCTTTGTATCTAATGCATGATTTGCAAAAAATATGTTTTGTATGTGATACAGCTTATAACTGAAGAATCAACAGATTTAAATAGTATAATGAAGATACTAAAACCCTTGCTCATCAGCACTGATGCTAAAGTAAAAGTTCAGTTAGAAATAATGATTAATAATCAACAAATATTTTACGCTCTCATCTAGCCCAGAGTATAGAAAAATACAGCTAAGACTCTCAATGGTGTGCTTTGCTTGTACACTACATTTTAAATTATTTTATTGTAATGTATTTTAGTTCACTGCACAATTGGGCTGCCACAATGTTTTAATGTTCATTTTTAAGGTTTAGGTTACACCTTCCTGGCATACTCTATGGCCACTACTGTTACCCAATGGCGCCTGCATTTCAACTAAATTAGACGAGTAGACTGCCTAGACCTTGTCCTGCCTGAACTCTTGTAACTGATTAAAATGATTCCTATGTTCAAGAATAGCAGTCTTTTAGTTACAACATTCCCAGGGGGTTTGAAAGCGAGCTATGTTCAAGTTTTTGGTCTTTGGCTTATTATAGTCCATACTACACTTCTTCTATTTCACATTACGCCCATGGGCTAGTGTATAAATGAAGGGGTACATCATCAATGTAACCTTTTGGCTTTGTAGAATTTGAGATTTTGAGGTATTATCAATTGAAAGTAAAAGTGCATTGTTAAGTTTAAAATCTACACACTTGCAAACTGTCAGCTTTGTTGTTTATCACTTCTACCTTGTGAAAGATAGTAGACAGGCATGAGCAGTCGAGCAAATATTTTTTGTTTTAGACATTAGATTAAACAATTTTCTAAACATTTTATGGTGAATGTACTGTAAAAAGAGATTATTGATCGTTCATGGTTGCCTTTTCACGGATACTATTATAATTGAAATATTATTTTGTCATAACAATTCAATCATGTTTAATACATTTTGGCATCTTTATATACAAGTCATGTGTATTTTCAATAAATGACCTTTAAAGTAATCCGTTATCTCTTCAGTTCTTTTCCAGGTTTTGTACTGCATTTATATAGAGCAAAGAAGTAGAAATGTTGCTATGGTAAATAATTTCAAGCAGCCATAAGGAAACTTGAGTGACCTGCACGGCCCTGCTTAGAATGGAAGTTGCAAGTGGTGGTGCTCTCAGTAGGTAGAGGTTGCAGTTTTGAAAAGTGCTGTTGAAGGAACCCTGGGTGAGTTATGCCAGTGCATCTTGTAGATAGCACAGTAGTAGGTTCCTGACTGTTAGCACAGTTCTGGATGAGTGGTGCTGGAAGAGCACAGCAGTTCAGGCAGCATCCAACGAGCAGCAAAATCGACATTTCGGGCAAAAGCCCTTCATCAGGAATAAAGGCAGTGAGCCTGAAGCGTGGAGAGATAAGCTAGAGGAGGGTGGGGGTGGGGAGAGAGTAGCATAGAGTACAATGGATGAGTGGGGGAGGAGATGAAGGTGATAGGTCAGCGAGGGGAGGGTGGAGTGGATAGTTGGAAAAGGAGCTAGGCAGGTCGGACAAGTTCGGACAAGTCCGGACAAGTCAAGGGGACAGTGCTGAGCTGGAAGTTTGAAACTAGGATGAGGTGGGGGAAGGGGAAGTGAGGAAGCTGTTGAAGTCCACATTGATGCCCTGGGGTTGAAGTGTTCCGAGGCGGAAGATGAGGCGTTCTTCCTCCAGGCGTCTGGTGGTGAGGGAGCGGCGGTGAAGGAGGCCCAGGACCTCCATGTCCTCGGCAGAGTGGGAGGGGGAGTTGAAATGTTGGGCCACGGGGGGGGTTTGGTTGATTGGTGCGGGTGTCTCGGAGATGTTCCCAAAAGCGCTCTGCTAGGAGGCGCCCAGTCTCCCCAATGTAGAGGACACTACATCGGGAGCAACGGATACAATAAATGATATTAGTGGATGTGCAGGTAAAACTTTGGATGTGGAAGGTTCCTTTAGGGCCTTGGATAGAGGTGAGGGAGGAAGTGTGGGCACAGGTTTTACAGTTCCTGCGGTGGCAGGGGAAAGTGCCAGAATGGGAGGGTGGGTCGTAGGGGGGGCGTGGAGCTGACCAGGTAGTCACGGAGGGAACGGTCTTTGCGGAAGGCGGAAAGGGGTGGGGAGGGAAATATATCCCTGGTGGTGGGGTCTTTTTGGAGGTGGCGGAAATGTCGGCGGATGATTTGGTTTATGCAAAGGTTTGTAGGGTGGAAGGTGAGCACCAGGGGCGTTCTGTCCTTGTTACAGTTGGAGGGATGGGGTCTGAGGGCGAAGGTGCGGGATGTGGACGAGATGCGTTGGAGGGCATCTTTAACCACGTGGGAAGGGAAATTGCGGTCTCTAAAGAAGGAGGCCATCTGGTGTGTTCTATGGTGGAACTGGTCCTCCTGGGAGCAGATACGGCGGAGGCGGAGAAATTGGGAATACGGGATGGCATTTTTCCAGGAGGTGGGGTGGGAAGAGGTGTAATCCAGGTAGCTGTGGGAGTCGGTGGGTTTTGTAAAAAATGTCACTGTCAAGTCAGTCATCACTAATGGAGATGGAGAGGTCCAGGAAGGGGAGGGAGGTGTCAGAGACGGTCCAGGTAAAGTTAAGGTCTCTAGCTTATCTCTCCACGCTTCAGGCTCACTGCCTTTATTCCTGATGAAGGGCTTTTGCCCGAAACGTCAATTTCGCTGCTCGTTGGATGCTGCCTGAACTGCTGTGCTCTTCCAGCACCACTAATCCAGAATTTGGTTTCCAGCATCTGCAGTTATTGTTTTTACCCTGTTAGCACAGTTACCTGGAGTTAACAGCTTTTGAGACAGTTTGTAGTTGTGTGCCAGTATTGACTAAAAGCCATACGGTGGCTTTTACAGATTGACCTGGAGGGAAGAGGTGTGTTATTGATAGGAAGGAACTTGACTTGATGCTGATAAGAAAATTGGTATTTGAAGAACTTTTGAAATAATTGAGGGGGTACTTTGAAGAAAATTGTGTCCTTTCAGGCAAAAATCCCCTTTAAGTCATTAAACAACTTTCAACTTGAAGGGCTGTTATTGAAATGAAAATGTTTTCCCCTTTGAAATGAAAATGTTTGTACGTGATGTCAAGAAATAACTTGAATCATATCAAAATGTCTCACCAATTCACTGATGTCATTGCCAATGCGAATAAAGTGACCTTTGCAGTTTCTAGCTCTTATATTGCCAAACAAAATAAGGTTGACTAAATATTTTTGATAAAGACAACACTCATTTGAGACTTACATATTAGTATTTTTCTCAGGTTTAACATGGTTGTATATTTGTAAACTATTATTTTTTCTTGTCAGTTTCTCTAAATGAGAAAAAAGTGTAAACGAACAGAATCTTTTAGAGTTCCATTGAGAGTTTCAGATATAGGATTAGTTTATACTGATTGTTAATGAAATTGGTTTTGCTTATTGAATTTCAAGTTGTTTTGCACTATTTCTATTTCTTAAAAGATGAAGGCTGCTGATTAAGTGTTTCATTTGATTCTTTCAGGTCACAACAGTGCTGACTAACTTACATCATGCTGCTGCTTGCATTAATTCCTGAGTAAATGATTGACATTGATTGAAAGTTTTTCAAGGAGTGCTTGTTATTTTTTGTCTCAATGATGTATGCTGGTAGTGTTGAAAATGTAAATAACTTTTTCCTGTGTCACAATTTGATAAATTTTGAAAGTTAGGAAGTGAAAAGCTTTTTGTTCAATAGTGGCCAATAAAATGAGGTCAAAGGTATTTCATTCTTTTTCCATTAAATCAATATTGTCAAAATTAAGTTGTATTAGTATTTTAATAAAGATATTTGATGTGACATTGCCTCTAATAAATATAGTGTTAGTACTTTTTTGAATTTGGTCACCTGTTAGTTATGGTTGCCAAGCCTTAATGGTTCAGTGTAAATTACTTCAATTCTATCCTGATTACAGATTAGCCGTATGCCCAAACCCTTGAGTTTTAAAGATTGCACATACTTAGGATTCTTAAGCGACTATGAGGAAATGCATTTTTACGATGTGCTGCTTTCATGAGTTTTTAATAATGAAGGATAATTTGTTAGTTTCTCATGTTACTGGTGTATTTGTTTTGATTGATGTGAGTATTGAAAGTATCCAGGTGCAATTTGTTAGCCAGTGGAAGTGTCTCCTGGTATTACCTCAGAATTGAACATGACTTTCACTTGCTGCCACTGGATTTGACTTCCTTTGCTAATTTATTCACAATTAATTCATTTCAGGCATGTTAAAAATAGTTATACTTTATTTTTTAATTTTTAAAAAATAAAGCCATATTTTTAGCATGAAAGTGTGATATACGCAATCAGGATTTTCTAAAGAATTGAACTTGAGAGCATTCAGAACATAAGTACTTAACTGCTACTGACCCCTGTGTAAGGATGAGTATGTGTTTCAGGATTAGAGTGGTGCTGGAAAAGCACAGCAGGTCATGCAGCATTCCGAGGAGCAGGAGAATTGACATTTCAGGCAAAGCCCCGATGAAGGGCTTTTCCCCGAAACGTCGGTTCTCCTGCTCCTCGGATGCTGCCTGACCTGCTGTGCTTTTCCAGCACCACTGTCATCTAGACTCTGATTTCCAGCAGTACGTATATTTTGAAAGGCAAGGACTGATTAGGGATAGTCAACATGGTTTTGTGCGTGGGAAGTCATGTCTCACAAACTTGATTGAGTTTTTTGAGGAAGTAACCAAGACGATTGATGAGGGCAGAGCGGTAGATGTGATCTGTATGAACTTCAGTAAGGCGTTCGACAAGGTTCCCCATGGGAGACTGGCTAGCAAGGTTAGATCTCACGGAATACAGGGAGAACTAGCCATTTGGATACAGAACTGGCTCAAAGGTAGAAGACAAGGTGGTGGTTGAGGGTTGTTTTTCAGACTGGAGGCCTGTGACCAGTGGAGTGCCACAAGGATTGGTGCTGGGACCTCGACATTTTGTCATTTACATGAATGATTTGGATGTGAGCATAAGAGGTACAGTTAGTAAGTTTGCAGATGACACCAAAATTGGAGGTGTAGTGGACAGCAAAGAGGGTTACTTCAGATTACAGCAGGATCTTGACCAGATAGGCCAAAGGGCTAAGAAGTGGCAGATGGAGTTTAATTTAGATAAATGCAAGGTGCTGCATTTTGGGAAAACAAGTCTTAGCATGACTTATACACTTAATGATAAGGTCCTAGGGAGTGTTGCTGAACAAAGAGACCTTGGAGTGCAGGTTCATAGCTCCTTGAAAGTGGAGTCGCAGGTAGAAAGGATAGTGAAGAAGGCGTTTGATATATTTTCTTTTATTGGTCAGAGTATTGAGTACAGGAGTTGGGAGGTCATGTTGCAGCTGTACAGGACATTGGTTAGGCCACTGTTGGCATATTGTGTGCAATTCTGGTCTCCTTTCCATCAGAAAGATGTTGTGAAACTTGAAAGGGTTCAGAAAAGATTTATAAGGATGTTGCCAAGGTTGGAGGATCTGAGCTATAGGGAGAGGCTGAACAGGCTGGGGCTGTTTTCCCTGGAGCGTCGGAGGCTGACGGGTGACCTTATAGCGGTTTACAATATTATGAGGAGCATGGATAGGATAAATAGACAAAGTCTTTTCCCTGGAGCGGGGGAGTCCAGAACGAGAGGGCAGAGGTTTAGGGTGAGAGGGAAAGATATAAAAGAGACCTAAGAGGCAACTTTTTCACACAGAGGGTGGTGTGTGTATGGAATGAACTGCCAGAAGAAGTGGTGGAGGCTGGTACAATTGCAACATTTAAGAGGCATTTGGATGGGTATATGAATAGGATGGGTTTGGGGGGATATGGGCCGGGTGCTGGCTGGTGGGACTAGATTGGGTTGGGATATCTGGTCGGCGTGTCCGGGTTGGACAGAAAGGTCTGTTTCCATGCTGTACATCTCTATGGCTCTAACTGCAGTCCTCATTTTTGCCTAGTATGTGTTTCAACTGATGGCCAAAGTTATGGTAAAAGTTGTACTTCACACAATGTTTTATTAAAATTTCTCAGTTTTTAAAAGAAAATGCAATCTGCTGAATGACAAGGAGAAAAAGACTTTTGAAAATTCATTTGTAGGATCTGGTGTCCCTGGCCAGCCTTTACTGTCTGTCCTTAATTGCCACAGAAAAAGTAACGGCTGGCTGCTTTTTTGAACTGCTGCAGTTTCTGGGTGTAAAACTGCCCACACTGCTGTTAGGAAGGCAGTTCCAAGACTTTGACCAAGCGGCAATGAAGGAACGGCAATATAGCTCCAGGACAAGCTAGCATGTGGCTTAAAGAGTAACTTGCAGGTGGCACTATTCCGATGTACCTGCTGCCTTTGTCCTTCAAGGTTTGAGAGGCTGCAGTTTTGGAAGGTGCTGTCAGTGGAGCATTAGTAAGATGTTGTACCTATTGTAGATGGTTCACACTGCTGCCACTTGTGTCAGTGGTGAAGGGAGTAAATGTTAAGATAGTGGATGGACCACCAATCCAGTGGGCCACTTTGTCTTGGATGCTGTTACATTTCTTGAGTGATGTTGGAGCTGCACTCATCCAGATAATATTCAATTGCAGTCCTGCTTTCTGCCTTGTAGATGGTGAACAGGTTTTGGGGAGACAAGTGATTAATTACTTGCCTCAGAATTCCTAATCTCTGACCTTCTTTTGTAGCCATGGTATTTATATGGCTGGTCAATGGTAACCCTTAGGATATTGATATTGGATACAATAATGGTAATGTCATTGAATGTGAAGTTTTGATGATTAGATAGGCTCTTGCTGGAGATGGTCATTGCCTGGCATTTATTTTGTGTGAATATTACTTCCCACTTATTGACCCAAGCTTACGTGTTATGTACATTGAAACATAGAAAATAGCAGAAGTAAGCTATTTGGCTCTTCGTTGCACCATTTATTATGATCACGACTGATCATCCAACTCAATAGCCTATTCCTGCTTTGCCCTGTAACTTTTGATCCTTTAGCCTCAAGTACTACAACCAACTCCTTCTTGAACGTTTTGGCTTCTACTGCTTTCTATGGCTCCCAACTCTCTGAGTGAAAATATGTTTCCTTATCTCAGTCCTAAATGGTTTACCCTATATAAGGACACTGTGATGCCTGGTTTTCCTGCATTTACCTTGTCTGGCCCTGTTATAACTTTGTAGGTTTTCATGAAGTTGTCCCTCATTTTTCTGAGCTCTAGTGAATAAAATCCTAACTGATTAAACCTTTCCTCATGTATCAGTTTGGCAATCCCAGGAATCAGTCTGGTGAACTTTCACTGCACCTCTCTCTATAGCAACAACATCCTTCTTCAGATAAGGGCACTAAAGCAGCACATAATATTCCAGGTGTGATCTCACCAAGACCTGTAAAATTGCAACAAGACAAACCCTGCTTCTGTACTCAAATCCTGTCACCATAAATGCCAACATACCATTGTTTTTCGCATGTTGTACCCATGCGCTCATTTCAGCATACGGTGTAAAAGAATATCAAGATTCCATTGCACATTCCCCTCTCTCAACTTATGGCCATTCAGATAGTCTGCTTTCCTGTTTTTGCTACCAGAATAGACAATCTCACACTTCTCCACATTATAGCACCATTTTCATTTTACTTTTGAGTCAGACAGGAATGAACAATTCTTGCAGTTCACCCATGTACTCTTTGAATGTTTGCTATTGCCTTTTCATCATCATGCCTTTTAGGTAATGTTTCCCAGTCTATCATAGCAAATCCATGCCTCATCCTATTGTAGTTACCTCTACTTAGATTGAGGGAACTAGAATCAACTGTGTCACACTCCATGCTAATGAAGAATTGCATCATATACTGGGAGCTAATCCCCAAGGGGCCTCACACAGATGGATGGCCAATTATTCCTTTCTCATTACACAATGAGTCTAGGATAGTCTGTTCTCTAGTTTGTTCTTCAACCTATTGTGCAGAAAGCCATCCTGTATATGTTCCAGGAATTCCTCCTTTACAGTATTGATGCTAATTTGATTTGCCTAATCTGTATGCTGATTAGAGACAACATATAGATGTGCACATGCATCCCTAATTCCCTGTTTAATGTCATTCCCAAAATCACCCCTATAGTTTTGGGATCTACATACAACCTCCACCAATATTTTTTGTCCCTTGGTGTTTCTAAGCGCTACCCACATGCAACTCCACCTTCTTTTCCTTTTTTTCTGTCCTTCCCAAATACTGAATACCCCTGGATACTCAGTTCCTAACTCTGGTCATCTTGCAGCCATGTCTCGGTAATCTTGACTGTACCTCACCTGTTTTCATGTATTTTTGTGATTTGTTTATGTATTTTATTGTGAATGCTTCACACATTAAAGTACAAAGCCTTAAGGCTTTTCTTTTTAACATGACTTATCTGATTCTCATTGTTTTTCCCTATGTTCCTGTGCGATCCTGACCCTTGATTTCTCTTCCTGTCACTTTTCTATTCCCCATTCTGTCTTTTATTTTGTTCCTCTGGTACTTTATATAGACTCCCATCCCGCTGCTATTTTAATTTAGAACCTTCTCAACCAATCTAGCAAATACTAATTTGACTGACTGATGGTCACCCATTCCCTTCTTTGGTCCAGTTCCTTGATCTGTGGTGTGACCACCTCTCTGAATCACAAGAGTACAAGTTTCTGCAATGGGGAGCACTTCCTGTACACATGATCGTCCTGGATCCTGGCCGAGTTCATGACTTTACACATTTGACATCTAGACATTTAAAGTGCCAAATCCATTATTACTTCTGAATTTTATATTCAATTCTTTATTTTTCTGTCTCACACTTCCCAATTTGTGCATTGCATTTGCCAGATTAGGTTTCATTTAAATTTGTTTGCTGAGTATTTCCAAATCTAAGTGCATTGAATGTGGGTCATTTTAACTTTTATCATCGGATAAGAAGTAACTTACATCTTCACATTTTACCTGATTTTTCAGTGAAAAAAAATCAGGCGAGATGCAAAATAAGCTGCTGATTCATAATCATGATTTTTCTTTTGATAAGCAATAAGTAGTGCTATCATTTCCCCCAGTGATTTTACTGTTCTTTCTATTTAGTTGATTTTATGAATAGTGGATCTACAAAGGCAAAAAGACCCAGATGGGATTTGAGTGCAAGCCTAATAGCAGTTGTCGGGTAGTGGGGAATAAAATAAATCAAGAAATAGAAGAGATATAAGAAAGGTGCTGTGACAATAATTATGGTGGACTTCAATATGCAGGTGGACTGCAAAAATCAGGTTGGTGACGGCTCTCAAGAAAAGGAATATGTGGAATAACTACAACATTTTGGTTTGGAGTAGCTTGTGGTAGAGCCCACGAGGCAACAGGCAATTCTGTATTTAGTGATGTGTAATGAGGCAGACTTGATTAGGGACCTTAAGATGAAGGAACCCTTAGGAGGCAATCATCATAATATGATGGCATTCACTCTGAAGTTTGAGAGGGAAAATATGGAATTAGATGTAACAGTATTACAATTGAGTAAAGGAAACTACAAAGACATAAGGGAGGATCTGGCCAGAATTGATTGGAAGGTAAGCTGAGCAAGAAAATCAATTGAGCAATGGCTGGAGTTTCCAAGAGTGATTCAGGAGGCATGGTCGAAATTCATCCCAAGGAAGAAGAAGCTGATGAAAGTGCTGGTTCCTCAAGGGATTGCAGACAGAGCCAAACCTCTAGTACTACAATCATAGAATTACTACTGTGTGGAAGCAGTCCATTTGGGTCTACACCAACCCTCCAAAAAGTACCCCACCCCTTACCTGTAAACCTGCATTTCCCATGGCTTATTCACCTAGCCTGCACATCTTTGAACAGTGGGAAGAAACTGAAACACCAGAAGGAAACCCACAGAGATATGGGAAGAATGTGTGAACTCCACACAGACAGCCGCTCGAGGATGGAAATGAATCTAGGTGCATGGCACTGAGAGACAACAGTGCTAACCACTGAAGCACTGTGCCACCAGTGAAGCTGTACAGGTGGGGAGGAGGAACAAATCTTTATTGGTGTATTACCTCCCTGAAGCCAGGGTCACCGATGTTACTGAACAGTTTGCAGGGCATCCTGAAGGAGGAGGGTGGTAAGACAGATATTGTGATATGCATTTTTACCAACAATATAGGTAAAATCAGGGAAGCATTCCTCAGATCACACTTTTAACTTTGGTCACTATACTGCAACAAAGTGCATGAATTGCAATAAAGACCAAAAAAAAGTGATTTCTAAAGTAGTGAGGCTAAGTACAAGGAAAAATTAGTTAAGCCTGAACTAAGTACCTCAGAGAGCGGAGATAATCTTGGTGTAGTAAATCTAACTAAAAAGTCTTTTCATCATATTTCTGATGTTATTTACAGATTGTGAATTTGCAATTGTCTTGTATTGGATATGGACTGGTCTGGCTTTAACATTAATCCATGTTAATTACCTGGTAACACACGCATAGTGGACCTCAGGAGAAAAAAACTCATTGTTATCTTTGTACTTATGCAATTACAATAATCTGTTAATGATTCACATCAAACACTTCAAAATCTTTGCCATGATTCTGTTCCTTCCACAATCTACCTGGTGTACTACATTTTTGTTTTGTTTATTTCCTTTTTTCCTACTAAGTGCCTGTTCTCTAAGTCACTCACCCATCCCATCACTCATTTTACTCCAAGAAAGGAAGTTGGAGGTATAGTTGAAGACCATATTTTAAGCAAGCATATAGTCTAGATCACTGTATTGGCATGTTAGATGATTTGCTGAGCACCCTTCTAAAATTTAAAAGTGGAAGAACAAGTCTAGACAATTCAGTTGGTCTAGTTTGGAGTTCTGGGTGTTTCAACACTATTTAGGATTGAGGTGCTGCATCTACATTTGCCAGAGTGAAAAGCCAGTATCCCACCAAACCTAGATTAAAACACCAATTTGCTACATGTTAAACCTTCAGGACAGCTTTTATTCAAATCTGGCCCTCTAACTAGACCACCACTCTGACTGGGCACATTTTGTTCTTCGTCTTGTTATTTCGCCATATAAAAAGTAAATCTTTGTCACAAGAGCCATGTATCAAATGTATATTGGTGGAATAAGAAGGTGAAAAAGAACAGACAAAAGGGTACAATAAAGATTGTAGTGAGTAGCATTGTACAAAGATGTGATTCAAAAGTATATGAACCACAGGTAAGAATGTAAAATAAAGATACTGATGCATACATGAAATAGTAAGGAACAGTTATTTGAAGGGGTGCCACTTGTTTCCATAAACTAACCATTTCCATCTGCCTTGTTTGATATTTTGCAGTTGAGATTCTGAGATTACAGCCGACTGTCAAGGCACTTCTAATGTCTCTACAATGGCTCACTAGGAGGTGCTAAAAGCCAACCAAACGTAACTTTAGTCTCTGATATTCCCGGCCCCTTCCCTGCCCCACTGGGAAAGCACTAATTTTGTTTGTTTGGTTTTGCTCAGTGAGGTTAGGAATGGGATCTAAGCAGCACAGGCTCAATTCAGCATCCATTTCCACTAAGTAACCACGAATGTCAGCATGTTAATTGCTCGGTAACACCACACTGATCCCATATGTTATATTTCGTTAAAAACATTAGTATTTCTTCTTTTGATCGTATTTAGTATTAGATTATTTTACTCCATAAATCTATGTATCTTCTGCTTATTAAGTTCTGTAGAAAGTTGCAGCAAATCTTCACAAATAAGTCATTTGCCTCCCTCTAATTGGGTTCATCTAGTTTGCACTTATTTACTCAATCCTATGCACAGTTTTGCTTCAATTTAGAAGATTAATTATATAATTGTACTAATAAATACTTGAAACCACAATCATCATTTCTTTTCAATTTGAAAACTAAGTGTTGATATAGTTTATTTTGCATACTGGTGGCATGGTAGGATGTTTTATACTATGTAAATGTATAATTCAATAGCAGGGCAGTTGATTTACAGTGAGTGAATATTTATTATAAGTAATACAGGATTTCTCACTGCTAAGAAAGCCCATCTACAAGATTCCCCTCCATTGTAACCACACTGGCTTGAACTTGACTACCTTACAATATTGAAAATGACATTTATTGACAGGAATTAGGTAGTTGCGAACAGTGGGACAGTTGGGTTCAGGGTTGTAGAAAAGGAAGGACCAGATTTGAAAAACAAGGTTTTGCAGGAACCAAGGATGAAGTAAAGATGATGGTTGTGTTTTCAAGCATTTATAAATATTTGTTACACTTTTCGAAATACAACCAATATAGAGAGATTAAGTAAATAAGCAACCATGTTACTTACCTTGATGTACAAACTAGATGAATCTAATTAGAGATAGGTGAATGAATTAAGTATAATTGTCACAGTAAAGCTTGACAAACCGACTTGATCAAAATATAATGATAGGTGCTAGTAATTAAGTGTTACTTAACAGGGAATGTTTAAAGTGAAGGAGATTACTTGCAAAAATAAATTGTTCAAATTGCTTGCAATTCTGGTCTCCTTGCTATCGGAAAGATGTTGTGAAACTTGAAAGGGTTCTGAAAAGATTTACAAGGATGTTGCCAGGGTTGGAGGATTTGAGCTATAAGGAGAGGCTGAACAGGTTGGGGCTGTTTTCCCTGGAATGTTGAAGGCTGAGGGGTGACCTTATAGAGGTTTACAAAATTATGAGGGGCATGGATAGGGTAAATAGGCAAAGTCTTTTACTGGGGTCGGGGAGTCCAGAACTAGAGGGCATAGGTTTAGGGTGCGAGGGGAAAGATATAAAAGAGACCTAAGGGGCAACTTTTTCACACGGAGGGTAGTACAGGTATGGAATGAGCTGCCAGAAGAAGTGGTGGAGGCTGGTACAATTGCAACATTTAAGAGGCATTTGGATGGGTATATGAATAGGAAGGGTTTGGAGGAATATGGGCCGGGTGCTGGCAGGCGGGACTAGATTGGGTTGGGATATCTGGTTGTCATGGACGGGTTGGACGGAACGGTCTGTTTCCATGCTGTACACCTCTATGACTCTATTCAGAAAGTTGTAGTTTAATCATATATTATACAAGTGGTAAATGGAATTTCATACAGATAAATGGGAGGTGATGTATTTTGGCAGAGGGGATAGGAGAGGCACTGTTCTAGAAAGAGCAAAATCAGAGACCTCTCTGTCCACCACTCCTATTTTTTTCTTTATAAAGAGTCCTGACCTTTCATTTCTTCCCTTTTCACTGAGGCTGCAAACCCTTACTTCCAAATGAAACAGCGATTTACCTGGATCTTCCTTCAGTTTATCATCTGTATTCGCTGTTCACTATACAGTGGAGATGAAAGGCTGACTGAGTGACTGTTTTGCAGAACAGCTCTGTTCATTCCACATGTATGACCTCAAGTTTCTGACTTTTTATCATTTTAATTCTTGGTCCATGCTGATCTTTCTTTCCGTGTGTTGCAGCGAAGGGCAAGACAAAGTTCAAGAATCTTTGACAAGAGCAAATCAGAGGCTAGAAATTCTGCAAGGAGTAACTCGACTCTGACTCCCCAAAACCTATCCACCATCTATAAGCCACATGTCAGGAGTGCAATAGAATACTCTTTTGACTTGGCACTTAGCAGCATTCCAGACTCAACTCAGAGTTTAACAACCATCTTCAGCTAGAATTGCTGATTGAATGCTCTATCCCTTCCTCATCAGGGCAGAGGGATAGATGTGATCTATATGGACTTCAGTAAGGCGTTCAACAAGGTTCCCCATGGGAGACTGATTAGCAAGGTTAGAACTCATGGAATACAGGGAGAATTAGCCATTTGGATACAGAACTGGCTGAAAGATAGAAGACCTTTGAGCTCAAAGGTGGTGGTAGCGGGTTGTTTTTCAGACTGGAGGCCTGTGACCAGTGGAGTGCCACAAGGATCGGTGCTGGCTCCTCTACTTTGTATCATTTACATAAATGATTTGGATGAGCGCATAAGAGGTACAGTTACTAAGTTTTCAGATGACACCAAAATTGGAGGTGTAGTGGACAGCGAAGAGGGTTACCTCAGATTACAACAGGATCTTGACCAGATGCGCCGATGGTCTGAGAAGTGGCAGATGGAGTTTAATTCAGATAAACACGAGGTGCTACATTTTGGGAAAGCAATTCTTAGCAGGACTTATACACTTAATGGTGAGGTCCGAGGGAGTGTTGCTGAACAAAGAGACCTTGGAGTGCAGGTTCATTGCTCCTTGAAAGTGGAGTTGCAGGTAGATAGGATAGTGAAGAAGGTATGCTTTCTTCTATTGGTCAGAGTATTGAGTACAGTAGTTGAGAGGTCATGTTGCGGCTGTACAGGACATTGGTTCGGCCACTGTTGGAATATTGCATGCAATTCTGATCTCCTTCCTACCGGAAAGTTGTTGTGAAACTTGAAAGGGTTCAGAAAAGTTTTACAAGGATGTTGCCAAGCTTGGAGGATCTGAGCTATAGGGAGAGGTTGAATAGGCTGGGGCTGTTTTCCCTGGAGCGTCAGAAGCTGAGGGGTGACCTTAGAGAAGTTTACAAAATTATGAGGGGCATGGGTAGGGTAAATAGGCAAAGTCTTTTTCCTGGTGTCAAGGAGTCCATAACTAGAGGGCATAGGTTTAGGGTGAGAGGGGAAAGATATAAAAGAGGCCTAAGGGGCAACTTTTTCGCACAGAGGGTGGTATGGGTATGGAATGAGCTGCCAGAGGAAGTGGTGGAGGCTGGTACAATTGCAACATTTAAAAGGCATTTGGATGGGTATATGAATAGGAAGGGTTTGGCGGGATATGGGCAAGGTGCTGGCAGGTGCGAACTGTTTGGGTTGGGATATCTGGTCGGCATGGACGGATTGGACCGTAGGGTCTGTTTCCTTGCTGTACATCTCTATGACTCCATCTATGGGGTCCCAAGCATCACAGATGCCAGTTCTCAGTCAATATGATTCACTTCATGTCATATCAAGGAATGGTTGAAGGCATTGGATAATGACAAGGCTATGCCATGACAACAATCAGGCAAAAGACTTAGAGCATAGAACATGACAGGCCCTTCGGCCCTCGATGTTGCACCGACCTGTCATACAAATCTGAAGCCTATGTAACCTACACTATTCCATGTACATCCATATGCTTGTCCAATGAGGACTTAAATGTACTTAAAGTTGGCGAATCTACTACTGTTGCAGGCAAAGCATTCCATACCTTTACTACTCTCTGAGTAAAGAAACTACCTCTGACATCTGTCCTATCTCTATCACCCCTCAATTTAAAGCTATACCCCTTCGTGCTCGCCGTCACCATACTTGGAAAAAGGCTCTCCCTGTCCACCCTATCTAACTCTCCGATTATCTTATATGTCGCTATTAAGTCACACCTCAACCTTCTTCTCTCCAATGAAAACAGCCTCAAGTCCCTCTGCCTTTCCTCGTTAGACCTTCCCTCCATACCAGGCAACATCCTAGTAAATCTCCTCTGCACCCTTTCCAAAGCTTCCACATCCTTCTTATGATGCTGTGACCAGAACTGTACACAATACTCCAAGTACGGCCGCACCAGAGTTTTGTACAGCTGCAGCATAACCTCATGGTTCCGGAACTCGATCCCTCTATTAATAAAAGCTAAAACATTGTATGCCTTTTTAACAACCCTGTCAACTTGGGTGACAACTTTCAAGGGTCTGTGTACCTGGACACCGAGATCTCTCTGCTCATCTCCACTAGCAAGAATCTTACCATTAGCCCAGTACTTTGCATTCCGGTTACTCCGACCAAAGTGAATCACCTCACACTAGTCTGCATTAAACTCCATTTGCCACCTCTTAGCCCAGCTCTGCAGCTTATCTATGTCTCTCTGTAACCTACAACATCCTTCGTCACTGTCCACAACTCCACCGACCTTAGTGTCATCTGCAAATTTACTAACCCACCCTTCTACGCCCTCATCCAGGTAGTTTATAAAAATGACGAACAGCAGTGGACCCAACACCGACCCTTGCGGTACACCACTGGTAACTGGACTCCAGGATGAACATTTTCCATCAACCACCACCCTCTATCTTCTTTCAGCAAGCCAATTACTGATCCAAACTGCTATATTTCCCACAATCCCATTCCTCCACATTTTGTGCAATAACCTACTGTGGGGAACCTTATCGAACGCCTTGCTGAAATCCATATACGCCACGTCAACAGGTTTACTCTCATCTACCTGTTTGGTCACCTTCTCAAAGAACTCAATAAGGTTTGTGAGGCACGACCTACCCTTCACAAAACCGTGTTGACTATCCCTAGTCAAATTATTCATTTCTAGATGATTATACATCCTATCTCTTATAACCTTTTCCAACACTTTACCAACAACTGAAGTAAGGCTCACTGGTCTGTAATTACCAGGATTGTCTCTACTCCCCTTCTTGAACAGGGGAACCACATTTGCTATCCTCCAGTCTTCTGGTACTATTCCTGTAGACAATGACAATTTAAAGATCAATGCCAAAGGCTTGGCAACCTCCTCCGTGGCTTCCCAGAGGATCCTAGGATAAATCCCATCCGGCCCAGGGGACTTAACTATTTTCACACTCTGCAGGATTTCTAATACCTCTTCCTTGTGAACCTCAATCCCACCTAGTCTAGTAGCCGCCTGTATCTCAGTATTCTCTTCAACAACATTGTCGTTTTCTAGAGTGAATACTGTTGAAAAATATTCATTTAGTGCTTTCCCTATCTCCTCTGACTCCACACACAACTTCCCACTACTGTCCTTGATTGGCCCTAATCTTACTCTCGTCATTCTTTTATTCTTTAAATACCAACAGAAAGCCTTAGGGTTTACCCTGATCTTATCCGCCAACAACATTTCATGTCTCATCCTGGCTCTTCTGCGCTCTCTCTTTAGGTCTTTCCTTACTACCTTGTAACCCTCAAGCGCCCTAACTGAGCCTTCACATCTCCTCCTAACATAACCCATCTTCTTCCTCATGACCAGAGGTTCCACTTCCTTCGTAACCCACGGCTCCTGCGCACTACAGCTTCATCCCTGCCTGACAGGTACATACTTATTTAGAACACTCAGGAGCTTTTCTTTGAATAAGCTCCACATTTCTAACGTGCCAAACCCCTGCAGTTTCCTTCCCCATCCTATGCTTTCTAAATCTTGCCTAATCGCATCGTAATTGCCTTTCCCCCAGCTGTAATGCTTGCCCAGTGGTTTACACCTATCCCTTTCTATCACTAAAGTAAACATAACAGAATTGTGATCGCTATCACCAAAGTGCTCACCTATTTCTAAGTCTAACACCTGGCCGGGCTCATTACCCAGTACCAAATCTAATGTGGCTTCGCCCCTTGTTGGCCTGTCTACATACTGTGTCAGGAAGCCCTCCTGCACACACTGGACAAAAACCGACCCATCTATAGTACTTGTACTATAGTGTTCCCAGTCAATATTTGGAAAGTTGAAGTCCCCCATGACAAATACCCTCTCTCTCACTCCTATCGAGAATCATCTTTGCTATCCTTTCCTATACATCTCTGGAACTATTCAGAGGCCTATAGAAAACTCCCAACAGGGTGACCTTTCCTTTCCTGTTTCTAACCTCAGCCCATACTACCTCAGTTGACGAGTCCCCAAACATCCTTTCTGCGACTGTTATACTGTCCTTGACCAACAATGCCACACCTCCCCCTCTTTTACCATCTTCTCTGTTCTTACTGAAACATCTAAATCCTGGAACCTGAAACAACCATTCCTGTCCCTGCTCTATCCATGTCTCCGAAATGGCCACAACATCGAAGTCCCAGGTACCAACCCATGCTGCAAGTTCACCCACCTTATTCAGGATGCTCCTGGCGTTGAAGTAGACACACTTCAAACCAACTTCTGGCTTGTCGGTGCCATCTTGATTTCGGACCTCCCTACTCTCAACCTTTTCTATACTCGAACTACAATTTTGGTTCACATCCCCCTGCTGGATTAGTTTTAACCCACCCCAA
This sequence comes from Chiloscyllium punctatum, assembly GCF_047496795.1. NCBI lineage: Eukaryota > Metazoa > Chordata > Chondrichthyes > Orectolobiformes > Hemiscylliidae > Chiloscyllium > Chiloscyllium punctatum. Next base: position 57,900,458 of record NC_092748.1, on the reverse strand, counting down.
TAGCCTTAGTGAATTTCCTTCCCCAGGATATTGGTACCCCTCTGGTTCAGATGAAGACCATCCTGCTTGCTGAGGTCCCATCTACCCCAGAAAGAGCCCAATTATGCAAGAATACAAAACCCACCCTCCTGTACCATCCCTATAGCCACGTGTTCAACTCCTCTTTCTCCCTATTCCTCGCCTCACTTGCATGTGGCACAGGCAACAAACCAGAGACAACAACTCTGTTCGTCCTAGCTCTAAGCTTCCATCCTCCCTCCCTGAATTTCTGCCTTAAATCCCCGTCTCTCTTCCTATCTATGTCGTTAGTGCCTATGTGGACCACGACTTGGGGCTGCTCCCCCTCCCCTTAAGGATCCCAAAAACTTATGGTCCAAGATTAGCTGTACCAGTACAGCTACAATAATTTGCCAAGGGGAAAATTGCCCAGTTATGTTTTGTCCATAAGAAGGATAAATCTAGCCCACCAATTAGTGCCCCATCACATTCTCTTCACCCAGAGGTTTATTCATCTATAGAATTCCTTGCCCAGGGAAATAGTTGATGCTACTTCAGTCAACATTTTTAAAGCTCAGGTAGATTTTATTTTAAAATAAAGGATTTAGGGGATATGGTGAGAGCGCAGGTAAGTGGTTCTGAGTCCGCAAAAAGATCAGCCAGGATCTTATTGAATGATGGAGCAGTGAAGATGTTTAGTGATCGTTGAACAATGTTCAGTATCATTTGTGATTTCTCAGATTCTGACCCAGTCAATGTTCAAATGCAGCAAAATTTGGACAACATTCAGATATGGGGTGATTAGTGATAAGTAACATTTGTGCCAGACAGTGCCAAACAATGACCATCTCCAAAAATAAAGAACCTAATAATTTGCCTTTGACATCCAACACCATGGCCATTGCTAAATGCCCTACTATCCAATATCCGATTGATACGATTGACCAGAATCTGAACTGGACCAACCCACAGAAATGAAGTTGACTACAGAGCAGGTCAGAGGCTAGGAATTCTGCAGTGACTAACTCAACCTCTGACTCCTCAAAACCTATCCACCATTTGCAAGCCACAGGTCAGGTATGCGTTGGAATACTTCACTTGTCTGGATGAGTTCATTTCCAACAACGTATGCTAGGTTTTCCATCCAGAACAATGCTTGATTGGCACCCCATCTACTTCCTTCAACTTCACTTTCTCCACTGGCAGAAATGTGTGCCATCTTCAAAATACACTGCAGCAACTCACCACGGCTCCTTCAACGTCATCTTTCGACTGCCCAACCTCTACTATCTAGAAGAACAAATGGAACAGTGTATGGCAGCACCACCACCTGCAATTTCCCCTTGCAAGTCAAACACCATCCTGACTACGAACTATACCATCATCCATTCACTGCTGCTCGGTCAAAATTCTGGAACCCCTTCACAGTATTGTGGGTGTACCTACTTGTTATGGACTGCATCATTCAGAAAGACAGCTCACTGCCATCGTCTTAAGGGCAACGAGGAATATGCAATAAATCCAGTCAGTGACATCCACATCCTGCAAATGAGTAAAAAGAAATGCTTTTCCTCCATCTTGTTCCATGTCTTCTTTTGTTTTTGTTAGGTTGGTCTTGCCTTATTCTAGATTAGAGTGGTGCTGGAAAAGCACAGCAGTTCAGGCAGCATCTGAGGAGCAGGAAGATCGACGTTTCGGGCAAAAGCCCTTCCTCAGGAATAGAGGCAGAGTGCCTGCAGGGTGGAGAGATAAATGAGAGGAGGGTGGGGCTGGGGAGAAAGTAGCATAGAGTACAATAGGTGAGTGGGGGTGGGGATGGAGGTGATAGGTCAGGGAGGAGGGTGGGGGAAGGTAGCAAAGAGTACAGTGGGTGAATGGGGGTGGAAATGAAGGTGCAGATCCCACAGCTACCTGGATTACACCTCTTCCCACCCTACCTCCTGCAAAAATGCCATCCCATATTCCCACTTCCTCTGCCTCCGCCGTATCTGATCCCAGGAGGACCAGTTCCACCACAGAACACACCAGATGGCCTCCTTGTTTAGAGACTGCAATTTCCCTTCCCACGTGGTTAAAGATGCCCTCCAACGCATCTCGTCCACATCCCGCACCTCTGCCCTCACCCCACCACTCCAACCGTAGCAAGGACAGAACCTCCCGGTGCTCACCTTCTACCCTGCCAACCTTCACATAAACCAAACCATCCAACAACATTCCTGCCACCTCCAAATGGACCCCACCACCAGAGATATATTTCCCTCCCCACCCCTTTCTGCCTTCCGCAAAGACCATTCCCTCCATGACTACCTGGTCAGGTCCACGTCCCCCAACAACCCGCTCTCCCATCCTCGCACCTTCCCCTGCCACTGCAGGAATTGCAAAACCTGCGCCCACACCTCCTCCCTCACCTCCATCCCAGGCCTTAAAGGAGCCTTCCACATCCATCAAAGTTTTACCTGCACTTTAACCAATATCATTTATTGTATCCGTTGCTCCCGATGTGGTCTCCCCTACATTGAGGAGACTGGACGCCTCCTAGCAGAGCATTTTAGGGAACATCTCTGGGACACCCGCACCAATCAACTACACCGCCCTGTGGCCCAATGTTTCAACTCCCCCTCCCACTCAGCCGAGGACATGCGGTCCTGGGCCTCCTTCGCCGCTCCCTCGCCACCTGATGCCTGAAGGAAGAACGCCTCATCTTCCACCTTGGAACACTTCAACCCCAGGGCATCAATGTGGACTTCACCAGTTTCCTCATTTCCCCTTTCTCCACCTCGCTCCAACTCCAAACTTCCAGCTCAGCACTGTCCCCATGACTTGTCCGACCTGACTATCTTCCTTTCCACATATCCACTCCACCCTCCTCTCTGACCTATCACCTTCATCCCCACCCCCATTCACCCATTGTAGTCTTTGCTACCTTCCCCCGGCCTCCTCCCTGACCTATCATCTCCATCCCCACCCCCATTCACCTATTGTACTCTGTGCTACTTTCTCCCCACCCCCACCCTCCTCTCATCTATCTCTCCACCTTGCAGGCACTCTGCCTCTATTCCTCATGAAGGGCCTTTTGCCCAAAACGTCGATTTTCCTGCTCCTCGGATGCTGTCTGAACTGCTGTGCTTTTCCAGCACCACTCTAATCTAGAATCTGGTTTCCAGCATCTGCAGTCATTGTTTTTACCTGGTCTTGCCTTATATTTTTCTTTATTTCTTCATGTTGCAGATAACTTATATGTAGTCATTCAGGTCTCATTTGGACACAATCTTTCTTTCTTTACTATATTCATTACCACTCTCTTTGGCTTTTGCATCATGAAATATTTTGTTACTTAATTTCCCCTTCCCTCCACACTATCGCAGTGCATGTCTGTCGTTTTTCCTAACCTCCCCTTTTCCAATGGCTTACAAACATACATTTCTGTCTTCGGTTCTAATGAATGGTCATCAAGTTGTAACGTTAACTGTACTTTGCAGCACAGGTGTTGCCTGACTTGCTGAATTTTTAAATTTTTTTTGTGTTTTTATTTCAGAGAGACCTGGGGCTGAATTTTCCCAAATCTTTGAGGGTGGCTATAAGTACAATTTTGTAAAATAAATATTTCATAAATTATTTGGCACAAAAGTGGGCAAGTTAAATTGAATTATTATAAAGTCTTGGTTAGGCACAACTGGAGTATTGTGACCTATTGGTCACGCACTTTAGGGTGCAGAGTAGATTTACAAATATGGTTCCAGTGATGAAAGAAAATAGTTGTATGGTTAGGCTGGAAAAGCTGTGTTTGTTTCTTTTGATCCAAGGAGATCGAGGTTTGCAAGATTGTAATAGGTTTAAATAAAGTGGAGAAAGAAACCTGATGCTATTAGCTTATTAGGAGGATTATGGGGCAAAAATTAAAGATTTTGGGTAACAGATAATGGAGGTGATGGTTAGTGAGGGAGAGCCATTCTTTACAAAGCAAGTAATGTTGTAACTCAGTGCTTACAAAGGTGTTAGGAATGGAGGCAATCAATGATATTTTAAATGAATTGGCATGCAGAGGAAATAAACTTGCAGGGATGGGGGAATGGAACTGAATGGATTGCTCTTTGAAAGGGGCCATGTGGTCTCCTCCATGCTGTGAGAATATTCTGCAGTGTGGATTGTATTGTTCCCATCAGTAGGTTTTACTTGTGCTTTCCTGAGATGTGGACATTGCTAACAAGAACAGTATTTATGGCTGATCCCTAATTGTCCATGAACAGAGTGCTTGCTTTTCAGATGACATTAAGAGTCAACCAGGTTGCCATGAGTCTTGAATTTCGTATAGACCAGACCAGGTAAGGAGGGCAGATTTCCTTCCGTGAATTATGTTATTGAACACGATGGATGTTTTTCAACAGTCAACGATAGTTTCATGGTTACCATTACTGACCCTAACTATTAATTGAATTTAAATTCTTCCTGTGTCCCCAAAGTATAGATTGCCCTTCTGGATTACTAATCCAGTGACACTGATGGCAGGTGGTGTGGGCTGCAAGGTGCCGTGGATACTGTGATCACCATCTTGCAACACACTGCCTCCCCAATATGCCCAGTATAATTTTACTAGCACTGGAGAACCAATCAGTTGTGTTGCCCATCCATGGACCATTTCAAACCCTTGTGATAAAGTAATGACCACTTAAGGACATTGTCCTGCAACTGATGGGATTTAACCAATGATGGCAGAGGCCCATGTTCAAGCTGGCAGCTTTCCCTACATGGGTTGGTGGTTGAAAAGGGGAGATATCTCCCTTCCTAATTCCTGAGCACTGTTCCGGGCCTTCCCAATGTTTCTGTAGCTTATTTCTCCACTCTCCCCATTCCTCAGTAAGAACCTCAGACTTAATTCCAGACCTGCCTCAACTTAGCACAACTAGCAGTAGTACTAGCAGTGATCACCACACCCAATGGGGTTGCCAATACTGGAGAGTTGCTAATCTGATTGTCCAGTAGCTCTTTAAGGTCAACCTCATGTTGCTGAGTGAAGTCTTTCCTCTGGCCACAATTTTCGATTGAGCCCTTTGACACTATAAAACTATATGCAAAGAAGCAAATCATGACTGTCACTCAGCAATCACATTTGGTTTTTTTACACTCTTACTTGAATTCCTTCACCCTTTAAAATGCATTGAAGTTTGAATTTATCCAAATATAGTTATTATATTAGTTTTAAAAATTGATGGTTTTGAATTATTTGATTTTTTTTTCAGCAGGCAGATTATTTTTATTTTTGAGTGATACAACTATGCCACAAATATATTAGTTTAATGTTTTAACATTTCACAGTCCTTCTTGTACAGTTATGGTTTTTAAAAAAAAATTGCAGAGAACTGCAATATATATGCTGTGAAAGTAGTATCTTTATTTCAGCAGTGTGGAAGGCTTGTAACACATTGGTATGATCCCTACATCTCGGTTAGAAGCTCTGGGTTCAAATCCCATACCAAGTGTTGGCTGAGGAAAATGCATTTCCAATGTGGTCATACAACTTGATTATCAGACTATAAGCCCTTTCAAGCTACCTGATGCCAGTGGTAAAAGCGACAGAGTCTCCTGGTCATCCATCTTGCAGAAGGCAAAGTAGTACCATGCACATTGCAGCAATGCACCCAGGACCTTCCAAACCTACAGCCTTTATCCCCTAGATGAACAAGAGCAGCTGATGTAGGTGGCAGTATTCCAATACAAGAACACTTCCAAATCACATGCCACCTTGATTTGGAACTATATTGATGCTTCTTTGCTGAACAAAATTCAGGAACTGCATTCTTAACAGCACTGGGGAGTGCTTACATCTGGAGGACAGTGGTTCAAGGAGACAGCTCACCACCATCTCCTCAAAGGCTCTAGGAATGAGCAATAAGTGCTGGCCTTGTCATTGATGCCCATATCCCATGAAGGAATAAAAAATGTCACTTGCTCCTCCAATGCATCCTAGATCTACACGTCATGTCTCAAATTACTCAAATTCTATAGGTCAAAATATTATTTTCTGCAATGAAATGTGCCAAATTTACTTTTGCATAAACTAATACTACATTCTTCCAATGGAATAAATTTTGACAATACTTTCAATAACTTGTATTTTTATGATTTGAAGATGCCGGTGTTGTACTGGGGTCTACAAAGTTAAAAATCACACAACACCAGGTTATAGTCCAACAGGTATAATTGGAAGCACACTAGCTTTTGGAGCGACGCTCCTTCATCAGGTGATAGTGGAGGCCTCAATCCTGACACAGAATTTATAGCAAAAATTTACAGTGTAATGTAACTGAAATTATACATTGAAAAATTGATTGTCTGTTAAGCCTTTCTTCTGTTAGAATACCATAATAGTTTCACTTCTTTCATGTGTAAATCACAAAACCTTTTTTTTAAAAAAAGTTGCATTCTCAGGTTAGCTGTTAACAATGGTGATAGCTAGCCAATATGTTGAAGGTGTTGGCCCTCTGTGTTCTCTGACTATGCCATGATGTTTAGATTGACTCTAATCTAAAAAGTGAGATAACGGAGTTTTACATAATGTTGGCTGAGTCAGATGAGTACTCCATACAACCCTGTCACGGTGGACGCTGCAAGACGTGTCAGAGTGTGGACATAGATACCAGCATTATGCGTGGGGACACCTCCCACCTTGTACTTGGCAGGTACTCATGTGACTCAGCCAACGGAGTTTTATCTTATACATTGCAGGCGAGGATGCCCGGAGGCATGGTACATTGGGGAAACCAAGCAAAGGCTACGACAACGGATGAATGGGCACTGCACAACAATCAACAGACAAGAGGGTTCCCTCCCAGTTGGGGAACACTTCAGTGGTCCAGGATATTCAGCCTCAGACCTTCGAGTGACCATCCTCCAAGGTGGACTTCGGGACAGGCAGCAGAGAAAAGTGGCCAAGCAGAAGCTGATAGCTAAGTTCCGTACCCATAGAGAGGGCCTCAACCGGGACCTTGGGTTCATGTCACATTACAGGTGATCACAATTGCACTATACACACACACAGATACTCCGAAACACACACACTCTCACACATACACAGGCACTCTTATAATCACACACAGACACGCACACAGACACCCACACACACCCTTACAGACACACACACTCCCACATGCACCCCCTCACAGACTTAAGACACTCTGCACACACTATACACACACACATACACTTTCTCACACTCCCAACCCCCAACCCAGACAAACACACACACACAGACAGACAAAGATATGCACACATATATTTTGTGGGGTGAATTTGTACTTTCAGGGTTACATTGTACTTTGCTCAAAAACTGCATGCATTCATGTAGAACTCCGAGCTCAAAAACTGCATGAATTTATGTAAAACTCTGTTATCTCTCTTTTTAGATTAGAGTCAATCTAAACATCATGGCATAGACAGAGAACACAGGGGGCCAACACCTTCAACATATTGTCTAGCTATCACCATTGTTAACAGCTAACCCGAGAATGCAACTTTTTTAAAAAAAGGTTTTGCGATTTACACATGAAAGCAGTGAAACTATCACTGTATTCTAATAGATGAAAGGCTTAACAGACAATCAATTTTTCAATGTATAATTTCAGTTACATCACACTGTAAATTTTTGCTATAAATTCTGTGTCAGGATTGAGGCCTCCACTATCACCTGATGAAGGAGCGTCACTTCGAAAGCTAGTGTGCTTCCAATTAAACCTGTTGGACTATAATCTGGTGTTGTGTGATTTTTAGCTTTGTATTTTTATGAGGATTATGTCATGAATTGTATTGTTTACAATGTCATCTGAAAACTTGGGTACATCTACATAATATTGTGGCATTTAGAGCTGTGCAAGTGTAATGTTCAGCTAGTAGTGGTTTTTCCTGGTTTAGGTTGCTCTGCATTCCCTATTACATTGGTTCAAAGGAATAGAACTGTTTTGGGACAAATTCACCTACAATTGCCCTCAGTAGAATAGTTCAGAAGGGATCTTAAGACCTAAAGTAATAGATTCCCGCTATGAATAAAAATGCATATAAATGAACATTTTCAAACAGCAAGTATTTTTTAGGAAGGATAGAATATTTCTTCAATTTGTTATCTTTATTTCCTAATTCCTTGAATTTCCTTCCTTACAACTCTGTCTAATTTCAGGTGTGTTGATAATAATGAGTGATAGTCCATAAAAGTCCAGAGACATGTCAAGTTAGAGTGTTAGACATTGTAAGCTTTTATATTTGTGTTTTAATTGTAAAATAAATTTGAATGTTTGACTATTTTCATAATTGAATAACAGAGGAAATTAATGATTGGCAAAAATGTATATTAATGGGAAGCCTGCAGCTTCTGATTGCAGTTGATATTTGCAAAAAGTTTTGAATAACATGATGAAAATGTTTTGTAGTGGGATTCATTATTTTTGTGGAAGTTTTATGAAGAGACACTTGTGAACTCTGTACTGTTGAGGGTTGTTCATTGTCATTGACAAGGGTACTTTTCCTTTATTACTCTAGATTTTTTTTCTTCCATGGATTAAAATTGTTCTCTTATTCATTTATTAAATATCCTTTATATTAGAGGGAAATGGCACTGAGCCATCTTTCTGCTAAGGCTACAAGGACGGTAATGATTGCCATGACCCAACTGCTTGCGTTTGAATGTTGTTATTATTGCCGTGGTGTTCCCCGAGGCAGTCATCCTTCCTGTATTTTGGGACTGTCTTGGCTTTTTACAATCTGTAATGCACTCCTGCATCCTGTGAAATGGAGTTAACTGAAGTTAAACCAAAATTTTAGTGAGGACAATTGGATTAGTAACTACATGGCCAGGTTGCACTGTACTATTCAAGTATGTGTAACTTCTATGTAAGTCCGAGTAAACATGTATTCATTAAGATTGATCAAATCAGAACTGGATGCTCGTGAGTTTTTATGACAAATGATGAAATGGGATCACTTATGTCTTTTAACCCACCTTGCAAATGCTGGCTCTTTGAATAAGCTATCCAATTAGTCTCACTTCTTTTGCTGTTTTCTCCACAGCCTACAAATTTTGCTTTTTCAATTGTAAGTATAATGCCATTTTTACAGTTGCTATTGAATCTGTTGAATCCTTCCAACATATTCCAGTTCATAATGCATAAAATTGCATAATTGCATATAATTGCTTAATGCATTAAAAAAAATTCAATGCACCTCTCTCCAGCCTCTGGGTTTTTTTGCCAATGATCTTAAATTGCATCCTTTCATTCTTTCTTACTTTCTTAAAACCCCTTATGTTTTTAAATGCCTCCATTAAATCTCCTTTTAGTCTTTTCAGCATGAGGAAAGGAATCCCAAATTCTTTATTTTGTGCAGGTGTCTGAAGTTCCTCATTTAATTCTATTTAACCTTGTGTGTACTTTCTTCAAAACCTTGGCAGCCCAATTGGTTTCTTTCTGTAGAAAGTACTTCACTCAATGTTCTCTATCAGGTAAATAGAAACTACATTAACAGCCCTAATTTCAGTGATGTTGTCAGAGCGTTACTATTGGATAAGCATGTTTAAACATAAAAGCATTAAGTTCTCCCACAAGAAGATCCCAAGTTCACTTAAGAGTCTGCAACAAATTAATTGATCTCAACTGGGATGCTGTAATTAATCTCAATGTCTTGTTGATCACTGTGATTTGGAGTGGTAGTTTTGAAGAAGATTAGTGTTACTGAAGTGGAAGGGAGTCATTTTAATAATAAAGCAACTATGAGGGAAGAGCTAAACTCAGCATTGAGCAGTACACCAACATTCCACAGTTCCTTGCCACCCACATCTCTGAAGACCCACCCAATGTCTTCATTGTTTGAACATCTGTAGCGAAAAGCTACTTGATGGGGCACTGGTCTATAACATTAAATTTTCTTTTATTTCTGAAAAAGTTATATTTTCCCATGAAGATTTTGACAAAAAACTTTCCATAGTGCATTTATTACAACCAATTAATAGGGTATAAACACTGCATTACTCAGAAATGTGCGTGTCTGGATGAATATTAAGGTATTAAGCTGCAAAAAGGATAGTGTCATGTTTCAAGTCACCCAAAGTAAGATGAAGTATGAAACCTTTATACCCTTGGGTCGCATGCTGTTTTATTGTAGTCATAATGCAATAGACAAGATCCAGCTCCAGGTCTTAATCAAAATGGGAATTCTAAAATAAAAAAAATCTAAAATAAAAGCCAGCGAGCTGAAGTAAAAACAGAAAATGCTGGAAAACCTTAGCAGATCAGGCAGCAGCTTTGAAGAGAGAAGCAGAGTTAATGTTTCAGGTTGATAACTTTTCTCAGAACTAGGAATTGTTGGAGATGTAGTAGATTTTGAGCAATGGTGGGTCAGACATAGACAGAGGAAAATCTGTGGTAGAGCAGAACACAGAAAATATTGAATGACAGAAGAGTTAGTCCTAAGGGACCAAAGGAATGGTAGTGGAGCAAGAAAAGAAACAGAAGATATTGCAGCTGTGCTATTGTCTGAACCTAAAAACAAGTGAAAAACCGGCACATGCAAAGTAAAGAAAACAAAGTAAGATTCACTTTGTATTACAAGGACAGTAATAAATCACCTCAGGTACAGTTTTGTCCCACTTTTAAAGAAGGCTTGAGTAGCTGTTATGATTTATTTGTTTATAAATATATGCAAATATATTCTACTTTGAGATTGGCAGCATTTATTTTATTTAATGCAATAGATGTAATCCTTTTTTTTAAAACCAACAAAGAAAATGGAGTAATTAAAGTTTAAACAATTAACTACAAATGCAAGAATGTATTTGACATATTGTTTAGAAATTGTATTCATCAAGCTTCTCTTAAATAAAAGGCTAACAAGTTTATGCCACACTCCTTTTATGCTGGCATTAATCCACCAATGCTTGCTTAAAAATAGAATGTAGAGGAATTTGGTAGAAGTGCATCAACCACGGTCATAGATTTTTCTGATTGAATTGGTCCTTTTTATTTAATTTTCAGTATCTATGGTTTACAAGATATTAACTTGAAAATGATAATTTATCTTTTATCATTGTATGAGACTGCATCCAAGTGGTTTCATGTGAATGTATTTCTTTCACAAAAAAAAGTGTGCGAAGCATCTGGATTGTAGGTTATTGGACATAAGACCCTTTCCTTGTTTCCGGTTTACTAAATTGGGCAAATTTTACCATGCAAATAGGTTTCAAAATGGAGCATGCCCTTTGACTGTCTACATAATTACATGCTTGTCTCTGTATTTTATTTGGCTGCTGAAGCAGTTAACCCCTGGAAAGGAAGGCTGATGATGGCGTGACCAGCACGGGTATGCAGACACTACAATGTCAATGCACTGTTGTTTAAGGTAGCCTCCAGTCCTAACCCTGAATACACATGCCTAACCATCCAGTTGAAGCATGCAACATGTAAACTTTTGTGGTTAACTGTATGGATAAATTGTTAACCCATCTATTGGACGATAGAAAACTTGGTCTATTTATTTCATTGTAACGTAATGAAATGAAAAACACTTCTTAAAAACTTTTTTTTTGTCATTTGCCTCTGAAATCTGTAACCTGTTGCAGTCAGTTTAGTTATCAGCAACGTGCTTTTTTTTTGGTTACATTTTCAAGAACTCTTGGCTTTCTGCTTGGACAAACCTGATTTTGCTTCTGCCCTCAGGCGATGTAAGTTATAATTATTCAGTGACTCCGTTATTCATTGGTTGGGGAAATTAAATCTTTCATGAAAGCATACTTTGAACAAATGAATCTTGGGGCAATAAGATAAATCAAATATCTGCATTCTAACTGCACCTTTTCAAAGTGAAAGGAAAGATATGTTAGAGAAAAAGTACTAAACAGTAAATTGTTACATCCAGATGTTAAATTTTCCATTTTGAGGCTCACTGCAAGGCATTATGGTATATGACCAGCTGTCGCTGATGATTGATGATGTTGATGTATCAAATGGGCTGTGTAGATGTGGTTTCAGAACAGTCACAGAAATATTGAGATTTTTCTTCCCTGGAAAGGAAGTGTGTAGGCAGTTTCCAGAATTTTCCCACATTGTTTCCAAACTCCTATGGGATGGATGTGATATCATCACTTGTTTCCCCAAAACTAAGTTATTTAATTTCCTTTCTTTAGGGAGGAGAGTGACAAAGAACTTATTCACGATTTAAAATGGTATATTTTCCAAAGTAAATTTTGTGGTGGTGTTATCTGTCAGATCAAAATTCTCGTTTGTTTGAAAAATGAGATAAGTGGCTGCATACAATTGAATTTAAGGACCAATTTTGTTAGCATTATCATCCCATAATGCATTTACAATGTTGAGTACTTTTTGAGCAGCTAAGTGAGGTTTTCAATGTAAATATGGCAAAGTTGTTCAACCACAGGTTCTGTAATTGTGGTAAGAAAAATGCTGAACAGCATCTGAGAAGAACTTTGGCTATATTTACAACTGTGGCAATTGTTCTGATTCAGAAACATGGTAAAGGGGCAAATAACCCTCAAGTGTGTTCCTTATGTTCACTGATGATTAAATAGCACTGGTTGAAGGCAAATGTTTGATCATGTATATGTTTTAAAGGTTTCTTATTTGTTGTTATACATTGTTTCTGTTGATTCTGTCTCATCTGCAATAGGTTTTCTCATTTTGAAATAGTAAAACTTGCAGCCAGGTTACATTTTTAAATCAAGGCTTCTTTCATTTTGTTCTTTGTCAGGCCACTATGTCCTGCATTTGTTAATCATAGCCATAATTCTTAAATTAGAGAAAGGATATTAAGAATCCAGCACATTGTTTTGACTCACCTGTGTTTATAATGTGGCTATTTGTGGATTTCACATAACAGATTCACTCACTGGAATCAGTAATGCAGAATAACTGGTTTAGAGTTTGATGGACTGAATTAATGTACCGCCAGACAAGTACTGTGTTTTTTTTGTGACAAAAATCTGAAACTTTTTTATCAAACTATTTTAAAAGGTGTGGAGTCATTTTGTATAAAAGTATATATTTTCTTAAGATTTGGTAGAGCATTGGAAGAGTGTAGTTAATGAAAATGTACAATTGATCTTTCCTTCAAAATGTGAAAGAAGCTACCAGAATATCACATTTTCTGGAAATGGTAGAGATGGGTAGTTGCATGTATTGGGGCGTGCCGTTGGGTTTGCCTTCAGAACGTATTCCTTTCAGAAAAATCCAGTATTGTCAATTTTTAAAGTAGCAATTTTTATTTGGGATGGATATCAATTTACTAGATATGTTGGTCAAGATATTTTAATTTATTTTAGGTTTTTGTTCCCCTAATGTTTTATTTTGTTATCCACTAAAAAATTGCTAGCCACTGGTATGGTACGGTGATTCTATTTTAGCCACAAGCATTAAAATAGGCCTTGTGTACACTGGTAGTATATTTACTTAACAAAGATCTACCACCATTCAGTACCTAAGAGAATAACATATTCGCAGAAATCATCATATACTCTCAAACTTTGCTTTATATTTCATTGCTTCACTGGCAAATGCATAAAAAGGCTAAAATACACATGAATGCAATGTGCAAGTATAAACATTGAGATTTTGGAATTAACATACTAATGAGGCCTGTTGATCAATTTGGAGGATGAGTTTTATGTCTTGTGCCTGATCAAGTTGATACAGACATTTTGTAAACGTCATGCTTTTTTTTAACTTGAAGTGTGTTTGTAATGTGCTTTTGTCTATGTGGTTTGGGTTTTTTAAAAGTGTAAGCATTTATATTTTCATGTGGAAAATTTTGTGTTAACCAATTCTTGTTTCTTCTGCAAGGTTTGTGAAGGTTTATAGCTCAGGTTGAGGTTTAGGGTGTAGGTTTGCTCACTGAGCTGTAGGTTTGATATCCAGACGTTTCATTACCTGGCTAGGTAACATCATCAGTGGCGACTTCCAAGTGAAGCGAAGCTGTTGTCTCCTGCTTTCTATTTATATCTCTTGTTTCTTCATTGAATGAATTTTCTTATATAATAAATCAAATATTTTATGTTGATCAAAGACACGTATTTTCATTCTAAGTCTAATTTAAAGAAAACATATGATTGACCATATTGGAATTTTTAAATTTTATGTTGCAATCAATGGAGTAGTGGGACTAGAGTAACAGTAGACACCTTCTATCTAAGCCACAATAGTGTAGATTAGGCATGGAAAAAGGACAAGGAGCAATTTGGAGAGAAAATGCTTAATTGTAGGAGGTACAATTTTAGTGCAGTGAGTTTGGATCTGCCCAGTTAATTGGAAATAAATTGGCTGAAAATCTTGCATGTAGTGCAGAATTCCTGGAAGTGTCAGATTTAGTTTTTATAGCAATATTTAGTTTTCATTATGCCCTCCATCCAAAATTAACTGTATCCTTGTTTATGTTTAGGATTAACACACTATTCTGTTAGCTTTTCTCCATTTGTTGTTCACAATTAGTTCTGATCCCTTCGTTTTGCCTATGTCAGCTTTTTTCCTTCAACTCTTTTGTCTTCCAATCAGCATTTCCATTCTCACTCCATCCATTCTTTACCTTTACCTTCCAATAATATTTCTTTAATCTTTGTTTCTTCTTTTTCTTTCTTTTGTTAGAGCATCCCAGGGCACACAGACTGTTATTTGCTGTTGGAAATTGACTTGTTATTTTCTCAAGCATTCATCTGCTGAGTAAACTCTTATTGGATAAGAGTGTGTTGAATATTTTGAAAAGTGCAACAGGCAGTTTCCCAGTGGCAAACAGCAGTCAGGTAGCCCATCAGTGACCAAAGGCCAATCAGGTAGGCACGGTATTGGGAGGTAATTTTGACTTTTTACAGTGATATAAAAGAAAATTGGTGATATCAGATCAGTTATCTCTTATTCATGTCTCCCAAATTTCACATCAATTTAAATCGAATGATGAAAATCGCAATAGGGAGAGCAGGTGAGTAGAGGTGATCTTGTATCACCATACTATCCATATTTTCCAGAGATAAAATTATGCACACAAGTGATTTAATGCCCAAAGTAGGTAATCCAGAAAAGATTGGCCATACCCAGGTTAATTGCTAATGTTAGAGGAAGATGGCACTGGCAAGCTGAGGCCAAATATTAAGCCACATGGAGAAAGATGGAAAGACAGTACTTCTATCCTGCTGCCTTGCAGTCAATGCTTGTCTCATGCTGTTGGCTGCAGTTGTGTTCTCACTTCTATCTGTTCATACTCTCATCTTGAGGTATTTTCTTAGGTGCAGTTGATTGTTTTAGAATAATAAGCCTTAACTCTCGTAAATGGAGCACAGAGACTAATTCCACACTCTAAAGCTCAATGGGGTTCACACAAGATGAACAAGTGAGAAAGTAGCAACAACTAGGAATGAAAACTCACATTTTTATTTGCAAAGAAAATGCAACTTTTTTGTTAGTAAATGCATTCTTATCTCAACCATGATGTATTTCTTTGATCTAACCTTACAACAGCTATGTTGTTGAAGGAACGTTAATGTCAAATCTGATTGGAAATTTTACAAATTTACACATTGTGGTAAAACTGCAGTTCAAGAGATTATTGACGGAAAATAGCTTATTTAACTGATGCATAACATTACCCTATAATAATCAACATTGCATAATCCCTTCTAAATAGTTAATCTGCAGTGGATTATAATGACCAGGTCTGGTTGTACAGGACAGCAAAAATTGGCAAAATCTCTTACTCCATGAGAGCTATATCCTTTACTTGTAAGATGCAAACTTTTATTTATATTGCAGCTTCAATGGATTCAAATGTCCCAAGGATCTTCTAATATCCTAATGCTCCAGGGTTATTTTAGAGGTAAAACCAACTCAGTTTTTTTCCCCCAAAATGGACAAAATCTTCAAACTCATGCTCTCCCCTCTCACTTATGGAGGTGAGCATGAGGAATTTAATTTTTTTTGTCCCTTAAATTGAGACCATGTATGCAACTTCCAAGCCTGATATTTTCTCCATCAATTTTCACATCTCTGTTCCAGATTAATCCCCTTCATTTCATCCCAATTCTTAGACACTTTTGTAGATTTTCTCTTGTTCAGCCCTTAGTTCATCAAACATTCTTCCTGTTCTTTCAAACAATATTTGTACAATGACTAATTGCTCGCGTATCTTTCCTGGTTTCCACACACCCCTATGGTATGGTAAATTCGTTGCACACAGCAACAAGACCAATCTGTCTAAAGCCACAATTGAAACTATGAGACCAAACTATTGCTTCTTGGCTACCTTGACCTCTCTGTGATTTTAACATCAATCGTGACATATTACTGCTAATTCCTTCCATTTCACTTCTTTCTTTGGGATTGTTATAACACAGACTCGTTTATTTTTGTTTAGATCAGAGTGGTGCTGGAAAAGCACAACAGGTCAGGCAGCATTCGAGGAGCAGGAAAATCAACGTTTCGGGCAAAAGCCCTTCATCAGGAATAGATGAAGGGCTCTCTTCCTGATGAAAGGCTTTTGCCCGAAACGTCGATTTTCCTGCTCCTTGGATGCTGCCTGATCTGCTATGCTTTTCCAGCACCACCCTGATCTAAACTCTGGTTTCCAGCATCTGCAGTCCTCACGTTAACCTACCTCATTTATTTATGCCTCTGCATCATCATTACCAAAGTGTCTGTTCGATATTCAATCTAATACCATGTTGCCTGTACTAAGGCATTATTGAAACTAGCTGCAGGATGGAGGTCCCCAGTCGTTGTCTCATGGTAGAGGTCACATTACCACAGCAAGCCAGGCACAGTAGTGCATTTCTATCCAAAAATCCCACTTTTCATACAAAAAGCATTTGTGTGTTATCATTTATGTTGGAGTTGCACAATTTTACTGAAGTGCACACTTGTTTTCATAGATTAGAAGTTCATTATTCTTCTCAGTCTCTGTACATGCATTACACACACACAGCCTTTAAATCATGTTGGCCTCTTAATGTACATTGTTGGCTATTCAGCTGAATGATATTCCATCCATGGGAGTATCATTCCCCATGGTATCTGTTGTTTAGTTGACATTGTCAAGGTACCGCTGCACCTCTGGGAATGATAGTTCAGCTGTTGACCAGGAATAAGCAGCATTCCTGATGAAGAGCTTATTGTTCGAAACTTCAACTCTCGTGCTCCTCGGATGCTGCCTGACTGGCTGTGCTTTTCTAACACCATACATTTTGACTCTGATCTCAGCATCTGCGGTTGTCACTTTCTCCCACATGTAATTGAGGAACAGATGTATACAGCCCTGTGATTGCGATGATTTATCTGATTATTTATGTCCACCATGCATAATCGGGATGATGTCCACTCAGGTCCCAGGTTGTTACTTGGGCTTACCCATGTTGAAGATTTGTACCCTGCAGGTTCTTCAGTGTTCAACTTTGGTATAATCAAAATGAAATTTCGCTTTCTGCTGTTTCTCCTTGATTTTGTCACTCATGACAATTGTGACTTCTGAATTGAGAGGCTTTTTGTTTGCTGATCATAGTATAGTTTGGCGTGGTGAAACATCAGTTCAAGAAGGCTGCTCACGACCATCTTCTCAAGGGCAACTAGGGACGGGCAATAAATACTGGCCAATCAGCGACGCCCACATCCCATAAGTGAATTACAAATAAGTCTTTGTACTAGACTCCTTTCCATGCTATTGGAAAATGTGTTTCTCCGCTTGAAGATTACTTTGTAGGCATCCATGCTAAATTTACTTGATTTCATGTTCTAAGAACCATTGTCACTTTGCATATTATTGAGAATGCTGAGATGACTGAAGTGCATTTTCAGGCATTCTACAATCTCACTAGTAATCTTTGAGGTCAGTTGGTCCACCTCCGAATGGTCAGAATAATAGTCTACACTGACAACTTAATCATTCTCTACAAGAGGGAAGAGATCTAGATTTAGCTTCAGTCATGATCTGTCTGGACTCATTGGTCATCAGTGGTTTTCTAGCTTCCTTAGCTTGTGTTATTATCCCAGTTTTGGGATCTGACTTGTCTGGTATTACCATGAGTGTAACCTGGCTTGATAGACTATTCGTTTTATTTTTGTGATTCGTTTACCATTTTTGCCAGTCACTGAACATATTCACATGAAGCTGACAATGTATTTTTAACCAAGTGTCATAAAAACTTTTTTACACGTCGTTCTGCAATAACATACATTTCGTTAATGTGAATTCGCCGTACCATGATTGACAAATTGGAGACACTATTTCTAAAGTGTGAACTTTTAAAATGTGTGTTGGTTGCAATGCGAATACACCGCCAACACTTTAAGCACTGTTTCCAAAGTGAGATTTTTCTATAATGTGGGGTTGCACAAGAACGCAACAATCACATTACATATAAAAGAAAAAAGGTCAA
This sequence comes from Chiloscyllium punctatum, assembly GCF_047496795.1. Classification (NCBI taxonomy): domain Eukaryota; kingdom Metazoa; phylum Chordata; class Chondrichthyes; order Orectolobiformes; family Hemiscylliidae; genus Chiloscyllium; species Chiloscyllium punctatum. Next base: position 57,882,061 of record NC_092748.1, on the reverse strand, counting down.
CTATATTGCACTGTATAAGATACATTTGAAGCAGTTTTTAATTAAGATATCAGAAATAAAGATTCAATCCTATTGCCATCATCAACATTACAGATACTCTAACCTCATTGAAAGATCACCCTATCTCCATTTTAAAGTTCCTTGTTCAATTGACATGACTGTAATTGATTTCTAGAACTTTCTTCTCACTGAATTCTAAACACTTTTAGAGCAAACATATGTATTTTCTTTACCCTGAACTTCCAGCAATTTTCTGCTTCTTGAGTTTTCTTCCAATCCACTCAGGACTTTGTCCCCAGCCCTGACTGTTTGAGCAACTGCTAGGCTCACAACATCTTTTTACTCTGATTGAACCTGCACACACTGCCTGACCTCGCAGGTGGCCTGACTTTCCATAGTACTAGATTTCACAATAACAGATTTTTTTCTTTCTCATTTACCCTTGCACTAAAGTACTCACCTTCAAGTGTTTTAAAGATCCCATTTAGAAAAATATAAACACAACTTCAAACATCCCTTAGCCACTTTCAAAATGAAACTAAAACTATGTCCTTCCCTCCTTAACGCAGATACACAAATCAGTCTTAAAGCTTTGCTTGGTTTAGATTTAGATTAGCTTACATTAGATTCCCTACAGTGTGGAAACAGGCCCTTTGGCCCAACCAGTCCGCACCGACCCATTTCCCTCTGACTAATGCACCTAACACTACAGGCAATTTAGCATAGCCAATTCATCTGACCTGCATATCTTTGGACTGTGGGAGGAAACCGGAGCACCCGGAGGAAACACATGCAGACACAGGGAGAATGTGCAAACTCCACACAGACAGTCGCCTGAGGCTGGAATCGAACCTGGGACCCTGGTGCTGTAAGGCAGCAGTGCTAACCCCTGAGCCACTGTGCCACCCATAATTTTGCACTTTAGAACCTGGTTTTCCAAATTGTAGGGATAGCATAGCATGAACCTTTATCTCACTTGTTACTCATTGTGAGCAATATACTGGCTGATGCACTGCTTGATTTCATTGCTCACATTTGGCTACTAAGATTACATTTCTTGCCTTCTGCAGACCTCCCTCAATTCGCACAGTTGTGCTTTAACGTTTCTCCTTTCAGTTCCTCAGGCATAATTATTCAAATTCCTTTGTACACTATGCCATCTTAAACTGTCAGTTCATCTCTGTCTGTTCAAAATGCCCTTGTGATTATAGGAATGGATTTGATATTTTGGGGCCATACTTTTATCACTACTACTTGCAACATTTGAAGAGTTGCATCTTATTGGTTAGTTCACTTGATTTGCACAAGGTGCTTGTCTATTGGATTCAGTGTCTCTGTGGGTTGAAGGTTTCTTGAGCATGTTGAGCTACTGTTTCTTGTTGCATCAGGAAGATTTCGCACTCTGTAATAGCATTCTCTGGGTTTTTTTAAGAGGCTGTGCTGCTCTTGAAGGCATGCCAACAATACACATATCTGTTTCCCTTGTTTTTATGTCATGTTCAGATAATAAAAGATTCCTGAAGAAGGGCTTATACTCGCAACGTCGATTCTCCTGTTCCTTTAATGCTGCCTGACCTGCTGCGCTTTTCCAGCAACGCATTTTTAAGCTCAGATGATATCAGTCCAACTAGAGAAACATTCTTTGCAGACACTTTGGAGGAGATAGTAGTGGCCTGAGGAAAATGCTTCGAAGTAGCTTGTGGGTGGAACTCCACAGTGTTATGGTCTGAGCTGATGCTCCTAATGGATAAGTCAGACCTTATCTAAAATCTAGCTTGATAGATCATATGTTTTTGAAAAAATTAATGTGGTGGTCTTTTATAGAAACACATAAGCACATAATGCTGCACATTTGGTTTTAACAGTAAGCCAGAAGTTTATTACATTTAAAAAAACTATCTATACAGCTTGGAAGTTTGAAAGATTTCAAAACACAAGGCAAAACAAAATCATGTCTACTCCCCAACATTTACAGTTAATCAAAATCCATAGAAATTTCTTCCCTCTCAAATCTGCCAGTTTTACCTAACCGTTTCTTCTCAGTTTTGTCCTTGGACTAGAAAACTTATTCCTTGAATCCTCATACTACTGAAAAATTAGACTTCATGTAGTCTTTTAATAATCTGCAGAGTTCTAACCAAATGTTCTTGAAATTTCAAAACTTAACTGTTTCACTAACCAAATTTATTTCCTGAACTATTCTGAAAAATCTCCTTTTCAAAGAGAATTGCATCTGGCTTCACTTAGGTCTTCAAAATGCTCAAAAGATTTTGAACTAAATGTTTAAATATATTTGCTCATTCTAACTTCTGCTAATATAATGGCTTAATGTCTTTATTGTCTAGTAGCAAACTCCCATAATAAAAGCAAACATCTACTAACGCTCTCGAAGGCAGATGCTGGTTTAAAATCATGGTTCTGAAAAGATTGATAGAATTCATTTTTAAACCTCATCGCAAAAGTAGGCCAACACCTATCTGCCATTATATTGAAATTCAAACTGTTAAAAAAACAAATATTATTAATGTATATAAGGAATACACCTAAATTACATTGGTCACTTTGCCTCTTCAAAGTGAATATTGATAAAAATGTATGCACGCAAAGACAATGGCGAGACATTCTTCCTCAAATTGGAGAACATTCAGAAGAGATTTACCAGGAAGTTGCTGGATATGGAAGATTGAGTTATAATGAAAGGCTGGATAGGCTGGGACTTCTTTCACTGGAGCGTAGGAGGTTGAGAGGTGATCTGATAGAAGTTTATAAAATAAAGAGAGGTATGGATAGAGTTAATGAAAGTTGTCTTTTCCCGAAACTAGTGGGCACATTTTAGGGTGAGAGGAGAGAGATTTAAAAAAGATATTAGAGGCAAATTTTTCATATAGAGGGTGGTTCGCGTGTGGAATGAACGTTCTGAGGAAGTGTTGGATGTGGGTACGATTACAACATTTATAAGACATTTGAAATGATACTTGAATTGGAAAGGCTGGGAGGGATATGGGCCAGGAGCAGACAGGTGGGTCTTGTTTAGTTTGGGATTATGTTCAGCATGGACTGGTTGGACTGAAGGGTCTGTTTCCGTGCTATATGACTCTTAACATGCTGGATGCAACGATAACTGCATTAGAGTTGTTTCAATTCATAGAGTCACAGAGTATTACACAATGGAAACTTGCCCCCCAGCCCATTGTGCCTGTGCCACTCCCGCAGCACTACTATAATGTCATTCCCAGCAGTTGGCGCATATCCTTTTACATTATGATATTTCAAGTGTTCGTCTAAACATTGTGATAATTCCTGCATCTACCACCTTTTCAGGCAGTGAATTCCAGAAGTGACCTATTGAAATATACAGGATTCTTAGGGGACTTGACAGTAGATGTGAAAAGGTTATTTCCTTACTGTTAAATTTTGTTTAATGCATTTTGATTGTGAACGGAAATGGGAAAAGAACCATTTAAAAGTCAAGGATTGTTGAAATGTTGCTGTACTTTTTAAAAGCAAGTAACACAATACTCAAAGTAAGTGTTGTTAACACTGTTACTTGTTCAAGCACGATTGGAAACCTAGTTACACGTGAGCTAGAGCAAAGGGACTAAATACAAAAGGAGATTTAGCTGGTCACTAGTCCACAGACCAGTTATTGATGACAAATGCCTGTTGCCTTCCACCATTTATGAAATTGGTGCTCTACAGCTTGGGCTGTAAATGTTTGGTACAGAAGCAATTGGACATTCAAAAAGGAAAGGGCTATGTTTCTGCTTTGCAGTAAAAAAAATCTCAACCAGGAGAATCAACAGATCAGTCAGGGAGTTGTACAGAAATCAGACAGGGGCCTAGTCAGTCCTCAGGGCTGTTTTTGCAAGTCAGTGCAGAGTGTGGGGATGGACCATGGTCAGTCTTTAGGGGTTGTGCAGTAACTATCAAGAGGGCTGTCATGGGGGAATTGCTGCCCTTGGAAAATTAGGGAAGTGCGGAGATAAGAGCCAACATGCTGAAATGCAGATGAGATAATTGCTATAAAAGGGGACAACTCTAGATAGAAGAAGTCATGGGAAGGAATTAGGGGACGAACGGGGTCATCAATGGTCACTACCCAAGCTTCGGTAGAAGGGGCATTATATCTGAGGTAATGCACAGTAAGTCTGGGTTCAGGTTCAAGTCGAGAGATGAGTGGTTAAGTTAAAGGGTAAAGTGGGAACTTTGGTGAGCTCAAAACAAATGGAATTGATGGAAACAGCAATGCAGGAAGGGCTAGGAAGGTTGAAGGTGCAAGGTATTTCAGAATGTACATAGTTTGCAGTGAGAGTGCCAATTTTTAACGTGACTGACCTCTTTAATAGGATCAGTTTGGTCAGTGTGCAAGTAACTTTTAATCATCATTGCCACATCTTGGAAGTCTGCGCCAGGTACCTGAGAGCTGCTATGATGCATATATTCCTGATAGCCCACAGGTTCCTGCTTTGTTTCAAGGACCATAATCCTTACCAGGGCGGTAGACCAGGACTATCCTCTGCAGCCATGGTTGTTGGCTCCATGTGTTGGAAAATGTGTTGCTGGAAAAGCGCAGCAGGTCAGGCAGCATCCAAGGAGCAGGAGAATCGACGTTTCGGGCATGAACCCTTCTTCAGGAATGAGGAAAGTGTGGCCAGCAGGCTAAGATAAAAGATAGGGAGGAGGGACTTGGGGGAGGGGCGTTGGAAATGCGATAGGTGGAAGGAGGTCAAGGTGAGGGTGATAGGCCGGAGTGGGGGTGGGGGCGGAGAGGTCAGGAAGAAGATTGCAGGTTAGGAAGGTGGTGCTGAGTTCGAGGGTTGGGACTGAGACAAGGTGGGGGTAGGGGAAATGAGGAAACTGGAGAAATCTGAGTTCATCCCTTGTGGTTGGAGGGTTCCTCGGTGGAAGATGAGGCGCTCTTCCTCCAACCATCGTGTTGCTATGGTCTGGCGATGGAGGAGTCCAAGGACCTGCATGTCCTTGGTGGAGTGGGAGGGGGAGTTGAAGTGTTGAGCCACGGGGTGGTTGGGTTGGTTCGTCTGGATGTCCCAGAAGTGTTCTCTGAAACATTCTGCGGCAGGAATAGAAGAAACTTGGCCTAAAGCGGACCCTGTTGACCTCGAAGGTTTGAATGTAAGATTCTGAGGGTATTTATGGCTAGATACCCTCACCACGTCCAAGCTATTCTGCCTAAATGCAGGCTCATCCTTCTCAGCTTGACTTCTTCAGGGTTGAGCGTAGAGGGCTAAGTGCCTCTGGTGTGTCCTGAGAGGAGAAATCTGCGCAGGGGCTAGGGTCTCTACATGGTTCTTTTTGTGTCTGGGTGCCTATTGGCAGCACCCTGTCTCTTTGAAAAGTAGGGGTGTCTCGAGTGAAGTCCTTGACCCCCTATAACCTTGCCATTGATGCTGATTACCGCCATCAGAGGCAAACTGGCCAGAGCTAGCATGGTTCTCGTAATGTTGGTGGACTCCTCCAATCTTCAATCTAGTTTATTGCGTGTCTCCTACAGACTTGCCTGCAGCTTCTCTGTGTGCGCATTTGCACAAGGTTATTAATGGCAGATACCATTGAGTCTTCGGCCTGGGACAGGACAGGTTCCTGGTCTCTTATTGATGAGTGCCAATGATCTGGGGCATTTCTTTCTTGCTAACTGTTGTTTTGCTAAAGTACCCACTGAAATGAAAGCATCTCAGCGGGTGGAGTGAGCAGGGGAACCTTTGCCTATACATCCTCAGAGAGATCTGTGACCTGTTCCTCAGAGGTGTAGGAGGACCTGATGGCTGACGGGATGGACCATTTCTGGGCAGAGGCTGTGTGCTTGCAGAAGACACAGAAGGAATGGATTGTGCGAGTAGGGAGGTTTGAGCATCTTTAAGAATCCACTCACAGTGGTGCCAATAGAAGGTCAGTGTAGCATATTACAATTAATCTAACTTGGTTTCTGGGACATATACATTTTTTGCATGTGGATAGCAGTGAGTTGAGGGGTGCGTAGGTTAAGTTACTATATTTTGCATTAGGCTTAAACCTCGGCACAACATCGTGGGCCAAAGGGCCTATTCTGTGTTGTACTTTTCTATGTTCTTTGTTCTATCCCCACACGAGTGGTCTTGATCCTGTACTATTAATTCAAGGATGTTTTCCATATTAGTGGGGGGGGAAATGAATGTCACTGATTCCCCACATTCCCATCCACACCACTGTTTCCCCACCTCCTGGCCTTTTCAGCCCTAATGTGGGCTGTTTTCTCCTGAAATGAGACAAAGGAGGGATTGAACAAAATAAAAATGGCTGGTACAGTTTGGTTGGTTTTGGTCTGGATGCAGGAATAATGGCGTGATCCAAGTGAGTGAAAATTGAAGAGGGTTGAAGAGCTCAGAACTTTGTGGGGATGGGAGTTTAGATCAGAGTGTTGCTGGAGAAGCACAGCAGGTCAGGCAGCATCCAAGAAGCAGGAACATCGACGTTTCAGGCAAAAGCCCTTCTGATTCCTGATAAAGGGCTTTTGCCCGATATGTCGATTTTCCTGCTCCTGAAATGCTGCCTGACCTGCTGTGCTTTTCTAGCACCATTCTGATCTAAACTCTGGTTTCCAGCATCGGCAGTCCTCACTTTTACCTTTGTGGGGATGGGCTGAGTAAGAGCCATCAAGGGAAGATGCTGCATGCAGTAGAGAGTGTGGCACACCAAGAGTCTTGGTGAGAGCTGTATACAATAACAGCAGGAGTATGAGGCAGCAGAAGGACAATGGTGGCACCTACCAATGGATATGCAGAAGATTATTAACCTTTTTATGGCATTGCTGTACATACCTCCAGACCATGGACACTGCATTCACCTAGGTGGCTACTGTGGACCAGACTTGTCAGAACATTTTTCTGGGGTCCTGGAAAAAGAGGATGCTCCTCCTCTCCATCACCATGTCCACCAGGACCTCCACGTTCATGTCAGCAAAGCTGGCCACCTGTTTGCCTCTCTCAATTGTGGCCTTACCAGTTAGTAATACAGCAACGCTATGAAGAACAATTCCTTGAGCAGAAGATTGACTCCACATCTGTAATGCTTCATTTGCGCAATGAAGAAGAGATAATCAGTGGGAAATTGAGAGAGAAAAATCATCAGGGCCTCATAGAAGAGAACCTTCCATGAAACTCTCTGAAATTGACACTTAGTAAAATATGGAAAATTTGCCCCCTTGTATGCTCTGGCAGCATATAAAAATGGGCACCAAATATACATGTTTAGATCGTCTGTTTTGCGCTATATTTCAGATTAAATGTATTTGTGTAGTCTTTCTGCTTTGGACACATTTGAAGATCCAGGCCAAAATTCTTGTAGTTTTGTGAAATGTGTTTCTTCACCTAAAGCTGCCACTCAAACTTATTTGCATTTTGCCAATTATAATATTTGAAAAGAACCAGCATAATCGACGAACATTTAGATTATAGATTTAAAATCATTCGTTGATTTAAATTCTTGATTTAATTTGAGTGGTAATCTTGTTGCGGTTTGACTGATACAGCTGAAAATACATTTGTGTAAACTGATTTTTTAATAAATAAACATAACTTTTAAAAATATATGGAGATACTTAGTAATTAATTCGGTGTACAGTGGATAGTTTTTTTCATGAACTACAAACAAAGCTTTTTAGATGTGCCTATTGTTTTTTTGCATTGAAGGAACCACCTTAAATTTAAACCTTTTCCAGGCTTTCAAAACTCACAATGGTGATCAGGAATGTAGCCAGCTTTATAGACAGGGGCTTGCTTAAAGTACTAGATTTTTAAAACTTATAAGAAAAGGTAGCAGAGTTTGTACTGGAAATTCCTCTCGATTTTCATTTGTTTGGGCAATTTTGTGTGAATTGCATTGCAGGGAATGAACAGTACAATCTACTGAAAACTCCAGGCCGAAATCTTGTAAATCTGGATTTAACACAAGTTGAAAATCTGTGCTGTTAGTGACAAAAACAAACTGGATAAAATACTTAGAAATCCTTATGTTCTGCCGGAGCATTAAGCTTCCTGACAAACTTAGTGTATGACATTGACATTTTTCAATGAGTAAAAAGAATCTAAATTATTCTTTTTGTTGAATGAGAATGTGAAGCACAAAGGAAGGTAAAGAAAAAGGAACTGATTCCAGGAGTGTTCACAACATATCATTACTAAGTACACAGGTACGTAAATGTGGTACAGACAAGAATATCAAGCCAGATTTATTGAAAAATAAATTGTTCTTGTAAATAAATTGCCAGTTCATTACAGAACATTGACAAAACAAATTTAAAGAATGCAGGGCTGCCGTATTATTTTAATATTCTAAATTACTTAACCAACTGATTTCATAGAGCAGATTATCTTTGAAAGGCTTGTGTGAGATATAAGTGTGGCATGGACCCAGTGGATTTATTGGCTTGTTTCTTTGCTTTAATTGCAATGGATTACTACTTTTGAGAAAATTATGTAATGTTTTAGTATCTGAAGTTTCCATAAATATGCATTAAAGTGCCATTTTGACTTAACTAGAAGAAATATTAAAAAACTGTTGGCAAATGCAAGGAATATGACTTTGTTTCCACAGGATGTGTGACTGCCTGCTGCAGAATTTCCTCATCACAATTCACTACTGCTCACAAGCTCAAACCATTTGGGGTTCAGTTTATAAGATGTATCTTTTGGCAGCGTACCTCCTGCAGTGTTGTCCATCCAGCTATTGTTGGACCATCTTACCCTGTACCCAAGGTACGCGGTTATTGACTTAAAGTATTATTCTTTCAACAAGACTCCCTGCTGAGTTTCGTGATTACCTGTAAGAGAGGTTAAGGTGAAATGAGAGCTGTGACAAGTTAAGTAGAAATAATGAAGAAGACTCGATATGTAATTGTGGATAAGGTCAAAGAAGGGTAAAGAACTCAGATATTAGGCAGACATAGTGGATTTTATAACATTTACGTGCTTTAAAGAAAATATATGGTGGAGTACAAAATTGAATCAGAGTTTTCTCATTATTAAATTTCATGTATATAAATTTTAGCAGTTATTGGTAAAGAACTAAGTATAGCTTTGCCATATTAAGGAGTTACTGATGATGTTTATGATATGGAGCATAATTATGTACAGGACTTTTGTATGTCAATAAGTGGTTGAAATAAATGCTGAAACCAGTTCATAAAGCTACAACTTCACATTCAACATAATACAAAAGGATATTTCTATCTCAGCTATGTGATAAACTTTACCTGTCAAAATATTTAGTGTATTTCAATGAATTGCACAAATTTCTTTAACAGTAAGTAATATCCACATCTATGAAAGGTGCTGGCTTCAGTAGAACTTAGGCCTTTGAGCTAAAAAGCCAAGGCATGCTTTCATGTTTAGGTTTTTGCATTCAATAGATTATACTGGCAATGAATAATTCATTTTGCCGATAGGAAACGTAGATTAAAAAAGGCCCATGTGCTTCATCAAAATTAATAAAAGTTGCTCAAATTTGTTTTTAAGTTGGTAAACCAACTATTCATTTTAAACAAAACTCAGTAATTTCAGCCCCATATTTGCTACTTTAGAATAGTTCAGTCAGGGGCTACAAAACAGCAAGCTGCTACTCGGGTTAGTCTTTTGAGTGTTCCTAAGAACTTAGAAGTTGGCAATGTTAAGTTCAAAAGGGCATTCGAAGAAATATTGCAGCAGCCTTGGGGTTTGTCTGATGACTCAGGAAGGGTTGACACTGTAACACTCAGGGCAAACTGCCATGAAGCAGGAGTCTCTTTTTGAGAAAATGATCCCATTGTCACGGTCCAGTTTTCTCATCTTCATTTTCAATCTTTTTTTCAAGCACATAAAGAAGCCAGACTATGTGACGACAGGCATTATACCAGACTGGGGAGACTGCATCGAAATTAAAGATGAAGATCAGATTCAGGGTCTTCGACAAGCCTGTCAGCTGGCTCGCCAGATCCTCCTCTTGGCTGGAAGTAGTTTAAAGGTAATGTATGTTGTTGAAAAGGTTAACTGAAAATAACCATTTTAACAATTTTTCCTCTGTCTTTGTGCCTCATTCTCTATCTTTGTTAGTTAGAACAATTTTAAATCAAAACATCTAATGTTTTAGTCATTTACTTAATTTGAAAGTATTTGAAATTATTTGAAAAGGCTTCAAATTGTAAAAGTAAAGTAATTTTTGATAGTTTTCTAGATCAACATCAAACCTTTATTTCTTTGACTGCTTATAAAACAAGATTATAATTATCTCATTATAAAGCAAGAACACATTTTTTAAAGTTTTATAAAGGATATTGGTGTCTATTTCTTTTTCCCTTTGACATGATAAATAGAAAATGCCAAATCAGAACTCATATATACTTCTCAGCTTTTACTACTGCAATAATTCTTTTTCTTAATTTCTCATACCAAGTGGCATACAAGACAGACAAAGCACACGCTTATATCTGTTTCCAGAGCTAGATTTTCCTGGAACAGGTCATAATGTTGTTCCCAAAAACTATAGCTTAAGGGCCATTACTTGTTGTCAAGCATGGCTGACAAGGAGTCATCCATTCTGACCGCCATCCATAGCCTAATGGAAGGATTTCTAGGCTGATAATCAATCTTGTTGGCCACATTGAACACACCTTTCATGGCTCACAAGTGTTGAGGGGCTTATGGTCCAGAGGTAGGGCATTATAAAACCTCCTCCTCAGTAATTATCAGGTTATAACTCAAATCTAAGTGGAAAATCAAATGATGGCATATTAAAATTTTCTAGCAAAAATACAACTTCAGTTTCATTATTTTAATTAGATGTTGTGACCCAATCACGAATGTTGAAGTAGCATTTAATGTGATATTTCAAGTATAAATTATTTAAAAATTATTTTAATTTGACTGCTTACCTAAAGATTTTCAGATAGAATGAAAGTCACAATTTCGTAGGTAGCATGGGTTTTGATGTGGGGATTGGGTGTGGTGGATAGTTGCACCATCCATACAAGAAGCAGAGTTAAATTTTAAATTCAGTGGTATTCAGAGTTAATCATGTTTGGTTTCACAATACTGTGATCCAGTTTGAATTTTAGTATTAATTCATTAGTGATATAATTAATGACTATTATATCATGCTGACACTCATATTACATATGATAGAGAAGATTGGATTCTTTTGTTTCGATTGCTTCTGCATAATTTCAAATTGAAAGCAATGTTGGTTTGTGGGTTCATATTTCTACTTTAGTAGATAATACAGAGTATATTCCTGTAGTGAGAAATAGCCAGCAATATTTGACATCTTCTTTTAATTTGGTCTACCAATGATAAAACTGACTCTAATGGGACATAGTAAAAGCTAAACCTTAAAAGATTTTATTGTTCTTCCCAACTCTGTTAGCTAATAGAAGGTGCATGTTAAAGTTTGGAATATTGTACGAATAGTCGTATTTCTTCCATTCTGTTATTTTCAATCTTTAGGTCGGTATGACAACTGAAGAGTTGGATTACATTGTTCATCATGAAGCAATCAGAAATAATGCGTACCCATCGCCATTGGGTTATGGAGGTTTTCCAAAATCTGTTTGCACCTCTGTGAACAATGTAGTATGCCATGGCATACCTGACAGGTATATGTTACTCATTTGTCCAGTTGATTAATCTTGGAGCTCTTTTCCTAAAAGTATTTAGGTTCTTAATATTGTATTCCCATATGAACTGAATTTTAAGCAATTGGTAGATTTCAGTAGATCTTGGTGTACATGTCTATCAAAAATTCCTCTAAAAATGAATATCAATTTATACAGTGAGGAAAATAATCTTAAGTTCCTGTGCATCTTCACGACATATCCCATATTACCTGCTTTATCTCTTGTGCCTCGTAATGAGGTACCATCAAATAAAATGTGACTGTAGGATGAAAAACTGAGACTGACTATAAATAAGAGCATAACATGTAATGGCTGAAAAGGTGGGTCAATTTAGATTGAATAGATGCTTGATTTTTGGGGTCAGAAAAATGGGCTTTCTGTGAGCTTGATCAACATATACACCTCAATTTGCATTATATAAAATTTTGTTTACTGGAAAAGGAAATATGTAAATACTATAATTTTGAAATAAACCAAAATTGCAGAAATACTTGACAGATGTGCCAACATTTGTAAAGAGAAAGCATATGTTATTAGTTGGTGTGGACGCCTTTGATTCTCAAGGCTTCTTAACGTTAGCATTTAGCATTTAGTTACCACCCAAATGTTTAAGTGAAACCTACACTTAAACATTAACCTTGCATTTTGCTTCTCAGCTGTTACTGCATGGTTATTAATTTCCAGTAGCTTCTGGGATTTCTTTAGCCTTTTTTTTGCTTTTTTTTATATTCAGTCATAGGGTGTGGCTTCTGTGACTGACCAGCATTTATTGCCATCCCCAGTTGCCCTTGAGAATGTGGCAGTGACTTGTTTTCTTGAACCACAGCAATCCACTGTAGGGTCACCCACAATTCCTTTTGGGAGGGAATTCCAGGATTTTGACCCAGTGACAGTGAAGGAAGGGCAATATATTTCCAAGTCAGGATAGTGAGTGGCTTGGAGGGGAACTTGCTGGTGGTTGTGTTCCCACGTAGCTGCTGCCCTTGACCTTCTAAATGGAAGTGGTTGTGGTTTGGAAGGTGTTGTCTAAGAACCTTTGGTGAATTTATGTCATGCATCTTGTAGATAGTGCATAATGCTGCTACTGAGCAGCAGTGGTGGAGGGAGTAAATGCTAGTAGATATGGTACCATCAAGCAGGCTGCTTTCTCCTGGATGGTGTCAAGCTTCTTGAGTGTTGTTGGAGTTGTAGTCATCTAGGCAAGTAGGAACTATTCCATCACACTGCTGACCTGTGTCTTGTAAATGTTAGACAGACTCTGGGGAGTCAAGAGGTGAGTATCTTGCCACAAGATTAACAGTCTCTGATTTGCTTCTGTAGCCACTGTATTTCAGTCGAGAGTATGGTGCTGGAAAAGCAAAGCAGGTCAAGCAGCTTCCAAGGAGCAGGCAAATCAACGTTTTGGGCAAAATCCCTTCATCAGGAATGGTGGCTTTTGCCTGAAATGTCAGTTATCCTGCTCCTTGGATGCTGCCTGACCTGCTTTGCTTTTCCAGCACCACATTTTCGACTCTGATCTCCAGCATAGGCAGTCCTCACTTTCACCCACTGTATTTAATTGGTGAATCCAGTTGAGTTTCTAGTCAGTGGTAATCCCCAGGATATTAATAATGGGGCATTCAGTGGTGGTAACATTGAATGTCACAGGCCAGTGGTTAGATTGTGTCTTATTGCAGATGATCATTGCCTGGCATTTTGTGTGGTGCAAATATTACACACCACTTGTCAGTCCAAGCCTTGATATTGTCCAGATCTTGTTACATTTGAACATGGATTGCTTCAGTATCTGAGAAGTCACGAATGGTGCAGAACATTGTGCAGTCATTAGTGAACATCTCCACTTCTGACCTTATAATGGAGGGAAGGTCATTGATGAAGCAAGTGCAGCTGGCTAGGAAATCCTGCAGAGATGTTCTGGAGCTGAGATAACTGACCTCCAGCTACCACAACCATCTTCCTATGTGCTAGGTATGACCCCAACCAGCCTCCTTTTTTGGTCCTCATCGTCTTTGTGTGAATAAGTGGCCTTATGATTCCATTGGTAGTTTCTGAGCCAGAAGTGCAGAGTTGAAATCTCACTTAGGAGTTGTTGGTCCATGGATGAAAAGTTCATTCTGTGGTCTAACATTGTAAAAATTAGCAGACTAATTATCAACAGAATAGTGGGGAACAAGTATGATGTTACAAAAAAAAACTTAGTGTGAATGAACCATAGGTGTGGTTGTAGTGTTTTCTGCACTAAGTGCGGGATCAGGCATTTTTAGGAGTTACTAAACCCCATTTCTCAGCAGTGGCTTTCAGTGGCCACCCCCTTGCCGTATCTCCAATTGCTCTCAGATTGAGGCAAACAGAACTTGCCCCCATACTCAGTAAGCCAGCTTCCCTAATTTCTCTGTCAAAAGAGTAGCCACTTTTCTCATCTTCTGGGAAATCAGGTTATTGGGTCTAAGAGATTTCAAGTTGTTAATTGATCAATTATGAGTCTTATTGGTGGCAGGTTGCCCACAAACCTACTGCCAAGAACTTAACTGCTGGTGGGAAGAGGCAGGTACCTCACCTTTGAGCATCAGTCCAATTATTTGCTGTTAGAACAAGCTACCCTGCTACCTCTAAGGAGGTCAAATCCAACCCATTGGCTTTATTGGGAAAGTGTTAGGCTGTTAGAAATAATAGGTTGGTGACTGGTCACAGTCTTGGGGGAAATGTTTGGGAGGAGGTGAAGCAGCCAGTAACAGGGGCATGTGGTGAAATGTGATGAAATGTCCAGGAATATATTCAATCAGAGTTGCCTCTCCCTCTCTCCCTCTCTCCCTCTCTCCCTCTCTCCCTCTCTCCCTCTCTCGCTCTCTCGCTCTCTCGCTCTCTCGCTCTCTCGCTCTCTCTCGCTCTCTCGCTCTCTCTCTGACTGTCACGCTCTCCCCTCTCTGTCTTCCCCTTTCCCCCAGAAGCTGTATGCTTTCAGTCCAATAGACACTGGAGCTGAGATGACTGACCTTATGTATTATGAATACAACATATTGTAATTGTGTTGGACACTGTATAGATTAAAGGATCTTCTCCTGATTATCATCATTTACCATATGAATATTATTATGTTCTATTGTAGTTGACACTCTCTGTGGTCTTTCACGAATTGGCAAGCAGTGTAAAATTGCATTGAAACCACCAATCTACAGCTTTACTATAGGATTATGTCTAAAATAACTGTTTCCTCTCGTGGCCTGTCTGAAATTGATTAAATCTTCACATTGATGACTTGGAAAAATATTTCAGTAACCTAGTAAGAATAATGATTTGAAGCATTTCAAGACAAAGTATTCACATAAATAAGATTGCTAAAATTGCACAACTGTTTAAAACTTAATCCATTAAACAAAGTTTATTTCTCTAGCGAAAGTTAAATCATTCTTGTACGTAAATTAGAGCTATCATCATAAAATACGTTGTAAACATTGTCCTCTGCTTTGGCTTTTTCACTGCTGACATGAAGTGTGAACTTTAACCATCAGAACAACAGGCCAATAGTAGTTGCTTGGTTTCTTTTTTGTTTTTTTTTCCGTTTTGGAAGGTTTAATTGAGTTTAATACATGTAAATTGAATGTTCATGTTCACTGGGGATATGTCCAATTTGAGAGGGGGAAACACATCATTATAATTTTACTCAATTTTCTGTGTTTTGTTGCCAAGCAGCACAGAATAAACTTATTGATAGATTTTACTGTGTCAGAAATGTGTTGCGATGATGTGAAAGGGACTCTGAAAGTTTTTATGAAGGACTGCTTAACTTTCTGTTAACTCCTTTCATCCAATTCATTCTTCAATTACATTCTTCAAAGAACAGATATGATCATGTTTAATATTTCAACACTGTATTTTTCTTCAGTTATATTTTTTCTCAAAGCTTAATATGGACGATTGAATTAATCAATGTATTACATGCATGAATGGTGTATTCAGGTAATTTTTCAGAACTGGAAATCTCAATGTATATAATCTGTGTAGTCATGCAACAGAAAAAAATATTGCTGTAATGAATTATCAAAAAAAGTCAGCATTTGTATTGTTTCTGCATCACATGGTGTTCTCACAATTTAATATAATTATAGTCATAAATAATTGCTAGGCCAATTCTGATCTGCCATTAATCTGATTACTCTGTTATGCTGATGTTTAAGAAATTTTCACTCAGTTTCTTAATGTTTATTTTTCTAGTCGACCTCTTCAGAATGGAGACATTATCAACATTGATGTAACGGTAAGTATTTAGTTTGAAACTAGTGAGACTTTGACCAGCATTTTGATCCCCAGCAGCAACAGGAAAAACTCTCAATTGAGAATGTGAAATGTACAGATGGGCATGTAATTCACTTCTGGTCAAGAAAGAACAGCTGCTTCTCCTTCCTTTTCCTTTTTGTTTATTTCTGTTTGAACAAGGTTTGCCTAGATTTTGGAGATGAAGTTAGATACTTTAAGATCAATGCAGAGTGATATGTCATCTCAATCTTGCTACATGTCATCCCCCTGAGAAGGTGTAATTGTTATTGATCCACTATGTAGTTACTGCAGAGCACTGCAGTGTTGGGAGGCTTCTATGGATGAATGTGAGAGATGAGCTAATGTGCAGAAGGCTGGCATTTTTCCCTTCACTGTGCAGAGTTTGATCTTCCTCTTCCTGCTGATTCTGAGTGGGGCCTGTGATTATCATACTCTGTCATTACAGGCTTCAGTGACAGGCATAGCTTGTATGTGTCAGTCTCCCAGGACAGTAATACTGTTGCTACAAAATGTCTTTCACAATTATTAAAACCTTGATTTAGGTATCCTGCTGCAAGTCTATTTCAATTAGAATTATTTGTAGATTTGACTTGAATATAAACAAAAAGAGTTCCAATTTTCTTAGCTTGACCTTATTACATTTGTCTTTAGGTTAAAATAAACACTTGGATGAAAATGTTAAATCTATCCTGTTTTTTAACTACAACTTACCATTTTCGTTTTTAGTATGCCATAGAATTAATTTTAAAAATTCCAAGACATTATTAATACAATTGCTTTGCATCTGTCTGGGTAATGCATTTTACTACAGATCATTCCTTTTGTTGCACAATTATTAATCATTTACTGTCAACGATACAAATATCTAGGATAGAAGCAACTTGAGTTAAATGATCTGACGCTAAAAGCAACATTAAAAAATTCAAGTTGTTACGAATTATAATAACTGTTTTTATACAGCATATATATGTAGATAGTAATGTGATACATGTGCTATTTTCATTTTTTCTCATTCACTGAAACAGTATAAAGCTTTGTATATTTCTATAAACAATTGAGAACTGACCATGAAAGCATAATTGGATCCCCTGTGAATTGGTGGGAGGCAAGAATAGGGGGGCAATGTGTAGGGATGGGGTATGACATACCTTGGTTTGCCTTGTTTGTAAATTCAAGCGTCAACCTTTTGAACAGTGCCTTCTTGAAAATTATTATTTTGAGACATGGTTAAATCCATCATTGTGTTTGTAAATCCTTCAGTATTTTTGTTTAAATATTAACAGAAAATTATTTCTGCTCCATTTTTTGGCTGAATAGGTGTATTTTAATGGGTATCATGGTGACACCTCTGAAACATTCTTGGTTGGAAATGTGGATGAGTCTGGGCAAAAGCTCGTTGAGATTGCCAGAAGATGCAGAAATGAAGCAATTGCTGTTTGTAGGCCAGGAGCGCCACTGAATGTAATTGGAAACACAATCAGGTAAGTCTTGTACTGACAGGCCTGGGGGAAATCTAATGGGACAGAGGTTATTAGTGGTGTGGAATAAAGTTGATAACATGTTTTATGACATGAGGTCATCATTTTCAGCCTGATAGGAGTATTTGAACTGCCAGACAATAATGTTATTCCCAGAGCAAGGAAGATTACCTAAAGTGACTCAGTCTGTATAGCGAGAGTAGGAGGTGTATAAGATATCTTGCACTTACCTGCTGTTTAGTTTTCAGTGCTTGTGTGTATATATTTTTCGTTTCTCCACTTCACACCAAAACTCTCTGTGGAAACATCTGGCTATTTTGTTAAGTCAAATAAAACCCATAAAATGTATCATTGCTGAATGTTACATTCTTATCATTTAATGAAGAGTAGCTAAAGTCATGATTTTTTTTATTATTAGTCTGATCCTATAAACCTAAAACATTCCAAACTTACAGCAACATCAGTAACATTAATTTGATTTTCATTCTTTCCAATAACAGTATGATTGGGAGTTTCATGTTTTTGCAGTTAAATTCTTGTATGAGTTTTTACAGCATAGACTGTGTGCTATTACAGTTATTAAAATATAATCTGCCACAGCATCTGCTAGATCAAACCACTCCTGTGAGTAGAAAATTTAGTCAATATAAAACTACCCTCAGAATAGAAATTAAATGCAAATGCAGCTTCATTTTACAGCTTGGAAGAGTTAAAAGATAAAGCTACTTAGTTTCTTAGAACTCCCAGGGTTTAATGCGTCTGCTGGTGGTGTTCTTACATTATATCTAACAAAATTTGTTCAGTGATAAAGGAAAAGAAAGCTCCAGAATTCTTATTCAAGCATTCTATCGAGCTCTGCATTCATGACTGTGTCTAAAGGGCATGTCAGTCTTTTGATTCACTTTGAGAGGTAATTATCCTTTTCCTGTCACGGAACAACAAATGATAGCTAACTGAGGCACATTTGCAGTAGTTGCATTCATCAATTGCTTAAAAAAAATTGAATTTAATTGTGTAACACAGCTGCATGTCAGCTTTTATCACATCTCTGTTGTACGATGTCTGGTTCTCCTTCCCTCTGTATATCTATTTTCTTGTTCCATCTTGTTTTTCTCTCGACACCCCTATCCCCCTCCTTCCTTCTTCATCCCCCCTCTCCCTACTTTCCTGTTAAAGTAATTTTCCTTTGTGAGTCTCATTCTTGATCAAGTAAGGGTCCATGAATGGGCTAAATTATCACAATTACTCATATAATTGAACCTCCTTTGTACCAAGTGCAACTCCAGTAGCCTTTTATCCATCATGAAACTGCTTTCATTATATGGTTTTTCATATTCTCTGACACCATGCACACACAGAAGCAGGCGTGTAGATGAGATGTAGGGGGGGAACGTTGCAGATCAGCAAGGTCACAGTGGGAGTAATTAGCTGTGCTATGGAAAGAGCATCCAGCCTTTTCTGCTGTAGATGTACAATCTACGGCTTTCAGTCACAAAGAACTTACTAACAAATGGAGCTCCCGCCCATTGCTTTAAAAAAAAGATTTGTATCAACACTACAATTTTCCATCATTAAGACTAATAATGGAGAGCTCGGTATGCATGAAGGGAAACAAAAAAAATCTCACATTCAAGTGGCTGCTGGGTGCCGACCTCCTTTCCCTTTTTGTCTACAAGTTAACTCTTTACCATAAACCAGCATATACCACATTCAGATATCCTCAAACTGCAGTTGGCACCTTCTCTATTTCAAGGCGCTTGCTTTGAAAGTGTGTTAATTTTGTATTCTGAAAATTATTATTATTATAAAATTCTATGCATCTGGTCTCTCAATTGTTTGTGAAATGTGCCCTGGTTGTTTTTTGATAAAGTCAGAAATAATGAGATAGCTTTTACTTATTTTTATTTGTTTTTGTTTTTTTATTTAACAATAAAGTATGTTATTGATTTATTGAAGAAAAACCACAAAAATTAAAAACTACACCTATTGATTCTCTAGCAATTATAATAGTTAATTATACCTACATATTCACAATTAGTTGTAAGTTACTATTACAAGAATTTTTAACTAAACTTGATCAGGTTAATAGTTTCACGATGCAAAGAAAACAAGCATTTTCTACAGTTATTTTCTTCAGCATCTAAAAATATTTACAATGTCATTATCCGATTAATGATACCTTCAGTTTATTTATTCATGAGAATATTGTATATTTGAATATGCACATTTTTATGGAGTATTGAGAAAAAATGTATAATATTTCACAATAGCATGTTATGTTACTCTGTAATGTCATCTATGAAAGCAGATGGCTTCCAAACCAGTTTGAAGCTGTCCTTGTCTCAGAACCACCAGCACTCCCACATCTGTCCCTGATCTCCAGACCGACCTAATCAGTCCAGCCCTATTATACTAGGTCAACACTGAGATTTTAAAAAATGATTCAAGTCTTATAAATACTTCTCTTTTCGTTTTGCCTGGAACTTGCTGCTTATTATGGCGGTGGAAGCAAATACAATGAGTGATTTCAAAACAAAATTTCTACAGAGAAATGGCATGGCCTTGATGCGCTGAATGGACTTTCTCTGTGCCGTGATGACTCTGAAACTCTGGGAGAAAAATTGAAAATAGTTGTGTTATTCAAAGTGGAATTTGGTAAGTTTGCTGAGGATTTGCATAAAGTGGTAGCTAACTCAAGCATGGAAGGAATCATCTGGGAATTGAATCAAGCTTCAAATTGTCCTACTGGACCTTTAGAGGAAAAATGTTTATCAGTTCAGTGCCAGAAATATGATACAATGACATTGATCCCATTTTTCTGATGCTCGAGCATCAAATAAGGCAGCCATAAGCACATGTCTATGACAAGCCAGAAGTGTGTTGTCCATTGTATTGGTATGATCAAAAATAGTATCTCGATACCACGCCCAAAACATTTTCTTCATATACGTAAGTAACGAGCACAATGCCTGTTTGAGGCTCCCTGTGCATCATTTGGTTCACCCTGAGGCATCAGCACTGGTGCCAGCTTTATTTAGGAAAACCAGGTCCATATGTGACTTAACAGGCGGTCTTTAAAGAAATTGCTGACGGCTACTGACAAACAGGAAAGATTTTAAAGCATACATACCTGAGAATAGAACCAAAAGGCGCAGGAGTATACTCCACGTTTAAACTTTCTGGGATACTGCTGGCTGCCAGCTGCCAATCATGGTCATCTCAGCTCTCCAGTTAAACATTGCTCCTCACCCATTTAACTGCAAATTCAACCCCCAGGCACAACCTCAGCAGCACCTCCAATAAGCACTATTACCCTCACCAGTCATCTCCCAGTAGCACCACCCTAGTCAATGCACACACATGATGCATCTCCCACTCCGCCTTCCCATAGCAAGCGCAACACTGGCCAGTTCAGTGTGCTGATTCTGTGTCAATTATGTTAAGTTTCCTGTGATATATATTTTGCATCGCATTGTCAAAGGATACATCAGAACCAAGTAACCCTTCTGAATTTTACGTGATCACACAACTGTCTTAACAAGATTTGGAGGTGCTGGTGTTGGATTGGGGTGTTTCAGCCTTAACAAGACAATGGCTAACTTTTTGGTGTAATACAATACATCCAATGAAAAAGCATATCCGTGGTCATATCAAAGAAGAAAGTATTAAAGTACTGTGGATGCTGGAAATTTGAAATGAAAACAGAAGGTGCCGGAGAAACTCGCCATCATCAATGTTTTCAAATGGTTAAAGGTGCATAAATCCCCCGGACCTGATCAGGTGTACCCGAGAATTCTGTGGGAAGCTAGAGAAGTGATTGCTGGGCCTCTTGCTGAGATATTTGTATCATCGATAGTCACAGGTGAGGTGCAGGAAGACTGGAGGTTGGCAAACGTGGTGCCACTGTTTAAGAAGGGCGGTAAAGACAAGCCAGGGGACTATAGACGGGTGCGCCTGACCTCAGTGGTGGGCAAGTTGTTGGAGGGAATCCTGAGGGACAGGATGTACATGTATTTCGAAAGGTAAGGACTGATTAGGGATAGTCAACAAGGCTTTGTGCATGGGAAATCATGTCTCACAAACTTGATTGAGTTTTTTGAGGAAGTAACAAAGAGGATTGATGAGGGGAGAGCAATAGATGTGATCTATATGGACTTCAGTAAGGCGTTCAACAAGGTTCCCCACGGGAGACTGATTAGCAAGGTTAGATCTCACGGAATATCGGGAGAACGAGCCATTTGCATACAGAACTGGCTCAAAGGTAGAAGACAGAGGGTGGTGGTGGAGGGTTGTTTTTCAGACTGGAGGCCTGTTACCAGTGGAGTGCCACAAGGACCGGTGCCGGGTCCTCTACTTTTTGTCGTTTACATAAATGATTTGGGCGCGAGCATAAGAGGTAAAGTTAGTAAGTTTGCAGATGACACCAAAATTGGAGGTGTAGTGGACAGCGAAGAGGGTTACCTCAGATTACAACAGGATCTTGACCAGATGGGCCAATGGGCTGAGAAGTGGCAGATGGAGTTTAATTCAGATAAATGCGAGGTGCTGCATTTTGGGAAAGCAAATCTTAGCAGGACTTGTACACTTAATGGTAAGGTCCTAGGGAGTGTTGCTGAACAAAGAGACCTTGGAGTGCAGGTTCATAGCTCCTTGAAAGTGGAGTTGCAAGTAGATAGGATAGTGAAGAAGGCGTTTGGTCAGAGTATTGAGTACAGGTGTTGGGAGATCATGTTGTGGTTGTACAGGACATTGGTTAGGCCACTGTTGGAATATTGCATGCAATTCTGGTCTCCTTCCTATCAGAAAGATATTGTGAAACTTGAAAGGGTTCAGAAAAGATTTACAAGGATGTTGCCAGGGTTGGAGGATTTGAGTTATAGGGAGAGGCTGAGCGGGCTGGGGCTGTTTTCCCTGGAGCGTCGGAGGCTGAGGGGTGACCTTATAGAGGTTTACAAAATTATGAGGGGCATGGATAGGATAAATAGGCAAAGTCTTCTTGCTGGAGTCAAGGAGTCCAGAACTAGAGGGCATAGGTTTAGGGTGAGAGTGGAAAGATATAAAAGAGACCTAATGGGCAACTTTTTCACGCAGAGGGTGGTAAGTGTATGGAATGAGCTGCCAGAGGATGTGGTGGAGGCTGGTACAATTGCAACATTTAAGAGGCATTTGGATGGGTATATGAATAGGAAGGGTTTGGAGGGATATGGGCCGGGTGCTGGCAGATTGGACTAGATTGGGTTGGGATATCTGGTCAGCATGGACAAGTTGGACTGAAGGGTCTGTTTTCATGCTGTACGTCTCTATGACTCTAATGGAGAAAGAACAGGAAGAACATTTCGCATCCAATATGACTCTTCTTTGGAACTGAAAGGAGCTAGCAAATGGTGGCTTTTATGCTGTTGAACCGCGGTGGGGGTTCGGGAGCAAGTGGAACAGATTGTGATAGTGTACACAGCAAAAGACAAATGGAGTGATAATAGTGATAAAGAAGAGATAGAGAAGCGAAATTAATGTAAATGAAAATGTGAAAATGTGTCTGCACTCCTGAGAGCAAAGTCAACAGGACACACGGGTAGGCTTTTTAAGAAAAATGTGGGTCAGAAATAATAGTCTGAAGTTGTGAAAATCAGTATTGCATCCTACAAGCTGAAAAGTGTTTAAGCAGAAAATAAGGTGTTGTTCCTCCAGCTTGCATTGAACTTCATTGTACCAGGCCCAGGACAGAAATATTAGCTTGGTAACAAGGGAGTTTATTAAAACAGTATGTCTGCTGACACCGACAATCTTATAATGATAATGACTGCATGCTCATCTCCGATGTTTGTAGATGTGCATGCACAATATAACGCCAATACGTAAAAAGTTTTAAATGTTTTCTTCTTTTTTACTGCAATACGCTTTTTTTTTTCATTTTTAAGTTGTTTATCACTCTTTATTTCAATATATCTGAAAGATTTCACGGCTAGTGCATATGCTGCTCCTGGGTATCAGCAAGCACAGCCTTGTTAAAATGGTAAACTGGAAGGTCAGGGTTCTTCCTATGCTAGAGTGGAGATGCTCTGCAAAGTGGTAGCCCAGTCAGTGTTTGATTTCACCAATGTAAAGGAGATTACATTGTGAGCTGTGAATACAGCAAACTAGTTTGAAAGAAGTACAAGTAGGTCAGTGCTTCATTTAGAAGGCGTGTTTGTGACCTTGGATGGTGACTAGAGAGGGGGTGATTGGGCAGGTGTTACATCTTCTGTGCTTGCATGGGAAGGTGCCATGGGGGGATGAGGAAGTGTTAGGAGTGATGGAAGAGTAGATCAAGTAGAACAGTAGATCAGGTGGTGAATGATCTTTTAAATGTGGAGTCTGGTGGAAAATATGGTGGCATCATCAGAACAGATTCAACAGAGACAGTGAAACTGGGTAAACGGAATGGAATCCTGTCAGGAAGGAGGATGTAGTTGATGTAACTGTGGAATTCACTGGATTTGTAATGGATATTGGTGGGCAGTCTATCCTCAGATATGGAAACTGTGAAGTCAGGGAAGGGAACAAAAGAGTCAGGGATGGACTGGGTGGAGGTGAGAGAAGGGTAGAAATTGGAAGCAAAACGGATTAATTTTTCCAATTCTGGACAAGAGCAGAAAGCAGCACCAAAGGTATCACTAATGTGTCAGAAGAAAATGTGGATGGGTGTCCAGGTAGGACTAGAACAAGGAATGTTCCATATACCCCACAAAGAAACAGGCATAACTGCAGGTACCATGGAGGTACCCATTGCTACACTGTTCACTTGGAGAAGTGAATCAAGTTAAAGAAAAAGTTGTTCAAAATGAGGACAAACTCAGTCAGGTATAGGTGTGTGGTAATAGGTGAGGAGTGGTCAGGCCGCTTTTCAAGCAAGAAGGAGAGAGCTGTCAGACCATCCTAATGGGAAATGCATGTATAGAGGGATTCACATCCATGGTGAAACAGAGATAGCTAGGGCCAGAAAACTGGAAATTCTGGAATCAGAGGAATCAGAAATGCAAGTGTGAAGAGACAAAACAACTGGGAGAAATACAATCAAGTTAGGAAGAATTAAGTACAGTGAAGGCAGGAACACACTGAAACAATGAGCCTGTGAGGACAGTTCTGTT
This sequence comes from Chiloscyllium punctatum, assembly GCF_047496795.1. Taxonomy (NCBI): domain Eukaryota; kingdom Metazoa; phylum Chordata; class Chondrichthyes; order Orectolobiformes; family Hemiscylliidae; genus Chiloscyllium; species Chiloscyllium punctatum. The sequence continues at coordinate 57,857,540 of NC_092748.1, read as the reverse complement.
TGTGAATTTTGGGAAGGAGGTAGAAGTGGGCTGTGCACTGTTGGGGGACTATGAGGTAAGAAACTGGAGGGGAATACCCTGTAAGCAATGGGACTCATAACAGTCCTGGAAATAACAGTTTGATATTCAGTGGTGGGGCTATGATCCAAGGAAAATGTATTATTTTGTATAATATATCTAATGATATGATAAAAATCAAATTTTCAGCTTGAGCCGCAGATTGTTCCCGGTTTGCTATATATCAGTCATGTGAAGTCGGGGACCAAAGGTAATATTTCGAAGTAGCAGGTGACATAAAGCAGGCATTTCTAATATTAAGTGAGGTGGGAATATGTTTTGTGAGGAAGATATCCATCGGGCTTCCAGAAGATTTGAACAGATTAGTGAGTAGGCAAGAACGTGGTAGGTGGAATTAGGAAAACTGATGGGCATTCATGTAAATGTGAGAGAATTTAAGTACTGGAGTAATGAAGTCTTTTTTCAATTATAACCAACCTTGTGAGACTACACCTGAAGTACTCTGTGCATTTGAGTTCCCTTACCTTAGTAAATATATTTTTGCTCTCGAGGAAGTACAACAGAGATTCACCAGACTTATTCTTGGGATGGCAGGACTTTCCTTGGAAGAGAGATGGGGAAACTGGGCTTGTAGTCTGTAGAATTTTGAAGAATGAAAGGTGGTCTCATTGAAAGCTTCACAGATCTTAAAGGCTAGACTGGATATTTGCAGTAGAATGCTTCCCCTGGTTGGGGAATCTAGAACCACTTGACGCCATTTCAAAATAAGTGCCACTTTGGACAGAGATGAAATAATTTTCTTTTGCTAAAAGGGTTATGAACCTTTGGGATTTTCTATACCAGAGGACTATGAACGCTCAGACATTGAGTATGTTCAAAGTAGAGATTTGTAAATTTCTAAATACCTGTGATGTAAGCGAATATATGAATTCTGTAGAAAGAATGCAGTGAAAAAGATGATCAGTAATGATCATATTCAATGGTAGAACAGGTTCAATGGGTTAAGTGACCTAATCTTACTCTTATGTTCCTATAATATTTAAACTACTTGTTTCAGAAAATTCTCCCTCAAAATCACTCGCTCTAAGTTAGTTATACTTTAATTGTTTCACTCTATCTCACATGATGAAATTATAGTAATGGCATAAAACATAGTTATTTGCTGATTTTTTTCATTCTTTTCTGAGCGAAGCTTTTAAAGAAAATATATTTTTCGTCTTCTTTCTACAATGGATTAGTAGTGCTTGCTAATGCTGTTATTGGTGTTGCCCATGCAAACAAAGCTTTCCCTATTGTTTGCTCACATAACCAGAACCTAAACAATTGATAAAAACTGAAAGAACTGTGGGTAAATCAAAAACAAAAATAGAAAGTGCTGGAAAAGCTCAGCAAATCTGACTGCATCTGTGGAGAGAAATCAGAGTTAACATTACTCGTCACGTGACCCTTCCTCAATGTTTCTGAGGAAGGATCAGTCAATCAAAGCGTTAACTCTAATTTCTCTCCACAGGTGCTGCCAGATGTGCTGAGCTTTTTCTGAATAATTGGTAATGCCTTGCTCCAAATGTGCTAGCCTGACTGGTTGATTCTGACCATAAACTTCAAGGTCAGCTTCCAAGCTTGCTATGAATATTTTCCTTGGCTGAGGAGAATATCTTTCTACCTTAAGAACAAAAAAAAATTGCAATTTGTTAACAACATTTGTTTTCAATGGCGTGAGCTATATAAAAACAATTACTCTTATGATAACTGTTATTTATACACTTATGCTTCTACCATGGTTAATAGTGGATATTGTAGTTCTACAATGGTGAAGGGTGTGTGGCACTCACAACTCGTTATTATTTCCTTCCTTTCTTTCCTTGAACTGATTGTCTCCCACATTCACTCACTCTCAAAAGCATACTTCTTGCACGCATTTCTGACATTAATGAATCAATTTTTTGAATAGACTGATTGAGATTTTTTTTCAGTTCATGCAGTTCACTTTGTGTTGTGTTGTGAATATTTTGTCTTATCGTTAATTCTTAACTAGAGTAAAGTGTTAGATTAAAAACTGAAAGAATAAAGAACTCACAATAAATCAGGAGCTATTTTATGACTATTATGTAATGCGTAATAAGTATTGTAATACAATTAATCTCCTTATCATTGTTGACGGAGGTCCTGTGGTTCAGTCGCTACCACCTCTGACTCTAAGCTAGAAGCTCTGGGTTCAATTCCCATTTAGAATTTGTTGACAATGGAAGGAGTATATATGAAATAGTTCAACCGGTTGATGATCAGCCTTCTAATCTTACAACACTTTCCCACTATTGCCCAAAAGAGGCAAAAGTATGCATGATTGGAACAAATAAACATTGTATGTTTGTTGGCATTATTTTCCCATAAAAAAACTTCTGTCATTATGAGTTGAATTTCTGCTTCTTTCTCACTCTTTATTTATTTTCCATCTTCTCTTGTGTGTGATTCAATGTTTGATTCCACTCTTCTCTATCCTAATGTCTCAGTTATTTTTCATGATTCCTGTATCATTATTTCTTGAAGTCCCTTTCACCCTGTTTCACATCTCCTTTATGGTTCTTCATATGTCTTTCTTGCAGGATCTTTACTGAGATATTTCATGACTTGGATTTGTAGCCAGTGGCAAAGGAACTGCGCTAACTATTCATAACACTGACACTCAGCGAGGGAAGAGATTGCTGGGCACCTTGCTGAGATTTTTGTATCACCGATAGCCATGAATGAGGTGCCGTAATACTGGAGGTTGACTATTGTGCCATTTTTTCAGAAAAGTGACAAGGAACAGCCAGTGAACATTAGACCAGTGCACCTGATGTCAGTGGGTAAGTTGTTGGAGGTGACTCTGAGGGTCCGGGTTTACATGCGTTTGAAAAGGCAAGGACTGATTAGGTATAGTCACCACAGCTTTGTGCATGGAAAATTGTGTCTTTCTTACTTGACTGAGTTTTTTGAAGATGTAATGAAGAGAATTGATGAAGGCAGAGTGACAGACATGAGCTGTATGGACTTAGAGTCATAGAGATATACAGCATGGAAACAGACCCTTTAGGGCTGAAAATGTGTTGCTGGAAAGGCGCAGCAGGTCAGGCAGCATCCAAGGAGCAGGAGAATCGATGTTTCGGGCATGAGCTCTTCTTCAGGAATGAGGAGAGTGTGCCAAGCAGGCTAAGATAAAAGGTCGGGAGGAGGGACTTGGGGGAGGGGCGTTGGAAATGCGATAGGTGGAAGGAGGTTAAGGTGAAGGTGATAGGCCGGAGTGGGGGTGGGGGAGGAGAGGTCAGGAAGAAGATTGCAGGTTAGGAAGGTGGTGCGGAGTTCGAGGGTTGGGACTGAGACAAGGTGGGGGTAGGGGAAATGGGGAAACTGGAGAAATCTGAGTTCATCCGTTGTGGTTGGAGGGTTCCTAGACGGAAGATGAGGCGCTCTTCCTCCAGCCGTCATGTTGCTATGGTCTGGCGATGGAGGAGTCCGAGGACCTGCATGTCCTTGGTGGAGTGGGAGGGGAGTTGAAATGTTGAGCCACAGGGTAGTTGGGTTGTTTGGTCTGAGTGTCCCAGAGGTGTTCTCTGAAACGTTCCGCAAGTAGGCGGCCTGTCTCCCCAATATAGAGGAGGCCACATCGGGTGCAGTGGATGCAGTAAATGATGTGTGTGGAGGTGCAGGTGAATTTGGGGCCTTGGAGGGAAGTAAGGGGGGAGGTGTGGGCGCATGTTTTGCATTTCTTGCGGTTGTAGGGCAAGGTGCCGGGAGTGGAGGTTGGGTTGGTAGGGGATGTCGACCTGACGAGGGAGTCACGGAGGGAGTGGTCTTTTCGGAACGCTGATAGGGGAGGGGAGGGAAATATATCCCTGGTGGTGGGGTCCGTTTGGAGGTGGCGGAAATGACGACGGATGATATGTATATGGAAGTTGGTGGGGTGGTAGGTGAGGACCAGTGGGGTTCTGTCCTGGTGGCAATTGGAGGGGCGGGGCTCAAGGGCAGAGGAGCGGGAAGTGGAGGAGATGCGGTGGAGAGCATCGTCGATCACGTCTGGGGGGATCTTACGGTCTTTGAAGAAGGAGGCCATCTGGGTTGTTCAGTATTGGAACTGGTCCTCCTGGGAGTAGATGCGGCAGAGACGAAGGAATTGGGAATATGGGATGGCGTTTTTACAGGGGGCAGGGTGGGAGGAGGTGTAGTCTAGGTAGCTGTGGAAGTCAGTCGAAAAGATCACTCCCTCCATGACTCCACACACCCCACCAACCCAACCTCCACTCCCAGCACCTCCTTCTGCAACCGCAAGAAATGCAAAACTTGCTCCCACACCTCCCCCTCTTACTTCCCTCCAAGGCCCCAAGGGATCCTTCCATATCTGCCACAAATTCACCTGCACCTCCATACACATCATTTACTGCAATTGCTGCACCCGATGTGGCCTCCTCTATATTCGGGAGACAGGCCGCCTACTTGTGGAACGTTTCAGAGAACACCTCTGGGACACCCGGACCAACCAACCCAACCACCCTGTGGCTCAACACTTCAACTCCCCCTCCCACTCCACCAAGGACATGCAGGTCCTTGGACTCCTCCATCGCCAGACCATAGCAACACGACGGCTGGAGGAAGAGCGTCTCATCTTCTGCCTAGGAACCCTCCAACTACAAGGCATGAACACAGACTTCTCCAGTTTCCTCATTACCACTTCCCCCCCCCCCTCCCCACCCCACCTTGTCTCAGTCCCAACCCTCGAACTCAGCAGCACCTTCCTAACCTGCAATCTTCTTCCTGACCTCTCCAGCCCCACCCCTACTCCGGCCTATCACCCTCACCTTAACCTCCTTCCACCTATCGCATTTCCAACACCCCTCCCCCAAGTCCCTCCTCCCTTCCTTTTATCTTAGCCTGCTGGACACACTCTCCTCATTCCTGAAGAAGGACTCATGCCTGAAATGTTGATCCTCCTGCTCCTTGGATGCTGCCTGACCTGCTGCGCTTTTCCAGCAACACATTTTCAGTTCTGGTCTCCAGCATCTGCAGTCCTCACTTTCTCCTAACAGACGCTTTGGACCAACTTGTCCATGCCGACCAGATATCCCAACCCAATCTAGCCTTACCTGCCAGCACCTGGCCCATATCTCTCCAAACCCTTCCTATTCATATACCCATCCAAATGCCTCTTAAATGTTGCAATTGTACCAGCCTCTACCACATCCTCTGGCAGCTCAATCCATACACGTACCACCCTCTGTGTGACAAAGATGCCCCATAGGTCTCTTTTATATCTTTCCCCTCTCACCCTAAACCTATGCCTTTTAGTTATGGACTCCTTGACCCCAGGGAAAAGACTTTGCCTATTTATCCTATCCATGCCCCTCATAATTTTGTAAATCTCTATAAGGTCACCCCTCAGCCTCCGACGCTCCAGGGAAAACAGCCCCAGCCTGTTCAGCTTCTCACTTTGGCTCAAATCCTCCAACCCTGGCAACATCTTTGTAAATCTTTTCTGAACCTTTTCAAGTTTCACAACATCTTTCTGATAGGAAGGAGACCAGAATTGCACACAATATTCCGACAATGGCCTACCCAATGTCCTGTACAACCGCAACATGACCTCCCAACTACTGTACTCAATACTCTGACCAATAAAAGAAAGCATACCAAACACCTTTTTCACTATCCTGCCTACCTACGACTCAACTTTCAAGGAGCTATGAACCTGCAGTCCAAGGTCTATTTGTTCAGCAACACTCCCTAGGACGTCACCATTACGTGTATCATTCCTGCTAAGATTTGCTTTCCCAAAATGCAGCACCTTGCATTTATCTGAATTAAAACCCAACTGCCACTTCTCAGTCCATTGGCGCATCTGGTCAAGATCCTGTTGTAATTTGAGGTAACCCTCTTCACTGTCCACTACACCTCCAATTTTGGTGTCATCTGCAAACTTACTAACTTTACCTCTTATGCTTGCATCCAAATCATTTATGTAAATGACAAAAAGTAGAGGAGCCAGCACCGACCCTTGTGGCACTCCACTGGTCACAGGCCTCCAGTCTGAAAAACAACCCTCCACCACCCTCTGTCTTCTACCTGTGAACCAGTTCTGTATCCAAATGGCTAGTTCTCCCTGTATTCCGTGAGATCTAACCTTGCTAATCAGTCTCCCATGGGGAACCTTGTCGAACGCCTTACTGATGTCCATATAGATCACATCTACTGCTCTCCCCTCATCAATCCTCTTTGTTACTTCCTCAAAAAACTCAATCAAGTTTGTGAGACATGTTTTCGCACCCGCAAAGCCTTGTTGACTATCCCGAATCTGTCCTTGCCTTTCCAAATACATGTACATCCTGTCCCTCAGGATTCCCTCCAACAACTTGCCCTCTTCCGACGTCAGGCTCACTGGTCTATAGTTTCCTGGCTTGTCCTTACCACCCTTCCTAAACCGTGGCACCATGTTAACCAACCTCCAGTCTTCCGGCACCTCACCTGTGACTATTGATGATACAAATATCTCAACAAGAGGCCCAGCAATCATTTCTCTAGCTTCTCACCGAGCTCTAGGGTACACCTGAACAGGTCCTGGGGATGTATCCACCTTTACCCGTTTCAAGACATCCAGCACTTCCTCCTCTGTAATCTGGACATTTTGCAAGGTGTCACCATCTATTTCCCTATCTTCCATATCTTTTTCCACAGTAAATACGGATGCAGAATTTTCCTTTAGTATCTCCCTCATTTTCTGTGGCTCCACACAAAGGCCGCCTTGCTGATCTTTGAAGGGCCATATTCTCTCCCTAGTTACCCTTTTGTCCTTAATATATTTGTAAAAACTCTTTGGATTCTCCTTATTCTATTTGCCAAAGCTATCTCATGTCCCCTTTTTGCTCTCCTGATTGCCCTCAAGTATACTCCTACTTCCTTTGTACTCTTCTAAGGATTCACGTGATCTATCCTGTCTATACCTGACATATGCTTCCTCCTTTTTCTTAACCAAACCCTCAATTTCTTTAGTCATCCAGCATTCCCTCAGGTGTTGAAAAAGATTCCGCTTTGTGGACTGGTTAGCAAAGTTAGATCACATAGGATCCAGGGAGAGCTAGCCAAATGTTAAAAAATTGGCTTGAAGGTAGGAGAGAGGATGAAGGTGGATGGTTGATTTTTAGACTGGAAGACTTTGACCTGTGGTAATTGCAAGGATCGGTGCTGGGTCCACTGCTTTTCCAAACAATATAAATTATTTGGATGTGAATATCGAAGATATGGTTAGTAAGTTTATAGATAACACCAAAATTGGTTGTGTAGTGGACAGTGAAGAAGAGTATCTCAGTGTACAGTGGGACCTTGATCAGATGGGCCAGTGGGCCGAGGAGTGGCAGATGGAGTTTAATTTAGATAAATGTGAGGTACTGCATTTTGGAAAGGCAAATCAAGGAACAACTTATACACTTAATGGAGAGGCCCTGGGGAATGTTACTGCACAAAGTGAGTGCAGGTGCATAGTTTCTTGAAAGTGAAGTTGCAGGTCGACAAGATGGTAAAGACAGTGTTCGGCACACTCACCTTGATTGATCTGGGCATTGAGTACAGCAGTTGGCATGTCATGTTGTGGCTGTGTAGGATGTTGGTGAGGCCATTTTTGGAATACTGCATTCAGTTCTGGTTTTCCTGCTATAGGAAAGATGTTGTTAAGCTTGAAAAGGTTCAGAAAATATTTACAAAATGTTGCTGGAATTGGACTTTTGAACTATAGGGAGAGGCTGAATCGACTGAGACTATTTTACCTGGAGCATCAGAGACCAAGCAGTAATCTTATAAATCTTATAAAAGGTTTATAAAATTTTGAGGGATATGGATGGGATAACGAGACAAGGACTTTTTTTCTAGAATAGGGGTATCTAAAACTAGAGAGCATAGGTTTGAGGTGAGTGTGGAAAGATTTAAAAGGGACCTAAGGGGCAACATTTTCATGTAGGTGGTGGTGCATTTGTGGAACGAGCTGTCAGAGGAGTTGGTGGAGGCTGGTATGATTACAATATTTAAAAGATATGTAGGTGGGCACATGAATAGGAAGGGTTTACAGGGATTTGGGCCAAATGCTGGCAAATGGGACTTGATCAGTTTAGGATATCTGGTCAGCAAGAACGAGTTAGACCAAAGGGTCTGTTTCACGCTGTATAACTCTGTGACTTTCTCATGGACCTTCCGTGGGCATTTGCTTTGTGACCTGTCATCATTGAAGATCCAAAGTCATTGGTCCCAAATTTTGGGTTTTGGCAACACAAAGCATGAGGAATACCAGTGTGCTTCCTGAGCAACACTGCTCCAGGTGTGAGGGACAAGGGAGGGATTTGAATTTATTTTGTACTTCCAAAAATGCTGAGTCACATTTTTTAAGACTATTGTTGGAGAAATAACTTTTTAAAATATTACTTGCTACCTCTTCTCTGTTTTTCCTTTATTACATCCACATGTCTCTGTCAGTTTCACTTTCTGTACATTGTTGAATTAGGTTGTGTAATTTTCACCTCTTGACTCAAAGCCTGCTTATGTCACAAAGAATTGTTTAATCTGCTTGATTCAAGAAGCACACTTCTGCTTGCCTTGTTCACACAGATTCCGCCACCCCCCCCACCCAACCCGAACAAGTGAGGGATTCATAGTGTCTGACTGCCTGTCCCTCTTCTCCAACTTTCCTCGTGGGCAGTGCTTGTTAATTGTTGATTGTTTAATTGTTAACATGGATGACTTAGTAGATGTTTTATTTTGAAAAGCTGGCTTTTCCTGCCCTGGTGGACAGTACTTGCAACATGTTTTTTTAATTGGCAAAGCATTTGATTTGATGGTGGGTCATCAAAAAGAAATTATCCAGCTTCATGAGGGTGCTTGTGGCGCAGTGGTAGTTTCTTTGTCCTTGGAACAGATAGCGAAAGTGAGGACTGCAGGTGCTGGACATTAGAGTCTAGATTAGAGTGGTGCTGGAAAAGCACAGCAAGTCAGGCAGCATCCAAGGAACAGGAAAATCAACATTTCAGGCAAAAGCCCATCATCAGGAATGCCCGAAATGTCAATTTTCCTGCTCCTTGGATGCTGCCTGACCTGCAGCACCACTCTAACCCAGACTCTGGAACAGATAGTCCAGGTTCAAGTCCCACCTGCTCCTTAATTGTATAATAATATCTTTGAACAAGTTGATTTTAAAAAGTGAGCTAGGTTGTCCTCCATTAGAAATTTGGCTTCTGCTCAGGAAAAGAGCCAGACATGAAAGGTGGAAAAAGGTGCATATGTTAAATTATAGATTTATAATAAAGCCCTTGTGAATTTGTGAAGGATTTTTAATACATAATTCAATGTATGGATACTTGTCTATGAAACACAATAGCAGAAGATTCATAATCTTTTCAGGTGGACTGCCAGCCTTGAAGTGAAGCCCAGTGCACACACCCAGCCACTTGGCAAAACCCAGTGCACACACCCGACCACGCGGCGAAACTCAGTGCACCCACCCTGCTACATGGTGAAACCCAGTGCACCCACACGGAGAAGCCCAGTGCACAACCCGGCCACGCAGTGAAACCCAGTGCACAACCCGGCCGCGTGATAAAGCCCACTTCACACACCAGGCCACGTGGTGAAGCCCAGTGCACCCACCTGGCCGCGTGATAAAGACCAGTGTGCACACCCAGCCATGCGGTAAAGCAGAGTGCACACACCTGGCCACGCGGTGAAGCCCAGTGCATACACCCGGCCACGCGGTGAAGCCCAGTGCACACACACGGCCACGCGGTGAAGCCTAGTGCACACACCCGGCCACGCGGTGAAGCCCAGTGCACACACCCGGCCACGCGGTGAAGCCTAGTGCACACACCTGGCCACGCGGTGAAGCCTAGTGCACACACCCGGCCACGCGGTGAAGCCCAGTGCACACACCCGGCCACGTGGTGAAGCCTAGTGCACACACCCGGCCACGCGGTGAAGCCCAGTGCACACACCTGGCCACGCGGTGAAGCCCAGTGCACACACCCGGCCACGTGGTGAAGCCCAGTGCACACACCCGGTCACGCTGTGAAGCCCAGTGCACACACCCGGTCACGCGGTGAAGCCCAGTGCACACACCCGGCCACGCGGAGAAGCCCAGTGCACACACCCGGCCACGCGGTGAAGCCCAGTGCACACACCCGGCCACGCGGCGAAGCCCAGTGCACACACCCGGCCACGCGGCGAAGCCCAGTGCACACACCCGGCCACGCGGCGAAGCCCAGTGCACACACCCGGCCACGCGGCGAAGCCCAGTGCACACACCCGGCCACGCGGCGAAGCCCAGTGCACACACCCGGCCACGCGGCGAAGCCCAGTGCACACACCCGGCCACGCGGCGAAGCCCAGTGCACACACCCGGCCACGCGGCGAAGCCCAGTGCACACACCCGGCCACGCGGCGAAGCCCAGTGCACACACCCGGCCACGCGGCGAAGCCCAGTGCACACACCCGGCCACGCGGCGAAGCCCAGTGCACACACCCGGCCACGCGGTGAAGCCCAGTGCACACACCCGGCCACGCGGTGAAGCCCAGTGCACACACCCGGCCACACGGTGACGCCCAGTGCACACACCCGGCCACGTGGTGAAGCCCAGTGCACACTCCCGGCCACACGGTGAAGCCCAGTGCACACACCCGGCCACGTGGTGAAGCCCAGTGCACACACCCGGCCACACGGTGACGCCCAGTGCACACACCCGGCCACGTGGTGAAGCCCAGTGCACACTCCCGGCCACACGGTGAAGCCCAGTGCACACACCCGGCCACGTGGTGAAGCCCAGTGCACACACCCGGCCACGTGGTGAAGCCCAGTGCACACACCCGGCCACGTGGTGAAGCCCAGTGCACACACCCAGCCATGCATTAAAGCAGAGTGCACACACGCGGTCATGTGGTGAAGCCCACTGCACACACCCGGCCACACGGTGAAGCCCAGTGCAAACACCCGACCACACAGTGAACCCCAGTGCAGACACCTGGCCATGCAATGAAACACCATGCAGAAGACGCCTTGCCACGTGGACTCCCAGCTGCGAGTTGAAGCCCAGCATGGTCTTGTTTGCTCTGTCTGCTTTTAGTTATTGCTTCCACTTTCTTTACTTAAGAAGGACTGTAATGCTGAACATTTAACTCTATTTCTTTATTTTTCTCATTTCTATCTAAAATCTACCTAGGCATCTAATCTGGTGTTGTAAATGGTGATTTTGTACATTTTCACAGTCCAGTACTCATGTACCCCTGTACTTGAGTAGACGGTAATCCCTGTTTTTGACAGAGGCAATGGATTGTGTCGCCTTTCAAGTTGAAGTGGCTGAATTATGCTGCAAAACCACAAATTATGATTATCCACTGGAGTTTTTGGAATTGAAGTTATACAAACAGTGGAAGATGGAGGTGCAGGTATAGACTCAGGTCACTTCTGTAACCAAGAAGAAAGATATGAGTTTGGCTTGCTCCTTATCAGAAAGAGTAAAATTAAAAATAAAGTATTTTCAGAAATACATGTAACCGACCTGGATACAAAAGAGGAATTGCAAATTCTAGTACAATTTATGGACAAAGTTTAGTAAAAGGATAAATTAGTTGGAAGCCAACAAAGTGTGGTCAACATTTGATCCATTTAAGAAGATAGACTGTCTGACCATAGAAGAATATATAGTGGAGTTTCAGATGTTATATAAAAGAGTGAAGAAATTCAACGTAGAAATTCCAGTTGGTGTTTAAGCTATTAGGTTGTGCACAGATTTTGCACATAGGTAGATTTTTGGTCTTGACGTGTTCAATTCTGTGATAATGATTATGTTGAACAAATAGATGCTGTAAAATAAAATTAAAGAGACAATTGACTCCAGCTACCTTGGCAGGCCATGTTGGAAATTCAGTGGTGATACAGAAGAATCCTCATTGACTCTCAAAGTCAAAGGAGGCATCGTTGCAGACACCTGTATGAGGGTGGAATCCTTGAAAGATGTTTTTAGGGGAGGTCATACCTTTAATACACCTACCCCTGAATCAAGGTAAAATGCACGATTGGGGCGATAGCTGATGACAGAAATCTATGGGGAGAAATTTAGAGGTGTTTCTAATGGAACCCTAAATATCACTATGTCAAGAGTCAGGAGTCAAGCATTTGAAGCGGCTCATGAAACAGGTGTTGCTGAGGGTGAAAATGGTAAGAATGAGCATGAAAAAGTTGTGTACGTGGCTGAAGACTCAAGTCAACCCATGAGTATCTTAGTTGCTGATTTTTTAATATCTTTATGTGTCATACTAGATAGTGACTGTATCTCAAAATTGTATTGTCTCATTTGTTATGTTGAAACCCTGGACATAGCAGGCAAAAAGGATGTGAGAATTTTGACTGCTTTCAATTTGGCAATAATAATTTGTTTGCATTTTTAAAGAGAGTGGTTCTCCTGTGAAATAAATTGCAGGGTGCATCATTTCATAAGCACTGTTGTCATCCAGAGTGATTTACCCTTATTGCTCAGTAAGACTTCGAAGAAAAAAGAAAAAAATATGTGTTTGAACATGGAGAAAAATAAGTATTTTATGTGGTCAAACAGTAAACTTGCAATTCACTTATCCAGATGTTATTTTATTGAGGAAAATAGAACCTTCTCTTCAAGAGGTCCAAGAATGTTTTTTGACTTCTCCATGTAGGAATCTGGTTACTGATAAGAGAACACTATGGAAATTGCATAAATAATTTACTCATCACTCCTCAAAAAAATTAAAACTGTTGTTGAAGGATTCCAGTATTGTGGATAATGAATACAAAACCCTTGGAGAACAGATTATCTCACAATATGATATACGTATTAAAGATCAAAAGACATTGTATCTGGCTGTATGTGTTCCTTGAGCCTAGGAATCTAATGAAGCAATAGCCATGAATCTGAAGCTATAGGACAAATATTGGAATATCTATCTGATACGTCTTGGAGATGTGGTGTCCAGATTGAATATCACCACTGTGATAAACAATAAGGACAGTTGAACTATAGTGGAGAAGATCATGGAAAAGTGGGTCGGTGCACAGTTTGGTTCACTGACAAAACTGTTAATGATTAATGGAGATGAGAACTTAAATGTGATGGTAATGCATATTGCTGAAGAAAGTTTATTTAGCATTGGCTTGTGTGAAAGCAACCATATGATAATTGATGAAATATTGCACCAAATATTGTAAGATCAGTGAAACTGTAAATTACAATGGCACTGGCATGGACAGTACAAGCAAAAAATTCCATACAGATAGTGAGGTTCAAGTCCAAACCAATTAATATATTTTTGAAACCCAAAATTGCCTTCAATAATACGTGATGATCCTCCAGAACTAGAAGGCACAACAATGAGCTCCATTTTTTGAACGTACCTAAATATGTTATTCATTGGTAGGAAAGTTTTCATTAAAGCTGAGACATCAGAAAAGATTAGGAAAGCATTAAGACATTGCGTCAGACTGTCCAGTCGAGACTTCAAACCTGGTGACATGGTTTACTATAAAAGAGAAGGACCGGGAATGGAAAGGGCAAATAAAAGTTATTGTATGTTACAGGAAACTTTTCATAAAACAGGAGATTATAAAGTAACTTTCCTATGAGTATTGGGGTTGAGTTATGAATTTTTGAACTCTGACGATGTGGGAGAAGGTGTTTTTGATGTACTTTATACTCCCTGAATCCTACAATTTGGAATGAGAGTGCAGCGAGTTCAAGAAATGCATATCAGTACACATACCAGTTGTGAAGACCATGAAAAAGAAATCTGATGTGAAGTCATTTGCCCAAAGTCAGTTCATGGGTAGTTTCCCAGCTAGCAGCGTCCATAAGACCATCAGATACAGGAGCAGAATTATGACATTCAGCCCATCAATTCTGCTCCACCATTTGATCATGCCTGATATGTATCTGAACCCCATCTCCCTGTACCTGCTATCTCCCCAAAACCTTCGATTTCCTTACTAATAAGAACCAATTTACCTCAGTCTTAAATGCAGCCAATGACTTGGCCTCCATAGCCTTCTGTGGAGGTTGTCAACGATAGCGTTACATGCAGATCAGTCAATGGGAATCTGTAAAACTGGCTGAATGTCCAAGATTGGGCATGAATCAATGGCCATAGACTAGAGTGTTATGGATAACTAGAAAGTGTTATTCCAGTACTGAATTTCGAAATATATTTAGGAGGATTTGGTCACATACAGTCGAAAAGATTTCTAATGGACATTCTGTTAGGATTAGTCTGCTATAATTCTGGCATGAACTGACACAACATTTTGTATTTATAGTCACTGATGCAACATCCACAGTCCTTTAGGAGAGAGAATTCTAGATTTCTGAAAAATATTATGTTATCCTGAATCGCAACGCTTAAATGTTTTCTCTACAGGTACCCTATTAACTCATTATATTATTTTTAATATCTTAGAGCAATCTTCTGAACTAAGCAAAGGTCAGAAGTCATGCCGTACCAGGTTAGAGTTCAACAAGTTCATTTGAAATTGCAAGCTTTTGGAGAGCTGTTTCTTCCTCAGACTTCAGCTCTGCTCCGGAGGCTTGTGACTTTAAATAAATAGAGTCATAGAGGTGTACAGCATGGAAACCGACCCTTCGGTCCAACCCGACCATGCCGACCAGATATGCAACCTAATCTAGTCCCACCTGCCAGCACCTGGCCCATATCCCTCCAAACCCTTCCTATTCATATACCCATCCAAATACCTCTTAAGTGTTGCAATTGTACCAACCTATCTATTGGACTAGAACCTGGTCATAGAGTCATAGATATGTACAGCATGGAAACAGGCCCTTTGGTCAAACTCATTCATGCCGACCAGATATCCAAACCTGATTTAGTCCCATTTGCCAACACTTGGCCCCTATCTCTTGAAACTCTTCCTACTCATATACCCATCCAGATGCCTTTAAAACAAAGAAATGCAGTTGCTGGAAATCTGAAACAAAAATAGAAATTGCCAGAGAAACTCAGCATATATGTAGAGAGAAAGCAAAGTTAACATTTTGAGAGCAGTGACCCTTCTGGTGAATTGCTGTGTGCTCCCTCCAAGACCAGTTTATCCTTCCTGACATGTGGTGCCCAATGCTGAATGCAGGATGCAAGATGGCATTTGACTAAGGCTGTGCATGCTTGAACATAGCTTACAGCATTTTTTGTGAAGATTTGGAGCTCAGGTTGGTGATAAGTTAAAGGAGTTAGCTCGCTGAGCTTGAAGGTTTGTTTTCAGATGTTTCATCACCATACTAGGTAACATCATCAGTGAGAGGCTCTGGTGAAGCGCTGGCGGTATGTCCTGCCTTTCTATTTAGGTTTTGGTTTCTTAAGGTGGGTGATGTCATTTCCATTTTTTCCCCAAGGGAAGGTAGATAGGATCTAAATCAATGTGTTTATCTGTACGTATAGAAACTAGTGATAGTGGGTTGTGTTTTTTGATGGTCAGTTGGTGCTCATGTATCCTAGTGGCAAGTTTCCTACTAGTTTGTCCAATGTCGTGTTTTTTTTATAATTTTTGCATGGTATCTTGTAAATGACGTTAGTTTTGCTGATAGTATCTAATGGATCCTTTAGGTTCCTTAGTTGCTGTTTAAGTGTGTTAGTAGGTTTGTGGGCTACCATGATGCCAAGGGGTCTGGAAGTCATTTCTGATATGTCTTTGATGTAAGGTAATGTGGCTATAGTTTTTAGTTGCATTGAGTCTGCTTGTTTGGGTTTGTTTCTGAGGGATCAGCGGATTGTATTTATTGGGTACCCGTATTTCTTGAAAATGTTGTATAGATATTTTTCTTCTGTTTTTTTTAGTGCCTGGGTGCTGCAGTGTGATGTAGCTCATTGAAATAATGTCTTGATGCAGCTCTGTTTGTGGGTGTTGGGATGATTGCTTCTGAAGTAAAGTGTGTGTTGTTTTTCTGTAGATGCTGGTTTGAAGTTCTCCATTAACTGTGTGCGTTCAACTGTCACGTCTGGAATGGGAGTCTTGTGGCGTTCTCGTAAATTTTATGCCTTTCAGGATATTGTTGATGGTGTTGTGTGTTTCCTCTAATTTGTTCCGTTTTGTGATGACAAAGGTGTCATCTATGTAGCGGACCCAAAGTTTGGGTTGATTAGATGGGAGGACAGTTCTTTGAATTCCATCTCACCTAAGATAAAGTCCAAATGTCCACTATCCTTTTTTGATTGTGTTGTACCTATGCACTAATGTTTGAGTGATTTGTGTACGTGAATACCCACTCAGTCATTGTTGAAGTTCTAAGTAGATGGGCATTGCTATTCTGACAACTAATTTGGGGTTCTAGTGAAACTGGTTTAAATGACTGTGAGACCCCTGGAGATAATTTCTGAAGTCTCTTAGACTCAGTCCAAATCTTAAAGGAATGCACAATAACAGATGTGGCACAATCTTCTAAAAGGCTGAGTGATGCATCTTAAAATTATAGTTTTGTGATCCATTCTAACTGTGCTGAAAAAGTGGAAATATTCTGAGGAATATGAAGATCACAAATTAATCTGAGACAGCACGCTTTTAACAGTGAGAGGTCATATTTGCCAAATGTTTTGGATTTGATTGAGAGATGATAGATTTAATAAACAAGAGGGAGTCATGGATATTATCCACTTAGTTTTAGAAAACCACTTGCACGGTCCCACATAATGGAGCAGTACATAAAGATCAAACTGATGGAATACAATCGGTAAAAATGAATCAACAAATATTTGGACAGTTGACAACAATGAGTCATTTGTATGAGCAGTATCTGATAGGGTGGGTAATAAACAGTGGAATTTTCCAAATTTCAGTGTTGCGGCCAATGTTGGCCACAGTGTCTAGTTTCAAAAAATTCCAAATTGGAATGCATGGCAATTGTGGCATATAATTTTGCATAAATTCTAAAGAATTTTAGATTAGATTTCCTAGAGTATGGAAACAGACCATTTGGCCCAACAAGTCCACACTGACCCTCTGAAGAGCAACGCACCTAGACCCATTCCCCTACCCTATATTTACTCCTAACTAATGCAACTAGCACTATGGGCAATTTAGCATGGCCAATTCACCTGAACTGTACATCTTTGGGTTGTGGGAGGAAACCGGAGCACACGGAGGAAACCCACGCAGACACAGGGAGAATGCGCAAACTCCACACAGACAGTCGCCCGAGAGTCAAATCAAACTCGGGTCCCTGGCACTGTGAGGCAGCAGTGCTAACAACTGAGCCACTGTGCCACCCTTTTGTCAAGGTCAATCACAAAATACACCATTAGATCCAATTTAAATCAGTGAGTTGTTATTAAATCAATTCTTGGGCTGTAAGCATTGCTGACAAAGACAACATTTATTAGCTATTGCTTTTGAGAAGATTGTCGTGAATGTTCTTCATGAACTTTGCACTCAATGCATTAACTGCTTTGTTATATAGGGAGTTCCAAGGTTTTAGCCAGTGACAGTAAAGGAACAGGGGTATAATACCAATTCAAGATGGTGTGTGGCTCAATGGCAAACTTGCTCTCGTTCTTTTAGATGATAGAAATTGTGATTCTGGAGGGTACTTTCAAAGATGTCTTGGTGAATTACTGCAGTGCTTTCTATGGATGATATATACTACTGCAACAGTGCATTAATGTTGGAGGCAATTAATCATTCAGGTAGATGTAGTGCTGATCGAGCATGTGCTTTGTCGTGAATGATATTGAACTTCTTGAATGTTGCTTAACCTACAATCAGATTGCTGATTTGCTCCTTGTAGATGGTGGTCAGGTGTCAGGGGCGCAGGAATTGAGTTGCTTGTTGCAAAAATTTCCGGTCGCTAACCTTCTCTTGTAGCCACAGTATTTATGTGGCTGGAGTTATACCTAATACAAAGGAAAATGGTTGTGTCCAATCAGGATGTCTCTACAGGAGTTCCTCGGGGTACTGTCCAGGCCCAACCACCTTCAGCTACTCCATCACTGATATCTGGTGTACCTCCAGGATATTGATGCTTGGGAATTCAGTGATCGTAACTCTGTTGAATACCAAGACAAGATGGTTTGATTCTGTCTTGTTGGAGATTGTCATTGTCTGGCACTTTTGTTTTCTCACTGTTACCATTTATCAGCCCAAGCCTGAATGCTGTCCAGATCTTGCTGCATGTGGATACAGACAGCTTCAGTATTTCAGCAGTTGTGAATGGTACTGGGGCTGGGCAATCACGAGTGAAAATCCGAACTTCTGACCTCAGTGGAGGGAATGTCAGTGCTGGAGTAGCTAAAGGTGGTTGGGCTTGGACAGTACCCTGAGGAACTCCTGTAGTGATGTCCTGATTAAATATAACCATTTTCCTTTGTATTAGGTATAGCTCCAGTCAATTCCCATTATTTCTCATTTTATTAAGACTCCTTTATTATGCTCTCAATCAAAACTGGCATCTACCCAACAATGTAGAATATTGCCAACATATGTCTTACACACAAAACGCAGGCCAAATCCAACCTGGCCATTTACCACCACATCAGTCAACTCTTGATCATCAGTAAAGTGATGGAAGATGTCATCAACAGTGCTATCAAGCAACACATGCTCAGAAATAACTTGCTCAGTGATGTCCACGTTGGGTTCTTCCACAGCCACTCAGCTCCTGACCATCATAAGATCAGAAGTAGGGATGGTTGCCAATAATTGCAAAATGTTCAGCGCCATTCACGAATCTTCAGATACTGAAGCAGTCCATGTGCAAATTCAACAAGAGCTGGAAAATAGCCAGGCTTAGACTGACAAGTGGCATGCAATATTTGTGCCACACAAATGCCAGGCAATGACCATCTCCAAAAAGGGACAATCTAATCTCTGCACTTGACATTTAATGTTGTTACCATCATTGAATCCCCCACTACCAACATCCTGGAAGTTACCATTGACCAGAAACTTGACTGGACTCACCATGTAAATACAATGGTTATAAGAGCAGGTCAGACGATAGGAAAACTATACAGCAAGTAACTCACACTGCTCAGCAAATGAATCTATGACTTTGAACTCACCTCTTGACACTCCAAAGCGTGTCCACCATTGACAAGGCACAAGATGGATGTGATGGAATATTCCTCACTTGTCTGGATGAATGCAGCTGTTACAACACTCAAGAAGCTTGACATCAGGACAAAACAGCCCACTTGATTGGCACCACATCCACAAGTGTCCACTCCCTCCACCAGTGATGCTCAGTATCAGCAGCGTGCACTGTCTCCAAAATGCAATGCAGAAATTCACCAAAGATCTTTAGCACTTCAAAATTTGCAACATTTCCATCAAAAAGACAAGGGCAGCAGATACTTGGGAATGCTCCCACCTGCAAGTTCACCTCTAATGTATCCACCATTCTGACTTGGAAATGTATTGCTGTTGTCGCTGGGGTCAAAATCCTGGAATTCCCTCCCTAATGGCATTGTGGTCTGTCTACAGTATGTAGACTGCAGCAGTTCAAGAAGACAGCTCACTACCATCTTCTCAAGGGCAACTCAGGACTGGTAACAAATGATGGCCAGCCAGCAACATTCATGTTACACAAGTGAATATTTTAAAAAACTGTCTTTATGGCAAGAATATTCACTCGGCCCTCATGATTTTATGTCTATGTTTGAACTAAGGCTGTCATGAGGTTTGGAGCCTAGTAGCCCTGGCAGAACCCCAACATCTTCCATCACCTCACTGATGCTGGACTGATAGAGTGTTAAAGATCTGAATTGGATTTGTCTTGTTTTGTGTTTACAGGGCATGTCGAGGCTGTTTTCCACATTTTTGGATGGATTCTGGTGTTCTGGCAGCATTTAGACAACGTGGCATGGGCGCAGTTATAGCCACAGTATTGCCATTTGCTTCATTCATTTATGGCACATTATGGAGTGAATCAAATTGTCGGTGTCTGTTATGTTAGGGATCTTCAAAGGGACTCACGTGGATCATTCACTTGGTCTGTTTGGCTGAAGGCATTTGCAAATGTTTCAGACTTGACTTGTGCACTGACATATTGGTGTCCCTCCTCCAGTTAATTGTTTAATTAACCACCATCATTCAGAATTGGATATGATATGACTTCAGAGCTTGGACTTGCTCCATTGGATGTGGATTGCTAAACTCGAGTTATCACGTGCTGCTTTCACAGTTTAGCATGCATGTTGTCTTGAACTGTACTTTCACCAGGTTGACAACTTTATCTTAGGGAGATGGCTGGTGTCATTCATGCATGTTCTCCTATATTCTTAATTACACCAGAGTTTGTTCCTTGCTTAGTCTGAATGGTGGAGGGGAGGCTGTGCTGTTATAAGTTATTGTTGAATGCAGTGCTGCTGACGACCAACAGTGCTTTGTGGATGCAAGGTTTGAGCTTCTCGATTTGTCTGAATTTATTCCATTTAGCATGATGGTATTGTCAGCAGGCCCTTCCAGTTTTTTCATTATTATTTAACTTTTCTGAAGTGATTTGATACAATTGAGTGGCTTGCTAAGCTGTTTCAGAAGGCAGATGTAAGCTAATCTCACGTCAAATATAGGCCATATCAAGTAAGGACCAGGTGGGATTTTCAGACAATCCAGTCATCCTGTGATCATTTAATTTACTGATACTAGTTTTTTATTCCAGATATTGTTAAATTTAAATTCCCCCAGCTGTTGTGGTGGCGTCTGAATTCATGTTTCTGAAGCATTGATCGAGGCATGTATGATACCATATCACTAAATGTAGCATATTGAGGGAGTGAATTACCTGAGAAATTAACTATTTCTCTACAGTTGCTGCCTTACCTGCTGAGTGTTTCCAGCAATTTCTATTTTCATTTCAGGTTTCCAGCATCTGCAATGTTTTGCTTTTGTAAGATTGAAAGATAATCTTTTCCCTCTTGGGAAAAAAAAGGACTGAGGACATGTGAGTACATAAAGGTTTGGACAAACTGAATCTGTGTAAGCTCTTCTGCTATGTACATAATTTGAGCACAAAGAATCAAATTAACAGATTAGGAATAAAATCGAAAATTGAAAAATATACCAGAAGGTATATTTTTACTAAAAGGATTTTGAATAAGAGGAATACAAATTATTGGCATGATTTTGGGCAATAACAAATTTTAATGGATTTCCAGAAGGAATTAGACAGGTTATTGTCATTGAATGGCTTTCAAGATATTATCAGCCCACCAGGGGAATATTGTGAATGGGTGGGCTGGAGAGGCTAAAAGTCGTTTCTTGTCTGAGACCACTTAACATAACTGAGCATTTTAAAATGTTTAAAATTGACTTTTAATGCTAACTGTAGTGAATAATACGTCAACTATAGATTTCCAAGAATGAACAGGTGCTGTGAGTTTTATCCGAGATAGCACTAATTTATTGACAAAATATTTCTTGTTCCAAAATATGTACTTTGTATCCATGGTAAATTCTGACTTTTTATTCACCCTATCCGATTAATATGGATTAATGTTGTTGACTGTGTTTATTACTAATCACATATTTGTATAGCTAGGGATTCTGAAGAAATTTGGTATTATTGTACTGGAAATACCCTCCTCCATTCCAGTTATAAAGGATCTAAACTTCCAGGGGAAAATGGAGATCTAAAGGCCTATTTCATTCAAGTAAATCTGCTTTCTATTCCTAAGCTTAGTTCTCAGTATCAATTCATTTATTAACCCTTGTTTCCATGAACTTTGGTTATTTTTATAAACAGCTAACACACAACTTTTGCCAACTGCCTCCTGTAAATCCTAACAAATTTAAATTAATTTTACAATCATCATATGACAACTTAATTATTTTTGACGTCCTGTTGGCCTTATTTCAAAAACTAACTTATGGCCTCTCTATGTCCTGTCAATGATTATTCCAGCTTCTTTAAGATGCTGTTGAATACTTTAGTTCCTGTTAATGTTACTCTTAAGAGGATTTTAACTTCCAAATCCACAAACATTTGAATAATGTTTGACATTATTATGAGCCCGGTTAGAAAGGCGTGCTGTTTCATTTTCTCCTCCTTCAGTAGTGACAACAAAATAAATTTAACCAGTTTCATGATATGGCCAACGAAGCTCACTTCTTTACCATCCGCAGATCCATGTACCTGTGAGGCTGGCCCCAGAATCCCTTGTTTTCTCATTGCGCGATCAGACCCGATGAATCAATCTTGAGGTAGATAGCAGATTCACTTTATAGCCGTAACTACACATTATATTATCCTGGGAATTCCATGCTCTCCATCCCTGGCAGATAACAAGGTCTGTCACTATGCCAGGTTTAGTATTAAGAACAAACCAGCCAGGTTTGTTGAATCAAGAACTGTTTCATTGCCAAAAACAAGCTTACTCAAATAAAGATACAAAAATTACTGACAAACTTGTTTTGGATTGAGCAAGTATAAATTCATGCACCCATTCCTTTAAAAACACACTAACGTGCACAAAGCTGAGAAGAAACAAAAAAAGACTGCAGAATCTGAGCTTTAAAGTAGTTTGGCCAAGAAAATAGTTAAACTCATGAAAATGAATAATTTGCAAACGGTTCTAATTCCAGTTATTCTTCACACACAATTTGCTAGCAACAGGCTGGCTTCCTGGAATGGTTGCAGTTGGATGAATTGGTTTTTCTGGAGATGATGGAATAGATTCCAACAAATTCTGTCCAGGAATCCTCCACAAGTGGTATAGCTGACTTCTGGTGAGGTTTCAGCTCATCTGGTTTGCTGAGATGAATTGCAAAGAAAGTAAGAAAATTCTCTCACTGATTTCAAAAATGCAATAACCTTGTTCCACTCTCAAACTGGGCAATATTCTCTTCTCTGAAAATATCCAGAGTATGACTCCATGTAGACTCCTTGGCTTTACAGCAACATTGTTGCTGCTATATCCAGTGCCTTTTCCTTAGCAAAGTGCCCTTTGTTTCAAAGTTCAAGATATATGTATGTGTCCACATAATTTTTAAAATACTGTTTGGATTACATCTCTTGATAACACCGTCATCAAATCACCCATAACACACTCTGAATTTATCATGTTGAATTTTGTACTACATAATTCTGAGAAATAGTCACATTAATCTGCTGTTCACAGTAATCTGTACATAGACTCTTAAACAAGCAGAGAAGAAAATGCATTTCATTTGCTGTTGTATTATTATTGTAACCAACAAATACTTTGCACTCATCATCCTTCAAATATTGTTTACATATTTGTTTATGGACGATCAGTTTTCATTGAAAAGAACAGGGAAATAGTCATTCACTTCTGCTTTACTAGGTTTGCAATCAACTGTGCACAGTTACCAATTCAAAACAGTAAGTGAAGAAGAATAGCTTACATGATGACAGCTGCTGCACAGAGTTTTCTGCAAACAATTGGGGCTCATCAGATACTATCACTGAAATCAAACCACTTGTGTATCAACTGAGACCTAAGAGGATTTTCACACAATCCTGTTTTCAGCAAAACTGCCCTGAAACTCACCTAGATCATGGGATAGTAATTGGATAAGGACCAATAATGGAATGAAAACCACTGTGCACTATTAATTTGCACTCTTTCTTTGCAGTACAATCAGCAAACAAACTTGATGCAACCTGATCATTATAATGATGGTAATACACAGCCACTGCTGACAGGCCACAGATCTCAGCAGGGGACCCAAGTTCATCACTTCAAGTTGGTCCCACACTACTTAAAGAGAGCTTGTAATTCTTACAGGATAGGTGCTTTCTAGTTGTAGCAGACACTGGAAGTAATTGGGAATGAGTTCCTGCACAGGAAGTGAAATACAGGTTGTTCTGTTCTAACGTGCATTTCGTCAAAGCAAATTCACTGTAACGCGATTGATGAATTGGGAACGCTGCTTCTATGGTGCAAACTTTTAAAACATGTCTTGGCTGTAAAGTGATTGCAGCATCAACATTTTAAGTGCTATAGAAGAATGCCATCGCATGATAGAAGAACTGATAGTAACTGCACAGAGGCCAGTATCCCATCACCAAGTCACCATTTATTTACTTGTCCACACTACATTGGCTGCGACCAGCCAGCTCAGAGTCAGTTCTCTGAACTGATGAGATGCCAAATCCCGTTTATGTCTTTTTTCTTTATGGTGGTCAGGTGCAGCTGAACACAGCCCAGAGAAACAAAATAGGAAGGCAACATCTCCAATTGAGAGAAATGTGACCAGCCAGCTTGGAGTCAGTCTCTTGTACTGGGAAGATTCTAAATCCCCTGTTTATATTTTTTTTAAATCCCCCACACTACTGCCAAACAGCAGCAGAGCTTACTTCTCCCAGCACCCATGTTGTGTGCATGCGGGTGTAGGATACAGTGAAGACATAACAAGTGCAGAAAACGTTATTTATATTCCACCACCAGGAAGACAAAACACCAGAGTGGCCAGTTACAAGCAGTGCCCTTCTTATTAAGGGCAATGCTTAAGTGAATGGAAAAGTAATTAAATCAACTGAGGCAGGGTTAAATCAAAATAGAGTCAGAAGGGAAAATAAAACACTCCACACCCTGCAGTGGTCACCTTTCCCTGAAAACCACAAGGGTGTTGGTAGACACCATGTGCTCCTTCTCCAGAGAATTCCCTGTTTATCTTTTTTTTCTCTTCTTTTATTAGACCCCTTAGGCGGTAGTGTTTATTTTTCCCAGCACCCATGTTGTGTGTGTGCAGGTGTAGGACACAGTGAGTGAGCAATGAGTGCATAAAAGTTTATTAATATCCCACACCAGGAAGAAAGAAAACACTGGAGTGGGCAGTGACAAGCAATGCCCTCCTCATCAAAGAGCAATGCTGCGTGACCAAACAAGTGAAAGGAAGGGCAGGAATTAAATCAAAATAGAGATGGAGAGGGGAATAAAACACTCCACAGCCCACGCTGCCCACCTTTCCCTGAAAACCTCAAGGATGTTGGTGGATATCTCGTGCTCCTTCTCCAGGGACACCCCGTTTATATTTTTTTTAAATCTAAATCCCCTGTTTATATTGGTAAGCCAGGGCTTCCTGTTTAGCCCAAGTTAACAACCCCTATCAAGGATCCTGTACTCAATGAGTCTACCTGGTTCCAGTCACTACATCCCATGTCCCCTGCCTCCCATTTTGCTCCTGCCCCACTTGCGAGGTAACAGTTTTCAGGTGATCCACATGTTTGTTCAGGACTGCCTCACCAACCTGAACTTTGTAAGTCATGGGACCTGACCTCTTGTCAACCTGGTCTTGTACCCATACACAACTATCCCTGTGGTTCCGGCATCACTTTTGTCCCCCAGTGAGAGGAGGCACATGGCTGGCATTGGTGTCATTGCTGCCATTTCATTTCCAACCTCACCCCCAAATATGCGAGTATCAAGTTTGACCTGGTGCAGAGTCTTCTCCCCATCAGTAACTCCACTGGAGCTATCCTTGTAGTTGCATGAGTGGTGGTCCTATAATTGAACAGGAAGCAGGACAGTTTGGCATCAAGTGATGCTGTAGGCTGCTTCTTTAAGCCTGCCTTCAACATTTGGACTGATCTTTCTGCCAGACCATTGGACGATGGGTGGTGTGGAGCTGTCCTTATATGCTGAATGCCATTCGCCTTTAGGAAATGCTCAAAATCTCTGCTGGTAAATGATGTTCCATTGTTCGCGACCAATATTTCCAGGTGTCCATGTCCATGAACGATGCTTGCAGCTTCTCAATTATCATTTGAGTTTGTCGAACGAACGTTATGCCCGTCCAACCACTTTGGGCATCCACAGTGACCAGGAACATTAAGCCCATGAAAGGGCAGGCATTGTCGACATGTAACAGAGTCCAGAGTTTACCCGGCCATTCCCACAAATGTGGGGGTGAAGCTAGTGGCAATTTTTGTCTTTGTTAACACTCTGGGCACTGACCCACCTACACAACTATGTTGGCATCCAACCCTGGTCCCCAGAAATAACCCCTTGCTAGCATCTTCATTTTGGAACCATCTGAATGACCATGGTGGCGTTCAGCCAGTATCTGACGGCATCCTTTACTTGGGGCAATCACTCTCGCTCCCCATATTAATATGCTGCCCTCTACGTGGTCTGGCCTTGTTGGGTCCAGAAAGGTTTCAACCCAGCCCTTCTGTTTCCCCCATTACTGCCAACTGTTTTTGTTTTGCTAGGCCAGGATCTTTTTGGGTTTACGGTCAGATATTGTCAGTGGTTACAGGAAGGGTGTCCAGGAAGTTTAAGATCAGAACAAACTCTTTAAGGGGAAGCACCACCAGTGGAGTATCTGCCAGTGGGAGATGGCTCAAGCCATCCCCATTAGCCAGTTGGCTTCCTGGATGATCTTCTAACTTGTACTTGTATGCGTGGAGAATAAGGGCCCAACGCTCAATTCTACCAGGAGATGTGGACACCACTATGTCTTCCTTCAGTAGCTCTAGCAGGGGTTTGTGATCTGTAACTATGACAAATTCCCATCTGTAAGGGCACTGTTGGAACTTTCTGACACCAAAAATGATTGCCAAACTTTCCTTCTCTATCAGGGCATATTTGCATTCAGCATCACCCAAGTCCAGGAAACATATACTATTGGCTGTTCCTCTCTATTGGGCCACGGGTGAGCCAACATAAGCCAATACCGTATGGGGACACATTTCATGTCAGTACCATCTCTGGCTTCAGATCATAGTGGGCCAACACCTGAGGTGACGATAGCTGCTTTTTCACTTCCCTAAAGGCTACTTCTTGGCTACACAACCATTTCTAAGACTGACCTTTTAAAAGCAAGTGGAAGAGTGCAACTATTGAGGCCAGTTACATACTAATTTTCCATAATAATTCACTAACCCAAGGAAAAGTCTAAGCTACGGCACAGACATGGGAGCCAGGGATTCTTTGATGCTCTCACTTTATCTTCCAATGAGTGTAACTGGGTTTTGTCGACTCTGTGACCCAAGTAGGTCTCTTAGGCTGCCTGTAACACATGTTTTATTCCCTTCTAAGGCATACACCTGCCTGAGAGAAACATTTAAGCACTATTTTCAAGATCTCCAAGTGCTCTTTATTGGTCTTCCTGGTTATTAACATGTCATCCAGATAAACAGCAATCTGGTGTAGCCCTTTAAAATGTTCTCCACAGTCTGCTGGAAAAGGGCGCCAGCTGATGATATCCCAAATGGCAGTCTTATATATTGGTATAAATCCTTATGGGTGTTAAGTGTGGCAATTTTCAGGAACTCCTCATCCAGTTGCACTTACAGGTAGGTATGACTCGTGCTTCGTAAAGGACAGCCCCCTCCCCCTGCCAACTTGATGTACAAGTCCTCCATGCAAGGAATCAGGTGTTTATCCAGCCACGAGAAGCCTTTGACTGCTTTCTTAAAATCCTCACAAACATGAACTGAGCCATTAGGTTTCAATATCGGTACAACTGGTGCTGACTATTCCTCAAACTGCACTGGTTTGATGAGTCCTTCACTCTCCAGCTTCCTGATTTTCACCTCTAATTTTGCTTGCAAGGCAAATGGCATCAGTGGAGCCTTGCAAAATTGCAGAATTGCTTCCAGGTCAACTTGTAAAGTGGTTGTGGCCCCTTTGGTAGTCCCAATCCCTTCCTGAGAAACTCCTGGATATTTCATTAGGACTTCACTGAGGCATCCATTTTATAATCGAAAAATGTTGAACCAATCTAGGTGAATCTTTCCCAGCCAATTCTGCCCCAATAGGCTTGGGTCCGAACCTCTTGCTACCATCAGTGGTAACTGCACTAACTGTTTCTAATAGAAGACCGGAATCAAAGCTGTAACCTTTATCTGCAATGGTTCCCCAGTGAATTGTCTCAGACTGGCTGAGGTGTTGTGCCATCTTAAGTATTGGAATCCTGAGTGATTCTTGTCAATGACAGGTTCTGCAATCACAGATGCAGCTGGGCCAGTATTGACTTCCATGGGACCTGGGTGACCATTTATCCAAACATTAAATTTTAATCAGATCTGATTTGGATGTCGGTAAGCAATTGAATTGTTCCAACCCCCAGGGTGATTTTCCAGGGTGGTCACTCTCTTGGGTAGCAGCCTATGAGTTTTCTTACTCAAGTCAGGCTTTTAGGACTCCTTTGCTGTCTCGAGTCCGCATACCGGTAGCAACTGAAATGCCTTGTTGGCCCGGATCCTAAAGAATTTTTTAGCCACTTGTCTGAGACTCAGCTTTGTTGTGGGGTTCTGCTGTGGGCTGGCCTAGTGTCCCTCTGCTTAGGATATGCCCTGTATGAGGCTCTGCGATTGCCTACACTCAAGTGTGTTCCCCAAGGAGAGGTGAGTGTGTCCACTTCCATTAGGATGCCTTGATCCTCTCATGCTCCACTTATCGCATTTTCCAATGACAAAACCAGTTGTAGTGCCTGTTTGAATTCTAGTTGGGCTTCAGCTAATAGGTGCGTCTGCATCATTACATCATTAATCCTACATACCAAACAGTCTCTCATCATTTCATTCATGGTTAACCCAAAATCACATGCCTCTGCCAGTCATCTTAACCTCATCAAAAATCCCAATACAGATTCCCCCAGTTCTCTAACAGCCGAATAAAACTGATAGCACCTCAGAATTAGTGGAGATTTGGGGTCATAATATTCCTTAACTCGGTCACCTCTTGGAAGGTTTTAGTGTCCGGTGCCTCTCAGAAGGTTAAGCCCCTTATAACAGAAAATGCTGTAGATCTGCAAGCTGTCAGAAGGATCATTTGTTGCTTTTCGTCTGGCCAAATGTCATTTGCCCGGAAAAGACATTGCATTCTTTCCACGTTCTGGACCCAGTCTTGGACAGCGGGATCGACTGAGTCAAGCTTCCCAAATAAAGGCATAATTCCAGAAATGCTTACACCAACTCCAAAATGACTGTTGCGAACAAATGTGCTTCAGGCACGTCCTGTTTTCGCCACTGGAATAACTACACAGAGGGCGGTATTCCATCATCAAGTCATGCTTTATTTACTTGTGCACAGTATACTGGCTGTGACCAGACAGGTCAGAGCTAGTCCTCTGGACTGAGGAAATTCTAAATATCTTGTTTATATATAATTTTTAGCAGAAAACTTTATTCATATTCCATCATCAGGAAGAAGAAAACACACTGAGTGGTCAGTGACAAGCAGTGTCCTTCTCACCAAGAGCAATGCCAAAGTGAACAAACAAGTGAAGGGGAGCGTAGGGATTACCCCCTGTAGATTTTTTTTTCTTTGGTTTATTTTTCAGGGTCAGTCCCCTGAGCTGAGGAGATTCTAAATCCCCTGTTTATATTTGTTTTTATGAAGACAAAGGAAGGCAATGTCTTTTTCCTTCCCCCGACCACCGCTGAACAGCGGTAGAGCTTCTTTTTCCCAGCACTCATGTGTGTGCAGGTGTAGGACACAGTGAAGAACAACGAGTGTAGAAATCTTTATTCATATTCTACCACCAGGAAGAAAGGAAACACCCAAGTGGTAGTGACAAGCAGTGCCCTTCTCATCAAGGGCAATGCCTAAGTGAATAAAAAAGTGAAGGGGAGGGTAGGGAATATCCCTTGTTTATATTGGTCAGCCAGGGCTTTCTGATTGGCCCAGGTTAACAACCCCAATCAAGCATATCGTAGTCAATGAGATCTACCTGGTTCCAATCACTACAGGAAGGAAGGTACAAATCAACATTTCAGAGACAGTTTCCATTGTTCTCTAATGCACGTTAAAAATCCTGGTGCAGAAAATAGATAGGAGGGATGAGGCCTGTACTGATCTGGAACAAGCAAACCCTTCACTTACCTGGATGCAGTGCAGGAAGAAATTTAATGACCTCACAGAAGTGGCCAAGGTCACTAAATTCATCATCAAATGCCATTTCCTTACAAATAGATGGAAAGATGCGTTGAATTAGAAGAGAAAGACGTCAGAAAGGAAATGTAAGAACAGAAATCTCATAATTAAAAAGATGCAAACACTGTTAGGTGCTAGTCTCAACTTGCTACAAGTTTAATTGGCAATTTTAGTTCGACTAAATCACCCATCACTTTGTGGTAATTCATTATTCTCGACCAGTTTTCCCTTGCCACACCTTCTTGCACAATTTACTAGCTAATAAGTAAGCACATTAAATTTTGGCAGGAGACTTTTGGCCAAAAATTTTAACTTGACAAGAAGTTAAATCATGTGACACTTCAGATATTTTTGATGCCATAACTTAAAGCTCAATAGCAGAGATTGAAAGTATATCTTTGGAAGGAGTTAGTGGGTACCACCATTTTAATAAAGGTAGGTTATCCTGCCTTCCCTAAATGTCCTATTAATCAGATAACTTTGGACTGGAACTGATTAATTTCAGTAGATTACAAATTTTTACAATACCTTGAGACAATTTTCATTTTCAGAATATGAGTTTACTCAGAAAACATATAAAGCAAAAAGAGAATGGTCACAAAAGGCAGCCTTAAAGAACATTCAACAAAGAAAACTAAATACCCAGACAGAGGCAAGAGATCTTGTCCTTCATTAAAAGGTAGATTGAATACAAAAAGGATTAAATAGTAACAATTTCACTGTGAAGTTCAAAAGCTAGTATATTATTGTTAATTGTCAAAATTTATTCTGTTGCATTATTTCTTATCGGTAGTTGATAAAACTATATGTAAAACAGAAGAAGATAGCTGTAAGTTATTTCTAACCAAAACAGAGGTATAAACCCTTCAGACTAAGATTTTGCTTTGTTTAGAACTGAATATATACAAAATCTATGGAATAGAAATTGGTTATTTGTCATCTTTAACACCTGCAACACAAGGGGCAGATTTAATCTTTTATTCAATAAGCAGAAGATTGTTTTGCCACTTTTGACATCACTGACGAGGGGAAAAGTACTCCAACTAAGAGCAGTGTTCCTGACAAAAAAAAGGATTGATAGAGGGGAAATAAGAGGTAATTTATGTAACTGCTTACATTTTATGTGCCAAAAGATGCAGTGCAAGTTTGATTTACAGTAGCTGTCAGTAAAGATTTTAAGACTGGTTTATTTGGACTAAATTGCTGATATGTAGAATCAGTTAATTTTGCAAAATACTGAGCAAATTCTTTTTTTCAAACGGGAAGGGGACACCAATCAATCAATCACCGCATTAGCTACAAGCACTTTATCCTGTGATTCTTTTTATTGACTCTTGCTGCTTCAGACCTTCTAAAAATAATAGTTGACTTAATCTTAAAAATTCACGAATGGTATTTTAATAGACAAGAAGGATGTTTTATTTATCTTAAAAAGAAAATATACTCCACTGACCTGACACACAATTGTAATTTTGTGAGGGGAATTTTCCATACAGTTACCAATGCCTGTCAGTTCTTCAATGTGATGATACTTTAAGCTTTGCAATTGCTATCTCATTGCAGTTGGGGGAGTAGATATTTTCCATAAAATTCTCAGCAGAAGAAATATGGATTTCTGAACTAACAAAATCAAAAATATGGGCGACACTCCTGAAACGCTGCCAATAAGACAAACATTTATGATGTTACTTCAAGGGATAGAAACTTGACATGTGTTACTCCTTAGATGTTTTAAAGTGTATAAAACTGCAATAAAAGGCCACTAAGAAGCATCAGAAAGGTACACACATCTTTTAAAATCCTGGTGGCACCCAGATTTGAATGCAGCGGCTCAAATGTGGCTGGATAAATGCCTTATTTGCATTAAAAAAAACAAGGGTAAAGGCATTAAATGCCCTTCCAGGACAATTACCCCCCACCCCCAGCCAGATGGATCTTTTGCCTGTATACAGCTTGAATGTATTGAATTACCTACGGTACAGTGCTATAAATACTGTTTAGTGATGGTCAATGTATTTAGCAAATGGATTCTCAAATCACGCTGTTGTAATTTTCTGTTGTGTATTTTTGATTTTTAGCTCTTACAGTCCTGTCTGTTGTAGCTATTTTTAATCCAATGCGATACTTGGTTATGGAATATGTAACCATTTTGTAGCAACCTCTACACTTTCATGTTTATTAATCTTAAGAGTTTGGTGAATTTAAAAAAAACTATTAACAAACAATATTAATATTCCTTTCCTCCTGCCACTTGCAGAGTCCATTATTCTTTGAGGAAAAGAAAGTCAGTTATATTAATGGACAAAGCTACTTTCTCTTATGGGTAAGATACTATTTGGGAGGTTCGAAGGCAAAGCTTATGGTAGGACAAGATTGTAGGATGTTTTAATTGAGATTATTGATGGAGACATTTTCCTCTTGGTGGCTTTACATCACCATGTATCAATTCCCAGAAATGTGGTTTGTTCCTGTGAGCTGAAAGTTTCTCCTTTATTTTCATCTGATCAGACAAAGTTATGTGAGTTTCAGGATTAACAGTTCCTCAATCTATAATCAAGTCCCCATTGGACAAACCAGCCTTGAGTTATTACGACTCTCCTTAGATTGGTGAACAGAGACAAGTGATTTACAGGATAACTCAACCAGAAAATTATTATTTTTCATAATTCATAATATAAAAATATGTAATTAACAAGAATAGAAGCAATAGATTCATGAATCTTCTCAAAAAGCTGTTTAGAAAGTAATGCAATAGGTGGAATGGCAATTTTTTTCAGTCTTACATTAATAGGACTCATATCAAAGTTTATATTGTGGAACAAAAACAGAATTTGCTGGAAAAAGTCAGAAAGTCTGGCAGTATCTGTGGAGAGAAAAAAAGAGTTAACATTTCGGATCCAAAGACCTTTCTTCAGAACAGTTCTGAGTTGAAGTATGTTTTGAAGTGTAATTCCTGTTGTAATGCAGGAATTGCAGCTAGTATATACACAGCAAACTTGCAGAAGCAGCAATATGATGATGACTAGGTAATCTTTGTGATATTGTTTGGAAGATAAGTATTGGCTAGAACACAAGGAATAATTCTCCTGCTGTTCTTCGCAATAGTGCCATGGAATCTGTTACATTCAGTCAAGCAGGCAGATGGGAGCTTGATTTAATGTCTGATCTTGAAAGGTGCAGTGTTTCTTAGTACTGCACTGACGTGTCAGCCTTGATTTTTATGCTCAAGCCCAGGATTGGAACTTGAAGCCGGAATCTTCAAAGATGAGAGTGCTACCAATTAAGCTATTGGCTGACTCTTAACAGAAGATTTTAGCCACGCCCAGTCTTGCAGGACCATTTTTCTTACCTCAGCCTAAGCCAAGAACAGTGCATGTATTAACTTGATATTCAAAAGGTCACACATATTCACGCACGTCTGTGTCCTCTTGCAGACAGATCTGTACCCTCAGAGCACAGCAGGGTCACCACTGCCAGTGTTGTGAACTTTTTTGAGTTGGGAGCTTTCCAGACTGGAGCAAATGTCAGCTGTAATACCTCCCAAGTTCATTGTCCACTGCTGCATAAAGATTAGAGAAAGGCAGGTCGAACATCACATAATTTTGACAGAAGATTAGGCTTTCCCACAGGATTGTTGACAACAAGTACATGGTTTTACAGGTGCTGTATTTAAATACTGAGATGTACTACAACCTGAATATGCTGTTGGTGAAAGACCATGCTCATCACATCACATATTTTAGTAGCAGTCATAATGTATTTATTCTGTATCAGTCTGCTGGGCTCTCAGCATTTAAGCCATCAAGTCAAAACAAAGGGTGGCTGCTGGACAACACCAACTGTCATATTGTAAGTGTGACAATGTTACTGTCACTCACCCAGGGCAACTGCTCACTAATCTAAGTAATCAGTCGAAGCAAAGATAGTTGGACTGCTGTCTCACCCTGAAATCACTTTGATTGTTGGTTCTACAGCCACAATGACAGCAGTCTTAGCTTGCCTGGCCACAAGCTGTGCTTGCATGGCAACAAACTGTGATTTCATGACGGCAAAATAGATTCAAAGGACTGCCAATGCTGGAAGTCTGATACAAAAACAAAGTATGCTGAAAAAACACAGCAGGTCCAGCAGCACCAGTAGAGACAAAACAAAGGTAATGTACAAGTTCAATGGCCCTTCATCAGAACTCTGGACTCGAAATGTTAACTCTGTTTTCTCACTAAAGATGCTGCCAGACCTGTGTTTCTCCAGCACTTGTTTTTGTTTGAGATTTCATGACCTCTGTTGAGCTTCCATTCCAGCATTCACGTGTTAGATGGTTTCTGATTGTGCTGCAATGGAAGCTGAAACGACAACCATCAAACCTATGGTTTGGTTGGCAAATATTGGTATAGAGTTGGCAACCAGTTCCACACTGTAAATAAAAAGCAGATAGTTTTGTACAGTGCTATGTATCAAGTTGGTTTCAGACTTTTTGAAAGTAAAAGGTAAAGTTGCCATAATCCTACTTCGGACCATGGAGCTGCTGTCTCACTGGAGTGATGTTTAACCTGAGTGGCTTAACCTGAGCTTCACCACCTCTCGGGTGAGGGAGAGGTTGACAAAGAGTGTCCTTCGTGATAACCTCGGCTGGTGAGGAAACTGAACCCACACTGTTGGCATTACTCTGCATTGAAAACTAGCCATCCAGACAACTGAGCTAACCAATCCCTCTACTTCTTGACAGTAATAATAGACTTGCAAATGCATCAGGCATATTCCATAAATTTGCCTGTCAATTTTTTTTTTATTGTAAGTCCCACTATGAAATTCTTCATTCAGTTCCCTGCTGCAAGACTTCTATCTAATCTTTTCTTCCATGAAGTTAGCACCTCAGCTGTTTTCTCCCTGTCCTGGGTTCATGCCAATCATGCAGTTGACAGCACTGTAGGGAAGCCCAACATTGTTTCAAAGCCATGCTATACTCAGTCTACATTTCTGTGGTGCATATCCGCTCTGATCTTATCCTTTAAAGTTTGCTTAATGTCAATATATGTGCTGGTAGGTGTGACTGTGAAATTGGGTGTTGGTCCAGCTTGGAATGTTTAAATTCATTCAGGGATGAGGTCTTCACTGACTGGGCCAGCATTTAATGCCCATCCACAGTTGCCCTGTAGAAAGTGACTTGAGTTACCATCTTGAACTGCTGCAATCCATTTGATGCAAGTTCATTCACAATCCTGTCAGTAAGGCAGTTCCAGGATTTTGGACCAGTGATAGTGAAGGAATGACAATATATTTCCAAATCAAGATGGTGGGTAGCTTGAAGGGAAACTTGCACCTGATGGCGTTTCCATGTGTCTGCTGCCTTTGTCATTGTAGAAGATCATGGGTTTGGAAGAAAGTGTAAGGAGCCTTTATGAATTTTTGCAGTGCATTTTGGATATGTCATGCACTGCTGCTACTGTGCAGGGGTAGTGAAGGGAGTGAATGTTTGAGGATATGGTGACTGTCAAGAAGGCTGCTTTGTCCTGAATGGTGTCAAACTTCTTGAGTGTTGTTGGAGGTGCAAATATCCAGACAAGCAGGAGGTATTCCATCAAGCTATTGACTTCTCCTCATGGATGGTGGTCAAGTGATAAGTTTCTCACTGCAAGATTCCTAGGTACATGGACTTCTTTTGAATTTGAAGGGTCTCAAATAGTGCTCACATAGTGCAATCATCAGCAACAATCCCACTTCTGACTTTATGATGGAGGAAGGTTATTGATAAAGCAGCTGAAGATGGTTGAACATAGGACACTATCCTGAGGAACTCCTGCAGAGATGTGATGGTTGACCTCCAACAATCACAGCTACCTTCCTTTGTGCTCGGTATGACTCCAACCAGTGGTGAATTGCTCCCTAATACCAATTGACTTCAGTTTTCCAGGGATGCTTAAGCCACACTCAGTCAAATGTGTCCTTGATATCAAGAGCATTCACTCTCAGTTCCTCCCGTCAGTTCATCTTTTTTGTCCATGTTAAAACTAAGGGTATAATGAAGTCAGGAGCTGAATAACCCTGGCAGAACACAAACTGAGCATGTTATTGCCAAGGAAATGTTTGATAGCAATGTTGATGACCCCTTCCATCACTTTACTGATCATTTAGAGTTGATAGGTTTTGGATTATTTTTCCTTTTTTTATGTACAGAATGTATCTGGGCAATTATCTACAATATCAACTAGATACCAGTGTTGTAGCTGTATTGGAACGTGGTTAGGGGAGCAGCAAGTTCTGGAGACAAGCCCTCAGTAGTTTTACTGGAATGTTGTCGGAGGCCGTAGTTTTGCACCAGGTGGTACTGTTGTACATCTGAAAGGAGAAAGGCACAAGATGGGGTTGTGGTGCAGAAAGGGTGAAAAAGCAACAAATGCATACTTACATTGACTGTATCTTGTAGAAGATATTAGTGCAGTGAAGAAGGCATATGGCTTACTGGCTTTTATTGGTAGAGGAATTGAGTTCCGGAGTCCTGAGGTCATGCTGCAGTTGTATAAGACTCTGGTGCGGCCGCATCTGGAATATTGTGTGCAGTTTTGGTCACCATACTATAGGAAGGATGTGGAGGCACTGGAACGGGTGCAGAGGAAGTTTACCAGGATGTTGCCTGGTATGGTAGGAAGATCCTATGAGGAAAGGCTGAGGCACTTGGGATTGTTTTCATTGGAGAAAAGAAGGTTTAGGGGTGCTTGATAGAGGTGTACAAGATGATTAGGGGGTTAGATAGGGTTGACAGTGAGAACCTTTTTCCACGTATGGAGTCAGCTATTACAAGGGGGCATAGCTTTAAATTAAGGGGGGGTAGATATAGGACTGATGTTAGGGGTAGGTTCTTCACTCAGCGAGTCGTAAGTTCATGGAATGCCCTGCCAGTAGCAGTGGTGGACTCTCCCTCTTTATGGGTATTTAAGCGGGCATTGGATAGGTATATGGAGGATAGTGGGTTAGTGTAGGTTAGGTGGGCTTTGATCGGCGCAACATCGAGGGCCGAAGGGCCTGTACTGCGCTATATTCTTCTATGTTCTATGTTCTATATTAAGATATGAGTGGGAAGTGAGATGTGAGTAAGTTGGGGAGGAACCTACTGCCATCTTCTCTTACTTCCCTCCTCTCACTGAGCATGGCTTTAGTTGCAGACACTGCAGTGAATGCCTGCACCATCTTCTTATAGAGATGATGTTGGTCGTCCTTGCCTTTTCCTGTCAGATATCACCTGCTGTTGTGTGGCACTTTTTCGTGTAAAGAGGAGAATGTGCCACTGAGTGCTGTGCAATGTATTTGGGTCCATGTGCTTGTCATAGTCAAATAATTGACCAATGTGTGCAGGTGAGAGAAGGGGAAAGGAAAAGAGAATTCTGTTAGGCCAGTAATTTGTTTTGTATCTGATTTGACTTTGACTCATACTATTTCCTTCTCCATTGTTCATCTGTTTCTTTCTCAAGCTTTAAATTTGTTTAGTGAAGGAAATGGATTATTGGTGCTCGCTTTCTTTGAAATCCTAAATACCTCCTTGTCCTCCCCACATAGTTAAAAGTTTGTATTTTCACCAACGTGCAGGGCAAAAAGGAAAAAAGGCTAACTAACAGGGATGTCCCGCTCTAGTAAAATATAGGGCATTACTAAATGAAGTTTGTGAAATTGTTAAAAAAAATATGGTTCACAAAGCTATGAGCTTTCAGAATAGTAAAGCAGTGCCACTTACAGAAATGTTTGCCAATGGTGATAGTAAGAAAGTCTGACTTATGAAGCAATCTGTAAGGTTTAAAGTAGTTTTCTTTTTTCTCAGAGGCGCAACTTATAACTGCATTGGACTTCACATGCTGAGTTAATCTTTCCCAAAAGTGCAAGCTGCTGGAAAAGAAAGATATGTTTACACAGAGCATTCATCCTTGCCTGCAGGAGATGAGTAGTTTAATAATGTTTTTGTCCAACAGCCTTGAGTAGGTGTTTCAGTGCTGATGTTAAAGGTCTTTGGGCTGGTCAATCAGATCTTAATTTCAGTCTCCATAGGAGAGATGAGTGTATTTGGAGCTAAAGAAAAAGATGAACACAAGTATAAATTGGCTCAGTAGCAAACCTTTATTTATTGACGCATTTAAACTCCCTTTTTTGTGTTCCACATTTGCATTGCAGATGTGGTTAACCTGAAATCATAATGCAAAAGTTAAAACCAATAAAACCTCAATAGTCAGGGAGACAAATAAAAGAAAACATTTCATAAACTTATACAAAGAAGAAAAGATTTCTTAAAAAAATCAGAAAATGCTGGAAATACTGACCAATTTGGCAGGAACCTTGGATAAGAGGATAGAGGACGGAGGTTAGTCAGTTCACATCTTAGGTTGAAGTTATTTTGGTCATTTTGCTGGATAAGTGGTTCAAATTGTTGATTCTATATTCATATGTATGGAAAAAAGGCAATTGTATTATTGGGATATAAAGCAATATTTTGATCCATAAGCCTAGGCCACTGTTGGAATATGGGAGAAAGTGAGGACTGCAGATGCTGGAGATCCAGAGCTGAAAATGTGTTGCTGGAAAAGTGCAGCAGGTCAGGCAGCATCCAAGGAGCAGGAAAATCGACGTTTCAGGCATGAGCCCTTCTTCAGGAATGAAGAAAGTGCCAAGCGGGCTAAGGTAAAAGGTAGGGAGGAGGGACTTGGGGGAGGGGCGTTGGAAATGCGATAGGTGGAAGGAGGTTAAAGTGAGGGTGATAGGCCGGAGTGGGGGTGGGGGCGGAGAGGTCAGGAAGAAGATTGCAGGTTAGGAAGGTGGTGCTGAGTTCAAGGGTTGGGACTGAGACAAAGTGGGGGGAGGGGAAATGAGGAAACTGGAGAAGTCTGTGTTCATCCCTTGTGGTTTGAGGTTACCTAGGCAGAAGATGAGGCCCTCTTTCTTAGACTCTTCCACCGCCAGACCAACTCCCCCTCCCACTCCACCAAGGACTCCTCCATCGCCAGACCATAGCAACACGACGGCTGGAGGAAGAGCACCTCATCCCAACCCTCGAACTCAGCACCACCTTCCTAACCTGCAATCGTCTTCCTGACCTCTCCGCCCCCACCCCAACTCTGGCCTATCACCCTCACCTTAACCTCCTTCCACCTGTCGCATTTCCAACGTCCCTCCCCCAAGTCCCTCCTCCCTACCTTTTATCTTAGCCTGCTTGGCACACTTTCCTCATTCCTGAAAAAGGGCTCATGCCCGAAACGTCGATTCTCCTGCTCCTTGGATGCTGCCTGACCTGCTGCACTTTTCCAGCAACACATTTTCAGCACTGTTAGAATATTGCATGCAATTCTGGTCTCCTTCCTATCAGAAAGATGTTATGAAACTTGAAAGGGTTCAGAAAGATTTACAAGGATGTTGCCAGGGTTGGAGAATCTGAGCTACAGGGAGAGTCTGAACAGGCTGGGGCTGTTTTCCCTGGAGCATCGGCGGCTGAGGGGTGACCTTATAGAGGTTTACAAAATTATGAGGGGCATGGATAGGATAAATAGATAAAGTCTTTTCCCTGGGGTCGGGGAGTCCAGAACTAGAGGGCATAGGTTTAGGGTGAGAGGGGAAAGATATAAAAGAGACCTAAGGGGCAGGTTTTTCACGCAGGTGGTGGTACGTGTATGGAATGAGCTGCCAGAGGAAGTGGTGGAGGCTGGTACAATTGCAACACTTAAAAGGCATTTGGATGGGTATATGAATAGGAAGGGTTTGGAGGGATATGGGCTGGGTGCTGGCAGGTGGGACTAGATTGGGTTTGGATATCTGGTCGGCATGGATGGGTTGGACCGAAGGGTCTGTTTCCATGCTGTACATCTCTATGATTCTAAGACGGTAATATTGAAGTAAATTCCATATTTTTGTGACCTCATCTGGAGTGCTGTTTCTAATTTAAAGGAAATTTGAAGAATATTTCTAGTCAGTATTACATGGAGAAAGACATGGAAGCTAGAGAACTCTAGGAAATAAATTGTGATGTCTTGAAAAGAGTCCACATGACAGAAGAAGAGGTCCTGAAGGTCTTAAAATGTGTACAAGTTGTAAATCCCCAGGATATTATCATATTACAGAGGAGGAAGTGCTGGATGTCTTGAGATGCATAAAATGGATAAGTCCCTAGGACCTGATCAGGTGTACCCTCTAACTGTTAGAAGCTAGGGAAGTGATTGCTGGGCCTCTTACTGAAATATTTGTATCAGTAGTCACAGGTGTTGTACCAGAAGACTGGAGGTTGGCTAACATGGTGTCATTGTTTAAGAAAGGTGGTAAGGACAAGCCAGGAAACTGTAGACCGGTGAGCCTGACATAGGTGGTGGGCAAGTTGTTGGAGGGAATCCTGAGGGACAGGATGTACATGTACTTGGAAAGGCAAGGACTGATTTGGGATAGTCAACATGGGTTTGTGTGTGGGAAATCATGTCTCACAAACTTGATTGAGTTTTTTTTAAGAAGCAACAAAGAAAATTGATGAGAGCAGAGCAGTAGATGTGATCTATATGGACTTCAGTAAGGCGTTTGATAAGGTTCCCCATGGGAGACTGATTAGCAAGGTTAGATCTCACGGAATAAGGAGAACTTGCCATTTGGATACAGAACTGGCATGTGTTGGAGGATTGTTTTTTGGACTAGAGGCCTGTGACCAGTGGAGTGCCACAAGCATCAGTGCTGAGTCCACTACTTTTTGTCATTTATATAATGGATGTGGATGTGAGCATAAGAGGTATAGTTAGTAAGTTTGCAGATGACACCAAAATTGGAGGTGTAGTGGACAGCGAAGAAGGTTCTCTCCGATTACAACGGGATCTTGATCAGATGACCCAGTGGATGTGGTCTATCTGGACTTTCAAAAGGCCTTTGATAAGGTGCCACACGGGAGGCTGCTGAGCAAGGTGAGGGCCCATGGTGTTCGAGGTGAGCTGCTGGGATGGATTGAGGATTGGCTGTCTAACAGAAGGCAGAGAGTTGGGATAAAAGGTTCTTTTTCAGAATGGCAGCCGGTGACGAGCGGTGTCCCGCAGGGTTCGGTGCTGGGGCCACAGCTGTTCGCATTATATATATATATTAATGATTTGGATGAGGGAACCGGGGGCATTCTAGCGAAGTTTGCCGATGATACGAAGTTAGGTGGACAGGCAGGTAGTACTGAGGAAGTAGGGAGGCTACAGAAGGATCTAGACAGGTTGGGAGAGTGGTCCAGGAAATGGCTGATGGAATTTAACGTGAGCAAGTGCGAGGTCTTGCACTTTGGCAAAAAGAATAAAAGCATGGACTACTTTCTAAATGGTGAGAAAATTAATAAAGCCAAAACACAAAGGGATCTGGGAGTGCTAGTCGAGGATTCTCTAAAGGTCAACATGCAGGTTGAGTCTGTGATTAAGAAAGCGAATGCAATGTTGTCTCTTATCTCAAGAGGGTTGGAATATAAAAGCAGAGATGTACTACTAAGACTTTATAAAGCTCTGGTTAGGCCCCATTTGGAGTACTGTGTCCAGTTTTGGTCCCCACACCTCAGGAAGGACATACTGGCACTGGAACGTGTCCAGCGGAGATTCACACGGATGATCCCTGGAATGACAGGTCGAGCATATGAGGAACGGCTGAGGATACTGGGATTGTATTCGTTGGAGTTTAGAAGATTAAGGGGAGATCTAATAGAGACGTACAAAATAATACATGGCTTTGAAAAGGTGGATGCTAGAAAATTGTTTCTGTTAGGCGAGGAGACTAGGACCCGTGGACACAGCCTTAGAATTAGAGGGCATCATTTCAGAACGGAAATGCGGAGACATTTCTTCAGCCAGAGAGTGGTGGGCCTGTGGAATTCATTGCCACGGAGTGCAGTGGAAGCCGGGATGCTAAATGTCTTCAAGGCCGAGATTGATAGGTTCTTGTTGTCTAGAGGAATTAAGGGCTACGGGGAGAGTGCTGGCAAGTGGAGCTGAAAAGCGCATCAGCCATGATTGAATGGCGGAGTGGACTCGATGGGCCGAATGGCCTTACTTAAACTCCTATGTCTTATGATCTTATAATGGGCCGAGAAGTGGCAGATGGAGCTTAATTCAGATAAATGTGAGGTGCTGCATTTTGGGAAAGCAAATCTTAGCAGGACTTGTACACTTAATGGTAAGGTCCTCGGGGGTGTTGCTGAACAAAGAGACTTGGAGTGCAGGTTCACAGCTCCTTGAAAGTGGAGTCACAGATAGATCAGATAACAGAGAAGGTGTTTGCTATGCTTTCCTTTATTGGTCAGAGTATTGAATACAGGAGTTGGGAGGTCATATTGCGGTTGTACAGGACATCGGTTAGGCCACTGTTGGAATATTGCGTGGAATTCTGGTCTCCTTCTTATCAGAAGCATGTTGTGAAACTTGAAATGGTTCAGAAAAGATTTACAAGGATGTTGCCAGGGTTGGAGGATTTGAGCAGTCGGGAGAGGCTGAACAGGCTGAGGCTGTTTTCTCTGGAGTGTCAGAGGCTAAGGGGTGATCTTATAGAAGTTTACAAAATCATGAGGGGCATGGATAGGATAAATAGACAAAGTCTTTTCGCTTGGGTGGGGGAGTCGAACTAGAGGGCATAGGTTTAGGTTGAGAGGGGAAAGATATAAAGGAGACCTAAGGGGCAACATTTTCTCGCAGAGGGTCGTATGTGTATGGATTGATCTGCCAGAGGAAGTGGTGGAGGCTGGTACAATTGCAACATTTAAAAGGCATTTGAATGGGCATATTAATAGGAAGGGTTTGGAGGGATATGGGCTGGGTGCTGGCAAGTGGGACTAGATTGGGTTGGGATATCTGATCGGCATGGATGGGTTGGACCGAAGGATCTGTTTCCGTGCTGTATATCTCTATGACTCTAAGTGTATCCCAGGGCATTATGGAAAGCTAAGGAAGAAATTGTGGGTCTCATAGCCGAGATACTCGTATCAATCACAGCAAGGAATGATCTTCCAGAAGACTGGAGGATGGCTGATGTTGTGTCATTTTACTTTAAGAAAGGCTGCAAAGGAAAGCCAGGGAACTACAGACTGGTGAGCCTAATGTTAGTCATGGGTAAGTTGTTGGAGGAAATTATGATAGACAGGATCTCCATGCATTTGGAAAAGCAAGAACTGATGAGGGATTTTCAGCATGGCTTTATACATGGGAAAACTTGTACATGTCTCGCAAGTTTGTTTGAGTTTTTTTGAAGTAATCAAGAAGATAGATGAAGGCAGAGTGTTTGGCATTGTCTTCATGGACTTTCACAAGCTTTCAACAAGGTTCTGCACGATGGAAGGTTAGATCTCATGGGATTCATGGAGAACTAATCAACTGGATACACAATTGGCTTCACAGTCAGAGACAGAGGCTAATGCTGAGTGTTGTTCAGATTGGAAGCCTGTGACTAGTGGTGTTCTGCAAGGATCAGTCCTGGGTCTTCTGTTTGGAGTCATTTATATAAAAGATTTTGATGAGAATATAGAAGGAATGGCTAGTAAGTTTAGATTAGATTCCCCACAGTGTGGATACAGGCCCTTCAGCCCAACATTTCCACACCAACGCTCCGAAGAGTAATCCACCCAGACCCATTTCCCTCTGACTAATGCACACTATGGGCAATTTAACATGGCCAATTCACCTGACCTGCACCTGACCTGTGAGGCAGCAGTACTAACCACTGAGCCACCCTGCCACCCCGTTTATGGATGACACCAAAATTGGTGGCAGAGTGGACAGTGAAGAAAGTTATCTAAGAGTACATCAGGATCTTGATCAACTGTGCCAAGAGACTGGTGGATGGCAGATGGAGTTTAATTAAGATAAGTGCAAGGTGTTGCAATTTGGTAAGACAAACTAGGGGGCAGGAGTTACACAGTTAATAATAGTGCCCTAGGGAGTGTTGTCAAACAGAGATTTCTAAATGTGGAGGTACATAGTTTCTTGAAAGTGGCGACACAGGTAGACAGGATGGTGAAAAAGATGTTTGACAAGCTTGCCCATCGAATAGAGCATTGAGTACAGGAGTTGGAACAACTCTACAAGACATTGGTATGACCACATTTGGAGTACTGCGTACAATGCTGGAAGCCCTGCCAAACGAAGGATGTATTAAACTGGAAAGTGTGTGAAAAAGATTTACAAGGTTGTTACCAACGCTGGAAGGTTTCAGTTATAAGGAGAAACTGAATAGGCTGGGACTTTTTTCCCTAGAGCATAGGAAGCTGAGGGGTGACCTTATAGAGGTTTATAAAATCATGCGGGGCATAGATAAAGTGAGTAACTGAAGGTGAGAGGGGACTGATTTAAGGGGGACGTGAGCGGCAACATTTTCACACAGAGGATGATGTGTGTATGGAACGAGCTGCCAGAGGAAGTAGCAGAGGCGAGTACAATTACAACATTTAAAAGACCTTTGAGCAGGTGCATTATTAGGAAAGGTTTAGAGGGATATGGGCCAAATGCAGTTAAATGGGATTAGTTCAGTTTCGGAAACCTGGTCACCATGGACAAGTTGGACCAATGGACCAAAGGACCTATTTCCATGTTGTATGATTTTATGACTCTTAACTCTTCAAGAAAGTTCAGGAAAAGTTCTGAAACTAATTCCTGAACCACAGTTTCTATACCATGAGGAAACACTAATCTGAATCTTTTGAGAGGGAGTGACAAACACTCAACTTAAGCTGTTGTGAGACCCTGAGGAAGTCTTAACGTGCATATATATGTGTGATACTTAGAGTCATGGAGATATAGAGCACGGAAACAGAACTTTCAGTCCAACTTGACCATGCTAACCAAATGTCTTTAATTAATTTAGTCCCACTTGCCAGCACTTGGCTTATATCCCTCTAAACCCTTCCTAATCATATACCCATCCAGATGCCTTTTAAATGTTGTAATTGTACCAGCCTCCACCACTTCCTCTGGTGGCTCAGTCCATACATGCACGAGCCTCTGTGTAAAAGGTTGACGGTTAAGTCCCTTTTGAATATTTCCCCTCTCACCTCAAGCCTACGCCCTCTAGTTCTGGACTCCTCAACTCCA
Organism: Chiloscyllium punctatum; assembly: GCF_047496795.1. Taxonomy (NCBI): domain Eukaryota; kingdom Metazoa; phylum Chordata; class Chondrichthyes; order Orectolobiformes; family Hemiscylliidae; genus Chiloscyllium; species Chiloscyllium punctatum. The sequence goes on along the minus strand of NC_092748.1, from coordinate 57,812,610 downwards.
GGGAAAAGACCTTGTCTCTTTACCCCATCCATGCCCTGTACAACTTTATAAATCTCTATAACGTCACCTCTCAGCCTCTGACACTCCAGGAAAATAGTCCCAGCATATTCAGACCCTCCCTCTAGCTCAAACCTTCCAACCCTGGCAAGCTTTCAATTGAGAGTTTTTCCCTGCCTGGACATTTTCTTTCATGGATATGAGCACTAATCACCAGGGCTGCAATTTGTTGCCTGCCCCTAAAAATTCGTTCAAGAGCTTTTCGCTCTGGGCAACAAACATTGCCCTTGCTAATGACACCCACATCCCATTAAATAACAAGGAAACAAAGAAGTGGTGCTGAGCTTTCTTCTTGAACTGCTGCAGTCCTGTGTTGTTATGGAGAGTGCTCCCGAATTTTGACCCATAAACAGTGAAGTCCGATGGCAAAATTCCATACCATAGTGGAATCTGATGGCTATATCCATGCAGACTTCAGTCATTTGCCATATACTACCCTGATTTTATAAATTACTTGTTAAAACCACTCCAACACAATGACACTCCTAACAATGTTTACTCCCCTCAACTTTGCTCCCCCCAACACATTACTGGTAATGTTCACTCTCTCCCATCTCTCGCACCTCCCAACAATGTTCCATTCCTCTCCCAATAATAACTCCCACAGATGTTCAACTTCTGCGATCAATGTTCATGTATGCTTCATGGCAATGCTCATCATCCTCCTGGCAATCCTCTTTGCCAGTAACTCCTCCTGACAATGGCCAGACCCATCTTGCATTCCTTTTCGAGACTTGCCTTCTGGATTCCCTGGCTGCTGGTACAGCATTGCCTTTTTGTTAGCTTGGCAATTGTGTAGTATGAATGCTCTGATTCCGCAGGAGCTGCCAGATGCAAACAGCCGAGGCTCAGGCTATCCTGTGAGCAGTGCTGCTGGCCTCTGCATCTCAACCTTAAAAACAAGAGAGAGCAGAGCCTGTAGTGAGCACCAGATGTGGAGAAGAGCTCAGTTATGGGAGAGAGACCACAGAGGGACAGATAGGCTACATGGGAAAAGAGACTGTTAAAAGAGAAAGGCTGTAAAGGTGAGAAGCTGCCTTGGTCAATAGCTTCCTTCTGTGCTATAACAATTCTGATTCTAGGTAAGAGATGCTACGCAGGAGAGAGAACGGTTTTAAACCTAATACAGAGTACTCAGCTAATTGTGATCCAGAAAAGCTTTAAGACGCCAAGCAAATGAATTCTTTGCAAGTAAACTTGGAGTCTCTAGTTTAAGACGACATAAGTTTAGGAGCTGCTTATGAGAAAAAAAATATTATGGACGCTTTTGTAAGTTACACCATGTTAATGGATTTTCAGAAGGGACTTGATACAATGCCACACCACAGACTTTTTGAGGAAAGTTATAAATCATGACATAAAAGGGACGTTAGCAACACAAATACAACATTAGCTGAGTGATAAGAAACGATGAGTGACCGTCAGTGGATATCTTTTGGGTTGGGTCTGGTTTATAGTGGAGTTCCCCAGGGTCAGCATTGAGACTCTTGCTTTTCGTAATATGTGGTAATGATCCAGATCTTAGTGTGCAGCAAGCAATTTCCAAGTTTGAAAATGACATGAAACTTGGAAGAATTGTAAACTGTGAGAAGGACAGTATGGAACTCCAAATGAACATTGACAAGCTGGTGGACTGGATGGTGGCAAATGAGGTTCAATGCAAAGAAATGTAAGGTGATACACATTGGTAGGAAGAACATTGAAAGACAATAAAAATGAGAGTGTATGCTTCTAAACAGGGCGCTGGAACAGAAGGACTTGGGTGTATATGTGTGCAGATTATTGAAGATGGCAAGACAAATGGAGAGAACAGTTAATAAAACATACAGTGTCCTCAGCTTTATTAATATTAGCATATAGAGTACAAGAAGAAGGAGATGATATTGAATATGTTTCAGATACTTGTTAAACCTCACCGAGAGTATTGTGTACAGTTGTTGGTGCCACTTTATAGGAAGGATGTGACTGCATTAGAGAGAGTACAGAAGCAATTTACAAGAATGGTTCCAGGAATCTCAAATTTCAGTTATGAGGATAGACTGATGAAGTTGGGACTGTTCTCCTTGGAGAGAAGAAAGCTGGGAGGAAATTTGATGGAGGTATTCAAAATCATGAGTGAGCTGGACAGATAGAGAGAAGCTGGTCTCATTCATAATAGGAATAAGAATGAGAAGGGATAGATTTAGAGTGATGTCCAAAACAAATGAAAAGAAACTCTTCACACAAAAAGTAGAGTGTGGAATGCATTTTCTGGAAATCTGGTGAAGGCAGGCTCAATTGAGGCATTGAATAGGGCATTGGATGATTATTTGGATAGAAATAGTGTGCAAGGAATGGGAACAAAGATGATTGGCATGAGGGAATGATGCTCAAATTAACAGCCAGTGGAGGCCCAACTGGCTGGATAACTTTCTTCTGACTGTGATCCTTACAGTCAGCCATACATTATGTAGAGGAGGAGGCCATTGTTCAATTCTATGATATTAATGGTAGAAAAATCAATTATTCTGTTCATTATAGGTAAAAATGGAACAACACAAGAACTGTTCCAGAAAACTGAACAGAGGAGAATTATATTGAATCTATTTCACAGAAAAACCTTTCAATGTAAATAGTCTATGCTGCCGTTGTGCTTCAGATGTGCTTCCTCTCTAATTGCCTGTTCTCAACTGTGCCATATCCCTCTATTCCCTAATATATGCTTCATGGCTTAATTTAAATGTGTCAGTGTCATATGTTTCAACCACAGTGGCAATGAATTTTACTTTCCTGTCGCTATCTGTTTAAAGAAAATAGTCCTGAAGTCTTTATTCAGTCAGTCGATATATTTATATCCATTGTATGAGACTCATCCACGATAGTATATCCATACCATTTCACAATTTAAAGATCTCTGTCAGGCCTCCATCTGTTTGTAAAACGTCTTCTAGAGAAAAAGGTCCTGTCTGTTCAATTTTTTCTGATTATTTTATACTATGGTTTTTGCAAAATCAAATGTTATAATTTTTTCTGCATGTTCTAATTCTTTAATGTCCCTTTAGTAGTGAACACAGAACTGCACACAGTACATCAGTAGTAGTTTAACCAAAACTATATATAAGTTTAATGTTATCCTGGATTTTTTAATTCTCTTTCGCCATAAGTGAATTCCAGCACAGTAAATGCATTAAGGACAAATTTGCAGATAACGTTTTTTTGTTTGTTTGTTCTTGGGATACGTGAACTGTCCTTAGCCTCATCCTCTTCAATGAACCACTGCAGTCTGTGTGGTGGAAGTACTGCTGTCTTGTCATTCTTGATCTTGCATCTAGAAGGACAAGGGTAGCAGATATATGGGTACATCACCACCTGCAGGTTTCCCTCCAGCTATTCACCACCCAGATTTGGAGAAAGTGAGGACTGCAGATGGTGGAGATCAGAGTTAAGAGTGTGGTGCTGGAAAAGCACAGCAGGTCAGGCAGCATCCGAGGAGCAGGCGAATCAACATTTCAGGCTTGAACCCTTCATCGGGAATGAAGAGCTTAAGCCTAAAACATCAATTCTCCTGCTCCTCGGATACTGTCTGACCTGCTGTGCTTTTCCAACACAACACTGTCCACCCACCATCCAGACTTGGAAGTATATCACCATTCTTTCAATATAACTGGGTCAGAATCCTGGTATTCCCTCCCTAACAGCATCTACCTACAGCACGTGGACTGCAGCAGTTGAAGGCAGCAACTCACCACCAACTTCTCAAGGGCCCCAAGGGTTGGGCAATAAATGCCGGTCCAGCCAGCAACGCCCACATCTTGTTAATTAATTTTTAGAAAATACACCCACAGTGTTATCAAGGAGATTCCATGTTTTTGACACAGCATCAGTAGAAAAAAGGCTATGTATTTCAAATCAGGCGAGTGTCTGATTTAGGGGGACCCTTAATAATGCTGGTTTTGCTGTATTTCTGCTGAACTTGTCTTTCTGCTTGGCTGAGGTCATTGATTTAGATGAGATGTCACCAGAGGCTTGGAAGTTGCTTCTGTATCTTGTATATGGCACACAGTACAGCCAAAATGTGACATGAACATATTGCTCCCACTTCAGCCCCACACCTTCCACTCACCCAATCCTCCTGTTCTGACTTCATCCTTGAAGATACCCAAGAACAGCCACTTGGCCAACTGCTGCAGTTCCATGAAGAAAAGAGAAAGTTGCACCAAATGTCTCAGGATGAAGCACCTTTACTTCACCTGACACTTGCAGTGTAGTTCAACAACTACCACTATGTGCACCTTACAAGCTAAAATAGAATTGGGATGCACCCCTGCTGAGTCTCCAAGTATGAGTGGACTACAAGCAGGCAGGTAAGGGTGAAAGGACAGTTTGGCTGACAACTCCTCAGAAGGTGAGGTTGTCAAAGGATTTGCTACAGAAGTTTCAGATGAGGAATTTAACCAGACATTGTGCAGTAGAATGTTTCTGAGCATGCACAACAAGATGCTTTTTACATTGGTAAACCTGCTAAACACCCTCCTGTCACTGTCAAAGTTGACAAAAGAGTCTAGCTCCAGCAAGTTACAGGTTATCGTGCAGAACTTGAAATGGATGAGGATGAATAGTCCACTTCAGTGGTTGCATACCGATGTTAATGAAAAGATGAATGAATAGCTTTTTTTATATCATAGTGCCCATGGATTATTGTGATGGACATTTCACAGGGGAAACAGTGGATTTGTGACAGTAAAGTGAAGTAGTTTAATTGAAACTAGAGCCTGAGCAAGCACACTTGGAAAATGCATTGGGGAACAAGGAGTTCTGGATGCCTTTCCTCTCAGCCTTTTTCTCTGCAACCTTATGTGGCAATGCTATGCAAAGTGCAGCTGATCGTTGTGAACCTGGACATCCCCTCCACTTTATTCTGAGGGATTCTTTCTGAGCAGTTGAAGCATTGCTTGGGTAATCTTCTGCACCATGTTCCTGGTGGCACCATGCCTATCATTTATGCTAATTGTTTACATATGGTCAATTTGTGTTGAAAGAATCTTTGGGAAGCCAAGCTCTGACTTGCAAAGGAGATTTGAAAATGCTGGAGATGGCAGTCTGCATGAGAAGATGGCAATGTGGATGCTAACCAGGATCATGTAGGAGATATTGGCACTGTAATGTGGAGCTAATGCTCTGAGGACATTCTTTCAAATCCCACCATAATCAGTTGATTATTCTGAATTTGAATCTGACTTTAAAAAAGCTAGTTTAAGAGGGAAGCTAATCTATTGTCAATTGTTGTTAAACAAAAATCACATCTGGTTTACTAATTCCCTTTAAGGAGGAGAGCACCCCCCCATCTACATCAACAGAACTGAGGTTGAGAGGGTGGAGAGGTGATAACCAACAATCTGTCCTGGACATCCCACATAGATGCAACAGTCAAGAGACCACAACAATGCTGCTTCTTCCTCAGGCAGTTCAAGAAATTTGGCATGTTCATAAGGACTTCACCAACTTTTACAGATGCACCATTGAAAGCATACTGTTCGGGTGCATAATGGCCTGGTATGGCACCTGCGGTTCTCGAGACCCTAAGAAACTCAAAAGGTCGTGTGCGCAGTCCACACCATCATGGAAACCTACCTTCCATCCATGGACTCCATTTACACAGCTCGCTGCCACAGACAGGCTGCACCAGCAGGTTCAGGAACAGCTTCTTCTTGGCTATTATTGGACTGATGAATGGACACTCTAGCCTCAAATAATGCTGATCTTGTTAACATTGATCTCGCCCAGTGCATGCCCTGTGCAATGTAAACTGTATGCCTCTGTCTAAATCTTTTTGATCTGTACAGCCTTGCTTACTATGGATCTGCCTGTTCTGCTCATAAACAAAGCTTTTCGCTGTATTTCGGTACATGTGACAGTAAATAAATTAATCAATAAGGAAGGAACAAGTAGTGGGAGAATGAGCTCATTGCAAAAAGCCTTTAATCTCATCCTCATCAAACTGCTTGTTTCTCTCAACTGCACTGCATTACTGCAGTTCATCAAGATAATGTCCTGTATCCAACCATCTTGGCTGTTTCATCAATGACATTCCCTCCATCATAAAGCAAGAAGGCTTGTTGATGCCCTATTAACGTTCAGCACCATTCACAACCTCTCAATCACTGAAGCAGTCTGTGCCCATATCCATCTGAACAGCACCTGGGCTTGGGCTGATGAGTGGCAAGCAATACACAGTACCAGACAATAGCCATCTCCAATATAAGAAAATCTAACCCGTGAACATTGACATGTAGTAGCATTACCATCACTGAATCCTCCACTGTCAATATCCTGGGGATTCCCATTGACCAAAGTCTAAACTGGACTAGTGTTAAAAATACTGTGGCTACAAGTACAGCTCAGAGATAAGGAATTCAGCGACAAAATAGCTCACCTCCTAGCTCCTGAATGCCAATCTACTATCTCATAGGCACAAGTCAGGAGTGAGATATAAGAATGTTAGTTTGGTTGAATTGGCCGTGCTAAATTGCCCATTGTGTTCAGGAATGTATAGGTTAGGTGCATTAGTCAGGGGTAAATATAGAATAATCAGGTAGGAGAATGGGTCTGGGTGGATCACTCTTTGGAGGGTCGGTGTGGACTTGTTGGGCCAAATCCCACACTGTAGGGATTGTATGCGTGGATGAGGGCAGTTCCTACAACAGTCAAGAATCTTGACAGCATCTCAAATAAAACAGCCCTCTTGATGGTACCACATTAATCACCTTAATCATTCCCATCAACACTGATACACAGTGGCGGCAATGTTTACCATTTATTAGATGCACTGGGGTAACTCATCAAGAGTCCTCTGACAGCATCTTCTAAGGAGGACAAGGGCAACAGATGCAAGGGAACAACAGCACCCCATGTTCCCCTCCAAACCACACCATCCTGACTTGAAACTATTAACACTTCTTTAATGTAAATGATTAAATATTCTGGGATTCCTTCCTGATAGCATTGTGTGAGTCCTTACACAGCAACAACTACAAATGTTCATGAATCTAGTTTACCACGGCCTTCTGCAGGGCGATTAGGAAAAGCAGTAAAGTCTGGCCTAGCCAGCAATGCCCACATCCCATGAGTGAATGAATTTTTTTTAAGTAAAAATTTTGGTTTTATAACAAGCAATGCTTCTAACCAAGCTGAAACACAGGCATCTCCCAAATAAAGTGGAAAATGGAATTAAAAACAGATAAAACTGGAGACTCTCAGTGGAGAAACAGTTAACGTTTCAAGTCCAATATGACTCCTCTTTAGAATTGAAAAGAGTGAAGTGATGGGTTTATGCTATTGAGAAAGATGGGGAAGACTAAATAGGACCGAATTGAAGGTAAGAGTGAGTTTGGAGTCTAAGGTAGATTAGAGATCAAAGATGTCACAGCACAAAGGTTGGGGAGTTGTACTAAAAACAAAAAATACTGGAGATCACAGCATGTCAGCAGCATCCATGGAGATAAAGCAAGCTAATGTTTCAAGTCTAGATGACTCTTAGTCAGAGCTGAAGTTAAGCGTGGAGGGGTCAGGATTTATGCAGTAGTTGGGAGGGGGGATGGTGGAGCGCTTGGGGAAAAAGGATATTGATGGTTCAGATTCAGTGATCAGTACAGGTTTGGCATCTGCTGTTATGCTGGGAAATGATAATTGTCACAAAACTGAGATAAAATGTAGATCCAGAGTTGGTGTTAACAGTTGGTATAGATAGCAGAATATAGGTCAGCTGTGACTGAAAACAAAGCCACGAAAACAAGGGGAAATATATATATATATATTAAAGGGAGGATAAACATCATGGTCTGAAGTTGTTGAACTCAGTGTTGAGTCCAGAGCACTGTCAAGTGCTGAAGCAGAAACTATGATGCTGTTCCTCCAGCTTGTGCTAAGCTTCACTGGAAAACTGCAGCAGCATAGGACAGAACATGAGCATGAGAGTAAGACAATGTGTTCAAATCACAAGTGACTATATTGTTTGTAGACAGAGCAGACATAAGTGGTCACTTAGTCTCCATGACATTGAAAAGTCCAAATGTAGACTATATTGTGAGTAGCAAATACAGTAGACTAGTTTGTAAGTCATACAAGTAAACTGCTTGCTTAAGTTCTAGTAGAAAATGCCAAGTTACAAGAAATAGGATAAACCCAATCTGGCCAGTTACCACTCATGCAGTTTACTCTCAGTCATCAACAAAGTGATAGAACATGCCATTGATAGAATGATTAAGGAACAGTTATTCACCAATAATCTGCTCGCCAAAGCTCAGTCCGGGAGATGGGAAACTTGAATTATGTAAATAGATTGAGCAGATGGGACTGTTTTCCTTGGAGGGGAGAAAGTTGAGAGGAGATTTGCTATAAGTATGCAAATTATAAAGGGTCTGAACATTGTTCCCAATGGGGGAAGGATCAAGTATGGTGCAGGCAGCTTCAATTCAGGCATTCAAAAGGAAATTGGGTTGTTATCTGAAAAGGAAGAATGTTCACAAGTATGTGGTGAAGGTGGGAGCTAGATATGTTACTCATATGGCGAGCTGGTGTGGACATAACAGATAAAAAGGCCTTATCATTTACTCTAATACATTTGTGGTTATGTCATTAAGAAAATGCTAGAATGCATTATTAAAAGATGGGAATAAAAATTTATAAAATCATACAGCGTTAATCAGAATCAATATGGTTTTGTGAAAGGGAAATGGCGTATGACAAATTTACTTGAATTCTTTCACAATGTAACATTTAGGATAATTAAAGAGACACTAGTAGATGTATTGCAGGTAGATTTCCAAAAGACATTCAATGAAGTACCACATCAAAGCTCAAGATGAGCTCATGGTGTTTGGGTGATTTATTAGCATTCTTGGAAGATTGGTTAATTAACAGGAAATACAGACTCAGAACCATTATCAAATTATCAAAAGTACTGCTGGATATGAACTGTTTATGACTGTTTATTAATTGTAACCATAATGCAAAATTGGAAAGGAAAGCAAGTTGTGAGGAGCATACAAAGAGTCTCTTAAGGAATCAGTTTAGTGACTGGGCAGAGAATTTACAGATACATTTATAAAATGGGAAAATGTGAGGTCGTCCACTTTGGCAGGAAGATTAGAAAAGCAAAAGGAAAAGGAGCTGCATAATGCTGCAGGACAGGGGGATTTAGATATTCTAGGGCATGAATTACAGCAAGTTAGCATGCAAGTACAGCAAACAATTATGAAAGCAAATGGGATGTTGCTCTTTAATGCAAGGTAGTGGAGTATAAAGATCAGGATCAAATCTTGCTGTAACTGTACAGTGCACACACATTTGAGTTTTTTACACAATTTTGGTCTCCATAATTAAGGAGTTCAGTTCAGAAATGGTTTACAAAGTTGAATCTTGGGATTAAGGAGCTTTCTTATGAGGCAAGGTTGAATAAGTTGCGTCTCTACTTACTGAAGTTTAGAAAAGTGAAAGATGATCTTATTGAAACATAATATTCAAAGGGGGCATAACAGAGCAGATGCTGAGATGATGTTTCCCTTTTAGGATGTAGGTTTGCTCGCTGAGCTGTAGGTTTGATATCCAAACGTTTCATTACCTGGCTAGGTAACATCATCAGTGGTGACCTCCAAGTGAAGCGAAGCTGTTGTCTCCTGCTTTCTATTTATATCTTTCTCCTGGATGGGGTTCCTGGGGTTTGTGGTGATGTCATTTCCTGTTCGTTTTCTGAGGTTTCCCTTATGGGGATTTGGAATAAGAGGCTGTAGGGTTGTCTCAATACAAAGTATCCCATTGAAGATGGAGATGTGTAGGATTTTTTTTCTCTCTGAAGTTCATTAATTACGGAGTTCTCTTCAATATATTTGAGGCTAAGTTATGCAAATTTTTGATCTAAGAGTGTGCAACAGATTATGAGGACAGGCAAGAAAGTGGAGTTGAGCCCTCAGTCAGGTCAACCATGATCTCAGTGAACGGCCGATTGTGGTGTTGTATTTTGTCTCATGATCAGGATATCAATATACTTTCCAAACATGTAGGAGCAGGAGTTGGCCATTCAGCCTCTAAAGACCGCTCCCTCCTTTAATAAGATCTGGTTGCAACCACAAATCCATTTTTCCCCTCCTGATAACCCTTCACCCCTTGCTTAACAAGAATCTATCCCTCTCTGCCTAAAAATATTCAAGGACTCTGCTTCCACACCTTTTCAGAGTGTTTCAAAGATTCGCCACCCTTTGTTAGGAAAATAATTCTCCTAATCTGTTTCAAATGGGTGACACTGATTTTTAAATGGTGACCCCTAGTTCTAAATTCTTCCTTAAGACGTAACATCCTCTCCACATCTACCCTTTAGGATTTTATATGTTTCAATCAAGTTCCCTCTTCTTCTAAACAACAGTCAATACAAGCCTTTCCTCATAAGACAACATGCCCTTTCCAGGTAATAGTCAAGTAAACTTCTCTGAACAGTCTCCAATTGGTTCACATCCTTTCTTAATTAAGGTGCCCAGAACTGTGCACAGTACTCCAGATGCACTGTTTACTAGTTCCCTACTTTTGAATTAGTGCCCCTCACAATAAAGTATAATGTTTTGTTACTTACCTGATTACTTGCTAAACCTGCACACTAGCCATTTGTGATTCATGCAGAAGGATATCCAGATTGCGCTGCATCTCAGAACTCTGTAAGCTGTCATCATTAAGATACGTCATTTTATTCTTCCTGCTAAAATGGACAACTTCACTTTTCCTACATTATAATCCATTTGTCACATCTTTACCCACTCACTTACCACACTTTTGAACTTATGATGGAGGGAAGGTCTTTAATGAAGGAGCTGAAGGTGGTTTGACATTGGACATAACTCTGAGGACCTCCTGCAGAGATGTCCTTGAGCTGAGCTAACTGACCTACAGTCACAACAGCCATCCGATTTGTGCCAAACATGACTCCAACCAGCTGAGAGTTAACCCTGAGAAACAGATTTTGATGCAATATCTGATGCGTGTTTTCTATTGTGCCATAACTGATATATATTGTGTGAAAAATTATTTTCAGTTTACTTTGTTTATTTGTTGCTGAGAATTCCTTCCCCACAGTTTAGCATGCAAATGAAAAATGAAATATCAGTTAGTAAAATTAAAAATTATTCCAAGCCTCTGAGGTAATTTTTAAAATAGCAACATATCCAGTAATTGCAAGCGTTTTATATTATCTTTGCCACAAAGAAAAATGCCTATTTCCTTAAATGTTTTTGACATGTGGAAACGTCCTTTGTCAAAACAGTGAAAACTGTAGCAAAAACCTTATATTATTATTCTGAATTGACATGCAATTCTTACTATAAAAGGAAAACTCTACATATGCTGGCTCATATTTGCTCAGCCTTGGCTTGTGGGTACCATCATCTCTGTGTAAGAACGTTGTATATTCAAGGATCACTGTAGAGCCTTGGGTTCATGATTTCAGTTGACTCTCCAGTGCTAGCTATGGCTTTAATGCACTGTGAGAAGCAGGGGCAGTGACAGAAATCGTGGCCCCTGGTATTACTCTTGGATCAGGCCTCCCCGCACCCCACCCCGCCCCCGCCCTGACCCAACCCAAGCACAACAGGCATTCTTCGCCATCTGGGTCAGTTATAAACCAGCTTTGATTGACCGTTCTGACACAGTACTTAGTCAAAAGTGTCATTTTTCAGATGACTCAATAAACCACAGCCCTGTCTGGGTTCTCAGGTGGACCTAAAAGACTTTGGCACCATTTGAAGATTTGCTCTGATTCTGTTCCAGTATTCTGACAATCATTTATCCCTCATGCTGTAAAACAAACGATCTGATCGTTTACTTAGCTGCCATTTGTGGGATCAAACTATCCAAATTGGCAGCTGCATTTTATACAATAATGACTGTATTTCAAAGTACTTGGTTCTAAAGTGTTTTGGTATGTCTTGAATCTATGGAAGTAATAATGTAAGAACAAGTTCTTTTCCTTTTTTTTCTTTCATTCTTTTATCCCTTTTCATATTTAATGTCCTAAAACTGCAGCCTTCTGTCCCAAAGTGGTCTGAGTTAGTTGTTCTCAATGAGGTGCCATTTGGGGTTTGATAACTGATCTCTGCATTTGGATTAGATAATAGAAATATACCTACATATCCCCTATCAATAGTTACTCACTTAATATCCAGTGTAAGGCTAGAATTTTCCCCTACTTTAAGGTAATAAGGATTATGATAAGATGGGCAAATAGTTGGGTGCTTGCCACTTTAATCTATTTCAGCAATCCAGCACTGGGCAAGAATTTCCATTAGCTACTTTTTTAACCTACCAGCAATTATGACCCTAAATGATTAACTGGTAGTTACTTAAGGGCCTCAACTTCCCACCAGTTTGATTATTGGCCTTCCCAGCAGAAGACAAAAATGGCTGATATCCCCACCTAGAAACCAGGACGATATGACTGCCAGGTTGGGTCGTGGGTGGGGCCTCTATTTGTCTCAGTTGAGGGTAAGGATAAAGGGGTAAAGGAATGGCTGCTAAAGCTAACACCTCAACCTAAATGGAATTGAATTGAATTTATTGACACGTGTACCACAGCACACTGAAAAGCTTTGTCTTGTAAGCAATACAGGCAGATCACATAATTAAGTAACATAGATTGTAAATAATAGGTAAACAGCAGCAAAAACAAAAACATAGGTACAGGCGAATGTTAAGAGTTTGTGAGTCCATTCAGTATTCTAACAATAGTAGGGTAGAAACTGTTGCAAAACCAGCTGGTGCATGTGTTCAGTCTTCTTTACCTTCTCCCCAATGGTAGAGGTTGTAGAAAAACATTGCCAGGGTGGGATGGATCTTTGAGAATGCTGGCGGCCTTTCCTTGACAGCGAGCCTGGTAGATGGATTCTATAGATGAGAGGATGGCCTTTGTGATTATCCAGGCCGAGTTCACCACTCTCTGTAACCGTCTCTGATCTTGAATGATACCGTTGCCATATCTTACCTCCAGTCACCCCAACCCCCTCTCCTTGCAACCCCCACCCTCAAGACCCAAAAGCAAAGTACCTACCTTTTTACCATTGTATCCCCAGAGCCTACTGAACTCAGTAGCCGATGCTGGTTGCAATTAAAATGTTTCCCTTGAAGAAGAAATGACGGAGTGTCAGAATCTTGTCAACGCATGCTGATCTTATATACCTTAGATGCCCATTTTATAGCAGTATTTTGAAACTAAGGTGCAATCATTTACATGCTGAAGGGTCTATAGTTGGATTTAAAGATGTCACAGAACTCCCTGTTAAGCAAATCTGGCCAATTGACTTTCAAAGTAAATCTCAAGATCCACCTTTCCACCACTACTAAAAAGCTGTACTGACAGAGAACTGAGAAAATATTGCTGTTTCTGGCTGGAATGCATGGAGTTCAGTACCAGATTCATTGCGCCCGGAGGACCATCAATTCAGTGAAAGATACTCTTTGGTCTTCCAAAAACTAGTTGGTCTTCCAGTGCAAGGAGGTGACCTTGACTGAGAGTTGCAGACTAGCACATTCCAAAGTGCAGGGGAATATGCAGACAGATATTCTCTAGGGGTAGCCTTTGCCAAGAAATAGTGGTGACAGACTACCATGTGAGGTCTTTCAGCTAAATTACAATGGGGTCCATTCAGTTATCAGACCCCCACCACCACCGTGCCTCAAATATATGTAAGTAGTACCTTGCATGAGTAAGAAATGCCTTGGGTTTGTTGGGAAAGTCATACTTCAATTTTGTTTGTTTCTCCATATGCAAAGACTGTACAGAACTGTTTTAATGACTATGCATGTATATGTAGTTTTTATGAATAAATATATTTTAGAAATAAAAAAGCAGATTCATATGGAAACGTCAGAACAGATTATTTCTTTGTTATTATTTATAGTAAGATAGCAGATTCCAATGGACTGCAAGTTTGTCCTTATTTCATCGGCCATGGGATAGGCTCTTATTTTCATGGGCATCCTGAAGTTTGGCATCATGGTAAGTATTTATACTTTGATTCCCTGAGTTGAAATAATAATTTTCTTAAATGCTTGTAAGGGTCCTTTAACCGAATTGTTGTTTCTTGTTATTTCATAATGTCTTAAAATATAGAATAGAGAGATTTAAATAAGAATCCAAACAGCGTTTCATATAGCTTACTTATTTCATTTGTCTGCAGGTACATGTTACAAGCATAATGCTCTGACTTATTGTATTAGATATGAACTCGTGCATAGGCAAAGGTAAAGTCAACTGCAGGTCATCTGCCCACGATATTACTTATAGCAGCACAGTTCCAACTAGAAAGATACTTTTCTGGAACTGGCAATAAAGATATTCTTCCTCACAAGTGTGGTCAACACACAGAACTTCCTGGTTTGTTCCTAACGGCGCAAATGCTCGTAGAATTTTGAAAATAACTCTTTACATGATAGGAGCATTGTGTGTGTTGGGAGGTGGAGCTTGGCGGGAGCAAGAGACTGTAGTTGCTTACTGGACACAAGCTAAGATGGACGAAATGATCTTTCTCATCTTGCATTTATTATTTCTGTATCTTCATATCCAAATATGTATTTATTGCCAATTCTCTAAACCTTTACATCTTTCTGAATGTCTTTAACTCTTCTTTAACTCTGTCATGCCCATTATGGTTATGAAACATTTTCTCTGTATCTTGATCTTTCTGTTTGTGTCGTCTTCTGCAAGATGGATTAACACAGAAAATTAACCAATATCTGGTGAGTATGTAGCACATTCTGTATGCATCTCTCATGCAACTAGTGTGTCAATATGAAGATGAGTATACCTATTTCTGTGTTCTATGATAACTTTTCTGCCTCTTTTTAAAAATTTGAACCTCTGCCCTCACCATTTTATCCTCATATCTTAATTTGTGTAAATCTATGTTTTGTATCTGCATATTTGAATATCAGAATGTTAATGTTTCTTAAGAGACAAGTTGTTCTGGATGGAAAAGTCAACATACATGTTTATGCATACATCTCAATCTTAATTCAAAGATTTTGAACTTCAAAAATTCAACTGAACTAAGCTTTGCCTCTGACAAAGGTGAAAGTTGTTGGGGGTATGTGAAGATTGAATGCAAATATTTGTCATAATAATTTGTGTTTACATAGCACCTGTAACAAAGTAAATGAAATCCTACAACAAACCTTATCAACAAAATTTGAAACCCAGTCACATAAGGAAATAATGCATTGGTGTTGAAAGACTTTGTCAAACAGAGAGATTTCAAGGAGACATTTAAAAGAGAATTGAGGCAGAGAGGTTTGGCATGGAAATTCCAGAACTTAGGGTCTGGGCAATGGAAGGCATGACTGCCACTGTTGGGATGAAAACTGGAACCAGGAATTTAAATTTCTTTTAGGAATTATTACCTTTTAATATCCTTATTATGGTTTAACCCTATTTTTAATGCATTGTAAAGCAATTGGGGAAGCATTTAGCCTGCTATAAAGTTTTATTTTCACGAATGTCAATAATTAAAACTTCTCTTAAAGATAATAAAAGAAGCCTACTTTTGCTTGATTCAAATCTGATGGTTATCAGAAACAAATATCAGCATGCTTTGCAACTTATGTGAATGTGCTAGCTGCAAAACGATCCACCTTCAATTTTACTTACTAAGTACAGATCCACTGCAAAAGTTAAATATTTTACCAATTCAACTATTTAAAGATTTTGGTGAAAGCAAGTTTTCTCCACCACCAATTTTTTTTTCAGAAACAACAAATATGAAACGGATTACACAAAACAACTACAGCTTTGACATAAATACATTAAAGGACAACTTGTCTTATTGCTTTCCACCAGACTAATAGTTGACACCCTTTTCAGCTTTATGAGCCAGGTAATGACATTGGTCAAATAACCTGAATCTCATTTGTGAGTGATTAAATAACGTAGAAACAAATGCATTTGCATTAAATTCAGAGAAAATGAATTGTTTAACAAAGTCTTGATTCTCTTTGAGCAAAGCTTAACTTGAACCTTGTTTCCATGATTGGTGTGGAATGAATTTGCATCCTGCTGACGCAAATTGAAATCTTCTGATACAAATTACAATATGTTTACACACAGCAAGCCAGCAACTGTAAATCACAGTAAATGTTATTGGGAAAGCCAGCACATGCATACACTAGAGGCAGGTGAAATCTATTTACTTAAATGTCTTTGTAAAAAGCAAAATGTGCAGTTTTGGCAATTTAAGAGTTGTATTGTAAAAGGTAATTTGTTTTCAAGACATTTAATAGAAGCCCTCCCCCACAAATCCTTCTGTCACCTCCTGATGAGGACATGTTGAACAGCCTAGCCTCTGCAAAGCATTCTGCATGAAAAATGTGATTCAGCAGCACCTGGCATTTTACTCAAACTTCTAATTACTTTGCTCCAGAACAATATTACATCTACACCCTGGAGATAGGAGATCAGTTGCTGCCTTGTAGCTTACATTGAAGGGAATAGTGATATAGAGATGTAAAAAAAAAGAAGCTCTATGTTAACTAAGTATTTCTCAATTAATTTAGGATTTTTAAATAATGTTCCAGCTATTCTCATCATATGAATGAAATAATAAAATTACTGCAGAAGGACCTGTAAACTGGACATTAACATTTGTGTTAGACACCTGCACATATGATGTTCATTTTCCAAATTCTATGTTCTGCTTCCCATGAATTGTATGGAAATCTGAATAAAAGCTGGATATGTGTTTTTCTTGCTTTATTAATGACACAGTAGTATAAACTGCAATATACTTTGACTTACTCTTTACAAATGAATGATTGTATAACCTATTGTACACACATGCAAGTAATAGAGTAATGTTTTGAGAAGGAAGAGACCATTATTCTTTCTAGTCTAGCCATCTAAGCTTTACTGTTAGTCTAAAACTAATAACTTTTGTGTCTGTTGTGGTTGATTATATCATAAGGTATGAACAAAATTAGACTCTTTGGCCCAACCAGTCTGCTCCATCATTCGATTGTGGCTAATGTGCTTTCCAAACCCATGACCATTGATTTCCTTACCAATCAAAAACCTGGCTATCTCTGTCCTAAATACATTCAGTGACTTGACCACCACAGCACTCTGTGTCAATGAGTTCAGCAGTACATCTCTGCTCTTATATTCTAGCCATCTTAAAATGTATGTTAACATGGCATTTAACTTCCTAACTGCTAACTGAACCTATATGTTAACCTTAAGAGAATCCTGAACTGGGATTCTCAAGTCCCTTTCTGCTTCAGATTTCCAAAACCTTTCCCCATTTGGAAAATAGTCCATGCTTCTATTCTTCCTATCAGAGTGGATAACCTCACACTCTCCGACATTCTATTCTATCTGCCACCTTTTTGCCCTCTCTCCTAGCCTGTCCAAGCCCTTCTGCATCCTCCCTGCTTCTTCAGCACAACCTGTCCCTCCAACTATCTTTGTTTCCTTTGCAAACTTAGTAAAAATGTCCTTAATTCCTTTGACCAAATTGTTAATGTATAACGTTGGTCATTGTCCCAACACGGACCTCTGAGGAACTCCACTAGCCACTGGCTGTTATCCTGAAAAAGACCTCTTTATCTCCATTTACTGTCTTCTGCCATTCAAACAATCCTCTCTCCATGCCAGTATCTTGCCCCTGTCGCCATGGCCTATTATTTAGCAGCCTCCTCTGTGGCACCTTGTCAAAGGCCTTCTGGAAATCTAAATAGATCACATCCATTGGCTCTGCTTTGTCTAACCTGCTTCATTACCTCCTCAAAGAATTCCAACAGATTTGTCAGATATGACCTCCCTTTTACAAAGCCATGCTGACTTAGCCCCATGCACTTCCAAGTATGCTGCAATCTCATGTTTAATAATGGACTTTAAAATCTTACCAACTACTGAGGTCAGGCTAACTGGCCAATAGTTTCCTGTCTTCTGCCTCCCTTCCTTCTTAACAGGAGTCTTACATTAGCCATTTTTCAAACTTCTGAGACCCTGCCTGATACCAGTGATTCTGAAAAATCACCACCGATGCCTCTACAATCTCCTTAGCTGTCTCCTTCAAAATTTTGGAATGATGTCCACCTGTCCAGGTGATTTCTCCACCTACAGACTTTCACCTTGCCAGCATCTTATCCTTAATAATGGCCACTAAACTCACCTCTGTTCTCTGACTGTTTTGAAGTTCTGGTATGCTGCTCATGTTTTCTGCTCTGAAAATGGGTGCAAAGTACCTATTCAGTACCTCTGCTGTTACTAACAATACCTCATCCGTTTCTTTTTTTTTAAAAAGCTTTCCATGGTTTTCTTTTTCATCTTCATTACAGTTAATCAATTTCCTAAATTTTGGGCTTTGCAGCAGGTAGCAAGGTAATGCACTCACTGCTGAAGTTAGTTTCACTTATAAATTTAGCAGTCTTCCAGGTGAAAATTTCACCTCTATTGTCGTGCAGTGGTTATTGCAATTGATTATCACATTCATTACTGCAGAATTCTCAGCAAAGAGCTAGGATGATGTCATTAAAGGGTTTGCACAGAGACACAACCAGAAATAAAGCAGCATTAAAATAAAATTATTTCTTAAAATATTTCCAAGTTCAAGGTTGGAACAGAGATGAGGCAAAGTTATAAGCTTATAATATTTGGAGAAATCCTCTTTCAGAAAATAACTTTGAAAATCACTAATTACTAATTTAGTAGCACTTCACAATTATAATTTTTAATTAGTTCTGTTGTTCATCACATTTTATTAATCCCATCACTATTAGAACCCAGTTATAATTGATCTAACAAGACAGTTAGAGAAGTACATGAGTAGGAAAGGTTTGGAAGGATATGGGCCAGGAGCAGGCCGGTTGGACTAGTTTAGTATGAGATTATGTTCAGCATGGACTGGTTGGACTAATGAGTCTGTTTCCATGCTGTATGACCCCATTACTCTAAGTCATTTCATGGAATTCTGACAATGACATGGGAATGGGAATTTGATGTTTTCATTGATGTCAGTAAGTACTTTTTCTGTGAGAAGTGGTAGTGAGGTAGAGTGGTAAATGCCAGTGCAACCTGTGACAGAACACTGACTGTCAATAGCAACTTCAAGATCTCTGTGGTAATCTACATATGTGCTAAAGTTGTGTTCAGTTTCAGGTCAGTAATGAAGTCAACCCTACCTACCAGTCCTCAGCAAAACAGCATATTTGTATTTTTCTTTGGCCCTTAGTGTCTCTTAAAGTCTACAGTTTTATGCCTGATTTTTTTTTAAAATTCAAATCTGGAAATCTTTGAAAATTGAAAAAAATACTTCAGCGTGTCCCTCTTCTTCCTCTGACAGTAAAGTTTCAGGGTGGAAAATCTTTTCTTATATTTCAAAACTCTTAGCTCTGGAATTTGCCATGTTGTTTTCACTGGATTGTTTCCAGTAGCACTATGTATTATGGTGGCCAAGACTGTATTCAGAACTATAAATAGGGGATCATTAAGGTCAGATGTAATTTTTTAACATTGCCTCCTATAACCTAAATCACACCTTAGGTATACATCTCAAAATTTTATTTACTTTCTTGACCAACAATGAACATTGAGCTGACAGCTTTAAAGACTTGGCTGACAAAACTCCTCGATTTCTTTCTTGCTTTGTTACTTTAAGCTGTTGAGGTAATCTCTAAAGATCCAAAGGATTTTAACAGATCAGATGTTTCTGCTTTCTGATTGCTGTAGAAATTAATGGTGATGTCTGTTTTGATTTTAAAATGTTTATACTGATTTCACAGTGAGTACAGTGCCAAATTCACACTAGTGCCAATTTTATATTATAATATTGCTAAATTGCAAATTGGCACTCATACTTCATGTTGGCCTGACCCACCGTGTCCAACTTTGAATACGTTTTGTTAGCTACAGTATAATGCAAGAAGTTGAATGTTCATAAGATAACTGTTCAGAATAATTTTGAGATGCTTGTGTTTTTGTGTATTGTGTGAGGTTTCTGTTTTATTAATCTGTTATATTTTGTGAAATGGACATTCAGACTATATTTACAATCCCAATCAATTATTCCTGTTATTCCAGACTTTCTGTCTCAATTGTCCTATGCTGTTCTATATTTATTGATCTTTATGTGAAGGACTTCAAAATGCCAGACCTAAATTTGCATTGTACCAGTTTAATCTGCTTTCATGGTTTATCAAGGTAGATTTCCATATTTAGCTTTTCTGTAATATTCATGATCATGTATTTTAGTGAGTTCTTCTCTTAATCACCACCTTTCAAAGATTAAAAAAAAACTAAGTTTCTCTTATTGATCATAATAACACTGGGGATTAACATCATGACTCTTCTGCAACACTTCTAGGGTGCCTTCTTTGTGTATCCATGACTAAAACTGTACTTAGGATATGTTAAAACAGAGCATTGTACAACATAGGATTATAGCCTCCAAATTGCACTCTATTAATTTAATTAAAAATCACACAACACCAGGGTTTAGTCCAACAGGCTTCTTTGGAAGTACTAGCTTTCGGAGCGCTACTCCATCAGGTAGCATTCCACTAATTTAGCAATACAGTTCAGCATGCTTGTTTCTATTTTTATTACAGTGATGAAATTACTGGGCATACTGCACCAATGGCAGGACCTGTAAGAGCATTGATATACAGAGTGATCTTGGGGCAAAAGTATATCGTTCCTTGAAAGTAGCAAAGCAAATGGATAAGTTGGTAAAGAAGACATGCAGCTTGCTTGCCGTCATTGGTTGTGGCATTGAATATAAAAGTGGGCAAATCATGTTGCAGCTTTTTAAGACTTTAGTGAGGCCACATTTGGAGTATTGTGGGCAAACTCCACCATTGTAGGAAAGATATGGAGGTTTTGAAGAAGGAGCAGCAGAGGTTTACCAAGGTGTTGCCTGGTTTGAATGTATTAGTGAGAAGGAGAGTTTGGAACTTGGATTGTTTTCAAGATAGCATCAAAGGCTGAGGGGCGACCAGATAGAAGTATATAAAATAATGAGGGGCATTGATAGGATGGCTAATCAGAGTCTTTTTCCTCGGGTGAAAATGTCAAATACTAGGGAGGCATAGGTTCAAGGTGAAAGGGAGCAGGTTTAAAGGAGATGTGCAAGGAAAGGTTTTTAATAGAAGAAGTTAGATGCCTGGAATGCACTACCAGGGCAGGTAGTAGAATTAGGTAGATTAGCAAAGTTTAAGAGACATTTAGACAGGCACATAAACAGGCAAGGTATGGAGTGATGCAGACCATATAACGGTAGGTGGAATTTGTTTGGAATGGCATCATGATGGGCCAAAGGGCCTGTTACTGTACTGTACCGTTTTGTTTCAACATCATTGAAAGACATTTGTTTGCTAATCTGCAGTGAATTTATTGTGCTAATAATCTCTGCAGTTAGGTTGTTTAAGAGTTTATTTTGTAGGTCTTTTGGCTAACTCTTCAGATGTATCTGTTTTCCTTCTTTGATGTTATCTGAGAATTTTATCAGTCTGAGCTCCTGAATCAAGGTTGTTAATATAAACTAGAAACACTTGTCGGTGGTACATTACATACACTTCTTCTGTGCATTTTGACATTACTACCAGATGTGTGTAAGACCATTGGAGTACAATAATTGACGGCTGTGAATGACGTTTAATGTGCCTTTGCATAACACCAGTGTTGCTGTTGGCAGATACATATTTGTTCTCCTGTATCACCACTGCAAACCCCTGCCACTGCCTTCCGTTAATTGCAAACAACTTAACATGCTGAATAAAACAGGATTATGCTCTTCTTTTGCAGAAAACTAAATACACTACCAAAAATCAGATTTCTACAGATCCTCATAGGTCTAAAAAGGCCAGAGTTTAATGTTTATTAATTGTAGAATGCATCAAGGAATATTGCTCACCAGAACAGGAATTTCTTTTTAAACAAATATACAGACAAGATGGCATTTGGGAGAAATGAGACTTCTCTGCTGATTCACATTGGCCTTAATTTAGCCTCCAGACAGAGTGTAAAGAATTTGGAAACTATTAGAATAGTTATATCTTTTTCTTTTGATTGGCTTTGATGTTGTGTGCCTATTTATTTCCTTGTCAATTTGCCTTCTCTTTCTGTCCAAAAACCGGTGAAGTGCCCAATAATTGGAAGGGGGCTAATGTTGTGCCATTATTTAAGAAAGAATGCAGGTAAATAGCTGAAAACCACACACCAGTGAGCCTAATGTCTGTGATGGGTGACTTGTTAGAGAGGATTCTGAGCAACAGGATCGATAGACATTTGGAGAGATAAGGATTCATTTCAGAAGTCAACATGGCTTTGTGCATGGGAAATCGTGTCTCATGAATTTGTTTGAGATATTTGAAGGGATGACCAAGAAAGTAGATAAGGGCAGTGCAGTAGACATTATCTACATTTACTTTAACAAGGCCTTTGACAAGGTACTGCATTGAGTAAAGTTAAATTGCTTGGAATCTAGGGAGAGCTAGCCAATTAGATATAAAATTGGCTTGAAGGTAGAAGACAGATGGTGATGATAGAGGGTTGCTTTTAAAACTGGAGGCCTGTGACCAGTGGTGTGCCACAGGGATCAGTGCTGGATCCACTGTTACTTTGTTTTCTGAATGAGAATTTAGGAGAGGTGATTAGTAAATTTGTAGATAACACAAGATTGGTGGTATAGTGAACAGTGAAGAAAGTTATCTGGGAATACAGTGAGAATCTTGACCAACTGGATGGTGAAAAAGGCTTTCAGCATACTTGTGTTCATCAGTCAGTGCATTGAGTATAGGAGTTGGGACATCTTGTTGCACCTGTACAAGATGTAGGTAAGGCCAAATTTAGAGTATTGTGTGCAGTTCTGGGCACCGTATTACAGAAAGGATATTATTAAACTAGAAAATGTGCAGAAAATATTTACTAGGATGCTACCTGGACTGGAAGGTTCGAGTTATAAGGAGATGCTAGATAAGCTGTTACTTTTCTTTCCTGGAGCATAGAAGATGGAGGGGTGACCTTATAGACGTCTATGAAATCATGAGGTAGGTAGGTAACAGCTTCTTCCCATGTAGGGAAGTCTAAAACTAAAGGGCATAGGTTTAAGGGGAGAGATATAAAAGGGTCCAGTGGGGCAATCTTTTCACACATAGCGTTGTGAGTCTCTGGAACTGGCTGTTAGAGGTGGTATTGGAGACGGGTACAATTTTGTCATTTAAGGAACATTTGGGCAGGTACATGGATCTTAGCATCTTAGAATCCCTACAGTGTGGAAACAGGCCCTTCAGCCCAACAAGGCCAACCAACCCTCCGAAGAGTATCCCACCCAAACCCACTCCCCATTACTCTGCATTTACCCCTGACTAATGCACCTAACCTACACATCCCTGAACACTATGTGCAATTTAGCACAGCCAGTTCACCTAGCCTACATATCTTCACAACCTGGATGGGAGAGGTATGGAGGGATATGGACTAAATCCAGGCAAATGGGACGAGTTTAATTGTGAAAATTGGGCAGCATGGACAAGTTCGACCGAAGGGCCTGTTTCCATGCTGTAAACCTCCATGACTCTATTGATTCTTTGCTGGGACACAGTTCCTCTATTACCTCACCCAATAACTCAAGCATGTTCTAATTTTAGCAGAATGTCCTAATGTGGAGGAAGTTCCAGTATGTGCTCTCAAGTGAAGTCTGCACAAACTCACTCCAAACATGAGCTTGTCAGCAGTTACGAGGAGCAAGAACACTGGCTCATTTTACTTCAGAATTCAGCCTAAAGATTCCCTCCTTAACCTGAGGGTAAACAGACATCCTACCAGGCCTGGCATTATTGACTTTCCAACTCATGTCACCTAACTCAAACCTGGGAATTTTCCACGCTGAATACTTTTCTAAAATCGGTGGTTGTAGGAGAACATTTTCCAAAAATACAGCTCTTAATACAGCTCTGCTTTCAGCCATGTTTTTTATATATATATATATATATGTTTCCCCTCTGTATGTTCCTACATAGTGACTATTGTCAGTTTAACTAGTTAGCTAAGCTGAAAAGCAGTAGACCAAATTGTGTCTGACACAGAATGGAAATCTCTGAGGTGAGGACAGTTGGAAGGATAGCTTTGCAGACCTGTATGAAAACTTACAGCGCTTGAAGAGGCCAGCTGGCTCATCATGTCTAGCTCAGCTCTTTGGAAGAGCTGCTCAGTTAGTCTCATAAGGCTATAAGATTATAAGACATAGGACCAGAAGTAGGCCATTCAGCTCAGTGAGTCTGCTGTGCCATTCAATGAGATCATGATTGATCTGATAATCTCAACTCCACTTTCCTGCTTACTCTTCATAACCCTTGATTTCCTTACTGATTAAAATACTATGTCAGCCTTGAATATATACTTAACAACCTAGCCTCTACAGCCTTCTGTGATAAAAATAATTCCATAGAATCATTACTGTCAGAGAGAAGAAATTTCTATTCATCTGTGTCTAAAATGGATGGCCCCCTATTCTGACATTATGCCCCCTGATCCTAGACTCACCCATAGGGGAAACAGCCTTTTCACATCTGCCCTGTCAAGCCCCTTAAGAATCCTGTATGTTTTAATAAGATCACTTTCTTGTTCTTCTGTGTTCCAGTGAGTACAGGCCCAATCTACTTAACCTCTCCTCTTGAGGTAGTCCCTCCATGCTCAGCTTCAGCTGAGTGACCCTTCTCTGAATTGTCTCCAATACCAACATATCTTTCCTTATTTGAGGGGCCCAGAACAATTTACAGTATTCTAGCTGTGGTCTGACTAATGTCTTGCATATTTTAGCAAGGCCACTCTATTTTTATACTCCATGCCCTTTGCAATAAAGGCAAACATTCTATTCACCAAACCTGTTACCTGCTGAACTTGTGTGCTAGCTTTTTGTGATTCAGTTCCCTCCTTAAGGGCACTATGGGTCAACCAACAGCATGTGGACTGCAGCAGTTCAAGAAGAAAGCTCACCATCACTTTCTCAAGGTAACTAAGGATCGATACCAAATGCTGGCCAACCAACTTTGCCCATGTCCCAAGAGTCAATTAAAAAAAAGACGACTCTCAAATCTCTCTTTTCCATGGTTGTCTGCAGTCTTTCTCCATTTAAGTAATATTCACCCCCTCTATTCCTATCAAAGTGCGTAATCTCACATTTGCCCACATTACTGTTCCATCTGCCCACATTATTGTTCCATCTGCCAAGATTTGCCTACTCACTTAACCTATATATATATATATCCCTGTGCACTCTTTGAGACATTCTCAGCACTTACTTTCCTACGTAATTTTGTATCATCTGCAAACTTGGCAACAGTGGTGCAGGCTCGAAGAGCAGAATGGCCTACTCCTGCACCTATTGTCTACTTTCCTCATTCAAGTCATTACTGTATATTGTCAATAGTTGCCTTTCCCTTATGCTTTTCCCATAGCCCTTTCCAAGTATTTTAAATTCCTTTTTGAATGTTACTGTTGAATCAGCTTCCACATCACTTCAGGCAATATATCGTAGCACACAACTTGCTGTGTAAAAAAAAAAGTCCTAATTTTTCCATCTAATTCTTTCACAATTTGTAGAATAGAATAGAAATCAGATTAATCTAGTCGTAAAATTTGCTTTGGATGTTTTAATGAAATATTTTATGGTTATGGTCAAAGTGTTTAATTGCTTAAATTATGTTTACATCTTTGGATTTCACGCTCTCCCAGCAAAAAGTGGATTCTTATTAAAACCAGCCTTCAACAGTTGGTTGATTTAGGCCCATTTTTGGAATTAGTTGTCCAAATTATAAAAAGAAAGATGAATATTCATTCAATATAGGCTTTATCGTCCACTGCTTAAAACAATCATGTTACTTACCAAATAAAGATATATTGCTGAAATTGAACCATTTGATTATGTTTAATGCAAATTGCACAAGAAACCATAAGGCCAAACAAAGGGAGCTATGTGGTTTAAATAAGGACATTTTAAAATTCAATTGTTTATTATTTTGTTAATACAAATGAGGAGAGGAGAAGCATTAGTTTATTTATCCTATTTGAATAAAGCATTTTCCATAATCAACTGTTTTCTTATTAATAAATGTGAAGTTCTTTTGAAATACATACGTTATAAAATGAATCCATATGCTTTGTTATGAGAAGTTTCATATAACAATCAGAAAATTAACTGTTGAATTATCTTATGCAAACTAAGCATTGCAGTTCAGGTTGAGTGATATTAATTCATACACATTTGAATACAAATCTCTGTAAGAAGGGTCACTGGACTTTTCGTTAACTCTACTTTCTCTCCACAGATGCTGGCAAACCTGCTGACTTTCTCCAGCACTTTCAGTTTTGTTTCAGATCTTCAGCTCTTTGTTTTTTTACATGAATACGAACTAACATGTTTAGATTTTAATTTTATAAAAGGTTCTCATTCATTACTAAACAGGTGTAAATAAACCTTCGATAAATGCACTGAGGCTAGGAATACTGCAGGGAGTAACTCACCTCCTAACTCCCCAAAGCCTGACCACCATCTACAAGGCACTTGTAGTACTCCTAACTTGCCCTGGATGAGTACTGCCCCAATGACGCTCAAGAAGCTTGACACCCCAGGACAAAGCAGCCCACTTGATTGGCACAACATCCACAACCATTCATTCCCTTCACTGCCCATGCTCAGTAGCAGCATGTGTACTATCTGCAAGTGCATTTCAGAAACTCACCAAAGATCCTCTAACAGCACCTTCCAAACCCATGCCCACTTCCATCTAGAAGAACAAGGGCAGCAGATATATGGGAACACCACCACCTTCAAGTTCCCCTCCAAGTCACCCACCATTCTGACGTGGAAATACATCACTGTTCCTTCACATTCATTGGGTCAAAATCCTGAATTCCCTCCCTAATGGATCACCCCACAGCAGGTGGACTGCAAAGGTTCAAGAAGGCCCCTCATCACCCCCTTCTCAAGGGCAACTAGGGATGGGCAATAAATGCTGACCAGGCAGCAATCCCTACATCCCACAAATGAATTTTTAAAAATGAATTAAGAACTTTCAGCATTGTATATTGTTAGCCTTGATATACCTCTCAGATCACCAGTGTACATACCTGAACAAGCTTTGTTTCTGCCTTTACAACAGCTAATACCAATGACCTGATGATGGAAGAGGGAATGACATTTACAATAGGTAAATATTGTCATCACTGCGACTGATAACTGTCACTATATTATCTGCCCATTAGAAATGTATATTGTGCAGAAATCTAAAATTCAGTAAACTGCATTATCTTTCTGAGTCTATTTAAGCTCTCCAACTCTGATTAGGATGAAATTAATGTGATTATAACATGTTTATCTGCCATAATATTTCTTAATAATTAAAAATTGGATTTGATTTTACAATTATTAAACATTAATTTGCTGATGAATGTTGTAAAGTAATTCAGCATGGTTTTCCCTATTTTTAAATGTAGTTTTTTAGAATAGAATATTTTGAGTTGATGCTTGTGATTATCACAACCTGTTCACGTGAGTGGATAGTTTAACCATTTTTATCACTTTTTCCAATTACTTAATTAGTAATTTTAATGTTTATATGTAATGAATATTTTTGGTAAGATTATAAAAATGTGAAGATCGAAAAATGACCATTAATTCATTGAAGCTCATCCCTTTTTATAGATTAAGGGGAATCTGATTAAGATGCTTAACATGATCAAAGGAGTTGATAGGAAAGCGGAAGGAAACTATTTCCACTGGTGAATGAGTTCAGAGCAAGGAGGCATAACCTTAAAATTAGAGCTAGTCATTTGAAGGAAGATGTGGAAGTCTGGGACTCTCTCCTCACAATAGCTATTGAGACAATTGAGAAATTTTCAAAATTGAACTTAATAGAACTTTGATAGGAAGGGTACTATGGGTTGCCGAACAAAGTCAGGGAAAAGGAGTTAACCTATAAGTCAGTCATAAGCAACTGAATGGCCTACTCCTGTTTCTATGTTCCTAGAGTACTGTCTTTCTTATTCAACCATATTTTACACATCGATGTCTGGCAATTTATCTGGTTTGGCTGAACTGAGGCCATTACATTGCAACATACACCCATTAACCGTCATAATGTCATTGACACGGCATGGAAAAAAGTCAAAATTCTGACAAAAAAGCAGCCAGGAGAACTACTTTACATTGATTTATCGAGCTGCAGTTTTAGCATAAAGTGCTAAAATTAGTTCTAAATCTTTTAATAAACTAATGAATATGAAACAATTCATCTATTGTACTTTGACTAACCTTAATACTTTATCTCACAAGCTCTACTTAGAACTTGTACCAAATATTTATCAGGCATTAAATAAAGAAGTCTGCTTTAACTTTATTTCTCACTTTATTTCCCCTGCAGTCCTACTTTTCAGATGGACTATTTTAAGTCTTTCAGTTCTACTACTAAATTTATCATTTAAACTTCTGTTTCTCTAACCACATTTTTCCTTTGTTATGCTGTACTTGAGTAACCATAAAAGAAAATATATTTGATATCAGTGACTCCATTTCCTGTGATCGATGCCGAACTCCTTGTGTATATTATCTGAATTCTAGAGCCAATTCTCATGGAAGGATCCACAGAATTCAGAATTTTGCAGGACGGCTGGACTGCACTGTCTGCTGATGGCCTTAGGTACTGGTGTTAACTTTTTAGTTTACTTCATGTTAGAAATTATGTTTTATCTTACCAACAGTTGCTTTCAGTAATTGTCTTTTCAATATAGTCGATATATTATTTTCCAAGTACCGTGCGTATTACCTTTGCTTAAATTTTGTTATTTTTAAGATCAGCACAGTTCGAACATACTATAGCAATTACATCAAAGGGAGCAGAAATTTTAACCAAATTGCCGGAGGAAGATGCAGAGTAAACAGGAAGACCAGAGACCCCTTGCAGATGCAGCAATGAAATGCCTTCTATCCAGAGTGTTTCAAGACCGCACTGCTAACGTCGCTGGTGGACCTGCAGGACGGACGTTTGTCGCATTTGGAATTTGATGCTTCTCCCCGTGATGGTTTCGTTTTTCTTGAAAAACCATATTTGCTGCATCGTTTTAATAAATATTTTGAAAATAATGATCCAATAAATGTGTTCTGTGCGTTGGTGCCAGAATTGCAGCTGGTCGGACAAATCTGTACTGTCCCCTTCCAGTGGTGTAGCGTGTGTTCAAATGTATGGAGATTGATGTGCTGTATTTTGTTTGCTGGTGGAAATGAAGGGACCATATGAAACGATTTAAACAACCAAATTACAGCGTTACCTAGTCGCCTATTAGAGTTTGAGTTTGAAAGCTATTTTTCAAGAAAACTGTAACTTCTGCTTGCACTTAACTGAAGAACTGGTCTCGTGTTGACTAAGTAGTGAAAGCAGGCTTCCTTATATTTACGCTAAACCAGAAAAGAAAGTGTAGAGCAAGGACAACCGTACTGGTGTTTACAATTACAAATTTACAATTTGGTCGATAAGGATAATACCGAAATGGATGTAACTCTTTCGACAATAACTGGGGTCGAAATTGTGTAACGTGAAAAGATGGACTAATTTATCTACTTGCTATCTTTCATGTGTATCATATGAATGGGTGAATGAATATCTTGAGTTAATGTCCACAGGGACTAACTAGTTGAAAACTTTGCATCGTGAGGTATTATGGTCACCATATCGAAATGAGTAACAGAGTTGATATAAAGACTTAGGTTTTCAAAGAATATATATAAATATTGTATTGAAATGTGACTTTTAGCGCACAATTATTTTCTCTATCGTTTTGAATGACAGAGAATCTGCAATGAAGGTGGCCATGACTGAATTTGTTTGTCCTATTCAGTGATTGGCAGTATTTATTAGAGAATGGGATGGCAAATTCATTTCACATACACTGTATGGGGTTTTCAAGAGTGCGTGTTAAGTGTGATTTGCTGCAATGTAAAGAGTTCTGAATATAGGGAAGACAGATAAAGAAATAATTGGTGGATAAATAAGAGAGAGTCGGTATGTTTGTATTTGAATCGCCATCACTTTCACTTTGTAATGAAATTCAATATGGTCCTCCAGTTACCTCGTGCCTGACTTTTGTATGGTGGACGTTGTCACTGTATCGTTACATTTAATATTATAGCTAAATCCTTCAAACGCTGAAAGAACATTTTCTGTACTTCGAAAATCAATCGGGATGTGATCCCGAATTGAGTTTTTAATCCGCATTTTTCAGTTTTATTTTGTAAAAATGCACCAAAATTGAATAATTAATTTCAGGAATCGCTAGTCCTCGACCCTGGCTGTTGAAATTTCCAGTGTTCGCTCTGCGTATAAAATAATGTTAATCTTAAAAAGAATTATTTAAATTCCTATCACTTTGATGCATCTAGAGGTGGCATTTAATACCTGTTCTGGTCAGTGAGCAGACACACCAAACTGTATTTTAATTCCAAGAAACATGTAAATATTATCACTGACCCTAATTATGACGTTTAAGGATTTGCCTGCCATAAACCCAACCCCTGCCGCATCGGAAAGAATGGAATTGTAAACCTTACAGCATTTCAGTCATTGATCATTCGATATATTGTGTGTGCTACATGTTTAACTTAGTATTTTGTAAAATCCCAAGTACTCTGTACTTTCATTTTAGCAACCAAAATTCAGTAAAGACTGAAACAAAATCAGTGATTTCTGAAAGAGGGGAACGTTTCACGTGAAAGCTTTGCTTAAATCTTAAAACTTGCTAGCCATAAACCGGAAAGAGCGAATGCCTTGGGTACACATCATCGTTGAAGTGGAAAACAGTAACTGTAGACAGCAGGAAAATAATCAGCGATTACTGTGCGCAAAATGGTTTGGCGATTTCTCCTTGCCACTGTCTTACACTTTATTTGCAGGTTCTCTTTCACGGGTTAAAATTGTCTCGTTGAAAGTTTACGCCATTTTGTTTCCAATTCCTGTTTGCTCATTGCCGTCATTTTTATTTATTGGGAGGAAAAGATCGGGTCACTTTTTTTCAAACCAAACATGACTTCATCTTTTATTTAGCTAGAAGTTGTTTAATAATCTTAATCCTTTTTACGGCTTGGCTAAAGGTCATAAAAGCATAAATCTATCGAAATGAGACTTGTCACTTAAGTTGTGTATGTAATTAAATAATTAATGATAGTAACACGCACGCAAGAAAAGTCCTGTCTTGTGTTTAGGTATTTGTTAAACGCTGAATGTTAGAGATCATACGTAAGATTGTGTTCTGTTTGCTACGAAAAACGTCTATTTGCAAGTTAGTCTGGCAGTCTTCTTCGGCTTACTTGTGATTATGAGAACAAGCAAAATTTTACAAGTGCTCCTATATTGAACATACTTTTGATGTTATCAAAACAGCACTGTGATTAACAGCCCTCGGGGTCAGACATTAATTGGTCAGCGATCATACAAAGAAACACAACACATTTAAAGTGTGACTACAATGCTTCAATGCATCCCTTAAATGTGGAGATGTGGTGCACTTTAGATTTTTCTCGCTTTAACAAACTTGACAAAATATATATTCGTGCTGTTGGGATTCGTGTGGCATCTGGAGACAATCACACACACGTCGGAAGAATTAAGTTAAGATTGTCACGTTAGCCCCGAGTGGATTTCAGAGCAGATTAATTCTGCCTGTTTACAAGATCTTTAGATAAAAACGTCTCTGTTCATTTTAAATATTAGAGGAATTGAACCAAATCGACACCTAAACTGTTGGTGGTGTAAGTTTCATCTGAAACAGGTGCTGTGTTCTTTCTGTTATAGCTGGCGGTAGATTCGGAGACAGGTTTCTTCCATCTAGCTCGAACATACTTTGAAATCCTTGCTAAGATGCGGTCATATTCTACCTCTTCTCCAGTTTACCACAACATTGACTTGTTATACCTGTTACACTTGTTATACCTGTAAATGGTTCTATCAGTTGTAATTCAATTAACAATTGAATCATATCAAAATTTATTTAAAAAACGATGAATTTGCTGTGATGTTTCAAATTATATTAATGTTAATTTAAGTAGTTTAAACCCGTTTCAATAATGGTACAATAATCAAATATGTAAGAAAGTAAAGGTTTTAATTGAGAATGCAAGTTGCGTAGCTAGGCGTTCTCTTAAGTTTGGAAAAAATCATAGCTGTTTTTTTGGCCTGTTGACTCTTAAATTGATATATTTACACATTTTTCCCTTCCTGTAAATAAAACTCACACTAATAAGCTTCATTGGCAGCGAGAGATGTTGAATATGCCTGCAGTACAAATATTTTTATGAACCTATCACATGAATAAATATGCATATCAATTTGTGGAGCCGCAATTTTAGTGCCTAATTGGCTTGGCCAAGGATAGACTTTCTCAAAATACAGAATAGACCTAAACAGTTGATTATAATTAAATATTTCATTCAGGGCTGGGCACTGTTTCTGCAGCTGACATGTAAATTTTCATGGTCAGTCTTTCAGTGTTTTATTGCAGTTCTCAGTCAGTGACGTTAAGTGAAGCAATGGGCTGGTACGTGAAAGAGTTTTCACTTACTGTTAATGTTCGAGAAATTTATTAACAGCGGGACAGCGAACATCTGAATTCATAGAATCGTTTGAAATTGTTGTTCAGCAGCAAGGCAATTACTTCATTGTTGCTGAGAAAGCGGTGTCATTTATTTCCGCAACCTATTCAACAAAATGCTAAAACATATTTTTCTTCAATTTGAAGAAAACATGCATTTCCTCCAAGTGTTATACTTAGGAATACGAGTTCAAATTGTTGAATTACGGCGAAGTGTGATGTACTGAAGAACAAAATGTGCCACAACTTAGATTGTGTGTGTATTTCACCTTGAAACGGTTATTTGGATATAACAACGGGCGCGCATTATATTGTGAATTCTGTTTTGTAACGACCTTCCGAAATAGTTCCTTAATTGATTTTTGCAACAGGACCTCCTTTAACTGTGTGCGGTCTGGAGAAGTAAACCTTACGTGCATCGACTTTGTTCCGTTAAAATATTATGGAATGACTACCGTGAGAATTACAAACCCACAGCTACTTAAATCAGGCACTGTCTCAATTATGTGAAACAAATAATTCGGTTTTGTCTCCATAGAAAAGGAGGGAAATCGTGTAAAATTAGTCATGGAAATAAAATGCTTCGAAAATGTTCAGCGCATGTTAAAAATCGACATTTGTTATATAGAGATGACTGTGCGTTAAAATCACTTAAGCTTTAAATACTCGTTATTCCAGATGTATGCATTTGTATTATATCAGCTTTGCCTTATACTTACTGGCCGCCAGCATCTCATCAGGATTCAAATTACACCGTTTATCGCTGTGTGTGAAGTATTTAAACCCGAAAATGCATTTTAAGTACCTTTTATTCGCCCTTCAAACAAAACAGTGCAATTAATCTCCCACATTGAAGTATGCTTTCTAGATATTTTATATCATTCTCAGGTCGCATGTGAAATGCAAAAATCTCCGTGTATCATTAATATGATGCATGATTTTATTTTAAATCTGATGCCCGTACACAGACATCTCTATGCTATAGTTTGGCTCACTTGTTAACGATGAAAGGATTGGATCTTGCAATTGGTGTTAAATATATGGCTAATTATGCGTATGAAAATTAAGCCTCAGAGTTATGCTAATAGGAGCCGCCTTCAGCTGTTTATCAGAGCTCTTGAGACTGGCATTTAATCAAATGAATCAGTAACTGCTGCATATGCACGTGTGGTCTTTCACCGTATCACTTCATGAAAGATGCAGTTTTGCTGCATCACAAGCGTTATCTTGTTAAATACTATTTAAGTGAGTACAACGTTCAAGAAACGTTTTAATTCTATATTAGTTGTTGTGCACATGATTTTATTTTTAATTGCGTGTCTTCGTTAGTCATTACAATGATGGAACGGGACTAGTTCGGCCGTTTGCTAGATTGACCATTTTGCCTATGTTTACCCCATTCGAATTTAGTTTTGAGCCAAGTAAAATCAATGGATAGGCATCTGCTATAATACATTTCAACATGGAAAACGAAAACGTTAGGTTAGTTACGGCTTCTTTATAAAAACAAAATTATACCATATTTACGTTGCCAATCTCTTTTTTAAAAAACAATACCTGATGAACTTTATGCATTGGTATTGCTCCATAAATCCCTAACATCATGAAAGCTTTCATAGGGAGTTACTTTGCGAAGTGCAGCGATTGTTGTTAGGTTGAAGATAATGGATAAAGTTTCTTGTATACCATTCTTTAATACACTGTAGAAGGGCACTCAGTTTTGAAATATTACGTGTAAAATTAACGAAAGCAACGTCTTGTAGTTGTCAATACTGTCATTAAAATCATAATGTATTTTTTTGGCAGCAGTGTTTTGGATATTTACAATACGGATTACGTGTATTATTGTGCAGCGGTTATGAGTCATTAAAGTCTCAGTTGAGGTCATCAAACTAGGACTTTATAATGTCTGTAATAAACCGTTTCAAAATCGTTTGATTTGAGATGTTAGCCAGAGCGTTGACTTGGAAATGCTGAGAAACTCTCTGGGCCCATCTGTCTGCACGGTTTCGGGCCCCTAGGTCCTTTTGGCTCGGCCAATCAAAACGGCACGTGGTGGAGAGGGACCTATCAGCGAGCAGTATTCCTGAATATTCATCAGCTATCCAGTCAAACCTTTCAGGCGAGTTAGTGTGTATTCACAGCATCATGCCTCGACTTTGTCAACCCCAAAACTCCATTTTCTTATGAATGGGGAGTGAAAAAAATCAGATTCGCTTAAATTGGGATCCTTCTCGGCCGGTGGGAGTAGTGGAAGGAAAAGAAGTGAAGTGACAAGCTGGGAGGCGAACGATGACCATGACTACAATGTCAGAAAACCTCAACAGCCCCGTCTCAAGTAAAGCAGTTTTTATGGAGTTTGGGCCACCAAGTCAACAAATGTCGCCTCCCATGTCTCACGGACATTACTCCATGCACTGTTTACATTCCGCCGGGCACTCTCAACATGACAGCTCCTACAACACTGCTTCATCCTTCTCACGGTCTCTGGGCTACCCCTATGTCAATTCAGTGAACAACCATTCCAGTAACCCCTACATCAATTCAGTGCAATCGTACCAAAACAGCTCGAATCTGGCACACACAAGATTAGAGGACACAGGTAAGAACAACAGAATCAGTCAATTCCTGACTCATGTAAATTGCTGTAAACTACACGAGGCAGTTTCTTTCTCCCCAGCTGTTTTTGAACAAGCCCGGTGAGGAAATTTGTAGAACAGAAGTTCGCATCATTCTGCCTCTGATCTTTGTAATTATTTATTGCGTAATGCTATAAACAATGCATGCAATTATGGGTAATTATACGTAAACCGTCGCTAGTAAAAATAGACAAACTTTTAACTGCTGTGTTAAATATGTTGTTATTCTGTTGTAGGTAATTATGTATTGGATTTGCACTGCTATGTCATTTTTTTTTGCCCTTTTTAGGAGCAGAGTCAGATAAAGGTACCGTGGTGGAGAGTGGAGAAGTCAGGTTTAATGGGAAAGGGAAAAAAATCCGTAAACCCCGAACCATTTATTCCAGTCTACAGCTGCAAGCTTTGAACAGACGGTTCCAACAAACTCAGTACCTGGCTCTGCCTGAAAGAGCCGAGCTTGCTGCTTCTCTGGGGTTGACACAGACACAGGTAACAGAGATATTAAACTAAAATGCAAAGCACCTCTGTTCGTTACATCGAATCAAACACACTACCGAGCAAAACCAGGTATTCGGTAACATAAACCCTGGCAACTACACTTTTTAACGCAGAGTTCACGAGAAGTATAAGCCAAAACAGCAAATGTGTGCGTTACCAGACATAAAACCAAGTATTTGGTCACACCAATGGAAGTTTGAAGCGTTGCAGTAAAATGCAACTCCAATCCATAAAATGACACAGACATGACGGGACGATTCACATGCACGCACCAACAACCTGCTCATTTAAAAGGCATGCAGTATGGATCGTATATCCTACACCAAATTGTTTGGGAAACAATTTCAACAAGTCACCACAAGAAATACGTCATGTTGCTCAAATTATAACAATATAATTGCCTTCTGCTTTCTGAATCGTTGTCCCCGCCTAGAAGAACCCATCAGTGTGACTGACTATGACTGCTTGGTAAAAGGGATTTATTTTTAATAATTTAGGATTATTTGAGGTTACAAGACATGGGAAAGCATATGCTCGCCGCCTCTAATATTAACCTTTCAAAAGTTAGTTTACTATTTAACTTCTTGAATTAGGCTGTTTATAAATATGTGGATTTATTGAAAGTCTTGACCCTTATATTCTTTAAAGTCTTAATGCTTAAAACATGTCTGTTATATTATGCAGGTAAAGATTTGGTTCCAGAACAAGCGTTCTAAGTTTAAAAAGCTGATGAAACAGGGTAATGGTGCATTAGAGAACAGCGCCCTTGCTAATGGTAGGGGCCTATCCGGATCCTCCCCTCCAGTTCCACCCGTCTGGAACCCCTCATCTGCCGGCAAGAGCTCCACAGGGACCCCGGGAAACTACATCCCTAGCTACACATCGTGGTACCCTCCAGCGCACCAGGAATCTATGCAGCAGCCCCAACTGATGTAAGATAACCACCCTCGCCCTGTTTAAGCAAGGACAATAATCCAAGAAAGCAATTTCTGAAGTGCACCAAGCCCTTAGCACAGATGTGATGCGGAGCGAGTTCCCAATTCTGCCAGCTGACAGCTCGGCGAAATCTCTCTCAGATCCCGGTTAGAACAGACCGCCAGCACCAAGACTCTGTGGCGTAATCCCTGGGACAGTTAAAAAGCCTTTGTTACAAATTCCTTGTATGCGTCCTACTCCAAAAGAGGCAGGCTTTGTATCCCCCATTAGGATTTTGCGTCTGTAATCTGAAGACTGGTTAACACAGCGCAGAATTCACGACAGCAGGAAGTTCTTACTGCACGCGGTCACGGTTTTTGTACATATTATTTAAATATGTTGCACAGATTTAGCGTTTTTTTTTGTTTTGTGTGGAGTGTACATGATACATTGTGAAATGGGATCTTAATATTTACCTGTGAAATGCAAATGTGATGCTGAAAAACACTGTGTCTAGCGTTCTAAATGTAAAGGTTTAGTTTTATATTGACAATGTTAACTTATTGCTTTGTATCTTTGAATCTTTGTAAATATATTATAAAGTCCATTCAAGGCAGTAAAATATGATTTTAAATAGCAGCTGTTACATTATGAAAGTCTCAGTGTGCTCATTCCAGGTTCATTAATACCGAACTGCAATAAGGCATTCATTATTATCACACTGATTGCAAACTCCATCTTCTCCGCTTGCATATTACAATAACTGGACAAAGTGATCAAACCTCACCCCCAGTCTGTGAATATCCGGCAAATTGAATGAAGTTTCCAAATTCTTTATCGGACGCTAGCAACTCGCATTTTTATATTTAAAGGCATATAGGCCAAGTGGGTTATCCTAAAGTTACTTTCTGATTTTTTTTTAGCTCGTGTGTAGTTTCATTTTAGATTACTTGCTTGATAGCCGAAATGAAGAAGTCTAAAGCTATTATGCTTCCAAATAGTGTAATTTCGCTTTGTATCTGACCACCCCTACTGCTCCTGATGTGGGGCCGGATTATGTTGTTACAGTCAAACGTTAGTTTCAGTGTTGCGTCTAGGCTATTCTACTTTAGATTGGACGCAATTATTTTTGCAGCAATTAAAGCACTTACTGCTTTTCAGACTTGTCTATCGCTCTCATGCGCTCTTTTATATATTTCTTGAGGCACAGTAAATCTCTTTTTCAGCATTGAATGACAGGAAGCCACTACTGTGTTAACTAAATAATGGTAAGAGAAGCAGGTGCTGCAGGGAAAAAAAAACCCTGCGGTTGGTTCAGAGTAGTTAAAAGCGCTGTTATTCCTGCGAGAAACAAATTGGAAACTTCAAAGGAACTGTTGTTTGAGAGATGATGGGCTAACTGCGCTTTTTCAGCAACCTGTCCCCGATTCGCTATCATCGTCTTTGGGGAACTCGAAAAACATCAATATCACCAAAACTTGTGACCTTTGAGAAGTCATTCAATCAGACTATGCCTCCATTAATCTGCTAACCCAATTATTTCCAGATATGTAGCTACTTCTATTAGTATGTGCCTCTGTGCCCACAGTATGCGCTTATCGCCTACACGTACACGTGAGCCAATTGTCCCAGACCACAACTAGCTCGTGCCCAAATTCTCTGGAAATATAATGAAGCAGTGACATTGTACAAAGTAAACATGTACATGAATTTGTAGAGATTGCACGACGTTTTGATTTTTTTCCAAGAATAATGTACGGGTTCAAATAAGCTTTGCGACAGCATTTTGCTGGTGAATCCTAATGCATACTCACATGGATCGAAGCGGAACTCGTTACACTTGGCAATCTTACCTGTTTTATTTACAATAAATTGATCAGCGCTTTGGTTGAGAATGTTCTAGAAATTAAAAGGCATAGAGATAAATCTAACGTCCAAGTTAACCAATGATATCTTTGGGAAAGCTAAGATCCGCAAAGTGAGGTATGTAACATTTTATACAAAACTTTGCTGAAAACAAGCGAACAACGAATGAATGTATTCTGCCAAGAGCCCCAAATGCGCATACAGCTGCTTCGAAGAGGCTCGGCATTATTGCACTGTATTCTCTACTTGATTACAAGCCGAGGCCATCAAACGGACTATAATTACAGTAATTTTGGGTTTATTTATTCTAATGTAGTTTCGTATCATTGGGGTAATTATGGGCAATTTTTTCGCCCGGGGAATCTTTGCATTAACAAAAGAGCTAGCAGTGAAAGCCAAATTTGAACAGCATTGAAAAAGAAGCACTAAACTAAAATAGGTGTATTTCCATCTTTGAAATTCCGAACTACGTTTGTCATGAGGTCTGCAAATTGCATGCAGGTGTATAGAATTGTCAATAGGAAACTCTTCAAAATGACTAAGACACAATGTTGGAGTAATGAAAGTGAGAATAAAAGGAATTGCCCAACGAGGGCTTTCTCTTCTCGCCCACTGATCTTCTACCTACAGTACCTTGCTTTAACATTTAATGACTAATGTCATAGAGATGGCAATCTCGTTGCAAAAACAGGCAGATAAACATTACGCAACACACTGTTTAAAAGTAACCGATGTGTTACTGACATGTATTTATAATTTACGCAACTAGAAACCTTAGATCTAATCTAAGTTTTATATATTTTTTTCATTATTCATGTTTAGAATTTTTAAGACATCTTTAAATAGTTTGGTTTCTCTTTCGGACCCGGGAGGGGAAAATCCCTTAACCACCTATAGAAAATTCCAATAAGCATGTTCCATTTTTCAACGGATAGCAATGTATCCAAAAGGTATACTTGTGGTACCATTCAGCATTAAATATTATTTCAGTTCACATTATTGTATTCTCCCCAAAATTTTAGCGTGTTAGAGATACATGTTCGTTCTATATAAACCATAGCATGCAGCAAGACGGAGAAGACGGCTGCTCCGTAACAATTAGGGACTATCAAAATAAACAGGAATTGTTCAAAATTATGAGTTAAATTCTAAGAAACTCTCTTGTAGAGTCGAGTGTTTGACACTAAATGCTCCAATTAGTATTACTCCAGAATCGTTGTTTTAGTTAGTGGATAGAAATCTTTATCGGAGGAAAAGTAAATAAATCAGCGCCTTCGTTCGTTTCTCAAACGATTGGCAGTATTTAGTAATGTTAAATATCTTAATAAAATGACGGAGTTGCATACTGTCACAACATTTAGTTTTCGATTTGCCACGGACCGCATTCGACCAGAACTAGTCTCAATACAAGAATATAATTTTTCAGTGAGCCCACCTGTTTAGAACAGTCCAGTTCACTGTAAGGACCACACTTTTTGCATGCTGTTTAAACGTACTGACTAGAAATAGTAGGTTGTACCCTTACCTTGATCTTTTCAAACAACCTGGTCGGTTTTTACTAAGTCATGATATCAGGTTTTGCTATTAGGTTAAGAAAAAAACACCTCGAGTGCGTACATTTCTGCCAGTAAGATCCATTAAAGCCTCCACTAAACGACTCAAAAATCAGGACGCGGTTGCAGAATATGACTGCATTTCTGCTATAGCCTCTGTCTTTATAGCTGATGAAAAAATTGCAGATTATTAGCATAAATGTTTACTCTTCATTACGCTGATGACATTCTGCTCTCGAGAACTTGGTAATCTTTCGAAATTATGAGCAATTTTTAAAAAAAAATTAGAGGAGAGCGTTTACCATGCAATTCAAGCTATTCTGCGTAGGCTCCAAACGGATATAATTATCGAGGAGTCAAGATGTTATGCTAAAACTATGCATTGATATTCCCATTTATTATGTACATACAACTTTGACAATGTTGATGCTTGAAATAGCAGGAAATTGTCTTGCGCAAAAATTACAGTCCATATTAGGACATCTGAAATTGCGAAGAATTATATAGTAATTGCAGGCTTTCAGCTCTGAGACCCAGAAAGCTCAAACTCAAGCGAATGTGGATAAAATTGCAGTTGTGTTTCGGTGCAAAGTTTAGGGAGGAAATTCTAAAATGTTCTAAATTGACTATCCAGGATTCCGGAAGTGACTATACCACATGACATAAAGATTGAGGGCGCGCCTGTATTGAAGAACTATTTGAACTTCTTGTAATATTTCTTTCCCACTCATCAACGGAAACCCCCACACACAAATCTATAGATAGGCATAGATTTGTCAGCTATCAAAAAGGGGGTCGGACTGTCTGGCAGTGCGGATATCCCTAGTTATACTATCCCAGGGGTATTCTTGTAAGAGTCTCAACGTGACAGCCCGGGGGAAGGAACATCTTGTAATGCAGTAATCACTAATTAAAAAAAAAGACAGCCTTATTTCTCAAAAACGGTTCAACTTTTAGTAGTCATTGGTTGCCTTGTCGGGTTAGAAATTTCGCAGATTTTCAATACAACGGAACTGATAATCAACTCGTACAAAATATAAAAGACGCATTCAGTTGATGGCTTCTGGAACGGACTGATGGTCTTATCATTGTTGATAAGATCTACATAATGGGCACGACGCCCTCATCACTCTATACAAGGTCCATTTAGCAAATCATTTTTACGTTTTGTTCGGTTGTAATGGCAAACCGAATACCTCCAAGGAATTGTATTTCCCTGTTTGTGCAAAAAAGGCAGAGCCCATTCCATCACTTTTAAATTATTGTTAATTCCATTGTGCAGCAATCCTTCTCACGGAAAGTATTTGAGAAACATTAATGTAGTTTCACATCTGAAGGCAGAAGTATTACCGGGGGCTTCTGAACAGGCTACTCTAAAAGAAAGAAATCCTTCCCGGTGTTGTACAAAGTGCAAATTCGAAAGAGTGTGATGTTAACTAATACTCCTGCCCTGACTCTCGTCCCACATTTGAGCTTTGCTAGTTTAAAGAC
This sequence comes from Chiloscyllium punctatum, assembly GCF_047496795.1. Taxonomy (NCBI): domain Eukaryota; kingdom Metazoa; phylum Chordata; class Chondrichthyes; order Orectolobiformes; family Hemiscylliidae; genus Chiloscyllium; species Chiloscyllium punctatum. Next base: position 57,770,953 of record NC_092748.1, on the reverse strand, counting down.
ATGATTACCAATTAGCCGAACACAGTTTTAATTCCACCGATTTATCTTTCTAATAGAAACGATCCTGTTTCTTAATTAAAACGCAGACGTCTCGATTATATACATATGCGTTAAACCAAACAGGAAATTATATTAAGTGAACGTAAACACCATTCAGGAGATCCTTTTCATCAGTTACTTTATTTCTATGTTATCTGGTCCACTAAATGGTAATCGAAAAGAATATTCTAAGAATTATATTTTAAGTCACAGTAGAGACCCGCTTAAGAAATCCGCTTAAATCAATTTAGTATAATTTAAACCCAAAGCGCTGCATTTACTAGTATCACGGATTAGTTAAAAATTATTTGTCTAATCCGTCTGGATTTCCCAGCATCCAGACACCGGTCCTAGTTATTGTTGTGCTTTATTATTGATAGAAGATACCGTTTTTGTGTTGTGGAGAAATGGAAAATGTATTAGCCCGTCTGCTCACAAATGTTTGGAGATTCCACAATGAAACATGATTGACGCCGGAAAACTCAATATTTCATCATCGAACATCGAGGATTCCTCTCTGCTCGAATTATGACGGGTTAACCTTGATATCAAGATGCTAAATATCCTGGTGATTCGCAAACTGTACAACTTTGTTACACAAGCGATCATTTTAATCTAGGTATTTGTCGCACAGATTTACTTTACAGCGTGTGGCCATGATTCAGGTTTCTTTCCAGCCCGTGTCGTGTACATTGTTTTAATGTTGTACATGATGGTTTCAAACACCCGTGAAAATGACAGCCCCTATTTCAGGCAGTGTGCCGCCAATCAGATTGATTCAATGGGGTTATGATCACTTGCAACAGGAATATATGTTGCGATATTGTTTGAATATTTGCGGCTATCCTTTTTTTCGCATGTTCTGATAGACGTTAATGTCTGAGAATCGTTTTTATTCCCCAACAGGAAAACCACTCAAAAAGACAAGGCTCCAACTGGATCAGAGAGGTCTGTTTCTGTGCTTTCACTGTTACTGCACTTACAAGTGGCTTGCTTGGGGCGATTGCAGCCAGTTTGTGCCTCTCGTGGTTAATAAAAAATCTACAGAGAGGAGCTCTGTCTCCAGTTTGTCTAGTTGCTCCTGAGCCAAACTTGCCTTTCTAAACTCAAACGCCAAGGCGCTTTGCGTGTCTCTAACAACTAGTCGAAGCATTTCGCCCGAGGCAAAAGAATCGGGTCTGTTAATCACCCGCTGCATGCAAGTCCCGAGAACAGAAAAGTTGTCTTGTTAACAAAAGTCCAGAGGGCGAAATCTTTTTTAACTACTTTGTCATTCATTTAATTTCAGTGACAATGTCAAGTCTTCTTCATGAATCTTTGAAGTAATGATTACATACATAAATTATTCAGTCTGGGCTGAGTCGAAAAGTTGCTCCCAGCGGGCGGCAAGTTGGAACTGAAATGTGAAAACAATAAGCCATCCAATCATATAGTATTTCTGAATGTTGTTGTTTTGTCTAAGTCTTTGTTTTGTGATGGCCCAGGAATAAGAGCAGTAACAGTGACGGTAATTAGCACAACTCTCGCAGGCTGTTACCATCAACATTACCCACAGTACATACCTAAAATGCTCAGAATACGACTTACATGGCACTATTAGAGAATTAATACTTTCTCCATAACAGGCCATTATTCTACATTCAATCGGGTCACCAATGGTTATGTCAGAGGGAATATTTATGAGAGGAATGGACCCGGCGCCAGCTCTCCGGAAGGTAGAGAAGCTTATAATGTGACAACATGGAGCTGATTGATTCATGTCTGCGCGAAGGCTTTGCCGCCGGGACGCATACACATCTTTAATCTACAAACAAGTATCCAGTTGTAACAATCCTCTGTTCTGGCGCCTGCACATTACCTAATTACACCCTGCTAAACTACAGCGCTGTCCGCCTTGTCCAAACTGCAGTATCCTAGCTGGTAAACACTTGGATATTACTGCAGTACAATCTAGTCGCGTACCTCTGGTCATTACCGGCCGGTTTCCTTGGACATTTCAATAAAGCACTCAACTAAAACCAAATGAGAACATTTTTAATTTAAAAATGGCTTTAGTCAAAAGTTTATAATTAAACTAGCGACATAGAAATAAACAATTAAACAATATTTATTTAAATAATATATTTCTTTTCATAAAAAGCAACACTGTAAAGAAGTTGTTTTATAGAATAAATAAAGAAAATAGTTATGTTTCCAAATCTATGACTTGTGGAAAATCAGTAGCACAATTTAACTCATTGTCCAAAAGACTTTAAACGTAGGATTGAACCAACAGATACATTTCTATAGTACAGTAATTCAGACATCATTGGCGCAGCTACATAAGGAACACAAGAATATCATGGTTATATCACAACAAATAATCCAATAGATGCACATTCGTATTCGGGTCGTTCTGCACGAAAGGATATTTACAGATTATGTTCGATCGTCTACACAGCGAATTTTATTAATGACGAGAGGCATTGTGACAGCACTTAGCTGTCTGCAGTTCATAAATACCACACAGTTCCTTTGAAAACATAGAAAATGAGGTCATTTGCAAAGGCACCAGTTAATACAAATGTTATAAAGGATGGTACTGTAGTAATTTGTTTGAAACACTTGAACATTCCCTGTCATAGGAAGTCTTTCGCCAGTCTGTCATCTGAGTCGATAATGAGCGGGCTGCAGTTTTCAGTATATTGCCCCTGGGTTGATAGTGGGCTGATGCTGCAGAATTGGAGTTGACTGAAAATGTGAAGCACTATTTGAACCAGGATACCAGGAGTAGTTTCCTATGAAAGCGGCGGCCGGGCCGCTGTTCTGTGTGATGGCTGAGTTGTTGTTGACTCTCTGGTGCGGAGAATAATCCCATGCTATCGAGGATGGAGGAGAGCTGCGAGGAGGAGTCTCGCCGGCACTTAGATTCTGCTCTTTTGACATTTCTCCGTTTTTCCACATTTTCTTAAATTTTGACCGGCGGTTCTGAAACCAGATTTTTACCTAAGTTTCGGAAATGAAATGTCAGAAAAAGTTTTTTGTACATTTAGTTTGCTACAGACGTTTGCTAATTTAGTATAGCCCGAAGCAAAATGTTTTAACAACTTAAAGAAAGTCGGCACGCCAACTCTGATTAAGATTTGACGCATAAATTCAAGTAAAAATTTTCTTATAAGAAGCAGCCATTAAAATAAAAACACGCTCTATTGCTCGCCTTCATATTGTCTAGTCTTACCTGAGTTTGGGTAAGGCCCATGGAAGCAGCCAGCTCAGCCCTTTCTGGCAAAGCCAAATACTGCGTCTTCTGAAAACGCCTCTGTAAAGCTGCTAGCTGAAAACTGGAATAAATAGTTCTAGGTTTTCTAACTTTCTTTGGTTTCCCGTTTACTATCCTGATTTCAGGCTCGCACTCTTCTTTCTCTGAAAACAACAACAAACATCGATTTTTCGACAACAGAAACATTTATAAGTCAGGAAAATAGACACACGCCCACATAAGTCGGCATTGTGTAAATGAAGATCATCTTCACATGCTCCCAACTCACCGACATCGGTATTTGCAGGCGAATTACTTGAACCATAGGGGCTGTAGGAATTGTAACAATTTGTATAACTAATTTCGTAGGATTTGGCACTGTACGAAATGTTGTTCATGTTACCAACATGGAACTGATAGGAGTTCAGTTGTCCATAAGGTGCCCCGGCGCAGGGGCCGTGCTGTTGCCCATTGTAATAGTTACTGTCAGTTGCAGTAGACACTGGCAAATTTGGAGACTCCTGTGACTTGTGCATGGTGTGATAACTCGAGGTAATTTGGTTCGAATGCATATCTGCAGCAAGGCTGTCAAACACTCCGGTCATTGTTCTACAAAAACAAAACACAAAAGTAGCAAGTATCAGCTCAGAAAGACGTCGGTGCTGATGTGGAAAGCATGTTGTTGTGGGATTGTAGTGAGGAGCTGCTGCAACCCCCCCCTTCCTGCTGCACCGCACCGCACCGCCTCGCGACCACTGCCACTGCAGCTTCGCTCCTCGCCAATTGTCTGCCAGCTTCAAGCGCCCAGCATTAAAGCCGCCTCACGTGAGCCTGTCGTCACGTTGCTAAGCGGCAGCCAATGAGCGGGCGAGGTTGTGCCGGGGGACGGTGGCCTGCTTGGTGCTGCTCGGAGGAAGTGGCGCGAAGCTGCAGGAGGCTGGCGCTCGGAGAGCAGTGTGGGCCAGGCCGCAGCCAGCATTTCTCCAGGGAATCACAATGACCGCCTTTGTCCTCCCGCAGCCCTTCTCCACCATGTGTCTTGTTCTGTCCTGAAAGCATACGCATTGTCCCGTCCCCTCTGCTGCTACGACTCACCAGATGGATTTGAAAACTTCGAGCAAAAATTTATTGATGAATTGTATTTCATATCGTTTATGAAGTCGACGTCGAGATGGTTCAAACAACGAAGTGAAGCTGGGAAACACCCTGTTGTAAACAGAACATTTACAGCCCTTATAGTTGACCTTTCTGCCCATCGTGTCCCTGTTGTAGGAAGTAAAAATTGCATGGCCTAATCTCATTATCACCTCTTTGCACATAGTCCGAAAAACAGATATTTCAAGCGAATAGCTAAATATTTTCAAAAGTGATGTGTATTTCTGTCTCCACCACTGCTTCAGACAGTTACAGACTGTCATCACCCTCTGGATGAAACTAATTCTGCTAAAATCCCCAATAATTCTTAAAAAAAAATTTCAATCAATGTATCTTAGTTTTGACTCGTGGTAGGGACCTTGCATACCTATCCATCTTTTCTGGATCCCTCATAATTCACACAATTAAAATCCCTCTGCTCCCAAAGAAAACGATGCCAGTCTCTCCAATCTTTCACCTTTGTTAAAATTCCCAATTTCTCACAAGGTCTTCGTAAATCTCTTTTGTACTCAGTCCATTTGAAACACAGCCTTCTTGGCATGGTAACCAGAACTGTATGTGTTGAGTACAGTTTTCACATAACCTTCTTGTTCTTAAATGCTATCCCATGCTTAAAGTATCGCAGTGAGTGTTTTAGCCATCTGACTTTCATGTCCTGGTACCTGAAGGGATCTGTGGGCACATACTCAAGATCCCTCTGTTCTCTCCACACCTCTCTGGATCTTACCATTTATTGTTCATTCCCTTGATTCCAAATGTATCACCTCATATGATTTGCTGCTTTCCTGTCCACTTGACCAATCAACCGATGTTTTCTTGGTATGTACATTTTCCCGTCTATATTAAAACATAGACACTGGTCACATCATCTGTAAACTTCTAAATCATGCCCCTTATATTTCAGTCTAAATCCTTGAAACATATCATGGAAAGTATGAGACTTAGTACTGAACTCTGCACAACCCACTGAAAACAGGCTTCCAAACACAAAATACTTATTAACCTTTACCCTTCCTGCCGCAATTAATTTTAGATCCATCTTACCATTTTCCCTTGAACCTCATAGATTTTTCTGTGTTGATCAGTTTGCCTTGTCAAAGTTGCATACTGCTGGAACATACTTGAATAAGAACTGTGTGGGACCTTGTCAAAAATTGGACAAAATCCATGAAGACATCATCAAATATGTTATCCTCATTGACTCTCCTTGTTAACTCTTCAAAAAATCTAATCAAATTAATCAAACATGACCATCTCCCCCTTAATAGATCCACGCTGACTGTCCTTGATTAATCATTGCCTTTCTAAATGATGATTTAAAGTATTCCACAGCATATTTTAAAAAATAATTTGCCATCATCAAGATTCAGCTGTCTGGTCTGTAATTGCACAATCTATCCCTTTCTTCTTTTTTACACGTTTTTTAACATATATTTTTCTGCATGAACATTCAGGCAAAGATCAGATTATGTAGTGACTACTGTGCTGGAAATCTGAAATAACACACACGAAAGAAATAAATGCTGGAAGTACTCAGGCAGGAGAGATGTACCCAATTCAAATTCTGGTCAATGACCTTCGGTCAGAACTGTGGAATGTTAAAAAGATGGAACTGGTTTCAAACACTAATAGAGGTTGGAAAGTGGAAGAAAGGGAAAAAGAATAAAAGGAATGTCTCTGATAGAGTGTAAGGCAGAACAATTTAAACATGATAATGTGCAAGTCAAAGGGATATGTTGAAAGGACTAGTAACCAGTTGAAATATGGGTATAAATGGGAAAAAGAGAATTTTTACAATAACTGCTGTCTGAAAACATTGGCACAGAGATTGTGATCTGAAAGTGCAGAACTCAATGTTCTGAAGGCTGTAACATATTTCAACTGGAGTTGAGATATTGTTCCTCTAGTTTACAAGGAACCTCATTGGAACAGGCTGGGGAGGTGATAAACAGAGAGGTCAGAGAGTGGAAATGATGCAGAGTTGGAAATGTTCTCCAGAGTTATCACCCAATATGTTCTGGCCTCCTTGCTGTAGAAGGCAATTCATCATAATGATTCAAGAGCAAGCATCTCATCATTGTGCTACTAACTTGAGCGAGGTACACACATTCCTGCTTCAACTGGAAGATGTGTTCAGTGTCCCAGTCAGACGGTAGGAGGTAGCGGGAAGATTCTGCATCTCCCGCATGGTAAGGCGCCATGGAACATGCTTTCCACAGATTACTACATGACGAGATGTGTGGAGCCTGGTCCCATTCAGATCATCTCCTTCACTTCCTTTCATCACTTCGTGACAACTGGATCAATGTTGGCTCCTGTTCTTCCAATTTCCACCTTTCCCTTTTTGTGGTTCATCTCTGACTCGATCCTTCGCTTTCAATTGCTGTACCCCAAATTCTGTGGATGGGTCAGTATCCTCAGTAAATGAATTGCCTCTTGCAGCTACTTTGACTACACTTCCTCCCAACTCACTCTCTGGAAGGACTATATTCCATTATCGAAATGTTTCTGTTGAAGAAACCTTTCAGAACAGCGTCTTCCCAACTGTCATCCGTTTTCCTGAAATGAGGATTCCCATCCACCATGTGCGACAGCGTCCTTATTCAATGTGATTTAGTTTCTGCACTTTTTCCTTCATTTACTCCCGCCCTTACTCCTGTCTCATCTGCCTTCCCTTTCACTTCACCAGGGCACCACACTCAGCCTCTGCTATTCCAACCACCTCCATCATGGTGCCATGCCTTCCTCTTCCCTTCGTGCATTCCAAAGGGACTGTTCCCTCTCTGACAAAGGATTTACTCTTCAACTATCTTCTTTCCAAGCAAGATCATGAGAGTTAAACCTGCGCCTAACCCAGTCTACAGTGATTGCTTCCGTGGATACGTTAGAGCCTGGGTGTCTCTGGACAAGGAACACGCGGTGTCCACCAACTCCCTTGAACTGTTCAGGGAGAGGTGGGCACTGCAGGGAATGGAGTGTTTTATTTCCCCCTCCAACCCTGTTTTGATTTGATCTCTGCCCTCCCTTCAGTTTTTGATCACGCAGCATTGCCATTTGATGTCACTGGCCACTCTGGTGTTTCCTTTCTTCCGGGTGGTGGAAAATGAATGAAGATTTATGTACTCGTTCTTCACTGTGTGCTTCACTTACACACACACGGCATGGGTGCTGGGGGAATATAAGCACTAGCGCCTAAAGTGGTAGTGTTGGGGGAATGTGGAAGAATACAAGAAACAGTGATTGCCTGCTATGTTTTATTTCATTCACTAATTGCGACATTGAGGAGATCAAATGCAGATTGGGAAACCACTTTGCCGCTTCCATGTGTGACGCGAAGCTTTCGAGAGCCTGTCAATTTGATGTTCGAACTTGCTCCACACTGTCTTCTCTGACCTTGACAGTTTCTCTCTTCGCAAATTCTGCAGGGCAGTATTTCCAGCATTTTCTGTTTGGAGTTTTTATAAGAAAGCGACTTTTGTATTGCAGTGAGTATCCAGATCTTGTTCTATCGCACTTTTAGTACGGCACTTATAAACAAGTAAACTGATAGTTCCACACAGTTTACAGACAATTCACAATACACGGTTAAGCAATTCTACATCGTTTGATTGGGTTGATGAAATGGTTCTTGAATGCTTTTATCTGCAACATTTGCAATGTTTGGTATATCAGCAAAACAAGTTACAGGTGCTACTGCCCTCTGGTGCCATCTTGTGGTCTTCAGTTCGGGTTTTACTCGGGCTTCCAGGAGTTTCGGCTGATGCTTTTTCTGAGCGACAGTTTATGTAAAAAATCTTTTTCACGGCGTGACCTGTGTTTAAATGCATTCTACATTATGTTCATATCTCCAGACAAGCCTGTGTTACAGTATTTAAAAACGTAGAGCATAGTTAGGGGTTCGTTGAACAGACGGCAATAAAATGCTTTGTGAAAACAAAAATTACAAGTTAATATCTGAAGTAGTTCCAGAGCTTGTTGCTCGTGGGGTCAAATGTAAACTTCTTTGATGGTTAGCTTACTTTGAGAGTTCAGCTGAGCTGACGACCAATATTATTAATGGAGTATTTAAACATTTATACATGAAGAAGTATTGTCCCATTGCGGACTGTTTCAATATTTTACAGATACATTCATGACCACACAAGCCAATCAAAAACATTAACACGTATTCTCATGCGTTTTGTTCAAATGTACATTCACATGTACAGAGACTTTTTTTTAATGCACGCATGTCAGAGAATGATCTAGAGTAAAGAAGGATAACGAGACACTTTTATCATCAGATACGGATCCAGCCTCAGTGAAGAGGATTTTAATGCCTGCCTCCAGCATTTCCTGTTCGAGCCCACGCATTGACTGCCAATCCCTTTCCCCTTCACCAAAAGAACAATGCGTCTTTGCACTGGTCACTCCTCTGACAGAATTTTTTTAGAATCCCTACAGTGTAGAAACAGGCCATTCAGCCGAACAAGTCCACACTGATTCTCCAAAGAGCATCTCGCCTAACCTATTTTTGTGACTCTGCATTTCCCTTGGTTACTGCACCTAACCTACACACCCCTGGTCACTATGGGCAATTCACCCAATCTGCACATTTTTGAACTGTGGGAGGAATCCCATGCAGACATGGGGAGAATGTGCAAACTCCACATTGGCAGTCACCTGAAGCTGGAATTGAACCCAGGACCCTGGTGCTGTGAGACAGGGATATTACCCACTACAAGAGCCCAAGGAAACATCTTAGTCATTCCCTCACCATACATTATCAATCTATCAATCTAGACAATGTTGACTCAGTGAGACTTGAACCTATGATCTTTTATATCAGGAGTAAGTGCACTATCCACTGTCTCGCACAGATATTTTCTAATAAATCGGAAGAGTATATTCAACTCATCGAGTCTGAAACGACCCTCTGAAGAGCATCCCACTCAGACCCACAACCCTACATTTACTATGACTTATCCACCTAGCCTGCACATCTCTGGACTGTGGGAGAAAACCCACGCAGATGCAGGGAGAATATGCAAACTCCACACAGGCAATTATTCAAATCTGATATTAAACCCAGGACCCTGGCACTGTGAGACAGAAGTGCTAACCACTGATTCACCATGCCGCCTTCCGACTCCTCTCACTGCCTGACCATGAACACAGTGCTGGAGACTTGTTGGAACTGTTCTTAAACTGTTCACATTTTCTCCCCGTACACCTTGATAACTTTAAAAGCTGAAAAGAAAATCTTTTTCTTGAATATATTCAGTGACTTAGCCGCAACAGCCTTCTGTGGTAGAGAATTCTACAGTGACACTACCTTTTGAGTGAAGAACATTTTCTTAATTTCAATCCTAAACAGTTTGCCCTGTATCCTGAGACTGTGACCCTTGGCTCTAGACTTCACAACTGGGAAAAACATCCTCTCTGCAACCAGTCTCTCCAGCTCTGTACAAATTTCATACATTTTAATCAGATCCCCTCTCATCCTCCCCAATTCTATGTCTAAAGGCCCAGTCAAAACAGCCTTTCCTCATAGGACAGTCCTTCCATCCCCAGTATTACATTATTTAACATTATTGAAGTATATCATTTCATAGGTAAAGGTAAAGTTGCCACAGTCCCAGCAGACCATAGGTCGCTTTCTCATTCCAGAGAGATGACTGCTAATGAGCTTAACCTGAGGGTCACTACACCCCAGGCAAGGGGCAAGGTTGAGAAGGTGGGACTTTCATGTTAACCTCAGCCAGTGCGGGAACTGAACCCACGCTATTGACATCACTCTGCATTGCAAACCAGCTGTCGATGATGACATGTATGGAAACATAGAACATAGAACATAGAAAAATACAGCGCAGTGCAGGCCCTTTGGCCCTCGATGTTGTGCCGATCCAAGCCCACCTAACCTACACTAGCCCACTATTCTCCATATGCCTATCTAATGCCCGTTTAAATGCCCATAAAGAGGGAGAGTCCACCACTGCTACTGGCAGGGCATTCCATGAACTCACGACTTGCTGACTAAAGAATCTACCCCTAATATCTGTCCTATACCTACTACCCCTTAAATTAAAGCTATGCCCCCTCGTAATAGCTGACTCCATACGTGGAAAAAGGTTCTCATGGTCAACCCTATGTAAACCCCTAATCATCTTGTACACCTCTATCAAGTCACCCCTAAACCTTCTTTTCTTCAATGAAAACAACCCCAAGTGCCTCAGCCTTTCCTCATACGATCTTCCTACCATGTCAGGCAACATCCTGGTAAACTTCCTCTGCACCCGTTCCAGTGCCTCCACATCCTTCCTATAGTATGGCGACCAAAACTGCACACAATACTCCAGATGCGGCTGCACCAGAGTCTTATACAACTGCAACATGACCTCAGGACTCCGGAACTCAATTCCTCTACCAATAAAAGCCAGTACGCCATATGCCTTCTTCACCGCACTATTTACCTGGGTGGCAACTTTCAGAGATCTGTGTACATGGACACCAAGATCCCCCTGCTCATCCACACTACCAAGTATCCGACCATTAGCCCAGTACCCCATCTTTTTGTAACTCATTCCAAAGTGAATCACCTCACCCTTAACCACATTGAACTCCATTTGCCACCTTTCTGCCCAGCTCTGCAGCTTATCTATATCCCACTGTAACCTGACACATCCTTCCTCACTGTCAACAACTCCACCGACTTTCGTATCATCCGCAAACTTGCTCACCCAACCTTCTAGCCCCTCCTCCAGGTCATTTATAAAAATGACAAATAGCAATGGTCCCAAAACAGATCCTTGCGGAACACCGCTAGTAACTGCACTCCAAGATGAACCTTTACCATCAAATACTACCCTCTGTCTTCTTCCAGCCAGCCAATTCCTAATCCAAACCTCCAACTCACCCTCCGTATTTTTTGCAGTAGCCTACCATGGGGAACTTTATCAAATGCCTTACTAAAATCCATATACACCACATCTACCGCTTTACCCTCATCCACCTCCTTAGTCACCTTCTCAAAGAATTCAATAAGGGTTGTGAGGCACGATCTGCCCTTCACAAAACCATGCTGAATATCCTTGATCACATTATTCCTATCCAGATGTTCATAAATCCTATCCCTTACAATTCTCTCTAAGACTTTGCCCACAACTGAAGTGAGGCTCACCGGCCTATAGTTACTAGGGTTATCCCTATTCCCCTTCTTGAACAAGGGAACCACATTTGCTATCCTCCAGTCTTCTGGCACTATTCCTGTAGACAACGAGGACATAAAAATCAAGGCCAATGGCTCTGCAATCTCCTCCCTTTTGTCTCTCCCATAAATTTCTGTAGAAAAACTAAATCTGGTTGTTAGGGCTATACAATGAAGCTTAAAAGTATTTCTTTCTTTCTCCTTCAGATCCATGACACCTGTCTCAATAAAGGATTATGCCAATAGAAATCTTCCAATAGAATATGACAGTGTTGTGCAGATTTCACATTTCTCACTAATCTTTTCTTTGGGCTTTGTATATTCTTCATCAGTTATACCTGCACGTTTTGACAGATATTTTGATCTTTGACAGGCGTCAGCAATTTATCAATGTAACTTCACGACAAATTGTTCCTTTACTAATTCCATTTTGATTTAACCCCCTGCCCCTCTCCCTATCTCTCCCTCACTTCTGGTAGTTTGTATTGCTATTAACTGGCTTTAATAGCAATCAGAACTCAGGTGATTTACCGGTGGTGGTTAAAAAGTGAAAAAAATACCATGGGTAATTTGATGATGGGAAAATAAAACATTCAGTCATGTGTAAGAGCACTTCTCATCACAGAAAAAAAATATTAAGGCAAGTTGTTTTTCTTCTCTCTAACTCTTATCACTGGATGCCATTAGTACCTTTCTAACACTACTTGGCAAGGTCCCTCGTGGTAGGCTGGTCCAGAAGTATAAATCACATGAAATCCATGATGAGTGGGCATGTTGGATACAACATTGGCTTGGTTATTTAAGCTATTATTGCAAGAGTGTTTTTCTGTGGCTGCTGGTGTTCCAAAGGGATCAGCGCTGGGACCTCATCAGACAGGGCATTAAGTACAATACTTGTGTATAACAAGACCATGTGCAGGCAGATGGGATTAATTTAAAAGACATTATGGTTGGTGCAGACATGGTGGGCCGAAGGACCTGTTCTTGTACAGTACTGTTCTATGTTGTAATACTATGAGATGAAGGATCACGATTTGATGAGGGGATCAAATAATGTTCTGAACTAAGAGTAGAAAGTGTTGGAGAAACTCAGTAGACCTGGAACTATCCATTATGATGGAAAAGGCCAGCTCAGAGAGAGATCACTATTGCAGTGTCTCTTAGGATGTATGAGGTATGCAAGAGGCCCAGAGCTATCTGGCTCTGACTCTATATCTTGGGGACTAGAGAAGTAGTGTTGATACAGACTTCACTTGGCCCGGGACATGGTGACTGAACTGTGCTGGATTCTGGAGTGGACCCTGACAGGGCATACGTCAGACAGAGACAACCCTGCAATTGAGTGAATCCCTAAAGAATGTAAAAGCAACAAGAGTATACTCAAGAGAGAGAGGTCAGGAGAGCAAGAAGAGTACGTGAGATAGCTTTGGCAAATAGGGTTGAGGAGAATTCAAAGAGATCCTACAAATACATTAAGGACAAAAGAGTAACCAGGAAGAGAATAGGGCTGCTTAAAGACAGGTAGTTGAAAGTGTAGTGCTGGAAAGGCACAGCAGGTCAGGCATCATCCGAGGAGCAGGAGAATCGATGTTTTGGACATGAGCCTTTCATCAGCCATTTTCCTGATGAAGGGCTTATGCCCGAAACATTAATTCTCCAGCTCCTCAGATGCTGCCTGACCTGCTGTGCTTTACCAGCACCACAATCTCGACGCTGGTCTCCAACATCGGCAGTCCTCACTTTCTCATAGCAGTGGATGTTGTCTATATAGACTTCAGCAAGGCACCTGACAAGGTTCCGCATGGTAGACTGGTTAGCAAGCTTAGATCACATGGAATACAAGGAGAGCTAGCTAGTTCAATACAAAATTGGCACAAAGGTAGAAGACCATGGATGCTGTGGAGGGTTGCTTTTCAGACTGGAGCCCTGTGACCGATAGTGTTGCTGGGTCCACTGCTTTTTGTCATTTATATCAATGATTTGAATGTAAGTATAGGAGGTATAGATAGTAAGTTTGCTGCAGGTGACACCAAAATTGGAGGTGTAGTGGACAGAGAAGAAAGCTATCTCAGAGAAGGATGGGATCTTGATCAGATAAGCAATGGGCTGAGGAGTGGCAGATGGGGTTTAATTTAAAAAAAAAGTGAGGTTATGCATTTTGGAAAAGAAATAGGGCAGGCATTATACACTTAATGATAAGGTCCTGGGGAGTGTTGCCGAACAAAGGGACCTTGGAATGCAGTTCATAGTTCCTTGAAAGTGTAATCACATGTAGATAGGATAGTGATGAAGGTTTTTGGTACACTTGCCTTTGTTGGTCAGTGCATTGACTATAGGAGTTGGGAGATCATGGTGCGGCTGTACAGGAGGTTGGTTAGGCCACGTTTGGAATACAGCGTTCAAGTCTGATCTCCCTGCTGTAGGAAAGATGTTGTGAAACTTGAAAGGGTTCAGCAAAGATCTACAAGGATGTTGCTAGGGTTGGAGGGTTTGGGCTTTAGGGAGAGGCTGAATAGACTGAGGCTATTTTATCTGGAGTGTCAGAGGCTGAGGGATGACTTATCGAGGTTTATAAAATCACGAGAGGCATGGATATGGTGAATAGCCAAGGTCTTTTCCCTGGGGTTGGGGAGTCCAAAACTAGAGGGCATAGGTTTAGGGTGAGAGGGGAAAGATTTTAAAGGGACCTAAAAGGCAACTTTTTCATGCACAGGGTGGTGTGTATATGGAATGAGCTGACAGAGGAAGGGGTGGAGGCTGGTACAATTACAACATTTAAAAGGTATCTGGATGAGTACATGAATAGGAAGGGTTTAGAGGGATATGGGCCAAATGCTGGATTAATTTAGGATATCTGGTCGGCATGGATGAGTTGGACCAAAGGTCTGTTTTTGTGCTGTACATCTCTATGACTGATTCAATGGCTGCAGGTATGGAGACTGGTGGTTGCAAAGCTGACAGCGCTTTGATCTTCAATGTGACTGTCTCTTTCCAGGATGTGATGGGTGACCTGTTTGGGATCTCTCCATCATGCATCCTCAGATATATCAATATAGTGACCATCGCCATCTGTGTGAGGTCACCCCAGTTTTTATTACCCCCTCAGTGATGAGGGCAGTGTTGCAGCCCAGGCAGTAGGATTCAGGAATACAGCTGACTTCGCCCAGGTGCAAGGTACTATTGACTACACACACATGGCTCAGAGAGGGCTGTATCAATGAGCTGCAGGATTCACCAACAGGGAGGGCTTCCATCTGATTTACCTTCAGGTGAATCTGTGATCACTGTTAACACTTCCTGGAGATGTGTGCCCAAGTGGATAAATGAGGGTAATAGCCCAATGTAATGGGTAGAATGAAGATCAGGAGATCAAAAGGTTTACAATAATCAAATTGTGCTTACCTCTGCTGAAGCATGTCTAAAACATGGGTTGATAACCTATACTTAGTATAACAGATTTGAATAGATTCACAGTGACTTACGCATCAACTGCTGAACAGGACCTTAAATATTACAAACAGTTATGGACACAGGAATGTGAAGCGAACAGAGGGATAGATACCATGCAAGGACAATAAGGTAAGCAAATTGTTGGATAGTATATTGAGAGCAAGGATTTACTTGCACTTGGAAAATAATGGATTGATTAGAGATGGTCATTATGACTTTGTGCAGAAGACATCATGACTCAATGATTTGATTGACTTTTTAAGAAAATGATGAAGGTGATTGATGACACAGGACAGTGGATGCTGTCTCCATGGATTTTACTAAAGCATTTGACAAAGTCCGTCATGGTAGGCTGGTCAAGAAGATTAAGTTACATGGGATCCACGGTCAGTTGGCAAGTTGGATATAAAATTGGCTTGGTCACAGAAGACAGAAGATATTTGTGGACATGTGTTTTTCTGACTGGAAGTCTGTAACCAGTGGTATTCTGCAAGGATTCGAGCTTGGACCTCAATTGTAATAAATATAAATGACCTGGGTGGAAATACAAGTAGTCTGAATAGTAAGTTTGCAGGACCTCAATTGTAATAAATATAAATGACCTGGGTGGAAATACAAGTAGTCTGAATAGTAAGTTTGCAGGTGACACATTGATGGAGTTTTTGTAGTGAGGAAGGTTGTCAAAGGATACAGCAGGATGTAGATCAGTTGGAAAGTTGGGCAGAGAAATGGCAGATGGAGTTTAATCCCAACAAGTTTGAGGTTACGCATTTTGGGAGCTCAAATGCAAGAGAAAAGTATACAGTAAATGGCAGGACCCTTAAGAGTATTGATATAGAGAGGAATCTTGGAGTGTTAGTCCATAGCTTCCTGAAAGTGGCAACACAAATGGAAAAGTGATAAAGAAGGCATATGGTATGTGTGTCTTCATTTGGTTGGGATATTGAGTTGGCAAGTCATGTTGGAGCTGTATAAGACTTTAGTTTGGCTGCATTTAGAGTATAAGAGCTGAAAAATGTGTTGCTGGAAAAGCGCAGCAGGTCAGGCAGCATCCAAGGAGCAGGAGAATCGATGTTTTGGGCATAAACCCTTATGCCCGAACTGTCGATTCTCCTGTTCCTTGGATGCTGCCTGACCTGCTGTGCTTTTCCAGCAACACATTTTTCAGCTCTGATCTCCAGCATCTGCAGTCCTCACTTTCTTCTGCATTTAGAGCATTGTGTGATGATCTGGTTGCCACACTATAGGAAGGATGTGGAGGCTTTGGTGAGGATGCAGAAGAGGTTTATCAGAATGCTGCCTGGATTATCGGGCATTAGCTATAAGGAGAGTCATAGAGTCACAGAGATGTACAGCACGGAAACAGACCCTTTGGTTCAACTCATCCATGCTGACCAGATACCCCAACCTAATCTAATTCCACCTACCAGCACCCGGACCATATCCCTCCAAACCCTTCCTATTCATATACCCATCCAGACGCCTTTTAAATGTTGCAACTGCACAGCCTCCACCACTTCCTCTGGTGGCTCATTCCAAATACACACCATCCTCTTCATGAAAACATTGCCCTTTAGGTCCCTTTTAAATCTTTCCCCTCTCACCTTAATCCTATACTGTCTAGTTTTGGACTCCCCTACTCTGGAAAAGAGCTTGGCTATTCACACTATCCATGCCCCTCATGATTTTATAAACTTCTAAAAGGTCACCTGGGTTAGACAAATTTGGATTGCTTTTACAAGGGCATTGGAGGCTGAGGGGTGACCTGTTAGAATAGTGTAAAATTATGAGGGGCATGGATAGAATGGAAAGTTGGAGTCTTTTTCCCAGAGTGGGAATATCAAAACTAGGGCATATAGGTTTAAGATGAAAGGGGGATTTTTTTAAGAGAGATGTGCAAGGCAAATATTTTACACAGGAAGTGGTAGGTACCTGCAAAGTGCTGTCATGGGAAGTGGTTGGCACAGATAAGATAGCGGAGTTCAAGAGGCATTCAGACAGACATATGAACAGGCAGGGAAAAGAGAGATATTAGTTTAGAATGGCATCATGGTCTGTTCAGACACAATGGGCCGAAGCGTCTGTTCCTGTGCTGTAATGTTCTATGTTTTAGTGCTACAGCTTGACAGAGCTTGGCAGATGAACCTGAACCTGAAACTGAATAAGAAAAAGATAGAATTGAAAATGCCTGAGGTCAAGGACATAGGGGTCATGTAGTGACAGCAAAAACACTTGGATCCTGACAAGGTGAGAACTGTGGCAGAGATGCAGCAAACAATAGCTGTGTAAGCTGTGTAACGATTTGTTATATTTGTGAGCTACTTAGCAAAGCTCTTGCTTAACAAAAGCAAAATACTGAGATCTGGAATAAAAACAGAAAGTACAGGAGAAACTCAGCAGGTCTGGTGGCAATTGTGGAAAGACAAACAGAGTTAATATTTCAAGTCCAGTGACTGTTCTTTGTAACTCTATGAGCCCCATGTTTTTGTTTTGCCCATGTGAACATGTCCACAAGTTTACCATTAAGGTTATACAGCAGAAGAAGCAGATTTCTATTGAATCAAGGAAAACAACAACAGCTCACCGGCTCTGGAAGTTAGTCAGCAGAGACATTGAATCTGAAAACCAAATATCTTGCTCTGATAATGATCTCACCACAGGAATGACATTCCCTGGGAAAGGAGCATCGCCTCAGGAATGAGTAGACAAATGGATACCAACAACTCACATACATTTTGTTAAAAGACCTGAAAGCTTTCGAGATAGTGGAGGGAATGCAGACTGCTGAAAGTCAAACAGGCCAGAATTATTACAGTTTTGTTCACAAATGACTTTTGTATTATTTTTTGCCAAACATGTCTATTGGGTAACCTGGGTAACTTTTAATTACAAGTCATCATGCTTGCAGTTTTTAAATGAAATGGGTGATGTTTGGGGAAATGTGTTTGGACACAGTGTGTTGGGTGGCTTGCTGTAACCATGTGACCTCTGCTGTTGGTGCTTTCACTTTACTTTGTGAAAGTCATTAAAACAAGTGGAGAGCAGGAATATTAAACCCACTTTCAATGGGACATGCTTAAATATTTCAAAACGGTTTTCAGGTTTAGGTTTAAATCTGCATCAAAACTCTGAGAAGGGAATATAACTGACAGCTGGGTTTGGAGGTTACTAGATTACTAACCCATAACTAGACTGGATGTTCAATCTGGATTCCTAAAGAAATAAATAAGACATTGGAGACAGGAGGGAATTAAAGGAATGAAAAATAAAAGAACTTGTGCTCCCAAAGGCTAGGAGTTTTCTATTTGAACTTGAAGAATAGTGGTAAACAGGCTTCATGGCCATTACTGTCAGTGTACACGGTGAGCTATCTCATTCAAACACATTGTTCTCAATTCACTGTTTATGGAAGTGAATGCTGGCCATGTTATTCAGTGAATCATGTAGCAAACAGGACGGAGGTTCTCACCACTGCCAGTTTCCAAGGCTCTGGCATCAGGTTTAAATGCCAGCTGGACACCCCTTCAGATGCTGCAGGCCAGAAACTGTGGTGCCCATTTGGCACAGAAGAAAATTAAGCTCATTTCCCACTGTACGGAGATCTTGAAGTCCTGCTGGATGGGGTGATGATGTCGAGAGGATCGGTTCTCTTCTCAGCTGACCACGACAAGCAACCATCCCAGCAGGTACATCCAAACAATAAATGGGTAAATAAAGCTGCAGGAGGCAGTGCAGGCTGCACCAAGAAATGGGATGGCCAACAGTGCAGAAAGATAGAAAATAAGACCAGGAATAGGCCATTCAGCCCTTTACATCTGCTCTGCCATTCAATATGATCTTGGATACCCATACCATTGGTGTGAGTTACAGACTGAAATCTAATCGAGGGTATGAGGTGGTTTTTATATTGAATAATACATGCTCAGGAGTGGAAACTAATTGGAAAGTTTGCTGTTGTTTATATATAGAGTAACAGATACCTGGAAGTGAGTTACAGATTGGAATCTTCTAGCATTAATCTATATCTAAAGCCATCGTGAAAACATTCAATATTTCAGCCTGAACCAATTTCTGTGACAGAGAATTCTACCAGTTCATCACTCTCCAGGTGGAGAAATTTCTCCTCATCTCAATTGTAAATGATGTACTCCATATTCTTAAACTGTAACCTCGGGGTCTACAGCCCCTAGTCATTGGGAACATTCTTTCTGTATTTACCCTGTTCAATCCTGTGAGAATTTCATAGTTTTCTTTGAGAACCTATTCATTATCCTAATCTCTAGTGAATAGCGTCCTAGAAAAAAGGGCAATGGTCTCCTGTACCTATATGGGTAAGTGGCACCATCTTCTCCCTATCACTGCACACCCACCCACAGGGTGAGCACTCATTCAGAGCCTGCTACTGCACATGCATCTCAGTAAGGCTGAGGGGATACAACATTTTACCTTTCATGTCCACTCGAAGCTCATCTCCACCACATCCCCAACAACTACCAACCAGTTCTGCCCTCTGTGCTACTCACCCACTGGGAGGACACCTCACAAATGTCTCCTACTTCTGTATGATCACTAATTGTTGTTGCATCCACCTCCATCACTGACAATCCTTCTTCATCTCTCATTGCAGGAAAATCTGGCCTCCAACGGGACCAATATGTCCAAGTCTATGGGAGTGGGTGGGTGATGGTAGATATTAGGGTCATCTGAAGAAGAGAGAGAAATGGGCAATTGCCAAGCATTGATCATCCCACGCAAGCAGTAAGTCTTTGACTTTTGATAGCCATGTACATCAGGGATCCTTGAACCTTAACTTTGGGGATGAGCTAAGACATTACAGATTGATGTAATGCGCTGAAGGTAATATCCAGGGAATGTGCCAGGCTGGCAGATGTTCAATGGGCAGTTCACATGTCCACCATCCTTCATAGTTTAGTGTTTTGGAGAGAAAAGATGCACAAAATGCTGCGTCTCACAGGTTAAACACCATCATAGAGGAAAGTGAAGCATATCAAACTAAAATGACTGTGTCTATGCACTTTGTAACATTGAAGAGATACAGATGAAGGAAAGGGCCAAAGAAGTTTCCTCAGAATTCATGACAACCTGTTGGCTCCCTTGTGGCAATGGATTTCATGGCTGACATGTTCTATTTTCACTCTCAGAGCTGAATAATGTTAGTGCTACATGATTTGCATTTTCCCTAATACTGATGTACATCAGGGTCTGTTGACCTAATTTAAAATTGTTACAACTGAAGATATCATTTATTCATTAATGTAGGTATTGTAGCCTTTAATCTGGACCACAGAAAGTGAGATCAGCAAACCAACAGATTAGACATGCCCTTTACCTGGAGCAAGAAAGCTATCCACCAGATAAGCAATGAAGACAGAGAAACAATGAAATGAAGTCTGATTCTGGCTAGTTAGAATTGTGCAGAAGCAGGTCATTCAGTCCATAGAGTCCACTTTGATACTTCAAAGAGCACCCCATCCAGCTAGCAAATCACTTTAACCCTACATTGTCCATGGTTAACCCACCTAGCCTGCACATCCCTGGACACCAATTTACTCATCTAACCTGCACAATTTGGTCTGTGGGGTGTACTGTACCTTTAAGACAGTTAAAAGCAACAGAACTACCTGACAGACTGTTCTGAAAAAAAGATGCAATGTAACATGTGCTCCAGCTACTGGGGTAGCTAGGGTAGTTGGTTGCCTGGAAATGGCAAAACAAATTCGAAATTCGGCCAATCAGTTTAAATTATTCCCTGAAAATGACCAAACTCCAATCAAGTTTGAATTTAATATTGACAATCTTAAAAGCCAAAGACAGAATCCGATGCTTTGGGGAAAATTGAACAGTTGGGTGAAGAATTGTCATGCCAACGACACTGCAGACTGCCCAGAAAAATAGCTCTCTTAAAGGTACCTTTATCGATCAGGAACCTGTGAAGCAATATCCACAAGGAGAAGAAAAGAAAACCAAAATACAGAGAAGAACCAAAAGCTGTCTGGTGTTGAGATAAATAGTTTTGTTTTTTTGTAAATCTTAATTGGTGGTTGGAGGAGGTGGTGGTTATTGGACTAATATTGTACAGGGGAAAGAAAAGGATAGGTTAGAGGAAGGAATTGTAAATTGTTGTTAGTTAATTATTCTCTCATACTTTAAGAAATAAAGTTGTTAGTTTTTACTTTAAATAGTCCTTGGCCTCTCAAACTTTCACACATTACTGCACAGGATGATTCTTTTCTGTGTTGCAGGTTTACATTAAGCAGGAGTGTCTACCTTGTGTCGTAACAATTTGGGGGCTCGGGTCTGTGATGTGAACTGGTTTAGTTAGATTTGAATAGATTTGGGGTACGAAAAATCCCAGCTGATTTAAACTCTTGCAGTTTAGTGTCCTAGATCTTTAAATAAACCATAGGTGAGACAATTTGTTTAATTTTGGTGACTTGTGGTTGTTTAAATTAAAAGTGAGAGAAATGGGTCTTAAAATTGCTAAAGAGGTTCTGGGATTTGAAGATGATTCTCAAATTTGCCAAAAAAGTTTAGAAGGAAAGAAAAAGGCCATACTTTTAGAATTAGCAAATAAGTTAGATTTGGGTTTAACCAAGGGCAAAAGTAAAGCTGAAGTTGTAAGCAAGCTACTCAAACACTTAGGTGTGTCAGAGAAACAGACAAGTGCAGTAGAAGTAGAAAAACATAAATTGCAATTGAGAAAAGTGGAGTTAGAAGATAAACAAAGAGAGAGAGAGGAAAGAGAGGGGGAGAGTGGAAAAAGAGAGAGATATAAGGTTCTTGGCTGAGCAACGAGAGAGAGAAGATAGGGAGAGAGAAAGAGAGCGAGAAGAGAAAAAAGAGAGAGGAGAGAGAGGAAAAAGAAAGAGAGAGAAAGTTCTTAGCTGAGCAAAAAGTGAGAGAATTTGAACTTGAGAAGTTGCAACTTAGTCAGGAAAGTCAAGTTAACAGGATGGAGATTAAAAGAGAAAGTAGTGATATATACAAATATGTCAAAACTCTGCTACATTTTGATGAGAAAGATATTGAAATCTTCATTGTTTCATTTGAAAAATTGGCTAGGCAAATGGAGTGGTCCGAGGATTTATGGGTAATGCTAGTTCAGACTAAACTGGTCGGCAGAGCTAGTGAGGTATTTGCCGTGCTGTCAGATGAGGTGTCAATAGATTATGAAGAGGTCAAACAGGCTATTTTAAGTGCTTATGAATTAGTACCAGAAGCATGTAGACAACGGTTCAGAAACACAAAGAATGAACCAGGTCAGACTTATGTTGAGTTCAAAAGAATTAAACATGATCAATTTGACTGATGGGTATGGCTCTAAGTAGTTGTTAACCAAAGTGGACGTGTCTACCAGATTTCTGGAGGCAATTCCACTACGGAGTATCAAGGCAAAAAAGATGGTAGAGGAGTTAGTAGCTTTCTTCATATGGTATGGGCTACCCAAAGAGATTCAGTCAGACTAAGGGTCAATTTTTACTGCTAATCTAATTAAGGAGGCTGTGGACAGCTTAGGTATACAGCACTTTAAATCCAGCGTGTATCATCCTGAATCCCAGGGAGCTTCAGAAAGGTGGCATCAGACATTGAAGACCATGTTGAGAGCATTATGTCAGGATTACCCGAATGATTGGGATAAAGGTATCCCATTCATATTGTTTGCATTAGAAATGCCCCAAATGAATCTACTCAGTTCACTCCCTTTGAGTTAATATTCAGTCATGAAGTGAGAGTCCCTTTGAAATTAATTAAAGAAAAATTGACAGGATCAAAGTCAGAGATTACACATTATGTATCAAAGAGGTGAGGGAGAGACTAAATCAAATAGGTGAGTTTGCTAAACATCACTTAAGAGGGCACGTATTGAATGAAGCAGGTGGCAGATAAAAGCTCTGAGACTCGGATGTTTTCCTGAGGGGATGATGTGTTAGTACTGTTACCAGTGATAGGAGATCCCTTCAAAGCCAGGGTTAGTGGTCCCTATCAAACTGAGAAAAAGTTGAGTCTGGTGAACTATTTAGTAAAGATGCCAGATAGAAAAAAAAGTTATCGGGTATGTCCTGCGAACATGTTGAAACCGTATTACACTGGAGAGAAAAAACTGGAGAAACAGGTGATAGTTACTGCCCCGCAGAGTGAGGAATGGAATCAAATCCAGATGATGTGGATTTTGAGGTCCTCAAAATAGATTTAAAAATGTCAAAGTCCTTGAGGCGTGGGATTGGTTAGTAAGCTATCTGTCTCAGGAGCATAGAATGCAATTGAAAGATTTGTTACTGCAGTATAAGGACATATGTAAGAATTACATGGGGAGGACTCATGCTATTGTACACGAAGTAGACATAGGGAATACAGTTCCGATAAAACAACACCCCTATCAGCTGAATCCTTTCAAAGCCAGACAGGTCCAAATGGAGGTGGAGGTCATGCTCAAAGAGGACATCATCGAACCAGGCCAGAGCGAGTGGAGTTCACCGATCGTCTTAGTTCCCAAACCCAACGGGATTCAATGATTCTGCGTGGATTATTGGAAAGTCAATGCCATTACAAAATTGGACTCATATCCAATTCCTAGATTGGAGGACTGTATCAAGAAAGTCGGACAAGCCAGTAACATCACCAAGTTGGATTTAATGTGTGGTTACTGGCAGGTACCTTTATCAGAGTCGGCGAAAGACATTTCTGGGTGTGTAACCACAAATGGGCTAAATCAGTTTAAAGTGATGCACTTTGGAATGAAGAATGCATCCACCACATTCCAAAGACTCATGAACAGTGTTGTGGCTGGGTTAACAAACTGTGCAGTCTATTTGGATATTGTAGTGATCTTTGGTGAGACCTGGAAAGATCATATGGTACAGTTGGTGCAGCTCTTTGAATGACTGCGAGAAGCATAACTGGTGATAAACCTGAATAAAATGGAATTCGTGAAAGCAGAGGTGACGTTCTTGGGACATAACATTGATCATGGAAGGTTGACCCCACGGAATGCAAGACGAAGACCATTGAGGAATTTCCACTACCAACCTCAAAGAAAGAGGAGCTTCGATTCTTAGGATTCAATGCAATATATTGGAACCTAGATTAGAGTGATGTTGGAAAAGCACAGCAGATCAGGCAGCATCCGAGGAGCAGGAAAATCGGTGTTTCGGGCAAAAGCCCTTCATCAGGAATGAAGGCAGGGACGCTCCAGGGTGGAGAAATAAATGGGAGGGGGGTGGGGCTAGGGAAGAGGTAGCAAAGAATACAATAGGTGGATGGGGGTGGGAATGAAGATGATAGGTCAGAGAGGTGGGTGGAGCAGATAGGTGGGAAGGAAGATTGGCAGGTAGGACAGGTCATGAGGGCGGTGCTGAGCTGGAAGTTTGGAACTGGGGTAAGATGAGGGGAGGGGAAATGAGGAAACTGGTGAAGTCCACATTGATGCCCGGGGGTTGAAGTGTTCCGAGGCAGAAGATGAGGCGTTCTTCCTCCAGGCATTGAGTAGTGAGGGAGTGGCGGTGGAGGAGGCCCAGGACCTGCATGTCCTTGGCAGTGTGGGAGGGGGAGTTGAAATGTTGGGCCACAGGGCAGTGGGATTGATTGGTGCGGTTGTCCTGGACATGTTGCCTAAAGCGCTCTGTGAGAAGGCATCCAGTTCCCCCAACGTAAAGGACACCGCATCGGGAGCAACGGATACAATAAATGACATGTGTGGAAGTGCAGGTGAAACTTTGATGGATGTGGATGACTCCTTTGGGGCATTGGATGGAGGTGAGGGGTGAGGTGTGGGCGCAGGTTTTGCAATTCCTGCAGTAGCAGGGGAAGGTGCCAGGAGGGGAGGGTGGGTTGTTGGGGGGCGTGGACTTGACCAGGTAGTCATGGATTCTATTGGACATACATTCCAAACTTCAGCAGTGTAGTGGCACCGTTAACTGATTTGCTGAAGTAGAACACAAAGTTTCGGTGGACAGAACAATGCCAGGAGGTATTCGACCATTTGCAATCAATATTAACCACCAAACCAGCTTTACCTACACTAAACTTTTCAAAACCTTTTAAAATTGCCATCGATGCTAGTGACATAGGAATTGGAGCTGTATTCCTATGGAAGATGAGGATGGGATTGAACTGCCAGTTGTTTACTTTTCTTAGCTCAACATCCACCAGAGGAAATACTCCATGATTGAAAAAGAACTATTGAGTTTTGTACTGGCCTTACAACATTTTAATGTGTATGTCACAAACAATGTGTTGGAGATTATTGGGTACACGGATCACAATCCTGTTACATTCTTAGAACACTTTAAAGACAAGAATATGAGACTATTTCATTGGAGTCTTATGTTACAGACTTCTAATTTAAAAATTGTACATATTGTGGGTCAGAAGAATGTAATTGCAAATGTGTTATTGCAGATTTAACTGATAGAGGTTACATGAGAATTGTCTTTACTTAATGGTACATACATACAGGTATATGGAAAGAAGTTAAGGTGAACTTATATTAAAGTTGTCTCTATTTTAGGGGAATGTGTTTAAAAACTAGAGAAAAGAAATGAAGCCATCTTTTTATTATGATGGTTTGTTTTCTTAAGGGGGAGGAGTTATGTAGAATTGGGGTGTATTGTACCTTTAAGAGAGTTAAAAGTAACAGAACTACCTGACAGAACCAAGTGTTCTAAAAAAAGATACAATGTACATGTGCTCCAGCTACTGGAGTAGCTAGGGTAGCTGATTGCCTGGAAACGACAAAACAGATTCAAATTAGGCCAATCAGTTTAAATTACAAACCAAAAATATCAAATTTCAATCAATTTTGAATTGAGTATATTGACAATCTTAAAAGCCAATGAAACAATCCAATGTTTTTGGGGTATAAGACTGGGGAAAATTGAACAGTTGGGAGGAGAACTTCCAAGCCAATGACATTTGCACACTGCCCTAAAAAAAGCTCTCTTAAAGGTACCTTTATCAATCAGTAACCAGTGAAGCAATATCTTCAAGGAGAAGAAAAGAAGACCGAAATACAGAGAAGAACTAAAGGTGCCTGGTGTTGAGATAAGACATTTTATTTTGTAAATCTTAATCGGGGGTTTTAATCAAACTAGTATTGTAGAGGGGAAAGTAAAAGATAAGTTAGAGGAAGAAATTGTAAATAGTGGTTAGTTAATTATTCTCTGTAATACTTTAAGGAATAACGTTGTTAATTTATACTTTAAATAGTCCTTGGCCTCTCGAACTTTCACAGATTACTGCACAGAATGACTCTATTCTGTGTTGCAGGTTTATATTACTCAGGAGAGTTTACCTATCTTGTAACAGGGAGGAAACCAGTGCACCCGGAGGAAACCCACACAAACATGGGGAGAACATGCAAACACCACACAGTCACCTAAGGGTAGAATTGAGCCTGGGACCCCAGTCCTGTGAGGCAACCACTGGGTGCCAACCACTGTGCCACCCAGTTATTCAGGAAGTACTTATCAATGAGATTGTCTCTGGCTTTGCTGCTTGACTGTCATCATCAAGGTCAAAGATGATGAAGGGGTGGGGTCTGGTGAAAATGGTGTCAATGACTTCCTGGATGCACTCATGGCTGGAGGACTGAGAGATGCCACAGCCCTACCTGGTTGCTTCCTGAAATGAACTGCAAGATAAAAAAAAGTAAGGGTAGTAATAATTCTGATGGCTTCTGGGATGGAGCTAAGGTCCAGAGTTTAAGGGACCTTGTGTCCGTCCAGCAGTGAGCAAAAGTCTAAGATGATGGATGAGGACAGCCTTAATCTACCATGGGTGTTGCATTCTGATGTTTATACATAACTGCAGTGAAACCTATATGTCCTTGTTCTTGCCATTGCTCTGTGTCTCCTGGTGGATCTTGGCCTGATGTTTCTCCCTTGGGTGGGGGGGTGGGGGGGGGGGGGTGGGGGGTGGAGGTGGAGGGAGGTGTTGTGGCTGCTGTGTGGAAGCCATTGGGGGTTGCTGTTCTTGCAGCACTTCGTGCAGTCCTTGTCTCCACTGACTCCTTCTCCTATTCATTCTCAGTAGAAGCAAGGCTTCATGAACAGTACGCATGACGTCTGACAATTCAGCTTTGTGAGCAGATAATCTATGGTGAAAGTCAGAAAGATCGCACAGTGTTATTGAAGGGACACAAGTTGTTCCCTTCGCTGTCACCATTCCCTTGGCCATACAGTGAAATGAGGACCATCTCCAGATGTGTTCTGCCCACATTTGCCCAGAATACCATGGGGATGGCTGTGACATCTTCCTGGTAAGACCCTTGATTATTAGGAACCAAGCCCCCATGATTGACCATGGCCCCCACCCAGACTGACTTGGCAGAACAGCCCTGACTGACTGTGACTCAGTTCCCCAAATTGATCTCTCAACAGCATCCTGACCTGAAGTAAATGTAGTTCCCAGACCGGTTATACTTGACCTTGAGGACTGACTGTGACTCTATCCGGGATTCCCATATGATTGAATACTGCCTGACTGACCAACAACACCCTGAAATGCAATTAGCCTGTTTGTTTGACTGTGATGGTGCTCACTGATTGACTGGAGTCTACTCTCTCTTCACTAAGCACTCATTCACTTGGACTTTTACATATTGCCATTTTCTATAAGCATCTATGTTGTTGTTGTAGCATCAACTGTTGATTGATGTAGCACCATGCCGTACTGCAACATGTCCACCCCCTTTCTGATTGAAATGTTTATTTTTCAGTGTTCCCTGCCACTGCATTCTGCCTGCCTCTCCTTCACATTAAAATGTAAGCCAACTGTAGGTCAGTGCTAAAGGCCTTGTGTACTGAAAAGCAGGCTATGATCCAGAAAGTGCTTGACTCGACATCAGCACCACAAATCATGTATAGGATCAAAAGATAGCTGGCAGGCTCTCAGTGCAAACTGACCTACCATGAGCTGCAGGTCCTATTGTGCAGGATCGATACAGAATCTGTCGTGCTGATATGAAAAATGCAGTTGGCTCTGATCTTGGTGAATGGGGCTAGTTTTTGAGAAATGGTTGCATTTAAGTGTTCTTTTTTTGATTGCTTTTGAATACTTTGATATCTGATCCAATCAGCATGCTTTATGCTCAAATGCTATGTAAGATAATTTCCCAACCCTTCAGGCATGTTAAGCATGTGCCAGATGCAAATTATTTAAATAAATGATGTCTATATACAAGTATAACTACATATAATCATAATCTACATACTATAGCATTTCATTGTATGATTTCCGAGCATCCAGCAAATACTTCACTGATGGATAGCTGAGGTGATGCTGTGCAAAGCTGTACCACTATGGTATGCCACAAAACTTCTTCCTGACAATTGGAATGTCTTTCTATCAGTCAGGCCATCTGGGAGAACTTTTCTCTTTTAGTGAGAAATGCATTTGAAATCGTTTTTTTTTCAATCTGCACCACACATGGTTTCTCATCTCTATCAATGCGTGAATCTCCTGGATATGTATCAGTTCGATGTAGTTTAATTAATTATTGTACTTTTCCTTCCTGTTTGTAGATTCCCTGAATGAAACAATGACATTTTATTAACTAACTATTCATTATCTTGTTTATATTTTATATTATATGCAATGTTTATAAATTAAAGCAATTATTATATGGCTGTCAGCATATTTGAGTTGTTGTCTCAGGTTCACTATAGACTGATAAGGTGAACACAGTAGGGTAGTGGCAGACCAACATGAAGATGGTTCGGATGATAGTGATAATTATAGGGCCTACGATGAAGAACTCAGGAAACCTGGTTGATTAGGTTTGAAATCCCAATGTGTTTTACAGCACTCACTAGAAATGTTGCTCTTATGTCGAAACATAACTACAGGAAGCTTTTCCTGGATGTCTTCAAATTATATAAGGTCATAAAATAAATGGAATGTGCATTTCAAAATTATTTTTATTAAATAGATTATAGTAGACAGAATCACATGATATTATTCTAGTTTAAATTTGCCTTTACAGTTTAAAACAACCACATTTAGATTTAGTAAATATTGTATCTTGCTAGTTCTATATCGCACAAAGTTGACTTTCAAATATGTTACATTGCTGTGGATTTATTTTCTTTTCATAATTTTCACATTTTCACTGATTATCAAAAGACGAGTAACTCCCATTATATGTTTGGACTGACCCATGGAATCAATCTCTGACACATGGAATCAATCCATAAACTGAAAAATATCAGTTCCTTACGAATTTACAACTGTACAGTAGAAAATGAATGTCTTCGAGCCTCTTGATATCAGAGACTGTATGATATGCAACATTTATCCGATAACTTTCTAAATAGTCATTTGTAGATCACTTCTGCTACATGCTCTTTAATGACCATTAGAGGTGAAATATGACATGTAGCTTGTACTTAGGGAGAAGATGACTGTTTCTGCATCGGATATTTAACAAGGTCCTAAATGAATTAACAAAGGAACAAAGAGACCTTGGAGTCCAGGTTCATAGCTCCTTGAAAGTGGAGTCACAGGTAGACAGGATCGTGAAGAAGGCGTTTGGTATGCTTTCCTTTATTGGTCAGAGTATTGAGTACAGGAGTTGGGAGGTCATGTTGCAGCTGTACGGGACATTGGTTAGGCCACTGTTGGAATATTGCGTGCAGTTCTGGTCTCCTTTCTGTCGGAAAGATGTTGTGAAACTTGAAAGGGTTCAGAAAAGATTTACAAGGATGTTGCCAGGTTTGGAGGATTTGAGCTATAAGGAGAGGCTGAACAGGCTGGGGCTATTTTCCCTGGAGCGTCAGAGGCTGAGGAGTGACCTTATAGAGGCTTACAAAATTTTGAGGGGCATGGAAAGGGTAAATAGACAAAGTCTTTTCCCTGGGGTCGAGGAGTCTAGAACTAGAGGGCATAGGTTTAGGGTGAGAGGGGAAAGATATGAAAGGGATCTAAAGGGCAACATTTTCATGCAGAGGGTGGTACGTGTATGAAATGAGCTGCCAGATGAAGTGGTGGAGGCTGGTAAAATTGCAACATTTAAGAGCCATTTGGATGGGTATATGAATAGGAAGGGTCTGGAGGGATATGGACTGGGTGCTGGCAGGTGGGACTAGATTGGGTTGGGATATCTAGTCGCATGGATGGGTTTGACCGAAGGGTTTGTTCCTATGCTGTACATCTCTCTGAATCTAATATATTTGAGCAGCTTCGAATAAATGTGTATCAAGAAGGGTTCAAGTTTTAACTTTGGCCAGTAAGTTGTGAACAACATTTTGTGCCCTGTAGGTGCAAGGCTATGACCATCTCCATAACACTTGATTGTATTTTTATCAATGAAAACCCTACCACTGGCATCTAGTATCGGGCAGGCAATAGGCAGGCTGGTCACTATCGGTCAGAAATGTAACAGATTAAATCTATTTATTCTGTGGCTGAAAGACCAGATGAGAAACTAGGAAAGCTCCAGCAAAACTCTGCAAAACCTGTTCACTATCTATGAGGCACAAGTCAATACTCTCCATTCTCCTGGACAGGTACTGTACCATTTCAATGATTCTCAACAAACTCAAACCACCCTCCATCACTAGCACAAAGTGTATCATCTCCAAGAGGTACTGAGGCTACTAGACAAGGCTCCTTTTACAGTGCCTTCTAAACCCGTGACCTGTACCAGCCTGAAGGAAAAAGGCAGCATGTATGGTGGGAACATCATCACCTCCAAGTTCCCTTCCAAGTCACACATTATTCTGACTTTGAAATAATTTGGCAATTCTTCCTGTTCAATGGCCAAATTCCTTAAGCATCCTGGTGGCTCAGTGGTCAGCACTGCTGCCTTACAGCATTGGGAGCCCAGGTTCAATTCCAACATTTTGCCTGTGTCTGCATGGGTTTCTTCTAGGTGCTCTGGTTTCCTCTCACAATCCAAAGATGTGCAGGTTTGGTGAACTGGCCATGCTAAATTGCCCATAGTGTCCAGGGATGTGTGTGTTAGGTGCATTACTCAGAGGTAAATGTAGGGTCTGGGTGGGTTACTCTTCAGAAGATTGGTGTGGGCTTGTTGGGCCGAATGGCCTGTTTCCACACTGTAGGGATTCTATATTCTATGTAACAATAATTTGTGAGCACAATTGTCACCTGAACCAAGGTTGTAGAAGGGTCTCACTGCTACCTTCTCAACGTAAATGAAGGGTTGACAATCAATGGTGGGCTTGCCAGTGATGCCAACATCCTGTGAATGAATTTTTGAAATAGCTTAGTTAGTAGCTGTTTTGTCTCTGAATCAAAGA
The DNA here is from genome assembly GCF_047496795.1 of Chiloscyllium punctatum. NCBI lineage: Eukaryota > Metazoa > Chordata > Chondrichthyes > Orectolobiformes > Hemiscylliidae > Chiloscyllium > Chiloscyllium punctatum. The sequence continues at coordinate 57,739,608 of NC_092748.1, read as the reverse complement.
CTGAAACTTTCAGCTTTACTCCAGGAATTGAGTATACACTAGATTGAGAGCTCAGGGCCATTGTATTGGAGTGATGGTCATTTGTTTGAGTTTTGAAACCAAGCTTACGTTCTGGTGGATGAAGTGGACGTTAAAGGTCCACTTGTTTGAATACGTTCAGCAAATTCTAAATGTGTCTTAAGCAACATGTTTCTCTCAACCAAGTTCATCATAATAAATGATGTGTTTTCATCCTATTACTGTTTGTGAGATCCAAATTTGCTGTTACATTTACCAAAATAAAAGCCACTGCGCAATCAAATTAATTCATCCGATGATTTGAAATAAATATAAATTCAATTTATTTCTTCCAATCTATATTATCTGTTCTTAAAAGTTGTTCATTTGCACGGACTTGCAGTGTACAAATCCTTGCTTTATGTAGTTACAGTTCTATGCAATTTGATTTCCATTTTAAAACCCTGCATTGATCACGAGACTAGTTAGCCAGTGTTAGTTCAGAATAATGTCTGCAGTATGTCTCATTTCCTTTTCTAGCTGAGGTAAACTTGGGGTCTAAGATTAACAGGAAATGGTAAACCACCACTGATAAAAACTGCCAAGAAAAATGGATCAGAATGAAGATAGGGAGCCAAGGATCACCTTTGAGCAGAGCTCACGTGAGTGAATGAATGTATATTTCTAACGGGAGCTGCCTGTGTAAATTCATCACCTTTTATTGTACAACCTGGTCACTTTGTGGCAACAGAATATCCCTTATGCACAAATCTCCCAAAATGCCTTAAAACATTTTGTCTGAAAATGTTTCATCCACTACATATTTTTGCCACAATAATTTAAAATTTCTAACATCTTAGTGAAGGTTTAAATAACATTAAATTATTGTGTAACATGATTAGATGCATCCACTGAATTGTCATTTAGGTTATTTTAATGCATTTTGTTCAAGTTTTTATTTGAAAATCTCAGTTTCTGCCAAAAGCCTGGGCTTGGATTTAATCCTGTTGCATATTGCCATGACCCAGTGAACTTAGAGTGTGATATGAGCATGTGCAGGGTTTGTGATTTACCAGGCTGCTGCTGTTCCAGGGGAATACATCTGCTCTTGCCTATGGTTTCCTCTTCAGCTGGAGTGGCAGCAGAGACTCTGTTGAATGTGCACAGTTTACAATTGAAGTGTAATCTGAATGCATAGGACCCCAACTTATCCACTGAAAGAGCTTACACACTGAGTCGGGAGGGTATTCTGCCTATCCAATGCAGCCTGTCAGTGGAAAAAAAGCCTTTAACTTTACTGAACGTGTGGCTTTAAACACTCCGACACACTGTATGCATCATCACAAAAAAAAAGTCCAATATATCGTTTGACCATAAAAAAGGAACGGCAGATGCCAGAGATCTGAGACAAACAGAAACAGAAAGGGCTGGAGGAACTCAGCAGATCTATGTGGAGAGACAAAAGAGTTTATACCTTGATTCCTGTGACCCTTCGTCACAAGCAGTTCTGAAGAAGAGTCCCTACTGTGCGGAAACATGTCATTTGGCTCAACAAATCCACACCAGCTCTACGAAAAACATCCCACCCAGGCTCACCCCTGTACCTAATCTCTATAACCCTTCATTTCCCATGGCCAATCCGATTAATCTGCACATCTTTGGACTGTGGTAGGAAACCGGAGAACCCGGAGGAAACCTACCCAGATACGGGAAGAATGTTTAAACTCCACACAGTCACTCAAGGCTGGGATCAAAACTGGGTCCCTGGTGCTAAGAGGCAGCAGTGCTAACCACTGAGCCACTGTATCAACCACTGGTTATATTGTATGATGTTTGTTTCTTGTCTGCAGCAATTGTTTATTGTGGCACAATTAGAAAAGTATAAAGGAAGTAGGAGTATACTTAAGAGGGAAATCAGGAGGGCAAAAAGGGGACATGAGATAGCTCTTGCAAATAGTATTAAGGAGAATCCAAAAGGGTTTTTACAAATATATTAAGGACAAAAGGATAACTAGGGAGAGAATAGGGCCCTTCAAAGATCAGCAAGGTGGCCTTTGTGTGGAGCTGCAGAAAGTGGGGGAGATACAAAATGAATATTTTGCATCAGTATCTATTGTGGAAAAGGATATGGAAGATATAGACTGTAGGGAAATAGATGGTGACATCTTGCAAAACGTACAGATTACAGAGGAGGAAGTGCTGGATGTCTTGAAATGGTTAAAGGTGGATAAATCCCCAGGATCAGATAAGTTAATTGTTGTTTTAAGTCTGTCCAAGAGAAAGGCTGTATTAGTGAGTACAGTGGGTTCTTTCTTGATTATATGTTTTTGGAGATAAGTCTCTTGATTAAACTTAAAATATAAGCCATAACTATTAATTTAACATGGGGTAGTGTTTGTAGAGGAAAAAGACAGTGTTATTTTCTGGGTCTGTAGATTGTGAAGGAGCAAAAATGGCCTTTGCAGTGATATGTACTTCTTGTCAGATGTGGGAATTTAAACAGAGTTTAAGGGTTACTGCGGATTATATCTGCCATAAATGCTGTTGGATGCGAATCTTATCAGATCGAATGGATCAGTTGGAGAGACAGATAGAAGTGATGAGGAATTTGCAACAGCAACAGTATGTGATGGATGGCAGTTATAGCAAGGGGGGGGGGAAGTCTCAGATACAGTCACATTGGTGGGTTAACTCCAGGAAAGGTAAGAGAGGTAGGCAGCTAGAGCAGGAGTCTTTTGTGGATATACCCATTTCAAACAGGTATGCTGTTTTGGAAAATGTAGGGGGTAATGGATTCTCAGGGGAACGTAGCACGAACAGCCAAGTTTCTGGTATTGAGACTGGCTGTAATGCAACGAGGGGTATGTCGGCTTTCAAGAGATCAATTGTGTTAGGGGATTCTCTAGTCAGAGGTACAGACAGACGTTTCTGTAGCCAGCAGAGAAAAAGCAGAATGGTGTGTTGTTTGCCTGGTGCCAGGATCAAGGATGTCTCAGAGAGGTTGCAGAATGTTCTCAAGGGGGAGAGGGGCCACCAGGAGGTCATTGTCCACATTGGAACCAACGACATAGGAAGGGAAAAGGTTGATATTCTGAAGGGAGATTACAGAGAGTTAGGCAGACACATAAAAAGAAGGTCCTCAAGAGTAGTAATATCTGGATTACTCCCAGGGTGGCACGGTGGCTCAGTGGTTAGCACTGCTACCTCACAGCACCAGGGTCCTGGGTTCAATTCCCACCCTGCCTGTGTGGACATTCTCCCCATGTCTGTGTGGGTTTCCTCCAGATGCTCTGGTTTCCTCCCACAATTCAAAGATGTGCAGGTCAGGTGAATTGGCCATGCTAAATTGCCCCCAGTGTTAGGTGCGTTAGTCAGGGGTAAATATAGGTCTGGGTGGGTTTCTCTTGTGGGCGGCATGGTGGCACAGTGGTTAGCACTGCTGCCTCACAGCGCCGGAGACCCGGGTTCAATTCCCGCCTCAGGCGACTGACTGTGTGGAGTTTGTACGTTCTCCCCGTGTCTGCGTGGGTTTCCTCCGGGTGCTCCGGTTTCCTCCCACAGTCCAAAGATGTGCAGGTCAGGTGAATTGGCCATGCTAAATTGCCCGTAGTGTTAGGTAAGGGGTAGATGTAGGAGTATGGGTGGGTACGCTTCGGCGGGGCGGTGTGGACTTGTTGGGCCGAAGGGCCTGTTTCCACACTGTAAGTAATCTAATCTAAATTGGAGAAAGGCCAATTTTGACGGTATTAGGCAAGAACTTTCGAAAGCTGATTGGAGGCAGATGTTCACAGGTAAAGGGACGACTGGAAAATGGGAAGCCTTCAGGAATAAGATAACAAGAATCCAGAGAAAGTATATTCCTGTCAGGGTGAAAGGGAAGGCTGGTAGGTATAGGGAATGCTGGATGACTAAAGAAATTGAGGGTTTGGTTAAGAAAAGAAGGAAGCATATGTCAGGTACAGACAGGATAGATTGAGTGAATCTTTAGAAGAGTATAAAGGAAGTAGGAGTATACTTAAGAGGGAAATCAGGAGGGCAAAAAGGGGACATGAGATAGTTTTGGCAAATAGAATTAAGGAAAATCCAAAGGGTTTTAACAAATATATTAAGGACAAAGGGTAACTAGGGAGAGAATAAGGCTGCTCAAAGATCAGCAAGGCGGCCTTTGTGTAGAGCCACAGAAAATGGGAGAGATACTAAATGAATATTTTGCATCAGTATTTACTGTGGAAAAGGATATAGAAGATATAGACTGTAGGGAAATAGATGGTGACGTCTTGCAAAATGTCCAGATTACAGAGGAGGAAGTGCTGGATGTCTTGAAACGGTTAAAGGTGGATAAATCCCCAGGACCTGATCAGGTGTACCTGAGAACTCTGTGGGCAGCTAGAGAGGTGATTGCTGGCCCTCTTGCTGAGATATTTGTATCATCGATAGTCACAGGTGAGGTGCCGGAAGACTGAGGTTGGCTAATGTGGTGCCACTGTTTAAGAAGGGTGGTAAAGACAAGCCAGGGAACTATAGACCAGTGAGCCTGACCTCAGTGGTGGGCAAGTTGTTGGAGGGAATCCTGAGGGACAGGATGTACATGTATTTGGAAAGGCAAGGACTGATTCGGGATAGTCAACATGGCTTTGTGTGTGGGAAATCATGTCTCACAAATTTGATTGAGTTTTTTGAAGAAGCAACAAAGAAGATTGATGAGGGCAGAGCAGTAGAAGTGATCTATATGGACTTCAGTAAGGCGTTCAACAAGGTTTCCCCATGGGAGACTGATTAGCAAGGTTAGATCTCATGGAATACAGGGAGAACTAGCCATTTGGATATAGAACTGGCTCAAAGGTAGAAGACAGAGGGTGGTGGTGGAGGGTTGTTTTTCAGACTGGAGGCCTGTGACCAGTGGAGTGCCACAAGGATCGGTGCTGGGTCCTCTACATTCTGTCATTTACATAAATGATTTGGATGCGAGCATAAGAGGTACAGTTAGTAAGTTTTTCAGATGACACCAAGACTGGAGGTGTAGTGGACAGTGAAGAGGGTTACCTCAGATTACAACAGGAAATGGACCAGATGGGCCAATGGGCTGAGAAGTGGCAGATGGAGTTTAATTCAGGTAAATGTGAGGTGTTGCATTTTGGGAAAGCAAATCTTTGCAGGACATATCCACTTAATGGTAAGGTCCTAGGGAGTGTTGCTGAACAAAGAGACCTTGGAGTGCAGGTTCAATAGCACCTTGAAAGTGGAGTCGCAGGTAGATAGGATAGTGAAGAAGGCGTTTGGTATGCTTTATTCGTCAGAGTATTGAGTACAGGAGTTGGGAGGTCATGTTGCGGCTGTACAGGACATTGGTTAGGCCACTGTTGGAATATTGCGTGCAATTCTGGTCTCCTTCCTATTGGAAAGATGTTGTGAAACTTGAAAGGGTTCAGCAAAGATTTCCAAGGATGTTGCCAGGGTTGGAGGATCTGAGCTACAGGGAAAGGCTGAACAGGCTGGGGCTGTTTTCCCTGGAGCATCGGAGGCTGAGGAGTGACCTTATAGAGGCTTACAAAATTATGAGGGGCATGGATAGGGTAAATAGGCAAAGTCTTTTCCCTGGGGTCGGGAAGTCCAGAACTAGAGGGCATAGATTTAGGGTGAGAGGGGTACGATATAAAAGAGACCTAAGGGGCAACATTTTCACGCAGAGGGTGATATGTGTATGGAATGAGCTGCCAGAGGAAGTGGTGGAGGCTGGTACAATTACAACATTTAAGAGACATGTGGATGGCTATATGAATAGGTAGGGTTTGGAGGGATATGGGCTGGGTGCTGGCAGGTGGGACTAGATTGGGTCTGTTTGGCTTGGACGGGTTGGACTGAAGGGTCTGTTTCCATGCTGTACATCTCTATGATTCTATAATTTTAGATCATGCTTTTTACAATATTGTACATTTTAATTGTCCTTGTTAACATTTTTAATGGAAAAGAATCTCAGATGCAGTCCTAGCACAAATATCTTTGCTGGTACAGGAAATTCACTTGCAGGATCTGAAAACCTGCCCCATGTAATCTTGGGACTGACAGGACTCCAGTGTTCAGTACTCTGTGGCAATGGGACTTTCAGCAGTGTGTTGACGTGAATTAGAAATAGAACATCCTGCTCCAATTAAAGTGACACTCTAGAATGTGAGTCTAATGCTCCCGTATCCAGTTGATACAAGCCTGGACGTTCATCCAAAAGTTGAAAATTCCTGATTCTGGGGAACCCCATTGGGGATCAGGTTCCAAGGCCACGGATGGGCTATGTATCTGAACCTGTTATAGTGATGCTGATGGAACAGGTTATTGACTTGTTTGGTAAGTAACTGAACTCGTGAGGGGTAGAGAGGAGAAACAGAATATGTAGGGAAACACTGTTCATATTGTTGGGAGGACTAAGGACAAGTGGCAGACATTTAAGGTAACTGGTGGAAGAAGCAATGGAGAAATGGGGGGAAGGTTTTCATGCAGTAACTGGTTAATATCTGGAACGTGTTCCTCATAATATAGTGAAGGTAAGTTCAATTGAGGCATTTGAGAGGGTATTGCATTATTATCGGAAAGGAAAGAATGTGCAGAATTACAGGCGAATGGCACTAGGGGAGCGTTGCTTATTTGAAGAGCCGGCACAGGCAAGTTAGACTGAATGGTCTCCTTCTGTGTGGTAATAAAGTACACTGCAAAAGGTTTAGGCTTTAATGCTCACTCTCTGCCAGGGTCACAGATGTCAGCTGGGGAAGTAGTCAGGTTGGTCGTTCAGCACAGTCAGAATGCAAATCAGCCAGGATGATTGTACCATATAGCTAAACAGTGACCCCTGATGGAAGTGAACTTATCTGATCACCAGGCAGGCACAACAGCAAGTAAAGTTTGTCAAGCATTTTTCTTAGGATTGTCAATCACTTGATCTGTAAAATCTTAAAATTACATTGACATACTAATTGTGAGCCATAATGTAATATTTACTTAATAAATACGTTCAAATAAGTTGCTGTTTGCAAGGTAGAATCAATGCAAGTACTATGCTTAGAAAACAAGAGTACAGTCTGTTTCTGGTGCCCCTATTAATAGCAATTTACTGTGACCTTTGTTTTCCCCTTAGCTTTGCTTAATCCTTTGATGGGAGTTTTCTTTCAGTCACTGTTCATATTCAACAGGTTTCCAGAGCAGACCTCTTCAGAGTGGAAACGAAGAAGAGTTGAAAAAGACCTACTGGTGCTAATGATAGTGTGACTCAAATAATTTCGCTTGTTAATTGGTTTATTATTAATTATGTTTTTTTAACATTACTGATCATTTTATTAAAGACATGCACACAAAGTGAAGTGCTGTGTTTTAACAAAAGTGGAATTTATATTAATAAGATATGGTTATTGAATGAAAAGAATCAAAACCTTCAGCATGAATTTTAAGCTGTAATGGGGAACTCGCAGAAGCATGGATTGCTTTCCTGGTATAATAGAAACAGTGTATAAAATGACTTTAGATATCTTTGTTATATTACTTTTGACATTATATTGTTCAAATGTTTGTGCATCAATCTTTATTGGCTTTGTTTGCCACCTATCCGAGTGGAACCTGGTTATCTTAGATTGATTAGTGCTTTGATTAAACTGTACTTTAAAATGCTTCAGCTGATGCAGTACAATGCAGTCCTTTATGTGAAGATTTCTTTCTGGGGATTCACTCCTACCAAGCTTGCTTCGAGACTGTTTTGTACCTGTAACCTTGTTCCTAAAGAAATATTTACCAGCTGTTGATTTTTCATTTATTTTTGGAATTGCAATGTTAAGTCAAATATTGTAAACAAAGGTGCAGTTTCAAGTTTTCACCACTTGGTTGGGCTGTTGCCCATTAATTTAGACACTCAATTTAAATCTCATTTAAAACAGTTATACATAAGTACCTCATTACATCTAATTGTATTTGTCATAAACTGTTGGTGATTGTTTAATCACCACGCAGTCACTGAGTCTTAACCAAATAATTGTAGTTTTGCAATGTTCCCGATTTTCCAACATCTTTCTGCCTTGGCCCCAAGTGCTGGGCTGTGGACCAACAGCACACTGCACCTTAGAACACATGAACTCAGGTAACTTTACATGAAAATAGTGAGCACGAGACATACAATGTTGTATTACGGCACATATTCAAAATCACAAAGGCACAGCACCTTTCTCACAATGACAAAACATCATGACTTGTGACGGTCTGGTATAAAGGTACCCACCTTGCCTTCAGTCACACTCTCTGCATAAAGCAGTCAGTGTAGTCAACCAGCTATACATGTATGTAATGTAACATCAGTAAGTATTGAATCCAGACTATGGGCTTTGCAGACTGACACATTCCAAGGTCCAGGACGACCTCCTGGGGATGCACTAAAGCTTGTGGCAGCTGCTGCCAAGGCACAGTGGGGAAACACCATTGTCTAAGGTCTTCCTCCTGAAGCATAATGAGGGTCTGCTCAGTTATCTGATCTGCTCGTAAATCCTGTCCTGCATGAGTAAGAGATACCATTGCTAATTGCAACTGCACCCTGATGTAGAGCTTTTGCCCAAAACATCGATTTTCTGACTCCTCGGATGCTGCATGACCTGCTGTGCTTTTCCAACACCACACTATTGGCTTTAATCTCCAGCATCTGCACTCCTCACCTTTGCCCAACTGCAGGGAATGTCAAGTTCTAATGTTTGTTTTTCTTGATACACAAAGACTGTACAGAGCTGCTTTAGTAACTTTTTTTATGAAAAGTATATCTTTACAATCAAAAAAAAATCTGTGAAATCATTGCCTTGCAGTTAGTTAGTTTTGCAATTAAGTTACAGATATTTAACTCAAGAAGAACCTGTCTATCTCTGGTGTATGTTTTGCAGACTAACATATACAGAAAACCATGGACATGGGTGCTAGAAGATGGTGATAGCAAGTGGGCACTGAAAGCTAGTGTAACAGCTGGTTAGTGTAGTAGGTGAATGCTAAAGGCTGAATCATTAACACCAGCATTGTAGTTCATAGAATCCAAAGATATCATAGAATCCCTCCGGTGTGGAAGCAGGCCATCCAACCTATTGAGTCCACACCAACCCTCCAAAGAGCAGCCCACCCAGACAAACCCCATTCCTGTAACCCTACATTTCCCATGGCCAACCCACCTAACCAGCACATCTTTGGACTAGGGGAGGAAACCCACGAGGGGAACATACAAATTCCACAGTCACCCGAGGGTGGGATTTAACCCAGGTCCCTGGTGCTGTGAGGTAACAGTGTTAACCACTGAGTCACCATGCTGCCCTTGTGAAAAGTCCCTTTTACTAGCGGTCATCCGTCAATCTGTCTAAATTCAGAATGAAGTTCCAACTATAACCTAAGTCAAAGTTCTGCGACAAAACTTAATGACTACAGACCTGTACTGAAACAGTGAATACACTACCTTTCTCTGTCTGACTTTAAAAACCAAAAACTGCTGCTGACCTGATTTTAAAAGAGCCATTTCTAATGATCCCAAAGAAATCAGGAAGAAAGTACAACTTAAGAACAGCAAAAGCCCAATTTTCCACATTACTAAATCTTATCTGTGTCCAGATGTTGGTCAATTATGCTGTTTTCTTTTACAAAATCATTGTGAACATAAAGAAAACCTCTGTGATGTCAGCACTCCATTTTATCGTACGAATGCCATTTACAAATAAAAACTACTTCTACAAACCTGCAATTCTTAAAGGGACAGCAACATACCATTAAAAATATATAAGCCCTCTTATTTTGGCTTTTTCAAAGTGCAAAACATGGGAAGTAAATACATGCATGAAAATGGAATAGTGTAGGATAGATGGGCTTCAGATTGGTTCCATAGGGCACAACATCAAGGGCTGAAGGGCCTGTACTGCGCTGTAATGTTCTATGTTCTATGTTGTAACTGTGGACTGGCATACAACTGACATTCCCTCAGAACTTCAACTATTTAAATAAAGCATCAATCTTGATGCATAGGAAAATAACTGACAAAGAACAACAGACAGTCAAATGCCTTCTTCCTTTGACAAGTGAAGGGCTAAGATGAATAAAATCCTCTGATATTTTTACAATGATGACAAAGATCCTGACAATATTTTTCAAATTTGAGAAGAATCCTTATAATGTGAATTACTCTTAAAATACTCTGGCTTAAGTTCGTGTCATACTGATAACAGCCAGATAAAATGATCAATTAGCTTGAAGGTAGATCTTGGAATGTTATCATACAATCCCTACAGGGTGGAATCAGGCCATTTGGCCCATCGAGTCCACACTGACCATCTGAAGAGCATCCTACCCCATCCCTGTATTTCCATGGCTAATCCATCTAGCTAACACATCCCACAATGGGCAATTTAGCATGGCCAATCCACATAATCTGCACATCGTTAGACTGTGGGAGAAAACTGGAGCACTCAGATGAAACTCACACAGACATGGGGCGATTGTGGAAACACCACACAAGTTGCCTGAGGGTAGAATTGAACCTGGGTCCTTGGTGCTGCGAGGTAGTAGTGCTAATCACTGAGCCACCACACCACCCTGATATATAATACCATTGAAGTGAACTTACCTGAAAGGATAGAAGTGATCATTGCCTCCACACACCAATCAAATATTTCCAAAAGGCACTTTGAACAAACTCAAGGTATGTGCCATTGACATTCTGTTAGAAGAAGGAAACAAGTCCAAAGACCAGTAGCATCAGCAAGTGTTTGATTCTGGAAGAACCATGGCAGCCATTAACCAGTTCAGTGGAATATCCAAGTTGTGGCACTTATCTTCTCAGCTACCGCACCCCCCCCCCCACCCCCCCCAACCCTGCCCCACTCCCATTTGTCTCCCAGCCCCTGACTCACAAGCCTCATTCCTGATGAAGGGCTTATTTCCAAAACATCGATTCTTCTGCTCCTCGTACGCTGCCTGACCTGCTGTGCTTTCCCAGCAACACACTCTCAACTCTGATCTCCAGCATCTGCAGTCTTCACTTTCTCTTCCGTGTCACCCACCAGGACAGGTTACAATTGTCATGAAACGTTGGACACTGTGTTCTACAACAGGACATTGGGCTAAAATGTGTAGGAATTCTAATCACCCAGACGATCCTAAAATAACACAATTCTCCCTAGCAGCATGTGAAAATCCAACTAAGGAACAATATCAAAAAAGCTTCCAAAGTTCCATCTGTGAAACACAAGCAAGTCAGCAAAGTCCAAGAGACAAAACAATGTTTAGTTGCAGACCCCAGTCAGACAGAACATGCCGCTAACTTGTCACACCATAGGGACACCATCAGAACAATGGAAGCCTCTACCTTAATCCAAATGGTTTATCCCAAAAGGAATGGACAATATTGCCTGTTCACCAAGTCTGATACTGGTGTAAGTGCAAATATCACCCCTTTCTGCACTTACACAAGATATACTCAGTAAACTGGAACCTGTTCTGGCCCACACATGATAGTCTAACTGTTTATAATGGATGTGGTATTCCATGGATTGGCTTCATCCATCTTAAATTAAACATGGATCCTGGAATTGGACACCTGAAACCTTTAACGTCAGTGGATCAGACTGGCCAATTATTATCAGGCTACTGCAGGCACAGATTTCTATATCATTATGCCACATAATGTTCTAGGTCTTTTCGGTTGCAACACTGAAGATTCCAGGCCATAACATCAATCTCATTCATTCTGGCCTTGGCCAAGCAGAGCAATTTTAACAAGGAACACCAGTTAATGACTGGCTACAACAACTTGAATAGGTCAACATCAGTGGCTGGCCTGAACACACCCAACAGGTCCCTGAGCTAGTCCAGACATTCTGACCACTCAGTGTTCAACGAGCTCTCTCCAAGAATGCTTCAAGGTCAAACGAGTCACAATTCCATCATCTCTACTTCGAGAGATGTTACATCACACAGTTGGTTTTGCTATAATGTGTGTTTCTTCAATGTGAATTGTTTTAACATCAGTGAAGCATTTAGACTGTTATTTGTAGAGTGCAAACTTCCCTTACCAGTATTGGCTATAATGCAATTCCGGCCACATTCATTTAGATGGTGAGGCTACTGCATGATTTTCTTGTAACACAACATCACACATGAATGGAACCATTGTGTTATATCAGGACCAACTGTATCCCTACATGGGCACAGGAAGAAACAAAATCCATACCCTGGCCTGTCATTAATAAGGACATCAATCAACTGAAATTGCCAGAGTCCATCAAAATCAACAATAGGAGAACACTTCCTTCCACACGAGACTCCTCCTGAGCTGAGGTGCAGGTTTGCAACATATATTTCTATCTGCAGGGACATAGAGCCATAGAGACGGCACGGTGGCATAGTGGTTAGCACTGCTGCCTCACAGCGCCAGAGACCCAGGTTCAATTCCCACCTCAGGCGACTGACTGTGTGGAGTTTGCACATTCTCCCCGTGTCTGCGTGGGTTTCCTCCGGGTGCTCTGGTTTCCTCCCACAGTCCAAAAATGTGCAGGTTAGGTGACTTGGCCGTGCTAAATTGCCCATCGTGTTAGGCGAAGGGGTAAATGTAGGGGAATAGGTGTGGGTGGGTTGCGCTTCGGCAGGTCGATGTGGACTTGTTGGGCTGAAGGGCCTGTTTCCACACTGTAAGTAATCTAATCTAAGATGGACAGTATGGAAACAGACCCTTCGGTCCATGCCGACCAGATATCTCAACCCAATCTAGTCCCACCTACCAGCACCCAGCCCATATCCCTCCAAACCCATCCTATCATATACCCTCCAAATGCCTTTTAAATGTTGCAATTGTACCAGTCTCCACCACTTCCTCTGGCAGCTTATTCCATACATGTACCACCCACTGTGTGAAAACGTTGCCCCTTAGGTCTCTTTTATATCTTTCCCCTCTCACCCTAAACCTATGCCCTCTAGTTCTGGACTCCTCGACCCCAGGGAAAAGACTTTGTCTATTTATCCTATCCATGCCCCTCATAATTTTGTAAACCTCTATAAGGTCACTCCTCAGCCTCTGACGCTCCAGGGAAACCAGCCCCAGCCTGTTCAGCCTCTCCCAATAGCTCAAATACTCTAACCCTGGCACCATCCTTGTAAATCTTTTCTGAACCCTTTCAAGTTTCACAACATCTTTCCGATTGGAAGGAGACCAGAATTGCATGCAATATTCCAACAGTGGCCTAACCAATGTCCTGTATCGCCACAACATGACCTCTCAACTCCTGTACTCAATACTCTGACAAATAAAGGAAAGCATACAAACACCTTCTTCACTATCCTATCTACCTGCGACTCCACTTTCAAGGAGCTATGAACCTGCACTCCGAGGTCTCTTTGTTCAGCAACACTCCCTAGGACCTCACCATTAAGTGTATAAGTCCTGCTAAGATTTGCTTTCCCAAAATGCAGCACCTCACATTTATCTGAATTAAACTCCATCTGCCACTTCTCAGCCCATTGGCCCATCTGGTCCATTTCCTGTTGTAATCTGAGGTAACCCTCTTCGCTGTCCACTACACCTCCAATTTTGGTGTCATCTGCAAACTTACTAAGTGTACCTTTTGTGCTCGCATCCAAATCATTTATGTAAATGACAAAAAGTATAGCACCACGCACCAATCCTTGTGGCACTCCACTGGTCACAGGCCTCCAGTCTGAAAAACAACCCTCCACTACCATCCTCTGTCTTCTACCTTTGTGCCAGTTCTATATCCAAATGGCTAGTTCTCCCTGTATTCCATGAGATCTAACCTTGCTAATCAGTCTCCCATGGGAACCTTGCCGAAGGCCTTACTGATGTCCATATAGATCACATCTACCGCTCTCCCCTCATCAATCCTCTTTGTTACTTCCTCAAAAAAACTCAATCAAATTTGTGAGGCATGATTTCCCACTCATCAAGCTATGTTGACTATCCCGAATCAGACCTTGCCTTTCCAAATACATGTACATCCTGTCCCTCAGGATTCCCTCCAACAACTTGCCCACCACCGAGGTCAGGCTCACTGGTGTATAGTTCCCTGGCTTGTCCTTACCACCCTTCTTAAACAGTGGCACCACGTTTGCCAACCTCCAGTCTTCCGGCACTTCACCTGTGACTATCGATGATACAAATATCTCAGCAAGAGGCCCAGAAATCACTTCTCTAGCTTCCCACAGAATTCTCAGGTACACCTGATCAGGTCCTGGGGATTTATCCACCTTTACCCATTTCAAGACATCCAGCACTTCCTCCCCTGTAATCTGGACATTTTGCAAGATGTCACCATCTATTTCCCTACAGTCTATATCTTCTCTTTCCTTTTCCACAGTAAATACTGATGCAAAATACTCATTTAGTATCTCCCCCATTTTCTACAGCTCCACACAAAGGCCACCTTGCTGATCTTTGAGCAGCCCTATTCTCTCCCTAGTTACCCTTTTGTCCTTAATGTATTTGTAAAAACTCTTTGGATTCTCCTTAATTCTATTTGCCATAGCACTCTCATGTCTCCCTTTTGCCCTCCTGATTTCCCTCTTAAGTATACTCCTACTTCCTTTATACTCTAAGGATTCACTCAATCTATCCTGTCTATACCTAACATATGCTTCCTTCTTTTTCTTAACCAAATCCTCAATTTCTTTAGTCATCCAGTATTCCCTATACCTACCAGCCTTTCCTTTCACCCTGACAGGAATATATTTTTTCTGGATTCTCATTATCTCATTTCACTTGGTGACTATTTCACCAAATTTCCATTCTTATGACAGACTAAAGAGAACCTTATTGCAATGGTTGTTGACACATTGATCACGATTGGTTCAGTTCACTTCAACAAAATGTGACTGACAGCAAACCGCGCAGTGCAGCCTCCCAAGGTCGGTGCAGGAAAAGGGGTGTCCAACATTTTATCGTTTCTTTTCACTACCCTCAGTCAAATGGTCTCCCATAATGCCCTGTTCATATTGTAAAATCCGTGATCACTAAATGGAAAGCAGTTTGTCAACACTGTCTCCATAGCTATTGCCAGACCAGCTGAGATTTTCCAGCAATTTCTGTTTTTGTTTCCTTTTTCCAACATGCACAGTTCTTTTGTTTGTTTTCAGTTAACTATGTTGAATTTAGGTGCTAACCCATAGGTAATGGTTTACCCTCACTGCCTTCAGATATTGGAAGCTAAATCCATACAGTTCTTCCCTCCCACACTCACTATCCATCCACATGTATACAGCAGACTATTGGAATGGAGAGAGAGCATGACCAGAAATAGGACAAAATGCACCCAAGATTTTTGCACAAATACACAGCTGTGTGGAAAGATACTATACTAACATGTGCAGCTCACATCATATGAGGTGGTAATGAGTAATGGTCATTTTCTGCAAAGTAATAGATGGCATATCCGAGTTGCTTATCATTAACCCCGTCATACAGGGTGATGACTCAAATACTGAAGCTATCAGGCTAGACAACAACCACACATTGACAACAAATGATACTTATCCGTCCACAATGACAGATAGCAAACAACATCGTGAGGTACTTGGAGATGGTGAGGACTGCAGATGCTGGACATCAGAGTCGGTAAAAGGTGGAGCTTGAAAGACATAGCAGACCAGACAGCATTGGAGGAACAAAAAAAGATTGACGTTACAGGTCGGGATCCTTCATCAGGACTATTGAAGGGTCCTGATCTGAAATGTATATTTTCCTGCTCCTCCGATGCTGTCTGACCTGCTGTGAGTTTCCAGCTCCACATTTTATCAACATAGTGAAGCTACACAGGCAAGTAATAAAAACTGTATGATTGCATGAGGACCCCTAAAGCCCCCTACACTGTAACTTTCTGCAGTCTTTCTCCATTTAAATAATATTTGGCTCCTCTAATCCTTTTGCTAAATTGCATAACCTCATACATTCCCGCATTATATTCCCGCTGCCAAGTTTTTGCCCATTCACTTAGAGATACAGATATCTACTGTACAGCAAAAGGCCCTATGTCCCATCAAGTTCTTGCAAGTTAAAAACACCAGCTAACTATTCTAGTCCCAATTTTCAACATTTGCCCTGTGCCTTGGCATTGCATATGTGCATCTAAATGCAGGTACTTCATAACCCGTCATGCTGAGATTTAAATCTTGTACAATACGTTAGTAGATACACATTGAAACAGCTTTGTGCCTTATCGGGGGAACCTGGTAACTTTTTGAAGCAGAGGAACAAGACTAAGAGGAATGAACAGGGACGTGGGATAGCTTTGGATTTTTTTACCAATGGTCTGAATGACCTTCTATGATTGTTTCTAACCGAAGCTTGCAAATTAGAACAGCCAGAAAGGCGCTTGGAGATGCTTCCTCAGAAGTATCTGGACAGATTTTCCACTACATTTCTGACAAAGTTACAGTGACAAAGCAGAAGCAGCTCAGAGAGGAAGGTTGGCCTGTAGAATCGAAATGCCAATTAATCACATTATTTCAAAATACCACTAGATGGCAGTCAAACTCCAGAGTTTAGTTCTGCCTTACCATACTTGGCCTATTTTATAGAAGGTGTGGTAATGAATTGGATGATACGAACACATGATGTGCACATCATTCAAAAAGGCGTGACGTCTTTCAACCTGTTTAACTCGACAACTTCAATTTTCAGTTGTCAAGTATTTAAATTGCTTGATAAAAGTTTGGAGTGTAACAAACCAGAATAAAGGCTATTGTGGTTAAAAGTAGTTTTCTAATTGAAATGATCGTTTTTCTTGCAATTCTGCAATGTTGCTATAAATATGCAGAAAGACGGAACTCAATTTAAATGCTGCAAATTTTATTATATCCTATATAACATTAAGTAATTAAACAAAATAGCATCAATTTTTGTCCAAAATACTGAGTCATATAACAAATAACTTCACAAACATTGGACTTGCCCAATACTCAGTGTCAGTCCTGCACTGAGCAGTCTCCAGTACAGAAACTTCCGGCAGTGGTACAGCTTCAGTATTGAAGAATGGGGAATCCTGGAGGACCTCTGGCCTTATATAAGTGTAAGGCTTTTCCTTTTGGTTATCTGGAGGTTAGTAAGCTTGTGTGAAGAAGAAATGACAGCAAGCAATTGAAGGGGCTGTGAAATAATCCTCTTCTCTTGTGCCCACAGGGATTCACCTGGCATCCCTGTTAGCCAAGGCACATAATAAATGTTAGTACATGATAGAACTCAGTCTTAATCATCACATAAAATGCTGCTTACCATTTTGGACAAGTTTTGCTACCATTACAAGTGCCTGCAAGATTCCCATGCACTGTGCACATCTCTGCATTGTGGTTGTTGGCTCTTTTCATATTTGATAGATTGATATATCTGGATATTGTACCTTCAGTAATTATGTGTTTCCCATGGCCAAAAAAAAACAATTAACACACAATTGCAATTTAGATGTGCTTTTCTAATAAGATGTTATTTTTTAAAATAAACTTGTAATTTTGTTCCAATAACCAATACACATCTGTTAGTCTGCAAAGTTCTGACAGGGATCTCTTCATATTTCATATTCATTTTACTTTTTTTGTTTAAATAGCAGCAGATAAGCTGAAGGAAATCTATACATTTCCTTTCCCTGTGAATTGATTTTGTGTCTTCGTCACACAGAGGATTTCTTATTTTAATTGTTTTATCAGAGAGAGGTACTGGTTTGAATTTCACGCTTGAACCTCCCTTCACTCACTGAGGACTGCTCTCTTCTGACATTCACACATTGCCAATTGCCTGCAGGTGGGATGTTGATGCAGCAGCCACATTGCAACATGTCTGCCCCCAGTGACAGTTGTAACAAGTTGTCTGCCTCTTTCTCTGCAACACAGGCCTCAGAAATTAGCAGCCTCTAACTGGAAAGGTCCTTTTTCGCTAAGAAAGCAACGTGACCCACACAGAAGCTGGCAGCCTGGAAGTCAGTGATAGAGTCATGAAATGTGCTCAAAGAAAGCAATGTGAAGTACATGGAAGCCTCCAAATAATCAGAAACTAAGTGAGAAGAGAGAAAACTAAGATTCATAAGTTGCATCCTGTGCAGATGTACGAGATGTGTGTAAACCCACCTGCCACAGCATGTAGTGTGTATTCCTGAGCTCTAAAGTGATGAAGGGCTGAAATGGAATGAGAGTTGATTCAAGAAGAGGCATTATGATATTGGGAGACTGGTGGTTTTCTGCACCTCATTTGTGTCAATGAATGGTTGAGAAGGCTAGTGGCTGTGGAATATGCAAGTGCATTATTGTGTAGAAGTTGTTACATAATGGCTTGGCAAATGGAAGCCACCAGGTACCTGCTCTGATTAACATATTGGTAATATCTTTTCTCAGGAAAGGAGAGGAGAATTGGAAGTGGTATAGAAATAAAATGAATTGGGGCATTAACGGAATGTAAATGAATAGGAATAAGACACTTGTTACTTATGGTGATTTTCTGAAATCACCATTTAAGGTTTGAGAGAAAAGTCAAGAAAACTTTTCTAGATGTCAAGAATCTGACATTTTTTGATCTCACTATATTTCTCACCTTTTTGCTATTACTCATAACACACCAGGAAAAGGAAACTTCCAGCCTATATCCTCATTCTGCACTTAGTATTTGATTTAGAGGTACTATTGTATCTTAGCACTGTTGCCTCCCTGAAGTCTAATGTTGTCTAAGGTTCTTCTCTGATCTTGCATTTGCAGGGAAATATTATGTTTTTTTGCATTCTTCTCAGTGTGATGATTAATCTTATTACTATGAAAGCATTTTTTATCTGTATCATTTCAATACTTCTTTAAATGTTTCAGCTTATATTCTAGTATTCATCAATGCTGTTTTATATTGAACAACTGTAGAGTTTGCGAGACATGTAAAACAGTAACAATGCAGGATTTTCTTTATTTGCCAAAATTTCTGTTCACATAATGATGTATGAAATCAGGCAATAAAGCTATGGGCTGTATTTCCGACTGCTCATTGTAGTAATTTACAGTTTTCAAGCTTTTAAAATATATTTCTTTGTAATATTATATCTCTGTATCCTCACTGGGTTTCTTACTTTCTTCAACAATCAAAATGTTGACTATCGTTGCTTCTATGATAATTCTAGCTTTTGTAGTCACAGCTGAGTTTTTTTAATTCTTCCCATGAAAGATGGATGTTTTCCCAAATTCCATGTTCTAAAATACCAAACATGAAGGTCACGGGGCTTATTACTCAGTTTAGGTCTTTTAAATCTTTCATATCCCTAGCTTTTCTTCATCTGCTGGACTCTCATTGATATTTACATGTTTGTTCATTTTATTAATAAGTAAATTCTAATGCCTTCTCGGTTCTGTATCCCAGTCTAAATTTATTATCAGGTCTGATCATTTTTCCTCACAGTTGTGTTTTGAGGAGTCTAATGTTGAAGCAATTATGCTTATCTGAGAATTCTCCTTTACACTGCATTTTCTTCCTTTCTGGTCTTTGTGCTGTCTTCCGTATTGGTCCTCTAACTTTACCTCCTGGAGTCTTAAGTAGCTCATTGCAGAGCTTCTTTCACTAATACCTCGGTAATATTTGTGTGGCTGGCTTATCTCTCTTTTCCTAGCCTATACACTTTTCCTCCATTTCTTAACAGCTTCTGAATGAAGTTTTGCCTTTAGAGAGCTGTGCTTGTCATTTTGTTGATTCCTTGCTACTGTCATCATTCTCTGTAATTGTGCTTCAACTGCATGCTGTGTCTTTTTAAAATGGTTCTGCTCTTAACGTGTTGAACTCACTTTCTTGAGTTTTGTGTTCTTCTGGATTTCTTCTTCTCATGATGGTGGGAGGGTGACCATCACTGCAAACACGTAGTATTTTACCAGATGGGCACTCCTAGTATCTTGTGGTCTTTGCCACTATGCAGTACTGAGTAAGGGTTCATTACCTTCAATCATCCTTTGTCATTGCTTTGTCTATTGAATCATTAGTGGTACAGGATACACCACTGTAGAGTATCTACAAAAGAGGTGCTATTCTCATATAGCAAGAAGGATTATTGTGTGACAGCAAAAAGACATCAACATTTGCTTAGGTGTGGTTACTTGGAAGTTGGTACAGATGCATCTACTTCCACTGATGGCTGGAATGGAACACTGCCTCCAACCACCGATTATGGGGTGATATCAGACTAGGTAGAGCCAGTGTAAGATGAACTATTGTTGATGGACATCTTCTTTAGGCAGAAAAGAGTTAACATGTAATTTGAAGAGAGAATAATAGGTTTCACAAAATATGCATTATTGCTCGGTGCAGTGAAATTATATACCTGTTGAGTTGAAGTTGAAAAGACTGTCTGTTCAGTTCTGTCAATGAATACAGATGTTTAAGGGCAAATCGGTAGACTTCATCTGGATGTTGAAAAATGGGAGCTGACTCCCTCTGTTCTCAACCAATATTTCAATTGTTCTCACTGAGCCTTTTGAGCCTTTGACATTGAACAGATTTGGATGGTTGATGTTAAAGAGATGTTCACTGAGCAGGTCATTTGTCACATCATATAGAATAGCACTAACGTTTATAATGAAACTTTTACCACAACTGTTGACTGTATTTCAGTCAAAATAAGCCTTCCCCTGCTTTACAAAACTTGCTAATCTTGACTATTATAGTGCTTCAGTGCTTCACAATAAAATGGTACAGTAGGTACTGAAGACCACTAAATAGCAGATCAAATCTGAGTCAGAATATTGGAATAGTTTCCCTGTTTGTTGCTGGCAAATTCTGTTAGTGAAGTTTGTGTTACTATCTGCAGTTAAGTTGTACTTTGCCCTGAGCTCTTTTGTTTTAAGGTGCAGTATATTACTTTTATAGATAAAGTCTCCAAGCCAACCAATTGTACACTGGCCACTCATGCAGTTAAACAATTTAAGAACCTGAGGCTGCCAATTCCGTGCCACGTAATTCAAACATTGAGAGAAAGATTACCCCTGCAGGAACGTGGCTCGTGAAGATGGAAAGAAACGGAAGGGTGAGGTTCTTACTGTCAGTCAGGGTGTGTTCTGATTTCATTTCAAACATTTGGTCTGACATGTCTTATGTAAATAAAATGTGTGATCCATGATGAATACACATTCTTAGGGAGAGCAGTCAGACTCCACCCAGTGTGTTACGCAAATAAAGGAACTTTTACAGGCAGCAACCTGTATTCCTGATCAGGTTTAGTGGTAGTCAGTTTAGTAGTAGTCGGTTTAGTGGTAGTCAGTTTTGCTGAATAAATAGATAATAGCCCAATGAGATCACAAAATTCCTGAAGGCAAAGAAGCTTCGAATGGAAATATATTGATAAAGTGTCTTTAAAATGGGGGCAAAGTTGTGAAGGAATAAAGGTTATATGGTAACTTTACATGATTATGCTGTAAACACTCAAAAAGATTATTTCTTTTACGAGAAATCAAGAATTGAATTATAAAAGATCTGATGGCAAACCAACACCCTTCACAACAAAATGTGACTTCATTGACAACGAATGTATATACCCAAAAATGGCATCACTTACGTCTCTTTCTTAAACTTATAGTTTGCATTGTTATTTTCCACATGTCAGTCTGCAGGCCCTGTAAATGTGAGGTATCAGAGAGAAGATAGTGACACTTAGCCTTGCAGAGAACAGAAAATCATAAGGTTTGTTTCTGCACTGCTGTGCACTGACCTGGGCCCTATCTGCTGTTCACTGACCTGGGCCCTATCTGCTGTGCACTGATGGGCCCTATCTGCTGTTCACTGACCTGGGCCCTATCTGCTGTGTACTGACCTGGGCCCTATCTGCTGTGCACTGACCTGGGCCCTATCTACTGTGCACTGACCTGGGCCCTATCTACTGTTCACTGACCTGGGCCCTTTCTGCTGTGCACTGACCTGGGCCCTATCTACTGTGCACTGACCTGGGCCCTATCTACTGTGCACTGACCTGGGCCCTATCTGCTGTGTACTGACCTGGGCCCTATCTGCTGTGCACTGACCTGGGCCCTATCTACTGTTCACTGACCTGGGTCCTATCTTCTGTACACTGGGCTGGACCCTATTTGCTCTGCACTGAACAGGGTCCTATCTACTGTGCAAAGAATTGGGTCCTATCTGCTGTTCAGTGACCTGGATCCTATCTGCTGTGCACTGGGCTGGATCCGTGGGCGGCACGGTGGCACGGTGGTTAGCACTGCTGCCTCACAGCGCCAGAGACCCGGGTTCAATTCCCGCCTCAGGCGACTCTCTGTGTGGAGTTTGCACATTCTCCCCATGTCTGCGTGGGTTTCCTCCGGGTGCTCCGGTTTCCTCCCACAGTCCAAAGATGTGCAGGTCAGGTGAATTGGCCATGTTAAATTGCCCGTAGTGTTAGGTAAGGGGTAGATGTAGATGTAGGGGTATGGGTGGGTTAAGCTTCGGCGGGGCGGTGTGGACTTGTCGGGCCGAAGGGCCTGTTTCCACACTGTAAGTAATCTAATCTAATCCTATCTGCTGTGCACTGGGCTGGGTCCTATCTGTTGTGCAGTAACTTGGGTCGTATCTGTGTCCAGGCTGACGGGTCTGTGGCATTGCCATTTTTGTGAGAGGCACTGTCCTCCTCCACTACTCCATCCACCAGTGCCTTGAGCTCCCTATCAATGAACCAAGGAGTGAACTCTGGGGTCTGCTCCTTGGGATATTGGTGCAGGGTCACAGTGTGAAAGGTACTTGCAGCATCGGAAGCCATGAGCAATGGATTTTAAATGCAGTGCAGTGGCATGAGTGCTGAGGTAGGTCCTGGCAGCAGCAAGCATTTCAGCCATTCCTGCCATAACATTGCACAGGAGGGGGCTATAAAGGCCAGCTCTATAGTGAATGAGGGGAAGAGGGGAAGTTCACTTGAGGAAGTCAATACAAGCCACAATGAACTAGACGTCATGAATCTACTCTACCTGAACGCGGGAAAATTCAATCCGGAGTCTGCCTTTGCAGCTCTTGTTGCACTCTCGCAAGTCCAGAAAGTCATAAACTGCAAGGATCATGCGCATTGTTCAAAGGGATATCACTCTGCCAGTGATCAGATAGTGAGTAACTGTCAGAAGGTTTGATCCACAGCTGTGCAAGCTAGCCAGGAAGCAGCTGCGATGATTTCTGTCTGCACCATTACAACTCACACACACTGATGTACTTTAAAGATGGCTTCTTGGAGACAGAGTCTAATAATACCCATTGAAAGTCCAAACTCTGATACACCAGAAAGTATATCATTTAAACATCAGAGCCATTAATAGCATTGGATTATTAAAGTTGCCTCAACTGGACTCAGGGACATTTCTCCAAATGCGTTAACAAATGTGTACCTAATAGTCGCTTGCCAACGTACCTTGGACAAGATAGTGCTGCAGGAAAGATTGGCACTGCAGAGGGACAAGGAAGGTGACTACTCTGCATCCACAGAGGAGTAGGGGAAGGGCAAAGGAAGCAACTACACCAGGCAGAAATATCAGATGCGATCAGGGCTTGTGCAGCCTCTCACTTGATTGAAAGTGCTCTCTCCACAGAACTGTACACGCCTGGATCAGCCTAAGTGTGAAGTCATGTGGTATGCAAAGCTGAACACTGAACTTCTCTCACTCCCACCCCAACCTCTCACTCTCACTCTCACCCCAATCGCTCACTCCCATCCCACTCTCTCAGTCCCACCCCAACGTCTCACTCCCACCTCAATCTCTCATTCCCACCCCAACCTCTCATTCTCACCCCAGTGTCTCTCCCCAACCTCTCACACCCACCTCAATCTCTCACTCCCAACCTAATCTCTCACTCCCACCCAACCTCTCACTCCCACCTCAATCTCTCACTCCCACCTCAATCTCTCACTCCCACCCCAATCTCTCACTCCCACCCAACCTCTCACTCCCACCTCAATCTCTCACTCCCACCTCAATCTCTTACTCCCACCCCAATCTCTCACTCCCACCTCAATCTCTTACTCCCACCCCAATCTCTCACTCCCACCCCACTCTCTCACTCCCACCCCAATCTCTCACTCGCACCTCAATCTCTCACTCCCACCTCAATCTCTCACTCCCACTTCAATCTCTCACTCCCCCCCAACCTCTCAGTCCCACCCCAACCTCTCACTCTCACCCTAGTGTCTCACTCCCACCCCAATCTCTCACTCCCACCCCACTCTCTCAGTCCCACCCCAACCTCTCACTCCCACCTCAATCTCTCACTCCCACCCCAGTCTCTCACTCCCACCTCAACCTCTCACTCCTACCCCAGTCTCTCACTCTCATCCCAACCTCTCACTCCCACCCCATCTCTCACTCCCACCTCAGCCTCTCACTCCCACCCCAGTCTCTCACTCCCACACCAACCTCTCACTCCTACTCCAATCTCTCACTCCCATCCCAACCTCTCACTCCCACCCCATCTCTCACTCCCACCTCAACCTCTCACGCCCACCCCAACCTTTCGGTCCCACCCCAATCTCTCACTCCCACCCCAATCTCTCACTCCCACCCCAATCTCTCACTCCCACCCCAACATAAACCATTCCCAGAGTCAATAAACCTCCTCCCTGCTACACCTTCAATAGCTCAGCAAGGCAAGGCAGTGTTAATCTAAGCCTGGTATCTCTGGCAGAGGGGGCAAAATGCACAAAACTAGGGTGAGGCAGCGAAAAGCAGGGATACTGTGAGCAAGCCAGGATCCCGGAGATGTAGCCTGGCTTAGTCCATGAGCTGAGTGCAGGACTCTGAGTATTCAGTGTCCTTGCTGCAGCAATACATTGGTAGTCGTGGTACCAGCCTGAGGTGCAGCAATGTGCTTTAAGTGGATTGAGGCTGTGCCATGAGGGTTCTAAGAGCCTGGCACATGTTGCACGCCAATATAATTGGATATGGGATGCATGTGACCAGTACCCATAGAGTATGCCCCAAGATGTTGCTACCCTGCATCTGACATTGAGCCACTGTTGCTATTGGAGCAGACAGTGAGGTGTACTCGCCAGGCACACACCCTGATCTCCATGCCGAGAATTCTCAATATCCAGTTCATTTGGTGCATTTGAGAAAATCAGAAGCTGGATGTTAATGAGGTGACTATGCTGTTAATAAGACCTTTAATCAGCAATATTGCCCTTTCACTGGCAGCTTGCTGCTGTCTAGTGAGGAGCTCACTTCTCTGCTCACCAAATAAATAAAAGATAGTGTGACATGGTCCTAACATCAAGTGAGGCTTCACCAGTTGTCTCACCCATGTTGCTGAGGCCCCTATAAGATTCTGAGCAGTGCAATAAGCAGAAGAAAATGTGCTCTTTTCCCTATTAGACAGCATAAAGCCATGTTTGTAAAAAATCTCCAAAAAGTGCCAGATTAAACAAATGTTAAACTAAAATCTAAAACAGAGGGTCACTTACATCTCCTTCTTAAAGTCTCTGAGACAATGTCTATCATATCAAACTAACCTACCTCATCTACCAAGTTGCTAATATGCAGTAAACAATATTTTGTTAATTTCTAGTTTGAGCATGGAGTAATTTTCCTCTACCACACTAGAGCTGTCATGTCCTACTCTTGACAAGCTTGGGTGGAAACAACCTGCACCAAGAGTATCAGCTCATACAACATCGAGAGCTGTAGCCTTTTCATTCTCACTCTCATGCACTTTCTAGGCCTTCCCCTTGCTGTTTATTCCCAATGGACTCCCACTGTGACTTCAGCAAGAAATCCAAGAAATCCATCACCTGACTCCAGGGTTGGAAAATCATTCAGCATCTGAGTTGGAACTCTCTCTCTGCTAGTGGTGCCCTTTCAATATGAAAATCTTGACTAACAGTCTTGGCTTTTAGAAAGAATTTCCTCATCTCAAGCAATGTAATCAAAGTGCGGGTTGCTGAAGAGTGTTCCACTTTTAAAAAATTATTATCAGATCCAATATGAATGAGTCACTTGATACAGTCAGGAAACATCCTGACAATAAAACAAAGCAAGATTATTCATACTGCTGAGTCAGTCATGGGAGCTGCAACCACATCCTCAACATAGTTATGTACAGAACGTCATGATTTTCAAACCTCTTTTTTTACCCTGAGAATCAGTATCAATTCTACAGTTTAAAGCAATGTCTAAAATAATAGCAGAGTGAATAAGTGCTCATAAAAGTTAATTTTCAGTGCCAATTCTTTTCATTGGCAATTGAAACTTATCACATAAGTAAAAACATTTATTCAGACGTAAGTAGACAGCATGAGTTATTTAATCTGTGCATAAAAATCTGAATATTTCATGCTTCAGCACTAGTTTCACATCAAGAATAGCAATGTAGGTTCAATGTATCAAGTACAACATTGCAATCTGTCTTCAGGCTGCTGTGCTGCATAAACCTCAATTCAGTGACCTGAAGACTCACACACAACTGACACCACAGTTTTTTTTCCTCACAAGATGTTGTGGTTAAAGTAGCATGACTTTGCAGTCTGTGTCTGGCCAGCTGTACTGGTTTCACTTACCTCTCAGTTTAAGTGTTCAGAGTTTCAGCCAGCCTTTCACTTTACAGGTACCGTATATCAGTATCAGCCTCGTGTCAGTGTGCATTCACGGTTAAATGTGAAAACAAAGGTCTTGCTATCTGAGAAGGGTATTGATCGTTAAGCTGGAAGAAAACATTGGCCTGAATCTTACCAGAAATGAACTAAATGTTCATTTAGGTCTGCAGCTTGTCTCATTCACTATTGACCATTTCCCAGTGGACCTCTGCTCACACGACCTTTCACCTTCCCAAGTGGAGGAACTCACCATTGCTGGGACCTTCTGGGAATCCTGAACGATGTCCCTTGAAGTTGTCTTGCAGCTGCAGAGACTTCAGAGTTCTGTGTGTGGCAGCGTGCTTGCACCATTTTAAAACAAAGCTGGGAAGCAGGTCAAATGCCTGCCAGCCAGGAGCTGGCCTTGCCAGTTCCTGTGTGTGAAAGATTGCCCCAGAGATGGCTGAGATAGGAAAGGTAGCTCCCACTTTGCCGACAAGAACCTGGAGGTCCTGGTGAAGGGAGAAGGGCCATCCTCTTTCTTCAGGACTGCCAGAGGACATCTTGGCACCAGACCCTGCCAGCATTGTCTGGTGTTGCCCTTGAGGTCAGTATGGTGTCCATGGTCTGAAGATACACTCATCAAGAAGATTAATGACATTCTGCTCCCTTTGAGGATAAATGCCATCGTGTTATCTCAGCACCTGCCTCTCACCAAATCTCAGGGTCTACTATTTACTCGATTGCTTGCAGCATCTTGCCTCCCACACACCAACTCCTACACTTGCCTTTTACATTGCTCACATGCTCACTGAGGACGCCTTAGCATCTTTCTTCCACCTCCACAGACACTAACAGCTGTATCTGCCATTTCATCTCACTTAATCCCTCGCCTTTTCTCATTCCAGGAGGAAACAGTCCACAGGACGGCAGAGGGAAAGGCAAGAAAGATGGAAGCACAAGTAAGGCTGCCTTCTGTACCCTGCACCAGCTCAGACTCTGGCACCTCGCTAGCTATGTCTGGAGCACTGGCAAATGCCACAGGTGACTGGCACTCAGATCACTGCCAGAGACAACGCTTCTCCTCAGCTCCAGGCCAGAGGGAACCCCATGGTGCTGGGCATGAACAATTTTAACCAAATACACAAATAGACAAAGGAGCGGTAGGCAGCTTTGTTGGAGACATTGGGCACACTGACCCAAACGTTGGAGGAGCCTGCCAACACTCTGTACTGCGTTGCGTCTGGCATGTGAGAATCTGGCTGCCTCTATGGGCAGGTTGGTACCTCCTATGGCACCTCCTGCTGCCAGGTTTAGCACTCTAAACATCTGCTGGATCTCACGCACAAACCTGCATTTCATCAACTAGCCATTGATATTCACTGTAAAGAAGCACTCTTCCCGAAGTCTCCTCTCAGGACACCTTCAAGGAGGTAAGGCCTTCCACCTTTAGCTCCTGCTTGTCAGCCTCACTCTTTAAGAGTCTAAGCTAGGAGGATGAACATGCATCTGGATCCTCTGGCCACAGATACCTCAGAGGGCACCCACCCAAAAGCCTCCATGATGGAGCAGTCTGCCTCCCAGTGAACTGCAGACACTGAGACTGTACCTCGATGTAGAGAGGGGGAAGGGAAAAAGAAAACCTTCTGAGGCCACCAGGAACACAGGTGACCCCTTCTTGTGAATGCATTCTCACATTTGTAAATAAAACTTCACTTTTTATCATCAATTCTATGTGCAATATTTTAGGCACAGTGACAAGAATGAAAGTAGAGAGACTAGTTATTTCTTAGCACCGCATGATGTTTGAACTCTGTCTCAGTGATAATTGTTTAGAACACCCATACCTGCATGAAACTTGGTCTGGATTGAATGAGGGGATATTAGTTGTTGTGAGTTTACATAGAACATAGAACAATACCGTGTAGAATAGGCCCTTCGGCCCTCAATGTTGCACCGAACTGTGAACTAATCTAAGCCCATACCCCTACACTTTCCCATCATCATCCATGTGCTTATCCAAGGACCGTTCAAATGCACCTAATGCGGCTGAGTTAACTACTTTGGCAGGCAGGCATTCCAAGCCCTTACCACTCTCTAAGTAAAGAACCTGCCTCTGACATCTGTCTTAAATCTATCATCCCTCAATTTGCAGCTATGCCCCCTCGTACATACTGACGTCATCATCTTAGGAAAAAGACTCTCACTGTTCGCCCTATCTAATCCTCTGATCATCTTGTATGTCTCTATTAAATCCCCCATTAGCCTTCTTCTCTCCAATGAGAACAGACCCAAGTCTCTCAGCCTTTCCTCATAAGACCTTCCCTCCAGACCAGGCAACATCCTGGTAAATCTCCTCTGCACCTTTTCCAATGCTTCCACATCCTTCCTGTAATGGGGTGACCAGAGACTGCACCAGCATTTTGTATAGTTGCAGCATGACATCATGGCTCCGGAAGTCAATCCCTCTGCCAATAAAACCTTAACACACCGTACGCCTTCTTAACAGCACTATCAGCCTGGATGGCAACTTTCAGGGATCTATGTACATGGACACCAAGATCCCTCTGCACATTCACACTACCAAGAGTCTTTCCATTGACACAGTATTCTGCCTTCCTGTTA
Organism: Chiloscyllium punctatum; assembly: GCF_047496795.1. NCBI lineage: Eukaryota > Metazoa > Chordata > Chondrichthyes > Orectolobiformes > Hemiscylliidae > Chiloscyllium > Chiloscyllium punctatum. The sequence goes on along the minus strand of NC_092748.1, from coordinate 57,710,458 downwards.
TTCTTCCTAAAGTGAATCACCTCACATTTAGCTGCATTGAACGCTATTTGCCACCTCTCAGCCCAATTCTGCAGTTTATCCAAGTCCCCCGCAACCTGCAACATTCTTCCACACTGTCCACTACCCCACCGACTTTAGTGTCATCTGCAAATTTACTAATCCATCCACTTATAAAAATGACAAACAGCAGTGGTCCCAAAATAGATCCTTGTGGCACACCACTAGTAACCGGACTCCTGGCTGAATATTTCCATCAACCACCACTCGTAGCCTTCTTAGAGAAAGCCAGTTTCTAATCCAAACTGCTAAATCACCCTCAATCCCATGCCGCCGCATTTTCTCTAAGAGACTACCATGTGGAACCCTATCAATGGTTTATTGAAGCTCATGTACACCACATCAACTGCCCTACCCTCATCCACATGAATGGCCACTTTCCCAAGAAACTCAATGAGGTTTATGAGATACAACCTGCCCTTGATGAAACCATGTTGACTATCTCAAATCAAGTTGTTGCTTGCTAGATGATTATTAATCCTATCTCTTATAATCCTTTCTAAAACTTTTTCTACAACAGAAGTAAGGCTCACTGGTCTATAATTACCTGGGTCATCTCTGCTGCCCTCCTTGAACAAGGGCACAACATTTGCAATCCTCCAGTCAGCTGATACTAAACATGTAGACAATGATGACTCAAAGATCAAGGCCAAAGGCTCCACCATCTCCTCCCAGCTTCCCAGAGAACCCGCGGATAAATCCCATCCGGCCCAGGGGACATATCTACTTTCATACCTTCTAGAATTGATAACACTTCCTCCTTACTAACCTCAATCCTTTCAAGTCTAATAGCCTTCATATCACTTTCTCCTCTACAATATTCTCCTTTTCTGAGTAAAATCAGATGAAAAATATTTGTTTAGTATCTTTCCAATCTCCACAGGATCCACACACAACTTTATAACCTTAATTCTTATTGAACAACATGAACTGTGTAGAAAGACCAAAATGTTAAGCTGCACTTGCAGTTGGGAGCATATAGGGGGTGCTGGCCTCAGCAGCATCCAACTACTTTGTCAGTGAAAGATAACTTCCTGCAAATCCATCCAAGTCCTCCCTTTGGTGGATACTGCTGTATGATGCTCAAAGTGCTGCTCTGTTTGAAGAATGTCTTCCTCATCACAATGGTGCTGCTTTCATGGGTGCCCTTCATCCATTCAATAGCTTTATTTTGTCCTCCACTTGTTTGGAGCAGATATTCTGAGGAGCAGACAGTGTCCTCTGCCTAGATGATAGATGTACAAATCAGATATGACCTTCATGGACACCTAATGTCTAGGGCCAGCCCATAACCAAGGATGTGCAGGTTAGGTGTGTTAGCCATAATAAATGTGGTGTTACAGGGATAGGATATGGAAGGTTGGTCTGCGTGGAATACTCTTCAGAGGGTTACTGTGGACTTGATGGGCTAAGTGGCCTATTTCCACACGGTAGAAATTGTCTGATCTTGTGATGTCCTTCACTCCCTCCAATGGAAGGAGGTGTTCCATTACAGAAACACTGTATAGTACAGCACAGTGTTCTGACCCCTACCCCTAGATAGAGTATGGTACCACTACCCCTATCTCATCAGGTCCAGCATTTCATGGAAGGGAAATGACTGGTTCTCCTCCACTTTCACTGCATTGTGGCAGTGCCTACAACTGCAGCTCGATAGAAAGGTCAGCTTCATTTCAGCTGGAGAGTGATGCTGCTCCTGGGCTTTGAGGCACACCAGTTCCTCATGTGTTCACATGGCAGCCCTTAATGCAGTGGACACAGGGACAACCACAGCTCCTGTGCTGGGACCCACTGGGGACTGTCCCAATGAGCCGATATGGACAACCTCAGAAACAGAGCAGCTCCTCAGCCATGTGACCATTCAGCAGGTGCAGCCACACGCAAAGAACATTTAAACAGCATCCTCAAAACATTGCAACATGAAGAACCCTAGTGAAGCCGGTGCAATACCACAACATGTACATTTCACATTGTTGCCCTGATTCAGATGGGTCTTACTCCAGCTCTTTAGTGCATGTACAGTATGTGTGGCAGCAATAATGAGCAACTCCCTCCACACCTCATCTCAGCAATACCCAAAAAAGGCAGCATTGCCTAAAGTCTAATGGTTTATTAAGCAACCCCTGGAACTTGTGCAGGCTATGGGATCTTGGAGCTGATTCCTACTTTGGCAACTGCAGTAAATCTTTCCAGACTACCAGGATTTTAGTTGACTTTTTTTTGTGGTATTTGATGTCCTTCACCCATAATGCATGGGTGTCTGTTTAATGCTATTACCATTTGAAGGACCACATATTACACAAAAGTGAACCCCTGTCCTGATAAGAATGCAATGCATACTCAGCCCACTCTAGGTGTGTCGATAACCTTTTTCATTTCCACTGTTAATTTGCATTCGGAAGGTGATGGAAGAAAATAGCAGTCTCACTTCACATAGTGAGTACAAGCTCAGCCTCCCAGTCATGGTGACACCTTCAATTCCTCATGCTCCCTTCTTCCTTGCCCTTCTTGTCAATCCTGTGGGATTCAATCTGCCTCATGTTCCCACAAAACCCATTTATTTAACTGTTCATTTCCACACTTCATACGCTGAGGCCTAGGCATACAATGTAATCATGCCCAATCATTGTATACTGTCCCCTAATTGAAGCGAGTGTGGTAGGCACTACCACTGACCCTTCCCCTGTCTCCAATTCCATAATACCTCTTACCCGCCCATGTTTATGGTTTTCTACCATAATACATTGAGTTGCCTCCTTCACAATTGTTGGCTGCTCTGCATCCCAGCATGCTGTCTCCAATCCTAGGATTGACAGGCTGAGATTCTCTACCATAGCAGCAGTCCCTGATAATCCTACTTTGATAGATCCCTGGTATTAACCATGTCCTACCCCTTACTGATGTCAAGAGACAACACCAACTGATAACTGAAGAATCTGCTGAATGATAGCTCTGCAGCCCCCGACTGACTGATTCCCCTCATTGGGTGAAGTGGATCTGCAGGACTGACTGAGGCCTACTTCCTGGACTACTGAGATTGGGATGAATGGATGGTCCCTGGCTGTCCCAAGTGGCTGCCTGACTGTGTACAAGCCCCTGGATTGCTCTTCACTTATTGCTCTGCTACCCACCGACTAAAGACTGTATCCCTTGACCTGACTGAGGACTCCTCTTCTTGGACTTTGAGACATGGTCACTTGGTTGAAACACATGCAATCTGTTTGCCACATAAGCTGCTGGCATATGCATGAAGTGTAAAATGGATAAAATCAGTGCAATACAGCAATGTGTCCATCCCTTGACTGATCTCTGCTGCTGCTGATGATGACAAGCTGCCTGGCTTTGTGTCTATGCCAAACAGCATGGCAAAACATAAGTACTATGAGACTTTAAGTTCTGAATGAGGGGACAAGGTGCAAACAGGCAAGGCAAGGCAGAGAAGCTATCAGCATCCAAGTAGATGCACAGTGAGTGAATAGTTAGAAAGCACGTGAGGAGGCCTGAATGCACTGTAGTCAAATCCATAAGGTAAGTGCTTGTCCTGCATTGCAAAGTGCAGTATTGAAGTGCAGTTGGAGACATTCAATGACCAAGAGAATGAAGAGAATATAGAGTCTATGAAGGAACAACCAGGAGGTGAGAGTCTATGGGAGAAGCATAACCCATAAACTGACCTGCAACAAACCAAGGCATAGATATTGCCAAGTTCTCCCAAAGCACAGATGATGATTAGTGTCATACTCACACATGATCATTACGGTGATCTTTCCTGTGATTTAAGGTTTAAAGTAGTGCTTGTGTTCCCATTGCTATGGTGGCCATGTAGTCCATCATGTGCTCTTTCTTCCTATGTAAATACAGCAACAACATCCACAGCATTTCCCATGGTTTACCTGCTCTGAAAAGCTGTACTTGCAGGTGGAGTGTGCTGAAGGAAGACCAGACATCTTTGTTTAACTCAGTATTTCCAGCAGGTACTGGGTGGAGGACAAAAGGAAATTTCAAGACAGAAAAGCTGTTGCTGTTAGTGGGAAGGTGTCCTGAGTGAGTGGGCAGTGCAGTGGGGCATACAGGGTTCATGGTGTTGGGGTTTGGGGTGGATGACAGTGATTGAGGGAAGATGTCACAGGCAACAGTGAGCGTGGTAGAGCATGAGCCTTGGTGGGAAGTGGGTACAGTAGCAGAGAGAGAGTGAGGTGTCAGAGCGAAGATAGTGGCACCTACAATGGCAGAGTGGAGAAGGACATTGACCTTCTTCCTACTGTGTTGGATATTCCTTCAGACAGCTGAGACTCCTTAAATTTAAGTGGCATCCTTGAACCAGGCTGACGTGGTCTGGTATTGTTGGCCTCCACTGCTGGTCTTGGGAGGAGACTATCTGTTCAACAGGACATTCAAGACCCTGCCTGCAAAGTGGAGCACTGTTTTGCACTGGTCTGCCATGACCGGGGCAAATCCCAGGAACCACGCAGAGAAGGTCCAGACTTGTCTCGGTTCACAATGGGCTTTTAAAAACAGGTGCAGCACAAGGGATTCTGGTCTTTTGGCAGATATCCGCTCAGTGGCAAGTTGTTTAAAGAACAGCGCATGGTAAGATGGGAATAGTATCGGACAGGAGGTATAACAAAGGAACAGGTAGTTAACAAGATGCATTTGGTAAGGTAGGGTGAGAAAGTGGGCCTCATGGTTGGAGTCCCTACAAAAAGGCAATGTAACTTGCACATAGTGGAAAAAAAAACAGAAATTCAGCCCATTGTCTCTGACCACATACAAGCAGGTCAAATGATCAAAAGGTTTGACGTCCACATCCCACGAATGAATATCAAGCATTTTGCAAGCTTCTCCATATTGCAGGCTGCTATTCAATGTGCACGTATTGCTGAGCATGCTTTTTGACCTGATCCTGACTATATTCATCTATACAGCTGACATGTCACCATGTCTTTTTTTTTGTATCATTGCAACTGAATGCCTGTTACCCCATTTATCATTATCTTTCATTCAGCAGCCATCCACACTTATACCCAAATCTGAACTGATGTGTAGGTCAAAGGTGGGTTGCTTGGTGACAAAGATTATCCCTCCAGTACATGGCTCACTACATCAGCAGACACCAGTTTGTCACTTGGTGAACTAACATGACCATCTGATGAGGAAGAAGAGACCTGATAAAACTCTTTAACCTTATGAATAGGTGTAATAGGCCGGATGTAGAGAAATAGTTCTTTCTTTTAGGTGAATCTAGAACAAGGTCGTTAATGGAATTTAGTATAATCACTAGTAGTTTAATCGAAGGATTCATGAGGAACTCCTTCAGAAAGTAGGAAGATTGAGGAACTTACTTCCATGTGGAATGGTTGAAACTGATACCACTGATGCATTTTAAGGGCAGTTTGATAAATGAGAAGGGAATAGAGGCAGGTGGATACTGAGTGGGAAAAAGTTATTTAAGTGCTTAACAGTTTTACAGCCATAATATACTTTGTGCAAGGCTTATTTCAAGCAATTCAGCCTGTCAGACCTTTCTAATCCAAAAAGTGATAAAATATTATCTGAGAATGACTGTACATCTCTGGTCGTTCTGAAAGTTAGGACTTGGATTTGGTGATTTACGTTATGACTATATGATTTATTTATTTTTTGCCATTTTTGATGTACAGATTGGGAAAGAGAAGGTGCAACCAGCACAAAATGAAATATTAGAACAGAAGCAGGAGATCAGATATTTGTCATCCTGTATGTTTTGATGTCAGCAAAGTTAATTATATTATACTGAACATATTATTGGCCCTTGTTACAAAATTGCTGTTATAAGAGCAGTCAATGAGAAATATTCATTGAGTATATAAACATATAAATAAGTTACACTGTTGGAGAATTTTCAGAATTTCCAATTGAGTTAAAACATTGTAATTAATTTCTTCAATGCTGTAGTATATTGGCACTATACAGTGCAAAATATTAAGCACATTTTAAAAAAAAAATCATAATCTCACTTTTTTTAATAAAATCGTTTTCTAGCATAACCAATATTGTATATAGTTGCAACTTTACTCCAGGTTTTTTAAAACAAAATGATTTCAAGCAATTTAACATGAAGTCCAAAAGTCTAACTTAGATGGCATCTGTATTGTATTTTTTTAGCACAATTCAATTCACGCCAAAGAACGGTCACAGTTCAAGTACTGTATAGCTTACATATAATTGTTGATATTTGAGACATTTGTAAGATAACTTCGTAATGTTATGAAATCTTTAGCTCATGTCTCTGTCAAAAATCATTGCATTGTCTTCTGTTTGGTTTCGAGGCATCTGCAAATTATTTTCTGCTGTATAAGATTTCATTGCATTTATGGCTGGGGTATTAAACACCAAGACAATCATTCATCCCAGGTTGAACATTTTGTTCAGATGTTTGAAGCAAAGCTTTTGGGGAACTTTTCAAGTGCATTGCGTTAGATGATCCTTGCATTGAGAGGTGCCTTTGATAAGCCAGACCTGCAACTCCCTTTCTTGGAAGAACATCAGATTCATCAACAACCTTTAAAATTTCTGTGAGTTAATGACTTTTTGAGAACGCTTGCAATCCTGACTGTACACTTGCAAATTAATTGTTGAAGCTCGGCTTATGTGAATAACTGATCAGACTATGTGAGGATTGTTGACAGACTTTAACACACACCTTTTATTAAGAAACTGTAGTTTCATAAAGGAGATATAAAGGGATCGAATCTGTATATTTAGGATTTAAACTTTTTTGTAGCAATAATATGTTTGTTTATGTGCTAACTCAATATTTTTCCATTACATTCAAGAAGCATACTTTAAATGTGTGAATATTATTCTCCATAAAATAAGAAAAATAAATGCCCTATCAAAGTAAACTGATTTGGATCCAATAGGTATCCCATAATTTTGTAACCTCATTTGTGGCTTCCAAATTTCAAACTTTGAACATTTTACAAGCCTTATATTTCTTTTGATAATGGTTCTCCTTTGTATGTTCATAACAATTTTATTTGAATTGATATTAATTTAAGAAACTCAGTTGGAATGTTTGTTTGCATGTTCCTGCTATCTAAGAGCTCATGGACTGGATCTTGCAGCCACCAGATTTTTTGTTTTCGAAAGGAGGATTTATAAAATATTTCAGGTGGTCTGCCTTCTTGCTCCCCTTTGATCTGGTGTGCAATAATATAAGAGGTAAAAACAATGACTGCAGATGCTGGAAACCAGATTCTGGATTAGAGTGGTGCTGGAAAAGCACAGCAATTCAGGCAGCATCCGAAGAGCAGGAAAATCAACATTTCGGGCAAAAACCCTTCATCAGGAATACAGGCAGAGTGCCTGAAGGGTGGAGAGATAAATGAGAGGAGGGTGGGGGTGGGGGGAAACTAGCATAGAGTACAATAGGTGAATGGGGGTGGGGATGAAGGTGATAGGTCAGGGAGGATGGTGGGGGAAGGTAGCAAAGAGTACAATGGGTGAACGGGGGTGGGATAAAGGTGATAGGTCAGAGAGGAGGGTGGAGTGGATAGGTGGAAAGGAAGATAGGCAGGTAGGACAAGTCATGGGGACAGTGCTGAGCTGGAAGTTTGGAACTGGGGTGAGGTGGGGGAAGGGGAAATGAGGAAACTGGTGAAGTCCACATTGATGCCCTGGGGTTGAAGTGTTCCGAGGCCGAAGATGAGGCGTTCTTCCTCCAGGCGTTGGGTGGTGAGGGAGCGGTGGTGAAGGAGGCCCAGGACCTCCATGTCCTCGGCTGAGTGAGAGGGGGAGTTGAAATGTTGAGCCATGAGGCAGTGTGGTTGATTGGTGCAGGTGTCCTGGAGATGTTCCCTAAAGTGCTCTGCTAGGAGGCATCCAGTCTCCCCAATGTAGGGGAGACCACATCGGGAGCAACGGATACAATAAATGATATTGGTGGATGTGCAGGGAAAACTTTGATGGACGTAGCAGGCTCCTTTAGGGCCTTGAATGGAGGTGAGGGAGGAGGTGTGGGCGCAGGTTTTACAATTCCTGCGGTGGCAAGGGAAGGTGCCAGGATGGGAAGGTGGGTTGTTGTGGGGCGTGGACCTGACCAGGTAGTCACAGAGGGAATGGTCTTTGCGGAAGGCGGAAATATATCCCTGGTGGTGGGGTCTGTTTGGAGGTGACAGAAATGTCGCCGGATGATTTGGTTTATGCGAAGGTTGGTAGGGTGGAAGGTGAGCACCAGGGGGGTTCTGTCCTTGTTACGGTTGGAGGGGTGGGGTCATCCAGTAGACATACACTTTGGCCTTTTGAGGCCCTTAAATGGAACTTATTGTCCCCTTAAAGCCCTCAATCCACCCGGGCTGCCACACTATCCTGGGCAGTGCCAGATGTTCAAGAGCAAGATGGCTGTCTTTTTATAACAGCTAGTTAAAAGGCCAAAAGGAAGGAGGGGTAGAGGTGGGATGACCTTTATACATTGGGCATACCCCTCAAGATGTTAGTCTCACCTTTGTGCTTCCTGTCTGCCTACCAACCCACACTTTCCCTCCTGACCCCACTCGCGCTCTCCCTTTCCATCCTAAGTGCAAGCCTTGCTTAATTCCAATCACCATTCATCCTGTTCGTAGAATTGCTTGCAGTCCCAGTAGCAGTCACTACATTGACAGTCGCTCAAGGCTGGAGTCAGAGACATGAGGAAAGAGTTCCATCTAAAGGATTATTTCCTAATTTAAAGTTGGAAGTATGTTGATATTCCATAGTAGCTGAGCTGGGAGACTCTACTAAGCAGTTTTTGGAAGAAGAAAAGAAGTTAGGGCCATGGAGAATTTTAACAAGCAGTGGGTTCAGTTAGTTTTTGTTGAAATATTAAGAGCTTCAGAACGCAGGTATTAGTCTGTGTCACTGACACAGCCAAAGCAGAAATAAATAAAGCAAAAATGGATAATTAACCAAGAAACAGGAATTATTGAGGCAAATAGTAGAGTGGTATGGTTGGTGATGATGTGGAGAGCATGGAGGAGTCCGCCGCTCAACCTGAAAAAATATTTTCCAAGACAAATACATTGGACGGAGAAAGGAATGTGAATTGCGAAGGATACAAGGTGGTAACTTGGTCAGTGATCAAGATTATCAGATTAAAAACTACAGAGATGGCAAGGTCAAAGAAATGGCTGTGAATATAGGTTGGAAGATATATGTGGAGACACTGAAATGGAGATGGAGAATAGTGAGTTCAGCAGACAATAGGTAAGGTGAGGTGAGCCTAGACGGAGGTTAAAATCTGTGAGGCTGAGAAGTTACTCATTGAAGTGAATGAGGGAGGATTAGATTAGATTAGATTAGATTCCTTTCAGTGTGGAACAAGGCCATTCGGCCCAACACGTCCACACCGACCTTCTGAAGAGTAACCCACCCAGACCCATTCCCTTTCCCGATATTTATCCCTATCTAATGCACCTAACACTATTGGCAATTTAGCATGGCCAATTCACCTGACCTGCACATCTTTGGATTGTGGGAGGAAATATGTTGGAGAAAATGTTATCAATATTGAGGGTAACTTCAATTTTGAACACAATGTAAAGCTCTATCATATCATGGTCACTCATCCTTGAAGTTCTCTTGCAACATGATTATTAATTAGCCTTTCTTGTGACATAAGGCCAGAGCTAAAATAATCTATTCTTGATTTGATTCCTTAGAATACTACTCCATAAAACTTGAAGCCAGGGTGCTAATTTTTTAGGAAAGGAAGTATGAAAGGATGGTATGAGGGGCAAATTCACTGAAGTAGATTGGGAAAATGTAATAAAAGATATGATAGTAGGAAGACAATGGATAACCTTTAAAGAATCATTGCGTAACCTACAGCAGCTATAAGGCAAATCAGTCAACTTTCTGTGGCCAACAAAAGAAGTTAAGACTTGTACATGATTAAAAAGCCTATGAAGTTTTAGAAATAGTAATAAACCTGAGCATTGTGAGGATTTGAAAATACAGCAAAGCAGACCAAGAAACTAAAAAACATGGAAGAATAGAATATGAATGCAAACAAACAATCGGTCTGTAAAAGCTTCTATAGTTAGGTAAAAAGGAAACTTTTGCTAAGAGAAGAAAACAGAAGTTAAATAATTACTTTGTGTCTGATGTCACTGAGGAAAGTACAAGAAATCACCCAAAATTGGAGATCAAGAAAATGAAGAACTGAAGGGAATTAGATTAGATTGCTTACAGTGTGGAAACAGGCCCTTTGGCCCAACAAGTCCACACCGCCCCACCAAAGCGCAACCCACCCATACCCCTGCATTTACCCCTTACCTAATACTACGGGCAATTTAGCATGGCCAATTTACCTGACCTGCACATCTTTGGACTGTGGGAGGAAACCCACGCAGACACGGGGAGAATGTGCAAACTCCACACAGTTAGTCGCCTGAGGCGGGAATTGAACCCGGGTCTCTTGGCGCTGTGAGGCAGCATGCTAGCCACTGTGCCACCGTGCTGCCCATGGTATTAGTATTAGTAATAATTTGATGGGATTGAAGGTGGATAAGTCTCTGGAATCTGATATTCTACATCCCAAAAAAGTACTAAAGAGGTCATTATAAAGATAGTGCATTAGTGATTAACTTCCAAATTTGATGGATTATGAAATGGTCGCTGCACATTGGAAGGTAGCAAATTTAAGAAGGGAGGAAAATAGAAAACAAGTGACTCTGGACTTGTTAGCCTTACATCAGCAGTTGGGAAATTGTTGTAATCTATTATAAAGGATGTGATAAATGGATAATAATGATTTGATTAGCTATAATCAATATGGATTTGTGAATAGGAAATCACGCTTGATAAATATTTTGAGGGTGGTGTTAAGAGAATTGAAAAGGGGAAATTGTGAATCTGTAAACTTTGATTTGTGAAAGGCTCTTGATAAAGTCCCTCACAGGAAGTTGTTTAGTAAAATGAAGGCAAATGAGATAAGAGATAAATGTATTGGCATAGATTAAAGATTTTCTAACAGGCAGAAAACAAACTAGGAATAAATTCTCATGTTGGCAGGCTGTGAAGAGTGGGGTACCACAAGGATCAGTACTTGGGCCCCAGCTATTCACAATCAATACAATTGATTTCGATGATTTGGAGATGCCGGTGTTGGACTGGGGTGTACAAAGTTAAAAATCACACAACGCCAGGTTGTAGAGCCTCCACAACCACCTGATGAAGGAGCGGCGTTCTGAAGGCTAGTGCTTCCAATTAAACCTGTTGGACTACAATCTGGTGTTGTGTGATTTTTAACATTGATTTTGATGAGGCGAACAAATGCAACGTTTCCAAGTTTGCAGATGACACAAGAGTTGGATGGAAGTATATCTTGTGAGAATGGCTTCAAGAGGATATGGATAGACTTATTAAGTTAAGCAAGGACATAGTGGATGAAAGATAAGATGGAAAAACATGAAGTTATCCATTTTGATCAGAAGAACAGATGTAGAGAGTATTTCATAAATGGTAATAGGTTAGATAGAATGTGCAAATGTACAAATGGACCTGGATATCTTTGTCAATGAGGCATGAAAGGCTAACTTGCAGGAGCAGCAATCTATTAGGAAGGCTGATAGAGGAAGATTCTTTGAGCATCCCATTTATACTTAAGTATAAGAAGGAGGAATTAAATACCATCATCAACAATAAAGAAGTAATATTAGACAAACTAATGGGACTAAAAACAAATAAGTCTCCTTGTACTGCTCAATTGCTTTCCTAAAATCCTTTAAAAAGGGAGCTATAGAGATAGTAAATGCATTGGTTGTAGTTTTCCAAAAAATCCTTGGATTCTGGAGAAGTGTGAGAAGATTGGAAACTGTGACACCCCTATTCAAAAAGGGAAGGAAGCAAAAGTGGTCAGCTATAGGCGGAATAGCCTGAATTCTATTGTTGGAAAAGTATTAGAGTTAATTATAAAGGAAATAAAATCAGAACATTTGGAAAATCATGATCTAATCAAATAGACTCTGTATGGTTTCAGGAAAGAGAAATCATGTCTGACCAATTTATTAGAGCTTTTCAAAGAAGTCTCAACTAGGATAAAAGGGAACCAGTGGATTTGTTGTTCTTTGGACTTCCAAAAGATGTTTGACAAGGTACCTCTCAGAAGGTTAAGTCATAAACGCCCACAGAGTTGGAGATAGAATATTAGCACGAATGGGCAGGAAACAGCGAGTGGGGGTAAGGTGTTCTTTCTCAGGTTGACAGTCGGATTCCACAGGGATCAGTGCTGGGACTGCAACTGTCTACAACATATATTAATGACTTGAAGGAAGGAAATGAATGGACAGTGGCTAAATTTGTAGATGACACAAAAATAGGTAAGAAGGCAGATTATGAGAGGAACATAAACAATTTATAGAGTGGTATTGATAGGTTAGATAAATGGGTAAAAATTTGGTAAATGGAATATAATGTGGGAAAATGTTGAGTTTTTCATTTTGGAAGGGAGAACAACAGATTAATTAAATAGAGAAAAACTACAGAAAGCTACAAGACAAATGGACCTGGGAGTAGTTCGGCATGAAACACACAAAGGTAGCACACAGGGTAGCAGGTAATCAGGAAGGCTAATGGAATGTTGCTCTTTATTTCAAGGGATTTAGAGTATAAGAGAAGGAAAGTCTTACTGCAAATAGGCAAGGTGCTGATGAGACCATATCTGGAGCACTATGAGCAGTTTTGTTTCCTTATTTAAGGAAAAATATCATTTAATTGGATGCAGTTCAGCGAAGATTCAGTATGGATGATCCCCAATATGGATATATCGTATTGGCAAAGATTAAAAGTTTGAGTTTCTACTCATTGGATTTTAGAAGAATAAAAGGTAATCTCATTGAAACAAAGAAGATTTTTACAGGGCTTGACAGGGTAAATACTGAGAGGATGTTTCCCCTTATGGGAAATCTAAGACCACAGGGCTTCGACTCAGACTTAAAGGGTGCTAATTTAAGATGGAAAACAGGAGGAATTGCTTCTCTCAGAGGGTTGTGAGAGAACTCATTGACACAGAGAGTTGTGGGGGCAGAGTCCTTGTGTATATTTAAGGCTGAGATAAATAGATTCTTGAACAGTAGGGGAATCAACAGTTATGGGGGAAATGCAGGAAAGTGGATCTGAGGAGGGTCAGATCATTCAAGATCCTATTGAATGGTGGAGCAGATTTGAGGGGCCAAATGGCCTCCTCCTGTTCCTATTTCATATGGTCTTGATTAAATGTTCATCTTTATCACAAGAAGGACTGAATACAGAAGGTACACAGTGCTGCATCAGCTGTTGTAGAAGCTCAGTTAGACCATAGCTGGAGGCGATGTGCAGTTTTCATCCATACCATAGAAAAGATATTATTGCCATTGAGGGACTGCAAAAAATAATTCACCAGATTCGCTCCTGGAATTGGACGACTATCCTAAGAAAAGAGACTGGGGAAATTGTATCTGTACTCTCTATAGTTTTAAAAAATGAGCAGTGATCTCATTGAAATTTACAAATACTTAAAGAGGTAGACAGGGTACATTCAATAGGATTTTTCCCTTTTGCAGAGTTGACAACAATTTCAAAGTAAGGGGAAAGCCACTTAAGTACCACCAGACGATTATCTGCCCCACCAGGGGCCGGAATATTTTGGACCAGTGCTACACCACTGTGAAGGATGCTCCATCCCCAGTTCGGGAACTCTGACCACAAAGCCATGTTTCTTCTCCCGGCTTACAGGCAAAAGCTCAAGCGGGAGACCCCCTCACGGATACAGGTGCAGCGCTGGTCGGAGGAAGCAGAGGATCAACTCTGGTGCTGTCTGGTATTGGCTGATTGGGCCATGTTCAAACAGTCTGCAGGTACCTTGGATGAGTACGCCACCACCGTCACAGACTTTATCAGCAAGTGTGTGGAGGACTGCATACAGAGGAAGTCAATCTGGGTGTACCCCAACCAAGAACCCTCGATGAATCAGGACATACAGAACCTGGTAAAAGCAAGGTGTGAGGCCTTCAGATCAGGAGACCCACTCAAATGTAAGGAATCCAAGTATGACCTTTGCAGTGCCATTAAGCCAGCCAATGATCAATACCGATCCAAACTAGAGACCCAGACAGACACCCGGCGACTATGGCAAGGACTGAATGACATCACAAGGTCAAAAAAGCGACAGTGCAAGATAGCAGGCGATGACACATCCCTCCTAGATGGTCTCAACGCCTGCTATGCTGCTTTGAGCAGAACTTTGGCGGAGAGGTAACACGTATTCTGACAGGTCCTGACAAACCTATCCCAACAGTCACTGCATCAGAGGTCAGATCAGTTTTCCTTCGTGAAAATGATGGGACCAGACGGAGTACCAAGCCGTGCACTCAGAGCATGTGCAGATCAACTGGCAGAGGTCTTCTCAGACAGCTTCAACCTCTCTCTGCAGCAGGCCACTGACCCTGCCTGTTTCAAGAGGGCCAACATCATCCCTGTGCCTAAGAAAGCTCATCCAGCATATCTCAATGACTAACACCCAATGGCCCTAACTTTGGTGGCCATGAAGTGCTTTGAAAGGCTGATCATGGCATTAATCAACTCCAGCCTCCGCACTACTCTTGACCCACTCCAGTTTGCCTATCGGACCAACAGATCCGCTTCAGATGCCATATCACTTGCCCTTCACTCCTCCCTAGAACATCTTGACACCAAGAACAGCTACATAAGAATCCTACTCATTGACTACAGTTCAGCCTTCAACACTATATTCCCTTGAGACTGATTACTAAACTTAGTGATCTTGGACGAAACCCCATTCTCTGCAACTGGATCCTCAGTTTCCTGACCCACAGGCTACAATCAGTGAAGATTGGGGACAATATTTCATCCTCACTAACATTCAACACTGGAGCCCCCCAGGGGTGCGTACTCAGCTCCCTGCTGTAATCACTGTATACCCATGACTGCGTCACCAAATACCAGACTATTTCCAAGTTCACTGCTGACACCACAATAAGTCGGTCGAATCTCAGATGGTGACGAAACAGACTACAGATGGGGAATGGAAGACCTGGAAAAATGGTGCACTGAAAATAACCAGCTCTCAATGCCAGAAAAAACTAAGGAACTCATTATTGACTTTCGGCAGGATGTTATTCATGCCCTCCTACACATTAACAGCACAGAGGTGGAACAAGTGGAGAGTGTCAAGCTCCTGGGAGTGGTCATCAACAACAAGCTTTCTTGGATTCTTCACGTGGACACACTGGTTACAAAGGCCCAACAATGTCTCTTCTTCCTTAGGCAGTTGAGAAAATTTGGCATGACGGCGAATACCCTTGCCAACATTTTTAGGTGTGCTGTTAAGACCATTCTGTCTGGATGTATCACTGCCTGGTATGGAAACTGTACCATTCAAGATCAGAGATGATTACAGAGAGTAGTGAACTCGGCCCGGACAATCACAAAGGCCAAACTCCCATCTATGGAATCCATCTAACAGGCCCACTGTCAAGGAAAGGCTGCCAGCATTGTCAAAAATCCATCCCGCCCCCTGGCAATGCTTTTCTACAACCTCTACCATGGGGGAGAATGTACAGAAGCCTGAACACATGCACCAGCCGGTTTCAAAACAGTTTCTACCCTACTGGTGTTAGAATACTGAATGGACTCACAAACTCTTAGCATTCACCTGTACCTGTGTTTTGGTTTTTGCTGTTGTTTACCTATTATTTACTTATTTATGCTACTTAACTCTGTGATCTGCCTGTATTGCTCGCTAGACAAAGCCTCGGTTCATGTGACAATAAATTCAATTCAATTAAGACCGAGCTGAGAAAAAATCTGTTACTCAGAAGTGTGGGAAACTTTAGAATTCTCTACCTCAGGTAATTTGTAAGGATGGAGTGATAGTTGCCTCAGTGGGCTCTTCAGATACAGAGCTGTAGAAAGGATGACCATGGGTTTTTACAAGAAGAGCCCAAGTTTTGAATAATGAGACAGCAGGACAGATTGAATGGGAGGAGTGATATTGGTTTGAGGTGAGGAACAGAGAGATGTGCAAAATGCTCAAGAAAAGAAATGAAAGTTGGCATGATGTGGTGACACAACAGGTAGAAGGAGATAAAGTCTAAGGGGGAAGGCTAAAAGAAATCCAAGTAACATTCCCTCTTCCACAGCATAGGTGCAAGTCTGTGACTCTGACCATTCCACATCAAAGAACAGCCAGACCCTCCCTCTCTCCTGTGGTTTCCTGGAATATGCTTGGGAATTGAAGGTACTCTGTGCAGTATTCTCAGCAAATGGGTGAATGGGTGATGGATTAAGATTAAGTTCTTATTTATAATTCAATTTATTCTGGATTAACAATTCAGAAAAAATAGCAGATGGAATGTTGTTTCAAGTATTATTCCATTTATAAAGAATAATAATTAATGTGAATAATTAAATGTGAAAAATTGCTCAGAACAAAATCATAAAATTGAAACTGGAAATAGTTTGGAAAAGGGAAAAGGTTGCTGCGCTAGGTATTGCTTCTTTTATAAACTTCAATTGGAAAAGGAAATGTGATTCTATAATATAATAAAGGTACTTTACTTCTTGACAATACAACTAAACAGCTTACAGTTGACTGAAGCATACCTATGAAACATACATGTCAAAATATTTAGTATTTTCTCGATATGGTCATATTAGCTGCAAGACTCAACTTGTATGAGGTATTGCACGCAGTGCTGGATCCATACCAGTGACCTATGACCAGTTTTGTTCCTGATTCATTGCTGACAAGTTCAGATCATAAATATTTTATAGTCTGTGCTTTCCTATTAACCATTTACTCAACTTATTACTATGGGCAAAACAATTCATAAATTCATGTTAAAGTTCTCTCCTCAACACTTACAGACTTGCGTATTGCTAACAAATTTCTGCAAATGGTTTCTTGTATTCAGTTGATTTGATTCTTGAAATAGAATTGCTGCACACGTTCAATGCACTGCCTGTCAGATCTAACAACACTAAATATTAAAATTGATCATCAGTCTAAACGTCTGCAAAGCAAAATAAGAAGAGAGTGAGGAGGAACTCAACAGGTCTGGCAGCATATTTGGAGGGAGAAGTGGAGTTAATGTTTTGAGACCAATCTTCTTTGGAACTGAAGGGGTCTGGAAAAGTGTGCTCACCTTTGTGTAAAAAGGGAGTAGTGTAAAAAGGAGCAAGTGGAACAGATGGTAAGGGTAGGACTTTTGCGGAGCAGAGGCAATGTCCACGTCTCTGAGTCACAAGATTCTAGGTTCACATCCCATTTGATTCAGAGGTGAGTAATTACTTCTCTGAACAAGTTGACCACAGTGAGGGGAGTCCTCAGATGAGAAAAAAAAAGACATGATGAAAGCATCCCCGTTGAAGGAGGCATCATTGGGACAGATGCAATGATGACTGAGGAACCAGGAGAATGGAGTTGAATCTTTGCAAGAAACAGGGTCTGAACAAGTGTAGTGAAGGTGACTGTGACAGACAGTGGGTTTGTAATGGAAATAAGTGGCCAGGACAATATTAGAGCAGAAACAAAGGAAGGTGAGAGAAGGATGGAAATTGGAGAAAAATGGATGATTTTTCCAATTCTAGACAAAAGCAGGAAGTAGCACCGATGCAGTCACTGATTTACTGAAGAAAGATTTGTGAGAGAGGGCCTGAGTGGAACTGGAACAAAGAATGTTACACCTACCTCACAAAGAGACAGACAGTAACTGGAAGTGGTATGGGACCCATAGCTGTATGTTTGACTTGGAGAAAGTGAGACAAGTTAAAGGAACAATTATTCAAAGTAATAATGAGCTCAGCCAGGTGAAGAAGGGTGGGTTCTTCTTTATGAGGAAGATGCAGAGCCCACACATTGTGCTGATGGGGAATGGAAGTAGATGGGGATTGGTGAAGATGAGGAGGTGGCTATAGACAGGGAACTAGGAATAGTGGAGGTGACGTGAAATGTCAAAAGAATTCTGAATGTGGGAGGAAAGACACTGAATGTGTTGAGGAACAATTGAGTCAAATTCTGAAGAAAGAAGTTGAGCAGGGCAGTAATAGACTGAAATGAAGGGCTTTGCCCAAAATGTTGATTCTCCTGTTCCTCGAATGCTGTCTGACCTGCTGTGCTTTTCCAGCACCATGCTCTTGACCCTGAAATGATGGGTCTGCCAGGGCAGTGCTATCCATAGATTTTGGGAAGAAGATAGAGTGGGCTATGCAGACTTGGGTTCTCTGAGGGGTAAAACTGTAGAGATAAGATCTGTAGAGAAGATGGACTCAGTGACAGTCTATGAATCACCAACTTGATATTCAGTGGTGTGATCATAGTGCAGGAGAGATAGGAGGAAGTACCTGAGAGTTGGTTCTCAGCTCCTGCAAGGGAGAAGCCAGGATATGAGATGATAACAGCACTACTCTTCTCAGTGCATACGTTAACAACACTGGGGCTAGACTTTCGAGAATGGATTGCAACAAGTTCAAAGGGACACAGGTTAGCGTGGATGAGGGGAATTCAGAAATTAAGGCAGCCAATATCGTAACAACAGTTCTTGATTGAGATCAAAGCAGGAAAGAGGCTAGAGGGAGGACCCAAGTGAAAGGTGAGTATTGGACAAGGGTTAAATGATCAGTGAAATGAGAACTGGATTCCTGCTCAAAGAAGTGGGCACGGAGGTGAAGATGACAGAGGAATGGTTCAATATCATTTCACGCTCAACATTGATTGAGTTGGTGAGAAGCATTAAATGAATTTAGATCTTTCAGCATCAGTGTGCGGAATGTCAGAGGGTATGGTTAATACATCATGAGAGGTGGGATAAGAAGAAAGGATGGGATCAGATGGTTGGGCAGAGGAGGAAGGATCCAGAGAACTTTTGGTACTTGTAAGTTGTTGACATTGATGCTCCTTAACACATGCAAGGAAAATGAAAAATTTGTTGCTGAAGTACTGAATGAGATGCAGAATGAAATGGAACTGATGGGGACTGGGACAGCTTTGAGAAAGTGTGAGATGGTGTTGATGGAGAGAGGTCGAGGGTGTGCATGTGGCAGCACATGGCATTAAGTGTTTATTTCCAGATGCAGCAATAACAGCACTTCCAGGGGCATTGTATGTCTCAGAGGTACCTATAATCTGGGGTGGATTCGAAACACCAGGGATGGAACTTTAAATCTTAGAATCCATGTAGAACGAAGCAAATATGTTAACAAAAAGTTGACAAAACTATTTATAAAATGTGTTTTTGTTTCTTCAGATGTGAACTGGAAGAGATTTCACTGCTTTGATTAAGCTTGACAGGTCAGTCTATGTGCTGTGACACTGTTACAGTAGAGGTTCTGGAGTTGTGGACCTTTTTATAGCACTTCCTACCTTTACAGTCAACAATCAAATCTTTGCTGTCCCTATTTCAACCAGCAATATCTTCATCACTGCATCCGTGAAACTGGACATCTTTTACTACATATCATTTTTGAAAAAAAATTATGAGAAAAGATCCTCTAAAAGATTTAAAGTGGAACTCCTGGCTGGGGTAACCACATAACCAAAGCTCTAACCTGGATAAAACCAGGCAGGTTCAATGGAGTAGTGCCTGTCTGAAATATATTCTTCCTTGTAGCTGCAGTACATTTGCAACATGAGATAAAAGGAAGGTAACTCCTATCCATTTGATTTTTTGCCCTCAATACTCAGTTTTAGCAAGTTGGTAAACCTGAGCTGAGATATTAGTGCAGATGCAAGAGTTAATTTCTGTTTCTTTGGGCCACAGATGGAAACAAAATCAATAATACATTCATGTCGAAAAGCACATGTGGATATTGGGTGAACACAAGATCAGGTGATGCCCTCATGTTTGAATAACCTAGCAACAATAATGATGTCTAGTTTTATAAATTAATAGTCATGTGAGTGAATATCAGAGGGATGCCAATAACATTAGTCAGTGATAGGGAGAAAAAAGATAATAAACAGAAAGGAAATCAGATATTTTAATTTGGTTTGGCAGAGTGAACAAATGAAATAGATTT
Source organism: Chiloscyllium punctatum (assembly GCF_047496795.1). Taxonomy (NCBI): domain Eukaryota; kingdom Metazoa; phylum Chordata; class Chondrichthyes; order Orectolobiformes; family Hemiscylliidae; genus Chiloscyllium; species Chiloscyllium punctatum. The sequence goes on along the minus strand of NC_092748.1, from coordinate 57,690,367 downwards.
GAATGAAGATATTAAGACAGGTAAGAGAAATGAGAATTGGTGTTTGAGGCATGGAATACTACAATGTGAAGCTTCAACAGGTGAAGGAATGGCTGTCACAGTGATGTACCATTCGCCAAAGTCAGAGAAACACATTTCGGGGAGAAGAAATATTTCAGGACTGAGGGTAGTTCCAGAGATAGGGGAGACAAGGTCATAGAAGAATGTAAGCACAAAGAGAAGAGTAAAGTTCAGGTTAAAACTGCTAATCCTTTAAAAGTTTGACTGAACAATTAATTAGTTGACTCAGGATCATACGCAATAGTCCTGAAGCTATGCCAATAAGCTATTTGATCTTCAATTCTGTTTAGTGTGCATGTTATACTGTTTATACTTATGACATTCAAAATTCCTTACTCCAAAGGATTATGGTGTGTTGAAAGTGGAGTATATGATTATTTAATATTAATATACTAAGTGTTAACAATTGGTATATTGATGGGAATACCTGGCTTGCTGTAGTTTTTCTTACAAGTAGAGAAATGCTGACTGTTACCACGCCCTAATACATGAGAATGACCTTACAATTGTTCAATAAAAATGTTTAGTCAGAAGGAAGTTTGGTTAGGTTAGGACTTATTTAGTGGTGGGATACTGCTTGATGACAGTCTGGTGTATATCCCACATTATGCCTACAGTGAACTTGCTTTTCAAACAGGAATGATGTTGCAGCTTGTTATGGGTCTGACTGAATCAGGGTGGAGTAGCTAAGTCTGCTGCTAGGCAATGTTATGGAATTTATTTGGTATTCATGTTAAAACCAGTACAATCAAAGCACAATTGTTTAAAAAAAATCTATTTACAGAACTGACATATTCAAGTTTCTACTGGACAGATATATCTGACCAATTCCAGCTAGAAAAGACAACATTTTAGTTACGAGGCAAAGATATTCATACGATCATCTTATTTGAATTGACTTGACTGCTATAATTTCCCAAGTTAGATCTTTTCAAATTAGAATGTTCAGGCTTTCACTTGTGCAAAGTCTGAATCATGAGGATGTCACTTATCTGCCTCTATCCATAGCATCATTCTTTAATTATCTGGAAATGGCTTACACCAAACAATATTTCCCTGTAAGCAATTATACTACAACGCACAATACATCAGACATGGGACAGTACTTTCTTCACTTGCATTTGATAATCTGTTGATTGATAAAAATGAAATGGGTGTTGATTGCCTGTGATTTGCTCAGTTGTGAAAGAACATTATGGTGTCTTCTATATTTGATTTTGATTCGTCTTCTGAGGTTTTATCTAATTCCAATCAAGTTCCATTCTTTCACCACTGACCAGGTACATGCTGAGTGTTGGATATGTACCACTCAGAATCTATTTAAAAGGCCTCAACTGCTCTTCAACGTTGCCATAGTTAGACTGGAAAGCAGACACATTAGATTTTCTTTTGTTTCTCTGCAAAGTCTGCAGAAGGTAATACAACACAGAGCTCCAGGGTTTCAGGCACAGCAGTCAAACCGATGTCACAAGGGAGAGAAATGAGAGATAACCTGATTGATACTTGGGAGCAACAAAAAAAAATCATTCCTTGAAAATATGTCAGAAAATAAAACACCAAGAAGTCTCTAGATTGTGGCTCCAGAGGAAAGATCGTCTAATGTGGTGCATAATGTTTTTAACCTTTAGGCCTGAAACTCTGAGATTTAGAGTGAGAAAATCTGAATTTAAGCCCTATTCATGATAGCACATTGAGAAGGTGCTGATGTTCACATGGGTGCTGTTATTGCCCAGGAAGTTTCAACTTCTAGTGGGAAGATTTTTGTTACCCCGGATTCTCCAAACATTGCTTTCACTGAATTCCATGTTGGAAGTTTCAATTTTTTCATGCGATACTTAACAAAATACTTAACCTAGAAATATTGCACGAATTAATCTCTGGTGTAACTCAATCCTGATTTATAGCAAATCCCCATCCACAATCACCCCACCAATCCAATTTATTTCCCCAACACAACACAATCTCACTGACCAAACAAAGCTGGCTAAAGCTGTTTGTAAACTTCCTATGAGTAAATATCCTTTATTCCTGATGAAGGGCTTTTGCCCGAAACATTGATTTCGAAGCTACCTGGATGCTGCCTGAACTGCTGTGCTCTTCCAGTACCACTAACCCAGAATCACTAATAATCTATCCTGGATTAGTGGTGCTGGAAGAGCACAGCAGTTCAGGCAGCATCCAATGAGCAGCGAAATCAACGTTTCGGGCAAAAGCCCTTCATCAGGAATAAAGGCAGTGAGCCTGAAGCATGGAGAGATAAGCTAGAGGAGGGTGGGGGTGGGGAGAGAGTAGCATAGAGTACAATGGGTGAGTGGGGGAGGAGATGAAGGTGATAGGTCAAGGAGGAGAGGGTGGAGTGGATAGGTGGAAAAGAAGATAGGCAGGTCGGACAAGTCAAGGAGGCAGTAACTGAGCTGGAAGTTTGAAACTAGGATGAGGTGGGGGAAGGGGAAATGACCTGGTCAATCCACGCTACAGACAAGAAAGCACACCAATGTCTCTACATCTTCAGAAGGCTAAGGAAATTTAGCACGGCCACAATGACTCATACCAATTTTTATAGATGCACTAGAGAAAGCATCTTATCCAGATGCATCAGAGCTTGGTATGGCAACTGCTCTGCCCAGAGACCACAAGAAATTACAGAGAGTTGGGAATACAGCTCAGCTCATTAACAAAACCAGCCTTCCTTCCATCGACTCTGTCGACACTTTCTGCTGCCTCAGGAAAGCAGCCAACAAAATCAAAGATGCCTCCCACTGGTTACACTGTCTTCCACCCTCTTCCATCAGACAGAAGATACAAAAGTTTGAAAACACATACCAACAGATTCAAGAACAGCTTCTGCCCTGTAGTTATCAGACTTATAAACATACCTCTCATATATTAGAACTGATCTTTCTTTGTATCTTCTCTGTAGCTGTGACACTATATTCTGCATTCTGTTCTATTGCCCTAATGTACTTATGTAAGATGTGATTTGTCTGGTTAGCATGCAAAACAATGCTTTTCACTGTATCTCAGTACATGTGACAATAATAAATCAAATCAAACCAAATCAAATCCAATCAAAAGGCTAAAATGGAAAGAATGGTTCTGAGTTTTTACAAACTTTGAAGAAAAAGTGATGATGTAGAATTTGCTCCAAATGATGATATTGTGATACTGAGTCGAGATCCTACAGTAAAAGTTTTGAATCTAATGAACTTGAGTCAAGCCAAGTTAAATAAAGAATATGGAAAATGTATTCATTGTGAAAATAAATATTTTTTGTCAAAAGTAATTATGTTACGTGAAGTTAAATATTTACTAACATGTGAATATACGAATTCAGAGCAGGAGCAAGCTACTCGGCTCTGCTAGACTGCTGCACCATTCAATAAAATGATGGCTGATCTAATTTTCAGCTCAACTTCACGTTCCTACCTATATCACATAACATTTCATTCCTTTGCTTATCAAAACTCTATCTATCACTGCCCTAAAAATATTCAAACCTTCATCGCTTTTTGATGAAGCAAGTTCCAAAGGATCACAATCCTCTGAGAGAAAAAAATTCCCCCAATCTCTGTTTTAAATGGCCAACGTCTTATTTTTAAAGAATGACCCCCTACTTCTAAGTTTTCTCATCCCTGAGGCAATATGATCTCAAGGGGATGTGTTCTCAACCATGACCTGTTTAACTGAAGCATGACCTCCCGTCTTTTGTATTCAATTCCCTTTGCAATTATATTTTATTAACTTTCTTAATTACTTGCTGTACCTGCATAGTAACATTTTATGATTCATGCATTAGGACACTGGGCGCTCTCTGCATCTTAGAGCTCTGCAATCTCTCACCACTGAGATAATGCATTTACTTTGCATATTCATGGACTTAATTAATAAGTATATTTGAAAGAAATTAAAAATCACACAACACCAGGTTATAGTCCAACAGGTTTAATTGGAAGCGCTAGCTTTCCAATTAAACCTGTTGGACTATAACCTGGTGTTGTGTGATTTTTAACTTTGTACACCCCAGTCCAACATCGGCATCTCCAAATCATGTTTGAAAGAAGATAATGAAGTGAGTTTTTGAATGGAATCAGTGGGCTAATCTCAGCTTATAACTTCATAACAATATTTTCTTTATTTTTTAAAAAAATTCTGCTTTTTAACTTTCATCCTTTATTTCCCAGACATAGGACAGGTTGTAAATAATAAGTAAACAATAAGAATTTGCAGCTGCAAGCAATATTGTTATGATGGTGGAATTATCTAAAGTGTTAATAAATGCAAGATGTTGCATTTAGGTTAAAGTGATACTTTGAGAAAAATCTGGCTGGTGTAGAAGTGCACAACTAGACATATTAGTTTCAAGTTTATGAGACATTAAAAACACCATCTTAAGTACATAAGGCCTTTACAAATCTAATACAATGTGATATTTTATAGCAAAGAGTTGAATTTTTAAAAACATGACGTAAGGTGAATTGCTAATATAGCAAAGCATAAACTGTCAGCAACAAAAGAGAGGCACTGGAAGAAATAATGAGACATGACAAAACAGATGTAACAGGTAATAGCAATGTTTGTGTAGACAGGACAGAGTTGCCAGTTAAATATTTCAGGCTATAATGGATCTGCTGAAGATACAAGCCCTGGATAACAGGGCTGTTGCAATTCTTTTACGGCTCAGCAGCTGTGTAAAGATGGTCACACCCATTCAATGAAGCTCACATAAGAATGGAACAGGCTTCTGCATCTCAGACATAAGTCTGAAATGATATCTAAAAGATTGAGAATCAGGCTACACAGACGCTGGAGTTGGCCAATTCAATTGATTCATTGAATTTGTTTTTGTTTACATTTCATGAACACCATATAAAATGGAATTGATAATGTTAATAATAGTTGTATTCCACTTTTTGACTTGGATTATCTTGTTGGATATTTTATAAAATTAGAAAATCATTCACTCCATGCATTATGATTATTTCAACGTTCACATTGAGTTGTTTTGTTTGCACAGGAAATAAAGCAAAATGTTTCTAGTACATATTTTCTTACATAACCTTGAAGCCACAGAGCATTTTTTATCTTTGATTCTACAAATCCAAACTTGTCATCACCTATTGCCAACTTTGCTTGCATTCAGACTCACTTCTGTATTCAGTAACAGTGGGAATGTGCACTGTGGACCTTGATTCTTCACCTGACTTACACAAAAGAACTAATTCCAGGAGATGAATTTAGATTATTGATGATCTGGATGATATCACTGTAACACAGATTTATATAGGTAACCGATGCTGTGCTTTTGCATTGACTGTAAAAACAAAATGATCTCCAAAATTGCAAATGATGCGCAGTATATGGAACAACAATGATTTCTCTGTTACTGATGAATGTGTGGCACGTGACAGCAATAAGAAAAGCATCATGTTATCTGCTTTCCACACGTTCAATATTTTTCAGAAAAAAATCAAATACAAGGGCGTGCAATATGTTAGTTTGAATGATTTGGCAGCAGTATTACTTTTGAAATCACCGAAAACAATGATTTATTTGTGAGATAAAAATGGCTTCCAAACACCTCATCTAAGTTCAATATATAAAATGTTGACATGCACCGCTGTTCTTACAGCATTCTGCAGCAAATGAATACAAATAGAAAGTAGGTTTATTGTTGATTTAAATATCTTATTCAATGGGCCAGTGCTGTTTTGCAGAGAGTGCAATAAAAACTGAAAGTAAGAATCCTACTTGGTCCAAGTTCATCATGCATGCCCCAACCAGTGTACAATGTACTTCAAACAGGCAGAAAATGACTACTTAGTTGGCTTCAGGCAGGTCAAAATGACTGTGAATACAGGCTGCTGACTGAACCAAGACAAATTGTCGGATGACACTGAAAATGTTTTCCATGTGAGCTGGGAGGCATGAACAGCATAGGTTCAAGAGCCTGCTTGTTATTTTGTAAACACTTGTTTTTCGGTGCACACTTTTAATCTAAAGTTACAAAACCGATGGGCGTGAATAGTGCGGGACAATGCAGAACAAAGCTTGCTCACCACTCAAGTTTGCATGGGAGACAATGAACACAAAAGACCTGCTTCGCAACAAGCATTTTAATTCAGAAAATGAGTAGACCATGTAGTCTCTCAAATTTCCTCTTCCATTTAATACGGTCATGGTTGATCTGATGTGATATCAACTCTACTTTCCAATATATCCTTTTTACAGACCCACCAGCTCCCACAGCTACCTGGATTACACCTCGTCCCACCCTACCTCCTGCAAAAATGCTGTCCCGTTTTCCCAATTCCTTTGCCTCTGCCATACCTGTTCAGAACCCACCCTCCCCTCCTGGCACCTTCCCCTGCCACCGCAGGAATTGCAAAATCTGTGCCCACATCCCCCCCACCCCCACCTCCATCCAAGGCCCCAAAGGAGCCTTCCACATCCATCAAAGTTTTACCTGCACATCCACCTATATCATTTATTGTATCCATTGCTCCCAATGCGGTCTCCTCTGCATTGGGGAGTCTGGACGCCTCCTTACAGAGTGCTTTACGGAACATCTCTGGGAGACCCGCACCAATCAACCACACCGCCCTGTGGCACAACATTTCAACTCCCCCTCCCACTCTGCTGAGGACATGGAGGTTCTGGACCTCGTCCACCGCCACTCCTTCACCACCCGACACTTGGAGGAAGATCGCTTCATCTTCCGCTTCAGAACACTTCAACCCCAGGACATCAATGTGGATTTCACCAGTTTCCTCATTTCCCCTCCCCCCATCTTACCCCAGTTCAAACTTTCCAGCTCAGCACCGCCCTCATAACCTGTCCTACCTGCCTATCTTCTTTCCCACCTATCTGCTCCACCCTCCTGTCCGACTTATCCCCACCTCCATCCACCTATTGTACTCTTGGCTACCTTCTCCCCAGCCCCAACCTCCTCCCATTTATCTCTCCACCCTAGATAGATTGTTAATCATTGAAGGGATTAAGGGTTATCAGAATAAGGTAGCAAAGTGGAGTTGAGAGGTATCCGATCAGCCATGATCTCATTGATGGGCTGAATAGCCTACTTCTGTTGCTACATCTTATGGTCTTATGCATCCAATATGTGTCCTAAAGAGGTTATGTGAACCTTAGTGAACTCAATTTTTGTGAGGCCGATTATTTGGTCAGCTGACTGTATTTTCCACAATTAGTTTCCAGTTTCTCTAATGCCTTTCCCAGGTACATTCCACAATTAGATGAGCTGCCACTATCTGATTCATCAAAAGGCTAGACCATTTCAGAATCTAAATGACATGACTGCATTCTGGAATAACTCATCCAGAGTTACAAAGTTAGAGCTTTCACACATGCAGGTAGTTGAGGGAAGCTGCAGGTAGTCTTTTAGTAAATGTGTCTTGCTAGTAAGGGTGCTTTGCTTTGCCTATCTATACAACCTTCCAAACAGGGTATTGATTAAAAATTGGCTCTCATCACCGCATTAACATTTCAGTCATCAATCCAGAGCCTTCTTTCACATCCACATCAAAGTGAGTCAGTGTGATGCAGCCTGACCTGTCTCTGCATTAGCCCCTAAATGCAGTGAGCAGCCTTGTTAATCCAGCTAGATGGGTGAATAAAGTGTCTAGGTTTGCTGGCATTTCTGTATCAATTAGCTGGGCGGTAGAGGATTCAATATAGGCCTTAAAAATGTCTCCTTGCAATTCATCCCCGTTGTTATGCTCATTTCTCTAACCTGGTGACAATGTGACAGCCTGGTAACTTCCTGTTCCTTTTTAGTGGTCTTATTGCTTTCTCATGCTACTACGACACCGTCTTTGTCTTTATCTCCAGTCTGGGGTCTCAGTCAGATAACTCACTTCCCTAAGCTTCCTGGCAATGCTATAAGGGTTAGTGACTCAGGTCATTATGAGTTTACCTGATACTGTTGGTGGCACTAACATGTAATCTCCTGGCTGAAAGGCTTGGACCCTGGCAGATTTGTCTGTCTGTTTGGAAGATTGACTTGGGCCACTTCACAGACTCAAGAAAGCTATGGAGTCTAACATGGATTCTTCACCCTCCTGTTCTGAAAACCTCTCCTTTCAGGGGTACCAGAGGTCCTCGCACTTGGTGTCAATGAACTCACTCAAATAGAGTAAAACCAATGGATTCATGAGGTGAATCCCTGATAGTGAACAGAAAGAGATCCACTCTAATTCCAGAAATGGGCATATATGTGGTAGTTTGCCTTATTGGTTTTTAGAGTCTGATGATACTGTTCTAGTGGTCCTGTGACTGGTTGGTACATCGAAGATATCCAGCAGGACATGCCTAGGTTAACTGTGACTTCCTAGAGTATTTTGGACTTTAACTTTGAGGCCTGATCTGTCAGGAGCTTGATAGACAGATCATAAAGGGCGAAGAATTTGGTCAATTCCCTCATCTCTATCCTGGCAGATGTGGTTCTCAAGGGAGTAATCTCTGGGAAACAGGTAACTATGTCCATACTGTTAAGAATATACTGGTAGCTACCACACCTCAAGTTCTTAGACCTATGGGTTCTTGTGGTGCAGTGATAGTGTCCTTACCTCTGGTTCAGAAGGTCCAGCTCTGGAGATGTATCATAACATCCCAGAACAGGTTGATTTAAATACCTGGACTGGTAGCAGCATTCCCTCTAAATTTGTTAATTCTCCAAGATCCGTGCACAGCAGTAACTTTGGAAATTAACAGTCAATCCACGTTGGTATATCAGTCATTGTGCAGGGAATATCAGAGCAATTGCAAACACACACAGAGCTTAGAGGGAATTCTAACGTAGTCTCCTTTGCTGTGAACAGGGGACCCACACAGTCCACTAACACCCTTACTGAATGGTTCCCTAGAAGCTAGCACAGGAATCATAGGAGCAGGTTTGGGTTTTCTTGGTTGGTAGCAGCACAATTAGTTCTTATGGACGTGGATCACAGAATACTAGGTGCTGAAGTTACTGCTGCCCATGGATCTCGGAGTTCTGTGCAGAGAAAAACAGTTCAGAGGGAATGCTGCTAGCAGGTCAGGTATTTAAAACAACCTGTTCAGGGATGTTATGACACACATCTCCTGAGGTCTGGTGAGACTTGAACCTCGGATCTTCTGACGCAAGGAATTTATTACATCTTTGAGATTTTTTTAGACTCCTGGTAAAGGTTTTGAATAACCAGACTGGAAGGTCTTCTACTTGTAGTCTGACCTTAGCCTCCATGGGCTGAGCTTGTCTGACCAGAAGCTGCAAGACCACAAAGTCAGGGAAAATATGAAGCACTTTCTCCTCCAGTTGTTTTATCTTCTTGACCTCAGTGAGTTTCTCAGAGACTACAGTGAATGCAATTATCTTTGATCCCACCAGGTTATTGTTAAGGGATGGAGTTAATAGCCTTGTGGCATTACTCCAGAGGACCTGGTTCAAATCCTGCTGTGTAAATGGTGGAATTTGAATGCAATAAAAAATTGGAATGAACAGTCTAACAATAATCATGAAACTATTATGCTGATTATTATGAAAAAAACCCATCTAATTCACTAATGTTCTTTAGGGAAGGAAACTGTCATCCTTTTCTGATATGGCCTATATGTGACTCCAGACCGACAGCAATGTGGCTGACTCTTAACTACCCTTTGTAAATTAGGGATGGGCAATAAACACTAGCCAGGTCAGGTATGCCCATATCCTATGAAAGAATAAAATGAAAGGAGCAGCTCTATCAAATCCATAGGCAGAATGGGAATGAATCTCCTGATCTAACTTCATACTCCACATTCATCAGGGATAGGGGAATGGCATGTGCCAACCTTCAATCCTTTTGACCAGCATCTTGGCATTTATTGCAGTCTGGTGGAAAGGTCAAGCTATTTTCTGAGTAATAGAGTTTGTCTGACCTCACTAGCCCTCAGTATCACGACAGGCTTGCCTCATTCTGGGGAAATTTGGTAAAAATCTTGGTAACTCTCAGGAATTTGTTTACCTCAATTACACTCTCAGGAGTTTCTTTCTGGGATTCTCATACACAATCAGAGCCATAACTTGGTCTGGTATCCTGACTCCCATTCTCTTTCCACAGAATGTGCATGCCTCCATTAATCCAACCATTTTTTTTCCCCTGTAGCCTCTTGTAGTTGCCTGGCAATAACCTGCATTGTGGCAGTTAACACAAACAAGCCTATTGAATACTCATTTCGTCTTAGCCCCATCCTTTATCTCCTGAGGAGAGCTGCCAGCATTTCTCCCTCTCGCCAAGGTGTTCAGTTCCCTATCACGCTCCTGCATCTATCCTTTCTAGTTGCTTGGAGGTTACTGGGGAAGGGTTTCTTTTGGTTCAACTCATAATTATCTTGTCATCAGCCAGTGCAGCAGCTTGCCTTGACCCAATCACTTTCTGTTCCTCAAGGTGTGTTCTTATTGGAAAGGAGATGGAGTTTCTTAAACTCCTCAAAGAGATTTATTTCACAGAGAATGTTATTAGCAGCATCTGTCTTAAGTGTCCTTACCCCTGGTCAACAGCAAGCTGCTTAAGCCTTTCATATTCTAGGTGCATCTGATTTCCATTTCCTGAGGGTGTGGAATTTTTAATGGTGTACACCTCTGTCAATAACTGATATGCAGTAAAGGCAACCATTTTTAAATGCCTTGTAATCGGTGGCACTTTCTATAGGCAAGACCAGGTATAACTCATTTGCTTTCCCCAAAAGCTAACTCTGTGATAATAAGGACGAATGTGGGACAGGCCACTTCAACCAACATGCTACTTGCTCAAGAACGATAAAGAAAGTTCCTACCACTGTTCTGGCAAACCTGGGAATTAAATGAACAAATTAAATTGCCTCTGCCCTCAAGTCTGAGCCAGTTGTATCTTCTTGAGATACAGTGGTGGTCCTTATTCAAACTCTTTGCTTTATCACTTTTTCTGAAATTATCTCTTTTTTTTCTCTGTGCTCTTCCCTCCCATTCCCATTTCTCACTCTCTTTCTGTTTCCTTGTCTTTCTTCCTCCTGAAATTCTAATTTTAACCTCTCTACCATTACTCAAACATTTCATTGTGTTCCATTTCGACCTCTGAACTTGTGGCTACCCTTTTAAAATTTCAGATTTCTTGCTTTCAGGTGAAATTCTAATCCCAAGCAACTCACTAACCCTTCAACTGTTTGATGGACAGAACTTTTCCATCTGCAAAAGGAACTGCCCTTAATTCTGCAAACAACGTGCTGGTAGTGAATGCAGACATTTCTCTACTGTAATGCAATCACAAGAAAGCCTTTTGGAATTTTCTGTTAAATGTTGGATTCATGGTGACAATTTACTAATTCTATTCCTTTTGTTTCATCTGATGGATCAAATCATAACATGACTGCAGATTGGCCAATGATGGGATCAGAATATTCAAGGAAATTCTACATTTAGGAAGGACAGAGAGAAAGGAAAATGGAGTGGACTAGTGCTGATAATAATGAACTAAATGATTGCATTAGTCAAAGAGATTGGTTGGACAGTTGGTTTGTGATGCATAGCCATACCAATAATGTGGCTTCAATTCTCACACCAGTTGAGGTTAACATGAAGGACTCTTTGTGATCTCTCCCCTCACCTGTGGCATGGTTACCCTCAGGTTAAACCTCTACCAGTCCTCTCTCTCTCTCTATAATGAGAGAGCAACCCTATGGTTTGGTAAGGCTGTGACGACTTCAGCTTTTACTTTTAACAAAGTCTGGCTAAATCTAATGAGAAAGTGAGGACTGCAGATGCTGGAGATCAGAGTCAATAGTGTGTTGCTGGGAAAGCATAGCAGGTCAGCCAGCATCCGAGGAGCAGGAGAATCGACGTTTCCAACATAAGCCCTACCCAAAACGTCGATTCTCCTGCTCCTTGGATGCTGCTTGATCTGCTGTGCTTTCCCAACACCACACTCTCAACTCCAAATCTAATGAGGACCAATACTGTGCCAGATAAAATCCTGGAATGAGTACCAGGTAGTTTACTAGAACGGTGTTGAGGAACCAACTAGGGAACAGGCTTGTTTAGATCTGGTATTGTGCTATGAGAAGAGGCTAATTAACAATCTTTTTATAAAAAGCCTTTCAGAAGGAGTGACTATAGTATGACAGAATTTTCCATTAAGTTTGAAAACAAAGAAACATAGAAAATGGAAGCAGGAGAAGGCCCCTCAAGCCTGGTCTGTTATTTTATATGATCATGACTGATCATCCAACTCAGTGCCCTGTTCCCACTTTCTTTTTGATCCCTTTATTCCTAAGAACATAGGAAGTGGCACAGTGGTTAGCATTTTTGGAGATTAGAAAAATTAGAGCACATGAAAGGGGGTTCAGATATTAGAATGGATTGGATTTAGAGGTGAGTGGCAAATGTAACAGTTTCATGTTGAAGGATGACACAAAACTAGATGAGAATGTGAAAGGTAGAGATGATGCAAAGAGACTTGAAAGGGATTTAGGAGAAAGTGAGGACTGCAGATGTTGGAGATCAGAGTCAAAAGTGTGATGCTGGAAAAGCATCCACAAAGCAGGAGAATCAATATTTCAGGCATAAGCCCTTCATCAGGAATGAGGCTTGTGGGCCAGGGGTCTGAGAGCTAAATGGGAGAGGGGTGGGGCTGGCGGAAAGGCAACAGAGAATGCAATAGGCAGATGGAGGTGGGGAAGAAGGTGATAGGTAGGAGAGGAGGGTAGAGTGGATGGATGGGAAGGATGATAGACAGATCAAGAGAGCGGTGCTGAGTTGGAAGGTTGGGACTGGGATAAGATGGGGGAAGGGGAAATGGGGAAACTGGTGAAGCAGAGGATTTAGATAGACTGAGTAGGTGGTCCAAAGCATGGCAGGTGGAGTATATGATGTGGATGTGTGTGAGATTATTTACTTTGTTAGGAAGAACAGGAAGAGCAGGGTATTACTTAAATTGTGCGAGATTGGGGAATATTGATGTCCAAAAGGATTTGAGTGTCTTGTTCGAAAGTCATTGAAAGCAAACATGCATTTGCAGCAAGTAATTAGGAAGGGAAATGATACGTTGTTTTTTTTAATCACAAGAATGTAAGAGGTAGGAGCAGGAATAGGCGATCTGGCCGCTTGAGCCTGCTCTGCCAATCAATAAGATCATGGATGATCCTTTTCATGGACTCAGCTCCACTTACCTGCCTGCTTACCATAATTTTTAATTCCTCTGCTATTAAAAATCTATCTATCTTTGCCTTAAACTTATTCAACGAAGCAGCCTCAACTGCTTGACTGGGCAGGAAATCGCACAGATTCACAATCTTTGAAGAAGTTCCTCCTCAGCTCTCTTCAAGGTTTGCTTATAGGAGTAAAGATGTCTTGCTTCCATTGTGCAGATCCTCAGTGAGACAACACTTGGAACATTGTGTACAAATTTAGTCCCCTTGCCTAAGGAAGGATATACTTTTCAGAAAGAGCATACAGTAAAGGTTCACTAGACTAATTCCTGAAGTTGTGGGAATAGCCTATGAGGAGAAATTGAGGAGACTGGGCCAGTGTAATGAAAGGTGAGTAAAGCTTACAAAATTCTCTCAGGACTGGAAAGGGTGAGGAACAGGAAACAGTAGCGGTAAAGATGAGAGCAGAAAATGCAGGAGAAACTCAGCCAGTCTGGCAGCATCTGTGGAGAGAGAAATAGGTTAACTTTTCAAGTCCAATGTGACTCTTCACATTTTCAGTATCTGCATTATTTGCTTTCATTACAGTAATGGTGAATAGTTCCTTTTCTGACTGAGGAAGCTGTACAATGGGGTTCTGAGAGGTTGATACCAGTATTAGTGTGTTTCTTAATACATACTTAATAATTTTGGCTTGTGTATACAAAGGACACTTTCAACATCTGTAAATGGCACAAAACCTGGAAGAATTATGAACTTTGGGAAAATAATGAAAGACCTCAAAAGTCATAGATAGGCTGATGGAGTGGTTGATCATGTGGTAGATGAAAAGTGAGGACAAGGGGAACTCGATCATGCTGTTGTGACTGATGGGAAGTGACAAGGACGGATGCGGTTGACGGCCATGTCAACCACAGTGGATGGGAAACCACGGTTATGGAAGAAGAGAGCCATGTCAGCAGCGTTGTTTTGGAAGGTGGAATCGTCCGAACAGTATCTCCTGTACCCTTTCAAATTGCGCATTCCAGAACCTAACCATTTACTGTATAAAAATGCAAAGTGTGTAATGTTACTAGGTACAAGAGCAGTGAAATATGTACACAATTCATTGGAGGTGGCAGAGCACATCAATAAAGTCATTAAAAAGTCATAAGTGATTGTAGATTTTATAAAAAAGAAGCATGGAGTTTAAAAACAAGCATTAGTTTGGTGTCAAATTCGTTGCACCATAATTAAAGAAGGTTGTGAAATCATGAGAGAGAATGCATAAAAGATTCCCTAGCTTCCCTAGAATTCAAAGGTACACCTGATCAAGTCCCAGGGATTTATCCACCTTTGTGTTTTAAGACATCCAGCACTTCCTCCTCTGTAATATGGACATTTTTAAAGTTGTCATCATCTATTTCCCCACATTCTATATCTTCTCCACAGTAAACACTGATGCAAAAAACTCATTTAGTATCTCCTCCATCTCCTGCGGTTCCACACATAGGCAGCTTTGCTGATCTTTGAGGGGTCCTATTCTCTCCCTAGTTACCCTTTTGTCTTTAATGTATTTATAAAAACCCTTTGTATTCTCCTTAACTCTATTTGCCAAAGCTACCTCATGTCCCCTTTTTACCCTCCTAATTTCCCTCTTAAGTATACTCCTACTGCCATTATAGTCTTCTAAGGATTCAGTCAATCTTTGCTGTCTATATTTGACATATGCTTCCTTCGTTTTCTTGACTAAAACCTCAATTTCTTTAGTCATCCAACATTCCCTACTCCGAACAGCCCTTCCTTTCACCCTAACAGGAACAAACTATCTCTGGACTCCCCTTGTTTAATTTTTGAAGGCTTCCCATTTTCCAACTACCGTTTTACCTGCAAACATCTGCCCCCAATTGTCTAGGCAGATGGCGATAAAAAAAGATTGCTAGATTATGCAAAAAGGACATTGTGGTGACTGGGTGAGCTGATCCTGTGTGGAACCAGCAGAGATTTGACAATTTGAATGGCCTTTTTCTGTGTTGTACACATTCTACGTTTGTAGCAAAGAATTTCATATATGCATTTCTCATTTTGCCAGAATGTGGTGATGTACATATGGATGCTAAACCTGACTAATATTTTGCAACTACAATTGGATTGTAATTCAAATCTAGGGGATATATCTGTTGTTCTTAGAAAGTGGTTGGTACAGCAGAGAAAATCACATACAGTACTTACATCTCCAATGGAACAGATTTATTTGCCACATTACAACAATAATATATATTCATTTAATGTGCAGGTTTTATAAGGGAAGAGTCTTCTTCTGATATAACCTGAAAAAGTTCAGAAACGATTTACAAGGATGATGCAGGATTTGAGCTATGGGAAGATGCTGAATAGGCTGAATTTTTTTTGCTCTGGAGTGTCAGAGGCCGAGGGGTGACCTTACAGAGATTTATAAAATCATGAGAGGCACGATAGGGTGAATAGTCAAAGTCTTTTTCCCAAAGTAGGGGAGTCCAAGACTAGAGGGCATAGGTTTTGGTTGAGAAGGGCAATAGTTAAAAGGGACATGAGGGGCAACTTTTCCATGCAGAGGGTGGTGTGTGAATGGAATGACTTACTAGAAGAAGTGGTGGCAACTGGTATAATTAAAACACGTAAAAGGCATCCTACATGAATAGGAAGTGTTTAGAGGGATATGGGCTAAATGCTGGCAAATGGGACTAGATCAGTTTAGGATATCTGGTTGGCATGGATGAGTTGTACCAAACAGTCTGTTTCTGTGCTGTATAACTCTATAACACTGCTACAGGAAATCTATTTGTGGAAGTAGCTGTCACTTATTTGCATTTTCATTGTTGTACCTTCTTTAGATGGAGTCAGGTGCAACCATCAGAAAAGCCAATCAGGTAAGTGGCCATGAGGTGCCTCATGTGGTGCCACGCAATAATGGTTGTGCAGAGATGACCAAGCAAGAGGACATCATTATGCATGGCTGCAAGGCTCTGATCAGAAGACATTAAACTTGAGCGCAAGTACAGGGGGATCTGGAACCAAATGTTTCCCTGTTATTGATCTATCTTTGGAGACCCTCAGCACCTCTGCATACCCATGATCATAATACATGAAGGCTTTCATCAAAACAGGTGCTCACAAGTCCCTCATTTTACAGACACTAACCTCATTAAATTTAACATTTGGCTAGTCAGCAGTGGTATTGAAATAAGTGAAGTTCATAGCATGTTCTTCTGCTAAGCATAAAAGGAAATTTGAATATGACAAATTAATATCATCCAGAGAATCCAAAGACATTATTGATGACCCTTTAGATCCGTTGATCCACAATATTGATTACACTTGTGAAGTCACCAAGTCTTTAGCCTGCCACTTATCTGAAGTAGCTTCCCTGTTTCTTGCTGGAGTCATAGAGATGTACAGCATGAAAACAGACCCTTCAGTCCAACTCATCCATGCAGACCAGATATCCCAACCCAATCTAGTCCGACCTGCCAGCACCTGGCCCGTCCGAGGATGCTGCCTGAACTGCTGTGCTCTTCCAGCACCACTAATCCAGAACCAATGACCTGTACAGCCGTAACATGACCTCCCAACTCCTGTACTCAATATTGTGTCCAATAACGGAAAGCATACCAAATGCCTACTTCACTATCCTATCTATCTGTGACTCAATTTTTAAGGAGCTATGAACCTGCACTCCAAGGTCTCTTTGTTCAGCAACACTCCCTCGGACCTTACCATTAAGTGTATAAGTCCTGCTAAGATTTGCTTTCCCAAAATGTAGCGCCTCACATTTATCTAAATTAAACTCCATCTGCCACTTCTCAGCCCATTGGCCCATCTAATCAAGATCCTGATGTAATCTGAGGTAACCTTCTTTGCTGTCTACTATTTTGGTGTCATCTGCAAACTTACTAACTATACCTCTTATGCACACATCCAAATCATCTTTATAAATGATAAAAAGTAGTGGACTCAGCACTGATCCTTGTGGCACTCCACTGGTCACAGGCCTCCAGTCTGAAAAACAACCCTCCACCACCACCCTCTGTCTTCTACCTTTACGCCAGTTCTGTATCCAAATGGCTAGCTATATGTATTGTTAATTGTCTTCTCTCTCCTTATTATGGGTAATTGGCATATCACTTTTAATTGCTTTATAATGGACCCTTCTTGTCCCTTTTTTGTCAGGAAACAGTTTATTCCAGAAAGAGCTATTGCTGGTCCTTTCAATCCCTGAACAGTTATTAATGTTTTCCCTGTCCCTACTCTTTGTTCATTATTTTAATATGATGAATAAACAATAGTATAATTAGCCATTTTCCACTGTATCTATTCAGATTTAAGGTGAGTTTAGATTCCCTACAGTGTGGACACAGGTCATTTGGACCAACAAGTCCACACCGACCCTCCAAAGAGTAACCCACCCAGACCCTTTTCCCTTTGACTAATGGACCTAATGCTATGGGCAATTTAGCATAGCCGATTCACCTGACCTGCACATCTTTGGACTGTGGGAGGAAACCGGAGCATCAGAAACCCACGCAGACATGGGCGAATGTGCAAACTCCACACAGACAGTCACCCGAGGCTGGATTTGAATCTGGGTCTCTGGCGCTGTGAAGCAGCAGTGCTAACCACTGAGCCACCAACCCGCCCATAAAGTTGCTACACCATGTACAGTTTAAGCAAAATGCATCATTTCGTTATGTAATACAGATATACTCAAACCAATAATCAATAAATAAATTGCAAAATAATGATCAAGAAATAAATTACAAAAGAAAATGGGGTAATAAGCATGCCAATAAAGACAGTAACCTATTATTGTGAAATGACACTACACTATACCCATTGCAGTTTTAAGATTAGCATGTCTTAACTGATCTAATTCCATTTTCAGTTGCAGCTTTTGTTGCTGATACCAACAGCAAAACATAACCATAATAAAAACAAGATATATCCAAGTACATGGAACAATAATAGGACTGCATGGACCAGTTGGATTGAAGAGTCTCCTTCCATAAGACCATGAGACATAGGAGTGGAAGTAAGGCCATTCGGCCCATCGAGTCCACTCCGCCATTCAATCATAGCTGCTGGGCACTTCAACTCCACTTACACGCATTCTCCCCGAAGCCCTTAATTCCCCGAGACAACAAGAATCTATCAATCTCTGCCTTGAAGACATTTAGCGTCCCGGCCTCCACTGCACTCTGTGGCAACGAATTCCACAGGCCCACCACTCTCTGGCTGAAGAAATGTCTCCGCGTTTCTGTTCTGAATTGACCCCCTCTAATTCTAAGGCTGTGTCCACGGGTCCTAGTCTCCTCACCTAACGGAAACAATTTCCTAGCATCCACCCTTTCCAAGCCATGTATTATCTTGTACGTCTCTATTAAGTCTCCCCTTAATCTTCTAAACTCCAATGAATACAATCCCAGGATCCTCAACCGTTCCTCATATGTTAGACCTACCATTCCAGGGATCATCCGTGTGAATCTCCGCTGGACACGTTCCAGTGCCAGTATGTCCTTCCTGAGGTGTGGGGACCAAAACTGGACACAGTACTCCAAATGGGGCCTAACCAGAGCTTTATAAAGTCTCAGTAGCACAATGGTGTTTTTATATTCCAACCCTCTTGAGATAAGTGACAACATTGCATTCGCTTTCTTAATCACAGACTCAACCTGCATGTTGACCTTTAGAGAATCCTTGACCAGCACTCCCAGATCCCTTTGTACTTTGGCTTTACGAATTTTCTCACCATTTAGAAAGTAGTCTGTGCTTTTATTCTTTTTGCCAAAGTGCAAGACCTCGCATTTTTTCACGTTGAATTCCATCAGCCATTTCCTGGACCACTCTCCCAAACTGTCTAGATCCTTCTGCAGCCTCCCCACTTCCTCAGTACTACCTGCCTGTCCACCTATCTTCGTATCATCGGCAAACTTCGCTAGAATGCCCCCAGTCCCTTCATCCAGATCATTAATATATAATGCGAACAGCTGTGGCCCCAACACTGAACCCTGCGGGACACCGCTCGTCACCGGCTGCCATTCTGAAAAAGAACCTTTTATCCCAATTCTCTGCCTTCTGTCAGACAGCCAATCCTCAATCCATCCCAGTAGCTCACCTCGAACACCATGGGCCCTCACCTTGCTCAGCAGCCTCCCATGTGGCACCTTATTAAAGGCCTTTTGGAAGTCTAGATAGACCACATCCACTGGGTTTCCTGGTCTAACCTACTTGTCACCTCTTCAAAGAATACTAACAGGTTTGTCAGGCATGACCTCCCCTTAGTAAATCCATGTTGACTTGTTCTAATCAGACTCTGCTCTTCTAAGAATTTAGAAACCTCATCCTTAATGATGGATTCTAGAATTTTACCAACAACCGAGGTTAGGCTAATTGGCCTATAATTTTCCATCTTTTGTCTTGATCCTTTCTTGAACAATGGGGTTACAACCACGATCTTCCAATCATCCGGGACTTTCCGTGACTCCATACTGTATATCTCTATGACTAAGGTAAGAAATAATATGAACGCAGGTGAGCATGTGATTATACTTGCGCAATTCCAGGTATTCTCCCATCATATCATTACTCCATTCTTTTGTTAATCTCCTTAACTCACAAATAAAACAGATTTAAAGTTCCTGTCCCATCAGCTAAACCCCTCAAATTAGTGTCATCAATCTATGTAGGAACTTCTTCCTTCTTCATTTGATTTATATTTTCTCTGTGCTGACCTAACATTGCCATATACTGTAGAATACACAAAGTTACATTTATTCAACGTTGATCACTCTTTTGTTAACTTGTTAATCGCACCTGCATGTGATGTTAACGGTATGAAATGTTGCATTGTTAGCGGTGTTCCCTTCTTAATTATAAAGTCTAGTATCATCCTTCTCTGCACCTAATATACGTTTAACTTGAGAAGTTAATTGATATGGTCAATCACTTAAAGCACTGATATCTAGGCCATTAACTGTAGAAACTGTAGAAACTGCACAAGCCATAAAAATACATTATTTTCAGCCCCAAATGTTTTTAATTGATTCACATGGTACTATCTTGTTTTACTAATATAAATATGCATTCTATCAGGATAAATGTCTGAGGGGGTCAGGAACTCTTGAGGATGACTCACTGTGTCGGCTGCATCTGCTAATTCTGCTGCTTGTGTGCTCATAGTGCACTGCAAGTGCCTGCAGCATCTCCTGCACTTCCTATTTTTCCTTGCAATTTTGTAACCCTCCTGATTAAACAATGCCTTGACCAATACCTTATAAAGGTCTTGGATACCATCATGGTAACGGAATTCCTGAGAGATTCAGAATTACCAGTACCAACTCATGGTGAACATTTTGATACAATGGTTTACCCATGCTTCACCTAACTATCCCTCCTCTAGGTCTTTCTTTTCCTAATGACTCTCTACGTTAGCACAAATGGACTTGACTTCTATGTTACCACTGCACCAAAAATTAGTGCATGATGTTGGAGGCAGAGATGTCTCCAAATGCTGTCAGTCTGTACACAACAATGTTTGATTATTTGTAGGTTAGCACACAGTCATCATATTAACCAGTACTAAAACTGTAATAGGTCCAGCTGATGGACCAGTCAAATAGACAGACGTTTACCGAGGAGACGACAACCGTATTAGCATCATGATCTCCACAGAGACATGGAGAGGCTCACATCGTACACACCATGCCCACTTCCACTGAGAGATGGATCCAGGCTGCTGATTCTGTACTTCATGTGCACAAGCCATAAAAATATATTATTTTGAACCCCAAATGTTTTTAATTGATTCATATGGTACTATCTTGTTTTACTAATATAAATATGCATTCTATCAGGATAAATGTCTGAGGGGGTCAGGAACTCTTGAGGATGACTCACTGTGTCGGCTGCAGCTGCTAATTCTGCTGCTTGTGTGCTCATAGTGCTTGGTAATTTTAGGTCCCTTTAGGGTCAACTGCAGCACAAAACATGTGGTTCACCCTGATGCAGCAAATTGTCTGCCAGAAAAGTTCTTTTTCTTTTCTCTGCTGTAATATGCAAGCCTTGTAAAATAGGTGTCCATTGGGCTATTCTGTTTTAATATTACCATCCTTAAGGCATCCATCTGGCAGTAAATGGATAAGGGGATGTTCTATGAGAATGCTATTTATGTATGTCAAATGTTATATTGCCCAGAAAACAACAAGCAAGTGTTTTTCTTTTACACAATGAGAAACTTTGTTCTATTGTTGTTAATACGCTGGAGTTGTAAGAGATAGGACCTAAACACTGATGTCCATTTGTAACAGTACAGCTGCTAATGTGAGAGATCTGACAATAGGGGCTGCTTTAGTGATTTTGACAGTACCCGACTAATTCATAAGGTGCTCATCTCTTTGGGTAAAGGCAGATTAGAGATAGCATCAATCTGTTCCCTGCCCACCTCCAATGGAGCAAGTGCCAAATAAGAGATTTTCTGTTTCATGATCTGGGCTTTCTTAGGGTTAGCTTCATCCTTGGTTTGTGAGGAGAGTTAAAAATTAATGTAGCAAAACCAGATGATTGTATTTGGCATCCATCTGTAGCAACAAGTTATCTCCAAAATGTACTAGACAGTTGGGGGTTGGAAAATCTTTCTAATTCCTTTGTTAATCTTTGCTGGAATATGGTTGGAGAATTATAGAATCCTTGTAGCAAACAAATCTAAGTTACTGTTGTCCTTGAAAGGTAAACACAAATTAATACTGACATTCCAGCTTTAAAGGATTACAAAGTTAAAAATCACACAACACCAGGTTATAGTCTAACAGAGAAATATTTTGCCTGAGGTGTTTATTTCATTGGGACTGGTGGCTGCAGTGGCTGCTGCGCAAGGAGTGGTTTTAATTAATGTTTTAAAGTCAATTGTCAGTCAGCAGGAGTTATCCAGCTTCTTAACTGGCCAAATAGTGGAATTGTTAGTAGCAGCTACTGGGTGCAAAATCCTAATAGGTTTAAGCAGACTATTGATTACTTTGGCTACCTCTCATTCCACTTGATTTGGAAAAGAATATTGTCTCTGAAGCATAGGGTCTGGACCATACCTCACTACTTGCCTTGTCATACATCCGCAATCATGTTTG
Source organism: Chiloscyllium punctatum (assembly GCF_047496795.1). NCBI lineage: Eukaryota > Metazoa > Chordata > Chondrichthyes > Orectolobiformes > Hemiscylliidae > Chiloscyllium > Chiloscyllium punctatum. The sequence goes on along the minus strand of NC_092748.1, from coordinate 57,668,018 downwards.
AGGGGAATGAACACTTCCGTACACTGTACAATAAGACTCTGAAGAGCTTGGTCATCAGTTAGCTCAGAGGGGTTGACCCTCATGCTCCCACTGCACAGATTCAGTGGTTATACCGGTAGGAACCTCAAGGGGTTCCTGTTCCCCTGACTAGGGCATCTGCCAGGTACAGCTGTTTGCCAGATCAAAGGCTAGATCATAGTTTCTCATAAAATCTGAACCCAAAATATGTTCTGCTTCCCGGTCTAGTTCTACCAGGACAACTAAATGTTTACACTGTATATTACTAATCTGAATATGTAATGGTAGGTCTCAATCCCGTCTTGTCTGTTACCTGTAAAGCCACTTTAATTATTTACACTGTGTCCATTTAACTGTAAACCATTGGCTGTGTTAAGGATAGATTGGGACCCTCCAATATCACATTGGACAAAGAACAAGAACAAAGAAAATTACAGCACAGGAACAGGCCCTTCATCCCTCCTGCACCGATCCAGATCCTCTATCTAAACCTGTCGCCTATTTTCTAAGGATCTATTTCCCTTTGTTCTCTGCTCATTCATGTCATTGTCTAGGTACATCTTAAATTATGCTATTGTGCCTGCCTCTACCACCTCCACTGGCAACGTGTTCCAGGTACCCACCACCCTCTGTGTAAAGAACTTTCCACGCAAGACTCCCTTAAACGTCTTCCCTCTCACTTTGAACTCGTGACCCCTAGTGATTCAGTCCCCCTCTCTGGGAAATAGTTTCTTGCTATCCATCCTGTCTATACCTCTCATGATTTTGTAGGCCTCATTCAGGGCCCCCTCAGCCTCCGTCTTTCTAAGGAAAATAATCGTTATCTACTCAGCCTCTCTACGTAGCTAGTGCCCTCCATAGGCAACATCCTGGTGAATCTCTTCTGCACCCTCTCCAAAGCATTCACATTCTTTTGGTAATGTGGAGACCAGAACTATACGCAGTATTCCAAATGGGGCCAAACCAAAGTGCTATATAATATAACATGACCTACCAACTCTTGTACTCAATACCCCATCCGATGAAGGAGAGCATGCGTCAGCCTTCTTGACCACTCTATCGACATGCATTGCCACCTTCAGGGTACAATGGACCTGATCACACAAATCTCTCCGCACATCAATATTCCCCAGGATTTTTCCATCTACCATATAGTTCACTCTTGAAGTGGATCTTCTAAAATGCATCACCTCGCATTTGTCCAGATTGAACTCCATCTGCCATTTCTCTGCCCAACTCTCCAATCTATCTGTATTCTGCTACATTCTTTGACAGTCCCCCTCACTATCTGATACTCCACCAATCTTAGCATCATCTACAAACTTACTAATCAGACCACCTATACCTTTCTGCAGATCATTTATGTATATCAAAAACAACAGTGGCCCCAACACAGATCCCTGTGGAACACCACTGGTCATAGTTCTCCATTGTTAGAACCTCCCTTCCACTCTCTGTCTCCTGCTGCCCTGCCAGCTCCCTATTCATCTGGCTAGTATACCCTGGACCCCATGTGACTTCACTTTCTCCATCAGCCTACCATGAGGAACCTTATCAAATGCCTTACCGAAGTCCATGTACATGATATCGACAGCCCTTCCCTCATCAATCAACTTTGTCACTTCCTCAAAGAATTCTATCACATTGTTAAGGTATGCCCTTCCCTGCACAAAACCACGTTGCCGATCACTGATAATCCTATTTTCTTCCAATGTAAATAGAACCTATTCCTCACTATCTTCTCCAGTAGCTTCCCTACCACTGACATCAGGCTCACCAATCTATAATTACCTGGATTATCCACCAGGAGCTTGACAAGGTAGCCTCCTACCTCACCCTTAGCGAGAGGTCATCCCATACTATTCCATTTGGCATTACGCAGCCATTGTGTAGAGGCCTGACACTGACAATGTGGGGAGTTGTACCCCTGCTCAGTGACTTCCAGTTGCAGTGGCCTATCAAATAACCTTGGGGAAGGACAATCTTCAGCAAAACGTCCTCTTTGTTCACACTGAATCCACAATGTGAGTGTTCAATCCCTTCCACTAGGGAGTGGAAAAGGTGAGTTACCTCTGCCTCAACTGGAACCATGAGCTTCATTCCTCCAGACAGGTGGATCCCTCTGAGGCTGCTGTGATTTAACAAGGTTCATGCTTCCCATTTTTTTCTCTCCTTTCCTAAGCCAGAGCCATTCATCTAAGGACTCCTGTTTCTGAGGAAGAGTTATTCTCAGGCTCAAAGATTTCAAGGCTTTTCTAGATGCCTCAGTCGAATAGTCAATGTAAGGTTGCAGCTGAGCACTGTGCTGTATATCATCAAAATTGTTTCTTTACTGGGTCCCAAAAACAGTTATAAACTGGGCCCGCAGAAAGGAACCAAATGCTGTTGGGTGCTCCCCTTTCCTTTATCCACATTTACTCAGCCCATCTATGTGGTCCTTTTCATCACATCCTATTGATGTCAGTATTGTCTTCTCTGTATCTGTCAGACATCACCTCCACTCCCTCCACCCCCATACCCTGCACTTTGTGAGAGAGTGTCTTGTATTGAATCACCTGAACTGCCAAGAAAATCTTCACCTCCTCTGTAACCCTGCCTGCTCATGAGTGTCATCACCTGGTGTCAACGGTAGGTACGTCTCTAGCAATATCTCACCTTTGTGGTGTCGTGCTGCATGTTCCCATCGTGCAATTGTGTTTGGATATCAGATTTTTTATTACATTAGATTCCCTATAGCATGGAAACAGGCTCTTCGGCCCAACAAATCCACACCGAACCTCCGAAAAGCCACCCACACGGACCCAACTCCCTTTAAATAAAGCAACCAACACTGGCACGGTGGTTCAGTGGTTAACACTGCTGCCTCACAGCACCAGGGACCCGGATTCGATTCCAGCCTTGGATGGCTTTCTCCCCGTGTTTGCGTGGGTTTCTTCCAGGTGCTCCGGTTTCCTCCCAGAGTCCAGAGATGTGCAGGTTAGGTGAATTGCCCTTGCTAAATTGCCCACTCAGAGGAAAATGGTTTTGGGTGGGTTACTCTTCGAAGGATTGGTGTGAACTTGTTGGGCCGAAGGGCCTATTTCCACACTGTAGGGAATCTATTCACTATGGACAATTTAGCTTGACTAATTCACCTGATGTGCACATCTTTGGGTTGTGGAAGGAAACCCACGCAGACACGGGAAAAATGTGCGAACTCCATACAGACATTTGCCTGAGGCTGTAATCAAACCTGGGTCCCTGATGCTGTGAGGCTGCAGTGCTAACCACTGAACCATCATGCTGCCCCAAAAGGTTTACAAAAGGGATTCATTGGGTTTACTGAAGGAGGCTGCTGTAGTGCTTCAGCTTGTCCTCTGGTCCCGATGGGTTTTACAGGAGTCTATCGGGAATGCTCCTTCTTGTCCCCCTGTCCCAGACACTGAAATGCCTCTGGGAACCAAAGTAAAGGCACGTTAGGCAGGGGTGGGTGACCCATGGTATAAGTGCTATAATGGTATAAATTCTGTGTCATAAGATCTTATACTCGACAACCACCTGATGAAGGAGCAGTGCTCTGAAAGCTAGTGCTTCCAAATAAACCTGTTGGACTATAAACTGCTGTTGTGTGATTTTTAAATATGTACACCCCAGTCTAACACCGGCATCTCCAAATCATGAATATCACTAGCATAGACAGACGCAGAGAACCTTTCTCTGTGTATGGCGGAGGGTCACGGGGGTCGGGATGATAATCACTATTCTCTACCCTGATCTGCATAGTATATGGTTTTATCCTTAGCTAATCCCCAGTCAGATTCAGCACTTTCATCCCCCAATTTCTGTACAGGTTTCTGTACGAACTCTCTGTGGCTGGAAATCTGTGACTTCAAGGCTATATTGGTGGAGAAACTAAAGAGTTACATCGAGTCTATCTTCACAGAAGAACATACAAAAAAATCTCCCAGAAATATAAGGTGCCCAAGGGACTTGTGTAACTAAAGATCAAAAAGGTATTAGTATTAATAAAAAGGTAGTACTTGAAAAATTAACTGGATTAAGAGTTGATAAAACTCCTCTGCCAGATTAGTTTCATTTCAGATTATTGAAGGAAGCAACAACAGAGATAGTGCATGCATTAGTAGTTATTTTTCATACTTCTACAGATTCTAGAAAGATTCCTGCCAATCGGAAGCTAGCAAATATAAACTTAATAGTTGAGAAAGAAGGAGGAATAGAGAACTACAGACTTGTTAGTTTAATGTCTTATAGTAGGGAAAATGTTAGAATCTATTATACAGGATATGATAACTGAACATTTAGAAATTAATGGCAAAATTAGGCAGAGTTAATGTGGATTTCTGAAAGGAAACTAAGTTTTGACAAAGTTATTGGTGTTTTTTGAGGATGCTGCTTTTAGTACTATAAAGGAGAATCGGTGGACATGATATATTTGGATTTTCAGAACGCAGGAGATTAGTAAATAACATTACAGTACATGGGAATATACTAACATGAATTAAAAATTGAATAATAGACAGAAAGCAGAGAGTAGGAATAAATAGATCATTCTCTGGTCGGCAGGTTGTTGCTACTTTGGTAATGCAAGGATCTGTGCTCGGTGCACAACTCTTCAGAAGCCATACAAATGATTTGGATTTCAGGACCAATTGTAATATTTTCAAATTTGCTGCTGAGATTGAGTGGTAACACAAATTGTGAGGAGGACACAAGGAGGCTTCAGGAAGACTTATACAGGCTGAGTGAATGAATTAGGTCATAGTCGATGGAATATGATATGAATTAGTGTGAAGTTGTTCACTTCAGTTAAAAAAAAGAAAAGCAGAATATTTCTTAAATGACAACAAGTTGGGAAGTGTGGGTGCCTTAAAGGATTTGGTCCTGGTTCATGAGTCAGTACAACTAGAAAAAATGTTGCAGCAAGCAATTAGAAAAGCAAACAATATATCAGCTTTAATTTCACAGGATTTGAGCACAGAAATAAAGATATCTGGCTGCAATTGATTAGAATCATGGTGAGATTTCATCTGCATAGTTTTGGTTTCCTTATCTAAGGAAAGGTATACATGCTATAGTGAAAATACAATACAAAATCACCATATTAATTCCTCGAATGCACAGTTGTGGAAGATCACTTGTAAAATAAATTGAAGGATATAGGAATGGTGCAGGAAAATGACATTGAGGGGATGATGAACCATGATCTTGAATAGTGAGGTTCAGTGGGTTGAATGGCCTCCTCCTGTTCCTATGCTCTTATGAGTCCATGCATGTTTGAAGCTCCTTTGTGGAGGAAGTGAGGACTGCAGATGCTGGAGATCAGGAATTCCTGAAGAAGGGCTTACGCCCGAAACGTCGATTCTCCTGTTCCTTGGATGCTGCCTGACCTGCTGTGCTTTTCCAGCAACACATTTTCAGCTCGAAGCTCCTTTGTGCTTTACACTACACTCAAACCAGTGACGATTCTTTAAAATCTGGCTCTTTATTTAGATAAAAGGTACTAAATGTGATTCTGACAACAAAACACACTTTGCATCTATTCTTCACTTTACACTTCTTAATTTTTCATTCAAGAATGTAATGGTTTGATAAGGTTTGAAGGGCAATTGAGGATGGACAATAAATAAAACCCACATCCAATGCATAGATTTAATATTCTGCCCTGTTTAGTGTAATTCTATTATTCTATATAAATTGTTCATAAAGATCTTAACAGACAAAATGTTGTTTCTTCACTTTGTGATTTTTGTTCGTTTCTAGTGCTGAATAGAAACATCTGAACAATCTGAACAATGACAGATGAAGTGCAGAATGGCTGTCTGTGATGTTATTGAATATCATGTTAATGCAAGTTCTTGTCTCCATTAATTGACAGATGTTAACTCAATTAAACTAAACAATGGAGAGAGAAAAGCATACCAAAGGATTGGAAATACTCAAAGTACCTGTTGAAAAAACAAGCTAGTCAACATTTTGGGTCTTAAGACTGTGCTACAATGTGTTGAGGGGAAAGAAGTTTGATTTGACTGTATTTATTCAAAAGTGGAAAAAAGAGCAAGATACATACAATTTTATTACACAGAAAGTGTTTTTCTGCTGGTTTTATCTTCGCTGGTTACCGTCAACAAAGATGTATTAGTAGTGACATTTCCTTTAGTGTTTTATATTCAGAGCAATATGAATGCTTTCTGTAATTACTTTAGTATTCTGCAGACAAAAAACAACTTAATTATCAAATCCCAAGAGTAAACCTTTTGGAATAAATGGGCTATAAGACTCTCAAATCACATGTTATGTTATCCATCATGTATTCATAAACTGAATCCAGAACAATCCTCTTAAAAGCTTGCTGTAAAGACATGGAAATGCTGTACTGAAATATATCCCTGATGACAATATGGAGTGATGTAGAAAGGTTGTTTCAGAGCTAGGACAAACCATTTGAAAACTAATCCCACCTCAAATTTGATTCATTATGAATCAAATGGAGCAGCTGGGGTTGAAAGGTGAAGATCATAGAAAAACTGGTCAATAAACATTTGCAAAGAGGTACTGGCAAAATGTATGTTTACATAAGTCCACAGAGGCCAGTATCTTGTCACCAAGTCACCCTTTATTTACATGTGGAGAGTCCTTGGCTCCCTCAGAGTGTCGGGATGTCTGGCACTCCTGTTCTTATCTGTCAGCCAGGGCTCCTTGATTGGACCAGATTAACAGTTGCAATCAGGGAACGCATTTTCTTTGAGGTCCACCTAGTTGACCTTGTAACAGAGACTATATATGGCTTTGCTTTACTTTATCTCCCAACATTCCATGGACTGAACTCAGATCGTACTTTTAGTGCAACATAAAAATAAAGAAATTATTCAATGGTTTTTGTTTTACATCTGCCTCAGTTGGTAGCACTCTCAGAGTTACATGGTTGGAGACTCAAATCTCACCCCAGGCCTCGAGTACAAAATCAAAGCTGACCTTAATACTGGTCTCAGGGAATGATCCAACTGACTGCTTGGATGGACAGAAAAAATCCCATGGAATTTACAGCATAGCTATTGTGTTTAAAGCAAGTCAAGGTTAAAGTCTTTGATGGTGAATAATTTCAGGAGCTGGCATTTTTGTACTGGACTTTGCTCTTTTGGTAGCATGGACATTTTTGTGCATGGTGAAGCTTCTGACACTCTGATGTGCTATCCTCTCTGTTCAGCAAGACAGCACCAAGGCCATGCCCTTGGCTGCTGTCTGCCTTTGATGCTCATGTTCTGTAGGCATCTCACACCTCCTGGTTTGTGCTGGGGAGGGAGGTACTAATTAATAATTCAACTTGTTTCTGGACCAATCAGGGCCTTTACATGATCAGCTTCTCTCTTTGAAGCAACAAGTCACTGTATACAAAATGATAAATTTGTTTTGAAGTGAGCTTGGTACTAGGACTAGCCAATTGCAGAGTCGATGTTATTAAATTGTTTTAGACCTCTTTTGGGGGTTCAGGTTTCCTCGTCTTGCACCCACCATCAATGAAGTCGTTACCTCATGATGAGGTGAGATTGTTTCTCTGTATTATGTTAGAGGTTTAGTAAAGGTGCGACTCTGTTGGAAATTATCTTTCTTCTGAATCCAAATGTCAAGTGCTCCAGTCCCACTCCAGAGACTTCAATTTAAATTCTAAAACGAATCCTCAGTGAATAAGTATGAATAAACATCGTACTGTCTGAGATCTACTTCCAGGTGAGACGTTTAAAGAAGAATGCAAAAGTTCCCATTTTGAAGAAATGCAGGGTAATTACCCCATTTGTTTTGTAAAACATCAATTAACATGATAAAAACATATTATCAGGTCATTATAGCATTGCAATCATCATCCCTGTCCCTAGGGAATCAACTCTTGACCCAATCATCATTGCAAACAATGCCCAATCTGAAACCTCCCTTTCCTTTCAAATGTCCTTAAAACTATGACTTCCCAAATCTGCTCCAAACTTTCTCAGAATTATGTGTTTGAAACCATTAAATTTTCTGCCCTTGCCACAGTACTGCAACAGCTCTTAACAATGTCAGAAATGACATTCTACAAAACTGTCATAAAACTAATCCTCCCTCTTCATCCTTCTCAACCTGTCCCAAAACCATTGATGCATTTGATCACATCAGCCCTCTCTGATATCTCTCCATAGTTTATCCAGCTCAGTGGGACAACTGTCACTTGGTTCCATTCTTATCTACTTATTCATGACCAGAATGTCTCCTGCACTAGTCTCCCCCTTCCTGCTCCAGCATCATTACCTCTGGTTCTTCCAAGCATATCTCCTTGGCCTCTTACTATTTCTCATTTGCATTGTGCTCCTCAGCTACATTATCTAAAGGCATAATGGTAGTCCTCCCATATACCCCATTCAGATCTACCTCACTGCCACCTCTTATGACTCTACCATGGCTGTTGACTTATCAGACTGTATATCTAACATCCAAAACTAAATGAGCAGAAACTTCCACCAATTAAATATTTGGAGGACTGAAGCCATTTTTCTTGGCCCACACTCCAAACTCCATTGTGCAGATACTGACACCATTCCTCTCCCTGACACCAATCTAGGCAAGTCTGCTTGCAACTTTGGTGTCATATTTGATACTGAGTTGAGCCTCTGACCTCATGTATGCATCCTTACTATGTCTACCTATTTCCATCTCTGTAGCATTGTCCAACTTTGCTTCATGTCAGCTCGTCTGCAGCTGAAGCTCTGATTCATGTCTTTGTTACCTCTGGACTCAACCCCTTGCAGTCCTGGTTGAATTCTCTCATTCACCTGAGAACATCCAAAATCTCTGTTTCCCATGTCTTCACTCTCTGTATCTCATTTCCCATTCATCTTTGTGTTCACTGACTTTGGTTCCCAGTCAAGCAATATTTGAAATTGTCATTGTTGTTTTCAATCCCTCCATGACCATAACCCTTTGTATCTTTTAATCTTCTCAAGCACCCACTCCTTCCAAGATATCCATACTTATCTAATACACAGCTCTTCAGGATCTCAATTTTAATTGCTTTACCACCACCCCCAGTGACTTTATCTACAGTTCCATAGTCCACAAGCCCTGGAATATCTTCACCATACCTCTCCACATCTGAATCTCCCATTCCTCCTTTAGGATGCTGCTTTAAAACTTTCTCTTTAACCAAATTTTGGTGGCAGAGGAAGTGGTGGAGGCTAGTACAATTGCAACATTTAAAAGGCATCTGGATGGATATATGAATAGGAAGGTTTTGGAGGGATATGGGCCGGGTGTTGGCAGGTGGGATTAGATTCGGTTGGGATATCTGGTTGGCATGGACAGGTTGGACTGAAAGGTCTGTTTCCATGCTGTACATGTCTATGACTATCTATGACTATCTCAACTAATATCTCCTTAACTGCCTTAGTATCATTTTTTGTTTTTTAATTTCTTATGAAGTGCCTTCAGACATTTTATTACATTAAATGCACTATATAAACATGAACTGTTGTTTTGCTGTTTATGGAAGCAATGTGCACATTTAAATCATATTTTGTCATTTAGAATACTCTGTGAATTGAGTCATGACTGGTGCTTAAAAAGACAAGCTAGCATTTCTTAATCTCCATCCTTTATTGGTGCAGTTTGTGGAACTCTAACTAAGCTATAAAGGTGCCATCATGCGCCCTTTTACCTAAAGTTTTATGCTCCACACATACTTATCAAAAACCAGTTTAAAATATGTTAGCAAAGGGAATAATTGGTATGTTTTAATTACATTGAATACGATATATATGTTTTAAAAGTATATATAATATATATATAATTCAATGGGTTAACAGGAGATTTGAAATACATTTTGCAAATATCATTGATTATCAAAAAATGTGTTATTTTTCTCAGCCCTAAATCCTACCAATGATGTAGGAGCAGATTTACTTAATAAAGAGGACACCAGATGAATCTGTTCTTGTGTAATTTTGAAGTAAGGATCAGACATAATCATATTTGTCATACATTAGAGTATACTCAATTAGTACACTGCTATCTGCCATTAGAAAATATGTTACCATGATAGCAGGAAGAAAGCATGCATATGTGTAGAGAATGTAATACTGTACCTGCTTAAACCAGACAACATCAATTGTGAACTAAAGCAGAAATTGCTGGAAAAACTCAGCAGGTCTGGCAGCATCCGTGGAGAGAAATCAGAGTTAATGTTTCGGGTCAAGCGACTCTTCCTCAGAACTGATGGTAGCTAAGAAAATGTCAGTTTATATGCAGAAGATAGGGTGGGGGGAGAAGATAAAGGTGAACAATAGGTGTGAATAGAGCCCAAAGACAGAGAAAAACAATTGGAGAGACAAAGGAGTGGATAACAATCTGGCTAGGTGGGTGAATAGCTGTTAATGGTGACTGTTAGTGGCTAAACGTAAGATCATAAGACCATAAGACATAGGAGTGGAAGCAAGGCCACTCGGCCCATCGAGTCCACTTTACCATTTAATCATGGCTGATGGGTATTTTAACTTCACTTACCTGCACTCCCCCCCAAAGCCCTCAATTCCTTGTGAGATCAAGAATTTATCAATCTCTGCCTTGAAGACATTTAACATCCCAGCCTCCACTGCGCTCCATGGCAATGAATTCCACAGGCCCACCACTCTCTGGCTGAAGAAATGTCTCCTCATTTCCATTCTAAATTGACTCCCTCTAATTCTAAGGCTGTGCCCACGGGTTCTAGTCTCCCCGCCTGATGGAAACAATTTCCCAGTGTCCACCCTTTCTCAGCCATGCATTGCCTTGTAAGTTTCTATTAGATCTCCCCTCAAGCTTCTAAACTCCAATAAATACAATCCCAGGATCCTCAGCCTTCATTGTATATTAGGCCTACCATTCCAGGGATCAACCGTGTGAATCTCCACTGGACACGCTCCAGTGCCAGTATGTCTTTCCTGAGGTTGGAGGGCCCAAAACTGGTCACAATATTCTAAATGGGGCCAAACTAGAGCTTTATAAAGTCTCAGAAGCACAATGCTGCTTTTATATTCCAACCCACTAGAGATAAATGACATTACATTTGCTTTCTTAACCACGGACTCAACCTGCAAGTTAACCTTTATAGAATCCTGGACTAGCACTCCCAATCCCTTTGTACTTTGGTTTTATGAATTTTCTCACCATTTAGAAAATAGTCCATGCCTGTATTCTTTTTTCCAAAGTCCAAGACCTCGCATTTGCTCACATTAAATTTCATCAGTCATATCCTGGACCACTCTCCTAAACTGGCTAAATCTTTCTGCAGCCTCCCCACCTCCTCAGTACTACCTGCCTGTCTGCTAACTTTGTATCGTCGGCAAACTTCACCAGAATGTCCCCAGTCCCTCCATCCAGGTCGTTAATATATAAAGTGAACAGCTACAGCCCCAACACTGAACCCTGTGGGACCCCACTTGTCTCTAGCTGCCATTCCGAAAAAGAATGGGTTTTGTGTAATAGGCCTTATTATCACATGGTCTGCTATTACACACAACCCACTATTAGCCACTAATAGTCCTCAATAATAGCCATTCATTCTCCTAGGCTGACTGTTATCCCGTTTTTTTGTCTGTCCAACTGTTCTTCTCTATCTTTGAGCTCTACTCCACCTATTGTATACTTCTTGTCCCCTCCCCCCACCTATCCTCTGCATAAAAAAAACCTTTATCCTAGCTACTAAAACAAACATTGCAGGTCTGGCCTTTCTTCACTGGGCCCTGAAATGTTAACTCAGATTTATCATTATCAACAACACCCTTACTGACGTAAATATCACAAGAGAGGAGGAGAGCAACAACGGACTCCCTTTCCTAGATGTCACGGTGAAATCGGCTGTTGATTGGGGAGCCGCAGATCAGTGTCTGCAGGAGGGCAGCACACAGACTGGATGCTTGATTCCAGGGGCGATCATCCCGACTCCCATAGATGGAACTGTACCAGAACATTATTTGGATGGGCCACAACACTGCAGTGGCTGGGAACTACCAGTGGCAGAAGAAAAATACTTGTACTGCATATTTAAGAACAGTGGGTACCCAATGAACACAGTCTGCCAATTCTTAAACAACAAACCCATACAAGTAGAGACAACGTTCCCAGAAACTAGCCACACTACCATATATCAAAGACATCTTGGAGATGGCTGCCGGACTGCAGCATCCCCTTGGCATCATGGTGGCCCACAAACCTATCAATACTGGGGCAGCTGCTGATGAATCTAAAGGGTCCTGTGCCAACAACCAACAAAATGAGTGTCATTTACGGAGTGCCCTGCAAGGACTGTAACAAATACTACATTGGATAGACATGCAGAAAACTAGCCACCAGGCTACACGATCACCAACTCGCCACCAAAAGGCATGACCAATAGTATCCTTGCATACAGACTAAGAATGACAGCGCTCTCTCAAGTTAATCCTAAATGAACAGGCAGCTGTTGGAAGGACTTAGTGATAGTTGTTTTAGAATCACTCACCAATTCAAAATTACTTGCCCTTGCCCCCATTGGAGTCGTCTGGATATTTTGGTCCTCTTAGTTCCTGAGTGCCGATTCACAGGGTTACACCATACTGTTTATTTGACTATCCTGAATACCTTTTTACCCCCAAAACCCCAAACCTTCAGTCATGGTGCCAGCTCCTTTCTGTTGCCTTTCAGCCTTCATTTGGCCCATTCGGTACTCTGCCTTCCCTTTCAGCATACCTGTTGGACCTAATCCCACTATCCTACTTTTGTGTTTCACTTCTTATTTCCAGCACTGGATTGGCTTTCTCTGTCCTGTTTCTCCTTTTAGAATGTCCTTTAACTCTGTGAGCAAGGCCTTGGTCCTCTTTGGGTTTGTGATTGATAGCATTAAGATCATGGTCTTGACAGGAACACAGCTGAGGGATGACAACTTTTCTATTGATGAAGTTTTTTCATTTGTCTATTTGCAGTGCTAAAATTGGTATACTGTTCTGTCCTGCTCTAAATCTCATTAATCTGTCCATTCACTTGATTATATACCAAAGTTCCCTTTGATATTTTCTCTGCTTCTCCTTTGTACTGCATAATACTTAATATTCCACAGTAAGTATAATTTCCATATCGATTGACCAACCCATTTTATGACCATCTTGAATGGCCTAGCTGAGTTCATGGTAACGATCATTGATAAGATCAATTTGATGTTTTCTGCTTCACTTTCCACCCATATTTCACAAAACCCACCCAACCACACTTGTTTCCCCCAGGTCCCTATCAAGTTGTTGACTCTGGTCATTTGCGCAGCTAGTGATCTGTTAAGTCACAGCTTCATCACCTTTGTTCTTTATTTATTAAAATCATTGTCTATTACTCGAGTAATTGTCTGCTATTGCTCTACATCCAGTCTCCCTTGAGACCAAGGGACGTTGATTTGAATGTGTAATGCAGCCAGCTAGTTTAAGAATTAATCACCAATTTGACAGGACCATGTCTTCTCCATTGGTCTTCATGAATCAGTTTATTCTGGAATGCAAAGATAATGGGGGTTTAGATTAGAGTATTGCTGGAAAAGCACAGCAGGTCAGGCAACATCCGAGGATCAGGAAAATCAACGTTTCAGGCAAAAGCCGTTCATCAGGATCATTCCTGATGAAGGGCTTTTGCCCGAAATGTCGATTTTCCTGCTCCTCGGATGCTGCTTGACCTGCTGTGCTTTTTCCGCACCACTCTAATGTAGACTCTGGTTTCCAGCATCTGCAGTCCTTGTTTTTACCCAATGCAAAGATAATGCCAACCCTTGTTCATAAACCGTTTTCTTAACTAGCGCCCCATGATATATTCATCCTCTGCTCAAGTGCAAACAGCTAATGGACTTTATTGTCATCCAGCCTTTGCTGCTTTCCTTTCCTTACTGGCTAACTGGACCACATTTTTTTCCATGTTACCTGCTGTCCTAACCTGGAGTTCCAATCTTCCTCCATATTACATTCCCTCTCCTTTCTTTGAGCCAATGTTGCCCAGGAGATTCACTAAGTGACAACTATGAGCTGTGCTTGGTTTTATCATTTTGACTTTTTGATAGTCCAAGGGAGCTGTTGCATAACCAAAAGCTATCTACTTCAATCTCTATATTATCAATGGTATCTACCCAGCTAACTCTTCCAATGCTCTGCCAGCCCTCAATCATTCACCACACAAAGTTGTACTCAGTCAAGACAGCTATCTGAATCTTAGTTTGTGCCACGACTTGTTCATCCACCACAGTTTTGTTTGCTGACTTACACAGACTTGCAACCTGGCAATGCCTGGATTTTGAAATTCTCATTGAGTTCTATCCCTTTTATTTTGATGTCTGTTATAATTCCAGCTGCTCAAACTATTGAGGTGTCTGCAACCTTTACTCCACTGTTGACAGCCATGCTTTTGTTTGCCTGACCTCTACCTCTGGAGTTTCTTTCTTATATCTTTACTGTCTATCTTGGTACCTTGTAAGGTGTTCATTAAAATCTCCCACTTTGATCAAACTTTCGCCATTGACCCAGATAGCAATCTGACTCTCATTGATTTGAAGTAAAGTAAAAAGTTGAGTAAGTCAGCTGCACAAGCTGCATGTTGTCCACTAGGTTACCAGTTAAGTTGTGTATTGGTCTTGAATGAAGATTCCATGCTACAATTTTCACTATAAAATGCAAATTGAACCATCTCAGCAATCTAACCACTGAGCTGCATTGTTCCCTTTCAGACAATGCATTTTTTTTTTGGTGTTGCTATTTGGTGTAGCTCCACATCTAAGGGCAAGCAGTGAGCCAAATTCTGCAAACAAATATACCAGATTGTTGGAATGGTGTTATCTGAAAATCAGGTCAGATAGTATAGCCATATGTTACCAATATTGTAACTATGTTGAATATTCTCAGTCAAAAACAATTGATCAAGTCTTTTCAAACTAATGTGCTGGATTAATTGGTTGATGAAGATGACTGGGGGGAGAAGTGCATTAATGTAGAAATTCCATCCTTGGCTGAGCTGTCTCAAATTGTGTGGAACTGGATCATATAAACCCGGAAGTCCTGAATTTGACCTTTGATGCAAGTTGTATTAGGAGATTTCATCTCAAGCAACAGGGGTGTTAAAATTTACTTGAATAGGTGAATAAGAGTAGTAAATCAGTTGGGTTTAAGTTCTTAATCACTTTGCAGTAGTGCTGTTATTGGTCTGCATGTGTTTAAGTGGAATTTATTTTGGTTTTTGTAATGCTCCACACGTTTGAGTCAACTTTGGGGCTGTTTTCCCTGGAGCGTCAGAGGCTGAGGGGTGACCTTACAGAGGTTTACAAAATTATGAGGGGCATGGATAGGATAAATAGACAGCCTTTTCCCTGGGGTGGGGGAGTCCAGAACTAGAGGGCATAGGTTGAGGGTGAGGGGGAAAGATATAAAAGAGACCTAAGGGGCAACTTTTTCACACAGAGTGTGGTACGTGTATGAAATGAGCTGCCAGAGGATGTGGTGGAGGGTGGTACAATTGCAACATTTAAAAGGCATTTGGATGGGTATATCAATGGGAAGGGTTTGGAGGGATATTGGCCAGGTGCTGGCAGGTGGGACTAGATTGGGTTGGGATATCTGGTCAGCGTGGATGGGTTGGACCGAAGGGTCTGTTTCCATGCTGTACATCTCTATAACTGTATGACTCTATGATACTGCCAGACCAGCTGAGCTTTTCCAGCAACTTCTATTTTTGTTTCTGATTTCCAGCATCCACTGTTCTTTTGATATTTTTTTAACCTCAATTGTGAAAATAAAGGTCTAATTTGACCATGTGCAAGAAATAAAAATTCAGTCTGGTTATGCTCTTGTGTCCATGATTTACCAACAATTTTAAGGATGCAATTCTTTTTTTTAGATTGGATATTGCTTTCAAAAGAAGGTTTCAGTATTTTGGTCAGTAGATCTATTTTGGAATACTGCTTTAAAATGCCCTACAAAGCAGAATGATTTACTATCACACATTTCAACGTGAAATGAAATGTAAAAGGTTTCCTAAGACATGCTCATTACTGAAACCAATCACTTTGTCAGTAAGTTAACAATTATGTTTTTTTGTAAAAGAACAGATATTGATTTCAAGCAACAAAGTACAGGATTAACTAGCTATAAATTCTGTGACAATACAAGATCAATAAGATAACTTGTATCTGAGCTCTTTCAATTTATGTGATGCAAGTCCTGGAGCAAATCCCACATACAAACAACACACATGAAAAGCATTAGTGATTATGGCAAGGTCATTCATTTAGAGCATAGAAAGTTACTTTAAATATATTCCAGGCATTTGCCTTTTTAGGCACTATTGGAACTATGAATTGGTTTTTGGTAACGTTTTGCAGGTTTCAAAACCTTATCTTTTAAGACAAATGTTTTAAACAACAACAATTGCTGAATGTTTTGAAGGCAAGTAATCTGATTTACTGTAAGCCTGTTTGAGAAATTGTTTATCTAGGGTTGCAAAATGACTGAAGCCAAGTATAGATGGAACTTTGGTTGGTACAAGTAGTTGTTTGGTCCATTGGATAGTGACCAGTTATCCATGACAAAGGTACTCTGCTGGTCGACAATAATGTGATTGGCTCTCAAGCAGCTTGGGTCTGTAACCAAGATACAGAGAAGATAGCAGATCTCAACCTGCTCAGGAGCTCTCCCTGTTCTTTGAGCCTGAGGAAGACCATTCTACCTTTCCTTTAGCAGTTGTTGTAAACAGTGGCTTTTAATTGATGAGTCAGAATCATAGAATGCATACAGAGTGGAATTAGGCCATTTCGCCCATTGGTTCCACACTATCCCTCTGAAGAACATCCCACTCAGACCCACCCCTGTTCCTGTAACCCTGCATAATCCATCCAGCCTGCACACTATGGTCAATCCATCTAACCTTCCCATCTTTGGGCTGTGGGAGGAAACCCACACAGACACAATGTGCAAACTCCACATAGACAGTTGCTCAAGGCTGGAATTGAACCCAGGACTCTAGTGCTGTGAGGCAGTAGTGCTAACCACTGAGCCATCCTGACATCAGAAACCTTTTATTAGTAAATCAGCCGCCTTGTCTCTTTTGCATTCTGACCAGCACAAGAATCATGAGAACCCTCACAGGAACCACTGAAATACCTTCCTAGTCTTTCCCTCCCTTCATAACACACTTTGTTTTAAGTGTGTGTTGTGTGTGTAAGGGGGATTTTATAAGGGATTAGAGTTCTGATTTGGTAGAATTATATGCTGCTATTTCATAAGTGTTTACATGTAGCTCTAGAGTTGAATTACTCATAACAAATAGTAATTTTGTTCAATTTATAAACCTGGTTGATGCTTTCTGGCAGCATGGGTCTACAAGACAGGTAAATTGAGGAATCTTTTGGAAGTTTTTAAAATCTTTAAGTTTTGTGTTAACTCTAGTAGTGCTGCCTTGTTTCCAGTATGTTATCCCAGAGAGATGTAACATTGTTTGAGCAGTGATCACTGTTGTTTTCCATCATGCTGTATATAACAAATGCCAAATGGAGATGAAAATGGACGCAAACACACTCGAGTGAGGAGAGTAAGTGCTTCCTCATGTAAGAGAGGTGACTTCAGTTTGGAGCAATGTGAAGCTAATCAAAGGGCAATACTATTAGATAGGCACTTATACAGAGGAACCTCGATTATCCGAATGAGATGGGCAGGCTCTGTCTCATTCGGATAATTGATTATTTAGATAATTGATTTTACCTTAAACAAGGGAAGCCACACTGACCTAACGTTGTGTTCCCCGGGTGATTTTGTTTAAATCTATAATTTTAATGAGTCTGCTATTTAAACAAACTAATCTTTTCATTCTGCAAATTATAGATTAAACTGAGAAAAACTAAACCCTTACCATCACAAAAATATATGAAATCCCAGCATTAAACAAGGTCCTGTACAGCTTCTATGATCGCAAGAGCATTTGTCAGTTTCTGTAAATTCAGTGTCACGACAGAAAGACAGAAGCACCTCCTCAGGCATGCGTTTATATTCTTGGCCTTTTTTTTGTGAACGGCCCGGTAAAATGATGGGAATACTGTAAAACACTTATTTTTTCAAAGGGTTGTGTGACAACCCTTACCTAAAAAATATCCAATCACTGATGCTTGAGGTGTTAGTGTTTCTTTGTTTTTGCCACCGTTTTCACATGTTTTTCAGTACAGGTAAATCAAATACACTTACCTCTTTAATGTAACATTATTGCAGGACCTTGAGATCTTCTTTGGATAATCTGAAATTCGGATAATCAATATTTGGATAATCAAGGCTCCTCTGTACACTGAATCTGAAACATGCCCGTGAGTCATACATGCTCTGTGATGCTTAGCAACAACCTATTGTGTGCAGTTCAAATCCCTGTCGCAAACACTCCTGACCATATCATACAGCATTGGTTAGTCTTCATACCAGGGCATTGGAAAAAATGGCTACAGAGATAGTCAATGCATTGGTGATTATTTTCCAAAATTCAATAGATCCTGGAATGATTCCTGTAGGTTGAAGGTAGCAAATGCCATTCCATTATTTATGAAGGGAATGAAACAGAAAACAGGGAGCTACTGATCTGTCAGCTTTATATCAGTATTTGGGAAAATGCTAGAATCTATCATAGCAGGCGGGAGAAACATATATCTGGTTGATAATGATCTGATTCAGCATAGTCAACATGGATTTCTGAATAGGAAAAATTGTTGATGAACTTGTTGGAGTTTTTGAAGATGTTACTAAAAAGATTGATAAAGATGAATGTGGTAGACTTCCAGAAGGCGTTTTGCAAATTCCCTCAGTGGAGACTATTTGGAAAGATTTAAGCACATGGGATAGAAGTTGATATACTGGCATGGATTAATGATTGGCTAACAGGCAAAAAGCAGACAGTGGGAACGAAAGGGGCTTTCTTCTGTTGGCAAGCAACTGACTAGTGGGGTACCACAAGTACTTGACCCCTAGCTGGTCACGAAAATAGAACAAAGAAATTCAGATAGTGGAGATCTGAAACAAAAACAGAAGTTGCTGGTGAAATTCAACAAGCCTGGCAGCATCTGTTGGAAGACAGCAGATTTAATGTTAACTTTGATTTCTTCTGACAGTTGTTGCATGACCTTCTGAGCTTTACCAGCAATTTCTGTCTTGGATAGACCACACCTGGAGTACTGTTTGCAGCTTTGGTCTCCTTATTACAGGAAAGATCTTATTGCCTATGTGCAATGAAGATTCAACACTTGGTCCTGGAATGGCTGGACTGGAATGAAGAGAAATTAAGCAAACTGATCCTATATTCTCTAGAGTTTTGAAGAATGAGAGATGATCTCATTGAAACCAACAACATGTTTAGATTAGATCCCCTACTGTGTGGAAACAGGCCCTTTGGCCCAACAAGTCCACACTGACCGTCCGAAGAGAAAACCACCCAGACCCATTCCTCTACATTTACCCGTGACTAATACAGCTAACACTATTGGCAATTTAGCATGGCCAATTCATCTAACCTGCACATCTTTGGACTGTGGGAGGAAACCCACATAGAGACGGGGAGAATGTGCAAACTCCACACAGACTTTTGCCCGAGGTGGAGAATTGAACCCAGGTCCCTGGCATTGTGAGGCAGCGGTGCTAACTGCTGAGCCCCCATGCTGCCCCAGTGATTTAAAAGGAGATAAATGCAGAGAAGATGTCTCCACTGACCAAGGGCACAATTTGAAAATGATAGAATGCCGATGCCATTTAGTTCTGAGATGAGAAGAAATTATTTTATTCAGAGGGTTGTGAGTCTTTGATATTGTCTACCACAGAGAGCTGTGGAGACTCTGTCTTTGAGTACGACATTTCTGATTCCCAGTGGCATATAGAGTTGAGATGGGTAAATAAAGGCATTGAAGTGTCTGATCAATGGTGGGACAGGCTTGATGGGCCAAATGTATGTTGAGAGTGTGGCGCTGAAAAAACACAGAAGGTCAGGCAGCATCTGAGGAACGGGAGAATCGACATTTCAGACAATCGGCCTACTCCTGTTCCTATGTTTCTGTGAATCCCACTAATGCCTGTATTGTAATAATAATATTTCCTCTTTGTGAGGAAGGGTCTTTCATTCTCCTATAGCCCTTGTCATTGATGCTGATGGCTAGACTCATGGAGTGCTTGTCAGTGTGTATATCTAACAGATAGTCTACAGTGCAGCTTTAAGCAAATGTTGCTTATGTGTTTTATTTAAATTACTTCATGGGATATAGGCATCACTGGCTGGGCAAGCATTTATTGCCCATCCCCAATTACCTAATGGCAGTTAAGCATCAACCACATTGCTGTGGATCTGGAGTCACACATAAATTAGCCCAGGCAAGGATAGCAGATTTCCTTTGCCTATCAGACATTAGTGGATAAGATGAGTTTTTAAAATGTATGGCAATTGAAAATCATTACATGGCTGCCATTGCATTAGATTTTTATTGCAATGAATTCAAATTTCACCATTTGCCCTGGTGGGATTTGAACCCATGCCTCCAGAATCTGGGGTTCTGGATTATTAGCCCACTGCATTACAACTGTGGCATTACCTTTCCCTATTCTGCCCCAGTAATGAGAGAAATGGAGGGATTGAGCGAGATGCAAGTGGGTGATGTGGTTGTTGGTGTTGGTGAAGGTGGGGGAGAGGATGCCTTGAGTGAGTGAGGAGGGAGCGCAGAGGCTGTGCAGGGTTAGTCGTGTAGGAGGTTGGGTTGAGCATGAGTGAGTGAGGGAAGACATTTCAGGCAACAATGAAAGAGATAAACATGAACCTTGGTGGGATGTGGATACCGTAGCAAAGACAGAGTCAGTGTGAGGTAGCTAAGGGAAGATGTTAGCACAGTGGGAAAGGTCCTTGATATTTTCTTTTCACTGCTAGGCATTCCTCCAGATTGTGGACACCTCACTGATTCAGGAAACAATCTTCTACCAGTGACCAGGCCTCCTCTGGTGGTCCTGTGGGAAAAGGACATCCCTTCTCTGTACTACCTTACAAAGTGGGGCATCAATTACCCCTGGTGTGGCATTTCTGGAGCAAATATGTGCAAATGTGCAGGGCAGATCCAGACTGAAAGCACTTGAACAGGTATGTGCCAGCCTTTTAACTGGGTGCCAGTGGTGGGTACCTCCAGCTTCAGCAAGTGGGAGAATTGGGCCACCATCAGAGGAGAAGGGCAACATAGAGCTGTGGTACTGAGTTAAAGAGGTGAGTTTGGGAGAATTCTCTGAGAAAGTTCACCAGGCCTCACAGTGCAAGGCCCTCTCTAAACCTCAACAAAAGTGACTCAGCCAAAATGTGGGGTGACTTAGCTCTAGGTCTCTACCTAGACTTTAAACCTTAGACTCCTAAGTATTGACTTTAGTTCTGGATTCAACACCTTAATTCCAAACAAACTCTTCTTCAAACTCCAAGACCTAAGACTCTGTTCCCCGCTCTGCAACTGGATCCTCAACTTCCTGACCTGCAGAACATGGCCAGTAAGGATAGGTGACAACATCTCCTTCTCAATAATCCTCAACACCAGTGCCCCAGCAAGACTGTGTACTCAGCCACCTACTAATCTCTTGATACATTCACAACAGCGTGGCCAAATTTTGCTCTAACTTCATTTACAATTTGCTGATGACACCATCTTAGTGAGTTGGATCTCAAACAACAAGACAGATTCCAGGAAAGAGATATACAAGTTAGTGGCATGGTGTAAAGTCGACAATCTCTCTCTCAATGTCAGCAAAATGAAGGAGCTGGTCATCAACTTCAGGAAACTGTCTGTATCAATGATGCTGAGGTGAAGGTGGTCAAGAGCTTCAAGTTCTTAGAGTCATAGAGTCATAGAGATGTACAGCATGTAAACAGACCCTTCAGTCCAACCCGTCCATGCTGACCAGATATCCCAACCCAATCTCGTCCCACCTGCCAGCACCCGGTCCATATCCCTCCAAACCCTTCCTATTGATATACCCATCCAAATGCCTTTTAAATGTTGCAATTGTACCAGCCTCCACCACATCCTCTGGCAGCTCATTCCATACACGTACCACCCTCTGCATGAAAAAGTAGCCCCTTAGGTCTTTTTTATATCATTCCCCTCTCACCCTCAACCTATGCCCTCTAGTTCTGGACTCCCCCACCCCAAGGAAAAGGCTATTTATTCTATCCTTGCCCCTCATAATTTTGTAAACCTCTATAAGGTCAGCCCTCAGCCTCCGACGCTCCAGGGAAAACAGCCCCAGCCTGTTCAGCCTCTCCCTATAGCTCAAGTCCTCCAACCCTGGCAACATCCTTGCAAATCTTTTCTGAACCCTTTCAAGTTTCACAACATCTTTCCGATAGGATGGAGACCAGAATTACACGCAATATTCCAACAGTGGCCTAACCAATGTGCTGTACAGCCTCAACGTGACCTCCCAAATCCTGTACTCAGTACTCTGACCAATAAAGGAAAGCACATCAAATGCCTTCTTCACTGTCCTATCTACCTGCGACTCCACTTTCAAGGAGCTGTGAACCATCAGCCAAGATCTTTTTGTTCAGCAACACTCCCGAGGTCCTTACCATTAAATGTATATGTCCTGATAAGAATTGCTTTCCCAAAGTGCAGCACCTCGTATTGATCTGAATTAAACTCCATCTGCCACTTCTCAGCCCATTGGCCCATCTGGCCCAGATCCTGTTATAATCTGAGGTAACCCTCTTCGCTGTCCACAACACCTCCAATTTTGGTGTCATCTGCAAACTTACTAACTGTACCTCTTATGCTCGCATCCAAATCATTTATGCAAATGACAAAAAATAGAGGGCCCAGCACTGATCCACTGGTCTCAGGCCTCCAGTCTGAAAAACAACCCTCCACCACCACCCTCTGTCTTCTACCCTTGAGCCAGTTCTGTATCCAAATGGCTAGTTCTCCCTGTATTCCATGAGATCTAACCTTGCTAATCAATCTCCCATGGGGAGCCTTGTCAAATGCCTTACTGAAGTCCATATAGATCACATCTACCGCTCTCGCCTCATCAATCCTCTTTGTTACTTCCTCAAAAAACTCAATCAAGTTTGTGAGGCATGATTTCCCACTCATAAAGCCATGTTGACTATCCCAAATCAGTCCTTGCCTTTCCAAATACATGTACATTCTGTCCCTCAGGATTTCCTCCAACAACTTGCTCACCACCGAGGTCAGGCTCACCGGTCTATAGTTCCCTGGCTTGTCTTTACCGCCCTTCTTAAACAGTGGCACCACGTTTGCCAACCTCCAGTCTTCCGGCACCTCACCTGTGACTATCGATGATACAAATATCTCAGCAAGAGGCCCAGAAATCACTTCTCTAGCTTCCCACAGAGTCCTCAGTTACACCTGATCAGGTCCTGGGGATTTATCCACCTTTAACCGTTTCAAGACATCCAACACTTCCTCCTCTGTAATCTGGACATTTTGCAAGATGTCACCATCTATTTCCCTACAGTCTATATCTTCCATATCCTTTTCTACAGTAAATACTGATGCAAAATATTCATTTAGTATCTCCCCCATTTTCTGTGGCTCCACACAAAGGCCGCCTTGCTGATCTTTGAGGGGACCTATTCTCTCCCTAGTTACCCTTTTATCCTTAATATATTTGTAAAAACGCTTTGAATTCTCCTTAATTCTATTTGCCAAGGCTATGTCATGTCCCCTTTTTGCCCTCCTGATTTCCTTCTTAAGTATACTCCTACTTCCTTTATACTCTTCTAAGGATTCACTCGATCTATCCTGTCTATACTTGACATATGCTTCCTTCTTTTTCTTAACCAAACCCTCAATTTCTTTAGTCATCCAGCATTCCCTATACCTACCAGCCTTTCCTTTCACCCTGACAGGAATATACTTTCTCTGGATTCTTGTTATCTTATTCCTGAAGGCTTCCCATTTTCTAGCCGTCCTTTTACCTGCAAGCATCTGCCTCCAATCAGCTTTTGTAAGTTCTTGCCTAATATCGTCAAAGTTGGACTTTCTCCCATTTAGAACTTCAACTTTTAGATCTGGTCTATCCTTTTCCATCACTATCTTAAAACAAATACAATTATGGTCGCTGGCCCCAAAGTGCTCCCCCACTGACACCTCAGTCACCTACCCTGCCTTATTTCCCAAGAGTAAATATCACCAACAATCTCTCCTGGTCATGTTGACTCTACAATCACGAAAACATACCAAAGCCTTAGAAGACTCAGGAAATTTGGCATATGCACAGTGACTCTTACCAATTTTTATAGATGCAGTATAGAAAGCAGATGCTTCACAGCTTGGTATGGCAACTGCTCTACCCAGAGACCACAAGAAATTACAGAGAGTTGTGAACACAGCCCAGTCCATCATGCATCTGTGACAGTTACGCTTTTTCATTTTGCAAGTTTATGAGGCCACAGGTTCCTCCAGGGAGCAGTCAGAGCCACGTTTATGGTACCTTAAACAGCTCAGCTGCACAGGAGGGGAAGAAGAAGGAAGATCAATAGTGATAGCTAGGTCATTAGACAGGGGACAGATCGATGTTTCTGTAGCCATTGATATGACTCCAGGATGGTGTGTCGTCTCCCTGGTGCCAGGGTCAATTATGTCACAGACATAGGACACTCATATGTAGAAATCTTGGGATTATTACTGTATTGATGAGTATTAAACAATGTAACAACCAGAAAGGGGAGCCAAGGAAGTATGAAAGAGAGTTGTATCTCTTACAGCAAGAAATGGCTGTCTTCAAATTTACGTTCCACAGCAGCTACAAGGAATAGTCAAAGAGCCAGAAATGAAATTTAGACCAGGCCGACAGGGAAGACTCAATTGATGTAAGCTGAAAGCAAACAGATTTAAAGAAATATAGAGAAAGAATCGAACAGAAAAAGAAAAGTCAAGAAAAATGAAAGGATATTAAGGTCTGACACTAATTAAGTTGAATTTCAGTGGAAGAATTTATAAAGACTGCAGTCGGAAACCATCATTTAAAAACATAATTTAAAGAGCTTGGTACTTCAGACTATGAAAGGTGGTAAAAAGACCATCTTACTGAGGATGAAGTGAGAAATCTCCATCTTGGCTGCAGAAGAGGGAAACCCTCAGAAGACAAGGATAGCCACCATTTTAATCATTTAAAAAAATGGAAAAACCCAGTACAGAGTTACAGTATTACAAAGAAACAGATTTTAAAGACTTGAATGCAATACTTTATTACAGTAATATAATTTAAAGCTTTCTTGAAGAACTAAATACAGTATCAGAGAACTAGAGTTAGCAAGACTAGCAAATAAAGGGAATACTGCAATATTACCCATGGTACAGAGTCTAGCCAACTCTACGCGCAGTCAATTTGAAAATAACAAGATGAATACAAGCTTAAATACCAGCATATTTAAAACAAAATTGAAATGGTACAGATTTAAAATACATGGGAACATAGGAACAGCAGTGGAATATTCAGCCCTTCAAGTCTGTTCTAGCATTCAATGAAATCATGTATGATCTGTGGCCTAACTCCATACACCTTTATAGTAGTAAGACTAATCAGCATATTGAGAAGAAATGGAAAAGGAAATAATACACCCCAGCAAATTCAAGGTCACTGAAGGACCAGACAGACCACAAGATTAAACTTCATGGAATTCTTAAGATATAGCATAACTTCAAAATTAAACACTAAGACTGAATCTGGTCAAATAGATACCATATTATATTCAGTGCAGATGAATGTTTGAACAAACAGAAAGAGTATAGATACTTTTGCAGACATCCTAAAATCTTTTGATAATTACTCTCTTTATGAACAATGACATTCTTGGATGAGTAATATTGAACAAAGTGTTAGTTTACAGAGGAATCTGTAGGAAATGTCATTAATGACCTCAGAAGATTTGTAGAAAAACTGAGAATATGGAGTTTTGAAATCAGAATTCATAAGAGATTGAATTGTTGTTGGAATTCTTGATGAAATTTTATCAGATTTCTTATGTCCGAGGACAATTCAGTTATTCAAATTACGTTGGGATGAAGATCCCCAGAAAGGCTCATTGACAGATCCTGAAAGAAGCTGAATCATACCAAGGCAGCGTGGTGGCTTGGTGGTTAGCACTGCAGCCTCACAGCATCAGGGACTTGGGTTCAATTCCAGCCTCGGATGACTGCGTGGAGTTTGCATGTTCACCAAGAGTTTCATCTTGGTGCTCTGGTTGCTTGCTTCCTCCAACAGTCTGAAACATGTGCAGATTAGGATCATTAGTTGGGGTAAATGTAGAGTAGAAGCGGAATGGGTCAGTGTGGACTAGTTGGGCTGAATGGCCTGTTTCCATACTGTAGGGATTCTATGAATACCTCAAGTGGGCAACAGAATTTGTTAATGGTGTGAGGCATTGACACTCATGATCTCATTTAAATGGATTCTTAAGGGCCTTGACAGGATTAATGCTGACAGACCATGTCCCCTCATGGGAGAGTCTAAGGCCAGAGGGTGCAGTTTCAAAATTAAGGGGTGTGAATTTAATACTGGAATGAGAGCTGTGGGGGCAGAGTCCTTGCGTATATATAAAGTTGAGATAGATTCTTAATCGATAGAGGAATCAAGGGTTACTGGAAAATGCAGGAAAGTGAATGTGAGGAGTGTTGGATTAACCATGATCCTATTGAAAAGTGGAGCACACTCGAGGGTTCAAATGGCCTACTGCAGTTCCGCTATCTTGCAGTCTTATGGAGACTGCTCATCATGTTTGATGCTTGGTGAAATTTTGCATTATCTAATTCACAAAAGAATGGGTATTTATTGCCAGAAAATATCTGATTCAGGTGACATAAAAATCTACAATTCAAAGAATGAACTTCTCTGAACATATGTAAAAGAGCTAAATACTGAGAATTAGAACCACTTTATCTAAACCATCTGATGGGTTTATAGATTTGAAAGACAATCAATGTGTTAGTCATAAAGAGCTTGTATCCAAGAGCTATTTGCAGTTGCAATTTAAAATATTGATTTCTATCCTTTATACTAAAAAGCAATCTGCTTTAGTCGTCATAACAGAACATCATTATTGTCACTGCTGATCAATTCTTTAAGTCAATCTTCTAACACTTATGGAACAATCCAATCATGCAGTGGTTGGGTGAGACTCCACAGACACGTTTCTGGCCTGAGACCATGCCTGAGTTCAGACTTGCACCGTACAACCAGACTGTATACAAATAAAGATGCTTGAGGACTGGTGGAAATCAGACATCATTGGTATACATTTACTTGGCATGAGATATCGATCTGAAATGTGCCTTCAGGCAGCTCACCCAATTAGAGATGTCAATATCATGCTTGCTTGGTCCTGGAAAGGCCCTCACTGTCAGATTCTTCTCCTACACCTGGAGTCTCACTGCCTCCTCACATTGCTCTCAAGCTGGTTGAAGTGGAGCATCATTTCTGGAATGTACCTTTGCAAAGGAAGCCTGAAAAAAGTTGCAACAGTTCTTATCCAAGCTTGTTGCAGCAACTCCATGATGCAGGTCTCCCAGCTTTGTGAGCTGTTTCCAGAATGCACAGTGACATTAACATCAATTGTTGCTGGAGGGCCCTCAATTTGGCAAGTGACATTCTTTGGTCTGCCCAAACATGCCAGTCTTTTTTATATTTGCTCATGGGATGTGGCTATCACTGGCTAGGCAAGTTTTTGTTGTCCATCCCTAATTTCTGAGAGAAGGGGGAAAGAGCTGCCCATTGCTTAAATATTGCTTTCTGACACTGGCTCAATAATGGTCACCCTGAAACTGGCAGCAGCAGCAGCAGTATAAATGCAATGAGGAAAGGCTGCCTGCTAAGGCCTTACAGTGATAGTTCACAGAGAGGCTGGATACTGGATAAAACCCCTCCAGGTGTGTGTTACACAGCGAAGGAATATTGGAAATATTAATTGCAATTGTAAACTTAGTGAGTAACATATAGTATTGGATGTCAACAATTTAGAATGCGACTTATCTCTTGTCAACTTCGAACAATTATGTCATATATATCTAATAATCAGCTTGTACTATGAAGGTTCAGTATTGCTTCATACTGAAGCAAAATGTATCACATTTTATCATATTTTGTTTGCTTTGCATTCATCAGGACATTTTGCAAGAAGATCAATTCAAGGGAAAGCCAACATTTGTACCACATGAGAGGAGAATGCTGATTAGTTGGTCATTGTTTACTCCTGAAAGCCTACTCCTGAAATGGGTACATGAAAGCCATCCTGCTGGATAATGGCGAGTCTGATCTGATCAATTCTCACGATATATTGCACAAACTCGGGAAAGGGCCTAAGGTGATCTTTAACTCTTGATTCTGGAAAGAAACTGGTCTGTATCAGATTACCCTGAACAGATGCAGCATCTCAAATGTTTGAGCAACAGATAAATGGAGCTGTTTCACACTGCTACAATGCAGCAGAAATACATGTGGTGTTCACCACTGATACGGTGCTACCATCAAACCAAACAGCCATTCTACTATCACACAATTGAGTAATGTGGTATATGAATTTCAGTGCCTGTGTAATGCCAGGTATGTAAATCACAATGTCACAGTCTGATAGGATGAATGCCCATCAGCTGCACCTTCTCAGCTCCATGTCAAACTACAATTAAAACTCTAAAGGCTATTGGGAAGCAACTTTTCAATCCATGGCACCTGGTGCCTTCTTAGCTCACAAATGTATAAAATCCAGCAAATCTAAAGGTTGTTTGCCTTAGTATAATCAATGAATGAACACCACACATTTCACTTTTGACATTCAAGTTTGCACATTCTCTTCAACATAGCAATCTTTAATTTTTCCCTGTTTATATTTTTAAAAATTATATGTAGCTTTTATAGTGTAATCCATATAGCAACAGGTCAGGTAAGAAAGCATTTCCTTTGGCAGATCGCAACAAGCAAGGTCTGACCTGACCCAACCTGTCCATACTTGCGAGCCTTGCAGCACAGTATCCGACATTAGATGTGATTCTGTAATTCAACAGTATTTGCTTGATAATCTTGATTGCATGAAGAATTACACCATCGAGCATTTTAGGATTTTTATTTGGCCCTTTGGTGTGAGGCAATTACATGTATCGGGCCAGGGGAGGGGGCCTACATATATTAATTCATGTGCCTCACTTTTTTGCAGACATATAGAGGATATACACACATGCATTTCTCAAGGAAATGATCAATCAAAATCAACCTGTGCAGCTTAAAACTTAAACAAAGCTTAGAAGTTAACTGCCAATCAGCATTAATGGATATATCCTCCATAGCAATTGCCTCTACCAATTTGAGTTCACTTGAAAATCAATCAACATTCTCTTCTCATGGAGCATAAAAGTTGGTTTATTCCCTTTGAATTGACATTCTTGTGTGTAATGTCCTGATGTGTACATGGCAAAAACTGAAATATCATTAACTCTACAAATTTCATAAATAAGATATATTTTGGGAGAAAAAAAATCAATATTAGACCAACTAACTCCCTGACAAGAATCCCGGGTGTGTCTCAGTAAGTGGGGTTGGGTGGTGGGGAGAGTTGAGCAGAGTTGGGGTTGGTTTGGGAAGGGGGTCATCTGACTTCTGTGTAGTCTGATGAATATGCCTGTTGCTCCTGGATTTTTAAAGAAATACTGTTATTGGTGTCCACAGGAGTGTTTTAAAATCTTAAATGTGTCTACCACCTGTCCTACTGATTACCAATTTCAGGGTAGGATCCATCAACAGCCAATTGTTCCTTACTTTAAATATTTAAGGGGCCTATATTTAAGGTCTGTCTGGAATGCCTAAAATAAAGCTCAATGAATTTAGGTATAGAACTAACTTCAATACAGTTTTGGTGTAGCTGTCCCATTACTGAATTAGTGTGTTTTGGGCTTGTTTTACTACCCAAATATGGGAGTAATGCACTTCAATTTTTACTTCTAAGGTAGATTTGGCTTTTGGCCAGAAATATTAGTATCCATAGTTACAGCAGCCTCCTCCCCAAGGGTCAGCTTAGGGAATGCATTATTCACATAGTTTATTCACACACAGCTATATGGCTTTCTGTAAGATCAGGATTTCACCGACAATAAAAGTTGTGGGAGTTATACCGCTACAATCAATACAGACTGGCTATAACATCTTTACTAGATTGATTCAAGGTCAGACCTTTGCATACTAACCATACAGGGTGACAAAAAAAAAAGGCTATAGATTCATAATA
This sequence comes from Chiloscyllium punctatum, assembly GCF_047496795.1. Lineage (NCBI taxonomy): Eukaryota > Metazoa > Chordata > Chondrichthyes > Orectolobiformes > Hemiscylliidae > Chiloscyllium > Chiloscyllium punctatum. Next base: position 57,637,724 of record NC_092748.1, on the reverse strand, counting down.
TGCTACAAGTGACTTTGATTTGTTTAACCACTTTTTGGCGAAAACAACATGCTTGAACTATGCACTCTGATTTCAAGTTCATTTCTTTATGAAATTATACTGCATCAAACACCTTCCCTCCATCATAAGGTTGGGAAGTGGGGATTTTCACTGATGATTGCATGATGTCCACCATTTTGCAACTCATCAGGTACTGAAGCAATCTATGTTCAAACACAACAAGCGATCTGGACAAATCCACACTTGAGATGACAAAGTACCATGTGCACTGCACAAATGGTAGGCACTGTTCAGCTCCAAAAAGAGACCATCTAACACTGCCCCTTGACATTCAATAGTGTTACTACCACTGCATCCCCTGCTATCAACATCCTGGAGGTCACCATTTACGAGAAACAACTGATCTCACCACATAAACACAATGGCCACAGCAGCAAATCAGAGCTTAAGAATACTGTAGCGATAACTCCCTAAAGTCTGTCCACCATCTACAAGGCACAAGTCAAGGGTGTGATGGAATACCCCCTACATGCCTGGATGGGTGCAGCTCCAACAAACAGTTAAGAAGTTTGACACCATTCAGGACAAAAAAAAACCCGGCTTAATTGGCATCACATCCAAAAATATCCACTCCCTCCACCACTGATGCTCAGCAGCAGCAGTCTTTACTATCTACAAGATGCACTGCAGAAATACACCAAAAATCCTCAGACAGCATCTTCCAAACCCACAACCACTTCCATCTAAAAGGCAAGGGCAGCAAGTACATGGGAACACCATCACCTTCAAGTTCCCCTCCAAGCTAGTCACCAAGCTCCCTTGAAAATATATTGGTTTTCCTTTACTGTCGAGCTGAAAATGTGTTGCTGGAAAAGCGCAGCAGGTCAGGCAGTATCCAAGGAGGAGGAGAATCGACGCTTCGGGCATGAGCCCTTCTTCAGAGGAAGGGCTCATGCCCGAAACGTCGATTCTCCTGTTCCTTGGATGCTGCCTGACCTGCTGCGCTTTTCCAGCAACACATTTTCAGCTCTGATCTCCAGCATCTGCAGTCCTCACTTTCGCCTTTCCTTTACTGTTGTTGGATTAGAAGCCTAGAATTCCCTCCTTAACAACATTGTGAGTCTACTTATAGCACATAGACTGCAGCAGTTCAAGAAGATAGCCCACCAACATCATCTCAAAGACAACTAGTGATGGACAATAAATGCTGGCCCAGATAAAGACACACACATCCCATAAAAGAATAAAAAAAGACTTTTAGATGTACAGTGCAGAGTGTTTCCAGTATTTTCAATGCTGGAAATTTATTTTTTTAAATCATATACCCCACTGTTATGGCAACTATACAAAATATGTTATCAGTACAAATTAGAGCTATGTGCTTTCTTCATGCATCAAACACTTTCAGCAATGAAAAAGTGATCTGTAGAACAACGCTGATTGGGAATTGAACAAATAAAATATTTTCTTCTAGTCCTAATTACCAATATCTCACTTGTCATAAAGGGCTGAATTAATTGTTACTTTCTCTTTAAACCTGCTATTGTATATTAGTTTAATATTATTCTATTACAATTACTCTTGTCACTTGAACATCCAGTGTCCCCTTTAAATTTATCACATATTTTGCATTTATATGATACCTCAGCACATCTTCAGGCCATCTTAAAGTGTTTTCTAATCAACTGATTGATGTTAAGGTTCTTTTGTGTATCTGTTCAAGTGTGAGCCAATTACTTAAAAGGTCCCACAGAAGGAAAGTCATATTTTACGTCCGCTGAAGAGAAGCGCTTGAACTGTGCCATGATTTGTTTTACTGCAGTTGGAATCTGTGAATTCTTCAAGGGAAAAAGAACAATATGGCAGCTAGGGCAAGTGGCAGCCAAGGTCATAGGTTCAGATCTTGGAGAGAGGCTCTGAACCCACAATCTTCTGGTAAAATCTTCCCAAATAAGGCATGCACGGATGAAATGCTCTGGAATTTCATTAAAAAAAGATAGGTGTACATAACACCAAAGATCACTGTGGAGATTCACACAAACATCAGAAAGCAACCACACCCCATCACAAAAACACACATTGAAAATAATCATTTCCAATAAGAATTATGATGATATTTTGAATCCATTTGCCTCAGGTTATATTCTTCTCAATCACATAAATCTCTTCGAACTGACAAGTGGGAGGAGTCAAAACTGTGATAATGAGAGTTCAGAAGAATTATGTTGCTCTTAGTGTGAAAGGTAAGGCTGGTAAGATTGGGGGAGAATGGATAAATAAAGGTATTGAAGTTCTAATCAGGAATACAAAAAAATTCAATAAAAACAACTGGGATCAACTGAATCTCTTGAAGAGTATGTAAAGCGTGTAGGGACACTCTTAAGAAGGAAATCAGGAAGGCAAAAAGGGATTACGAGATAGCCTTGACAGATAAGGTGAAAGATAATCCAAAAGGATGCTACAAATTAATTAAGAGCAAGAGAGCAACTAGAGAGAGAATAGAGCCCCTTAAAGAGCAATTAGGTTACCTTTGTGCGGAACCTCAGGAGATGGGAGAGATATTAAATAAATACTTCGAGTCCATTTTGAGAGATAAATGGAAACTAAAGATCTCAGGGAAATAAAATATTGAAGTTTAGAAAACAGTTCACATTACAGAAGAAAAAGTGCTGGAGACCTCAGAAAACATAAAGGTAGATAAATCTCCAGAACTTGATCAAGTGGAACGTTGTGGGAAATTAGGGAGGAAATTGTGGAGTCCCTAGCAAAAATGTGAGTATCATCTTTAAACACAAGTGAGGTACCAGAGGACTGGATGGTGGCTAATGTTATGCCATTGTTTAAAAGAGGCTGTAAGGAGATGCCTGGAAACTGACATTGGTGGTGGGTACTGGATTAGTGGTGCTGGAAGAGCACAGCAGTTCAGGCAGCATCCGAGGAGCAGTAAAATCTGGGTAAATTGTTGGAGGTGATTCTGAAAGTTAGGATTTACATAATTTTGGAGACGTAAGGATTAGTTAGGGATAATCAGTATAGTTTTGTGCTAGGAAAATTGTGTCTCCGAGACTTGATTGAAATTTTAAATGAAGTAATCAAAAAGATTGATGAGGGCAGAGTGGTCGACGTTGTTAACTTGAACTTTATAAAGCCTTGACAAGTTTCTACGTGGGAGACTGATTAGCGACATTAGATCACATAAGATTCAGGGTGAGATTGCCAATTGGATACGAAATTGGCTTGACAGTATGACACAGGAGGGTGGTGAGGGAAGGTTTTTCAGACTGGAGGCCTGTCACCAGCAGTTCTTCAGAGATCTGTATTGGGTTCACTTTTGTTTGTCATTTATATGAATAATTTGGATGAGAATATAGAAGGCATGGTTAGTAAGTTTGCAAATGACACCAAAATTAGTGGTAGAATAGACAATGAAGAAGGTTATCTAAGATTACAAAGAGCTCTTGATCAATAGGGTCAATGGACTGAGGAGTGACAGATGAAGTTTAATTTGTATAAATGTAAGGTATTGCATTTTGGTAATACAAACAAGAACTTAGCTGAAAATGTGTTGCTGGAAAAGCGCAGCAGGTCAGGCAGCTCCAAGGAGCAGGAGAATCGACGTTTCGGGCATGAGCCCTTCTTCAGGAATGAGGAAAGTGTGTCCAGCAGGCTAAGATAAAAGGTAGGGAGGAGGGACTTGGGGGAGGGGCATTGGAAATGCAATAGGTGGAAGGAGGTCAAGGTGAGGGTGATAGGCCAGAGTGGGGGTGGGGGCGGAGAGGTTAGTAAGAAGATTGCAGGTTAGGAAGGCGGTGCTGAGTTCGAGGGATTTGACTGAGACAAGGTGGGGGAGGGGAAATGAGGAAACTGGAGAAATCTGAGTTCATCCCTTGTGGTTGGAGGGTTCCTATGTGGAAGATGAGGCGTTCTTCCTCCAACCATCATGTTGCTATGGTCTGGCGATGGAGGAGTCCAAGGACCTGCATGACCTTGGTGGAGTGGGAGGGGGAGTCGAAGTGTTGAGACACAGGGTGGTTGGGTTGGTTGGTCCGGGTGTCCCAGAGGTGTTCTCTGAAACGTTCCGCAAGTAGGCGTCCTGTCTCCCCAATATAGAGGAGGCCACATCGGGTGCAGCGGATGCAATAAATGATGTGTGTGGAGGTGCAGGTGAATTTGTGGCAGATATGGAAGGATCCCTTGAGGCCTTGGAGGGAAGTAAGGGGGGAGGTGTGGGCGCAAGTTTTGCATTTCTTGCGGTTGCAGGGGAAGGTGCCGGGATTGAAGGTTGGGTTGGTGGGGGGTGTGGACCTGACGTAGGAGTCATGGAGGGAGTGTACTTTTCGGAACGCTGATAGGGGAGGGGAGGGAAATATATCCCTGGTGGTGGGGTCTGTTTGTAGGTGGCGGAAATGACGATGGATGATACGATGTATATGGAGGTTGGTGGGGTGGTAGGTGAGGAGCAGTGGGGTTCTATCCTGGTGGTGGTTGGAGGGGCGGGGCTCAAGGGCAGAGAAGCGGGAAGTGGAGGAGATGCGGTGGAGGGCATCGTCGATTACGTCTGGGGAGAAATTGCGGTCTTTGAAGAAGGAGCCCATTTGGGTTGTACGGTATTGGAACTGGTCCTCCTGGGAGCAGATGCGGCGGAGACGAAGGAATTGGGAATATGGGATGGCATCTTTACAGAGGGCAGGGTGGGAGGAGGTGTAGTCTAGTTAGCTGTGGGAGTCGGTCGGTTTATAGTAAATGTCCGTGTTGATTCGGTCGCCCGAGATAGAAATGGAAAGGTCTAGGAAGGGGAGGGAGGAGTCTGAGATGGTCCAGGTGAATTTGAGGTCGGGGTGGAAGGTGTTGGTAAAGTGGATGAAATGTTCAACCCCCCGTGGGAGTACGAGGCAGCGCCAATACAGTCATCGATGTAGCGGAGGAAAAGGTGGGGGGTGGTGCCAGTGTAGCTGCGGAAGATGGACTGTTCCACATATCCTACGAAGAGGCAGGCATAGCTGGGGCCCATGCGGGTGCCCATGGTTACTCCTTTGGTTTGGAGGAAGTGGGAGGATTGGAAAGAGAAGTTGTTCAGGGTGAGGACCAGTTCAGTCAGTCGAAGGAGGGTGTCAGTGGAAGGGTACTGGTTGGTACGGCAGGAAAGGAAGAAACAGAGGGCTTTGAGTCCTTCATGATGGGGGGTGTACAGGGACTGGATGTCCATGGTGAAGATAAAGCGTTGGGGACCGGGGAAGCGAAAATCATGGAGGAGGTGGAGGGCGTGGGTGGTGTCCCGAATGTAGGTGGGGAGTTCTTGGACTAAGGGGGACAGGACCAGGTTGAGGTATGCAGAGATGAGTTCGGTGGGGCAGAAGCAGGCTGAGACAATGGGTCAGTCGGGGCAGTCAGGTTTGTGGATTTTGGGCAGGAAGTAGAAACGGGCGGTGTGGGGTTGTGGGACTATGAGGTTGGAGGCGGTGGATGGGAGATCCCTTGAGGTGATGAGGTTATGGATGGTCTGGGAGATGATGGTTTGGTGGTGGGAGGTGGGGTCATGGTCAAGGGGGCAGTAGGAGGAGGTGTCTGCGAGCTGGCGTTTAGCCTCAGCGGTGTAAAGGTTGGTGCGCCAAACTACTACCGCGCCTCCCTTGTCTGCTGGTTTGATAGTGAGGTTGGGGTTGGAACGGAGGGAGTGGAGGGCTGCACGTTCCGAGGGTGAGAGGTTGGAGTGGGTGAGAGGGGTGGAGAAGTTGAGGCGGTTAATGTCTCGGCGGCAGTTGGCTATGAAGAGATAGAGGGCAGGTAAGAGGTCAGCACGGGGTGTCCAGGTGGATGGGGTGTGTTGGAGGCGGGAGAAGGGGTTGTCTGAGGATGGGCGGGAATCCTGGTTGAAGAAGTAGGCACGGAGGCGAAGGCGGAGGAAGAATTGTTTGATGTCACGCCGCGTGTTGAACTCGTTAATCCGAGAGCGTAGGGGAATGAAGGTCAGTCCTCTGCTGAGGACTGATCTTTCATCCTCAGAGAGGGGTAGTTCTGGAGGGATGGTGAAAACACGGCAGGGTTGGGAGCTAGGACCTGGTGTGGGGCTGGAGTTTGGAGTGGGGGCGGGGTTGGGCGTGGGGGAGGGGATGGAGGTCGGTGTGTGGGCGGGTTGGGCGTTGGGGCGGGGTTAGGTGTGGTGACGGAGATCGGCGTGGGGGCGGAGCCGCATGCGGTGGGGTGGTCGTACAGGTTAGTGATGTCACTGGGGGCGGAAGTAGCTGCGGCGAAGGCAACCCAGGGTGCAGAAGTGGCTGTGGCGATGACAGAAATGGTATTATTCTCGATAGCCGCGGAGGCCGCGAATCTGTCGGCGATAGTCTTCCTGGCGAGCATGGAGGTAGTTGTCTGGGCGGCGATAGGGGAGGCTGCGAGGTCGGTGGGGGCAGAAATGACGTTATAGTTCGCGGTGGGTTGCTGCCGCGGGCGCTGTAGCGGCCGCGTGGTTAATGGTTGATCAGCGTGGGGGCGGAGTTAAGCGTGGCCCTGACCTCAAATTTACCTAGACCATCTCAGATTCCTCCCTCCCCTTCCTAGACCTTTCCATTTCTATCTCGGGCGACTGAATCAACACGGACATTTACTATAAACCGACCGACTCTCACAGCTACCTAGACTACACCTCCTCCCACCCTGCCCCCTGTAAAAACGCCATCCCATATTCCCAATTCTATCGTCTCCACGCATCTGCTCTCAGAAGGACCAGTTCCAATACCGTACAACCCAGATGGCCTCCTTCTTCAAAGACCGCAATTTCCCCTCAGACGTGATCGACGATGCCCTCCACCGCATCTCCTCCACTTCCCGCTCCTCTGCCCTTGAGCCCCACCCCTCCAACCGCCACCAGGACAGAACCCCACTGCTCCTCACCTACCACCCCACCAACCTCCATACACAGTGTATCATTCGCCGTCATTTCCGCCACCTCCAAAAGGACCCTACCACCAGGGATATATTTCCCTCCCCTCCCCTATCAGCGTTCCGAAAAGACCACTCCCTCCATGACTCCCTCGTCAGGTCCACACCCCCCACCAACCCAACCTCCACTCCCGGCACCTTCCCCTGCAACCGCAAGAAATGCAAAACTTGTGCTCACACCTCCCCCCTTACTTCCCTCCAAGGCCCCAAGGGATCCTTCCATATCCACCACAAATTCACCTGCACCTCCACACACATCATTTATTGCATCCGCTGCACCCGATGTGGCCTCCTCTATATTGGGGAGACAGGACGCCTACTTGTGGAACGTCTCAGAGAACACCTCTGGGACACCCGGACCAACGAACCCAACCACCCCATGTCTCAACACTTCAACTCCCCTTCCCACTCCACCAAGGACATGCAGGTCCTTGGACTCCTCTATCACTAGACCATAGCAACACAACGGTTGGAGGAAGAACGCCTCATCTTCCGCATAGGAACCCTCCAACCACAAGGGATGAACTCAGATTTCTCCAGTTTCCTCATTTCCCCTCCCCCCACCTTTTCTCAGTCAAATCTCTCGAACTCAGCACCGCCTTCCTAACCTGCAATCTTCTTCCTGACCTCTCCGCCCCCACCCCTACTCCAGCCTATCACCCTCACCTTGACCTCCTTCCACCTATTGCATTTCCAAGTCCCTCCTCCCTACCTTTTATCTTAGCCTGCTGGACACACTTTCCTCATTCCTGAAGAAGGGCTCATGCCCGAAACGTCGATTCTCCTGCTCCTTGGAGCTGCCTGACCTGCTGCGCTTTTCCAGCAACACATTTTCAGCTCTGATCTCCAGCATCTGCAGTCCTCACTTTCTCCTCAAGGACAGGACTTATACAATTAATGGTAGGGCATGGGTAATGTTGTCAAACAGAGAGACCTTGGGGTTCAGGTGCATAATTCTTTGAAATTTGTGTCACAGGTAGACAGGTTGGTTAAGAAGGCATTTAGCTCAGTTGCCTTCAGTGCTCAGACCTTTGCATATCGGAGTTGGGATGTCATGTTGAAGTTGTTCAGTAGTTGATGAGGCCTCTTCTGTAGTACTGTGTGCAGTTCTGTTTGTCCTGTTATAGGAAGGATATTAGTAAACTGGAGAGGGTTCAGAAAAGATTGACCAGGATGTTGCCGAGAATGGAAGGTTTGTGATATAAAAATAGACTGGATAGGCTGGAACATGTTCACTGGAACTTGAAGGGTGACCTTTACGCGGTTTATAAAATCATGAGGGGTATTGATAAGGTGAATGACAAGGGTTTTCTTCTTGGAGTGGGTGAGTTCGAAACTAGTGGACATAGTTTCAAGGTGAGAGGAGAAAAATTTAAAAATGACATGAAGGGCAACATATTTACAGAAAGAGTGGTTTGCATATGGAATGAGCTGCCAGAGGATGTGGTAGGTACAGGTACAGTTACAACGTTTAAAAGACATTTGGATAAAATCATGAATAGAAAAGGTTTGGAAGGATATGGGCCAAGCCCTTGCAGGTGGGACTAGATTAGTTTGGAAACATGGTCAGCATGGACTGGGAGGGCTGAAGGGTCTGTTTCCATGCTGTATGACTCTATGACTCTAAATCAATAAACAAAATAGTACTCGCCACTTGTCCATATTGAGGGGGCTAGTGATACTTGTACTTAGCAAAGGTGTTGGCTCGAGCCTGTTGAAAGTATTCAAGTTAGACCGAAATACTACAGTTGCTGGAAATTTAAACAAGGAGAAAGCTGAAGAAACTCTGCAAGTCTGGCAGCAGCTGTGGAGAGAGAAAAAAAGTTAATGTTTCAATCTGGTATGATAAGCACATGAGATCATTGTCTAGACTTCTTGAGTTCTTTGAAAAAAATACTTTTCAGAGCAGAGGACACTGGTTACAAGATCAAAAATGTTGCATTTACAAAGAACTTAAGATGTTTGAATGGATCACAGAGTATGGTACTGTTTAGAAAAATGTCACATGAGCCAATTCGTGGGTGTAAAATAGCTGGTTTTGAATATAGGTAATCATGGAATATCTTGCACAGGGTAAATAAGCCCTTGCCTCTCTTTCTTTCTCTGAAATCTGCCTCATTAAAGTTTAAGAGTTCAAACCCCCCAACAAAATCTCATCACCATAAATGGAGGGTTCTTAAAAGTGAATTTTGAATTGACACTACTGTCTCCAGAGAAAGAGAATTCACCCAGGATTAATGATTGAAGGAGAACTGCCAGAATTAAGAACTTGTCTGGAAAGTGACTTCAGTTCCAGACCGGGATCTGAACAACCTTTGTATTTGTTTTTCTGAATTTAACATTTCTTTGGCCAAATAATTTCTTTGGCCTGTAGAGTTTTATATTTTTCAAGCTTGGAAGCGTTTTTCACCTGCATGTTATTTTTCTCATGAAGGGCAGTTGGACACATTTGCAGATTTTAAGCATTTTGTTCATTATAATTGTTTATTTGCTAGGTTAGTCTTTTTGTAATAAAAAGTGATTCTTTATTTGTTACCTTAAGGAAACTGATAGAGTTGCTTTTGATAATGAGCTATATATATAAAATCGAATCTATACACTGACAATATCACCTCCCTTTTACATTCAAACTTTGTTGTGACTATTGAGGAGTGGGATGAGGAACAGAATTCGTTCATCCCTAAAACTTTGGTTGTAACAGGGTACAAGATCAGAGAAATATGTGTGCATAAGGATGATGGCAGACAGTATCACAGAATGGTTACAGCACAGAATGAGGTTGTTCAACCTTTAGTAACCACAGCATTTCAATGCTTGAGCAACTCTATAAAAATCTGATTGTTAAAATAAAAATTTTAGAGCTGAGGTTTGCAATTATACTTCTCCTGACCCATAAAAATATTTCAGTCCACAATTCTCAGGACTGGTTTCTACTCCCTATCCTCCAAACCCACTTGCATAAGGTGATGCAAGGTTGGCTCTGTGACAAAGTTTAAAGCTGTCCGAACATGCATGGCACCAAAATGGCAAGTTACAATGGAGCAACAATTTGACACCTGCTGGTTGCCAAGTAAAGCTTAAGAGTGGTTGCCCCTTACTCGAACCTTTGGCAGGCATTTTCAGTCCTAGTTTGGACCTAAACCAAAATTCTCAGCCAATTGCAGTTGGCTGAGGAGAGTTCTGAAGTCAGAGTTTAAATATACCAGAACTAGAAAACATTTTAGAATCAAATGTCTATCCTTATTTTCGTATCATCTCATATGTTCTATTGTTATTTATGATTAAGCAGCGAGTTGGGAATCAGGGATACGATGTTGTATGAAAACATTTTTTTGCAGGACGGCTGAGGAACCAGGATGTGCAAAAGTAAGAAGCACTGTGGCAATACAGACAGAAGACTGTAATACCGTGCAAACAGGTTATGGAGATTAACCTCTTCATAAATGTAAATTTAGAAAGCTTTGGAAATTAGTTGATCCAAAGTATCACAAAATTGTGATGACATAAAATAAAATTTTGTGAAGTGAATGCAGACAAAATGGGTCAGATTTTTATGGACACTTGCATTGCTCCGATAGTCCGTCCAGAGTACCAAAACCCTCGATCAGCTCAAATCAAAGAGGAAATTACTGAGTAAGTGACTTTAAGAAAGACAATCATGGGATTTAAGCGTATCTGCAAAGTTTGTTGCCTATCCCTAATTACCTAGCGAAGATGATAGTTATCTGCTCTCTTGAAACATCAGAAACTTTAAAATCTTTCCAATAATGATCACCATTTTCCTGCATTTTAAGTTAATTTCATTCCACAGTCACTTAGACTTACAGGTAACAGTGTTTGTGGAAGTTCCATAACGTTAAAATCTATCACTATCTATTGGTGACAGTGTTTTGATTTGTTGTGGTATACTCAAACCAATTTTGCAGCAAAATTTGATGTTAATTCTTTACTGCAGGTTTGGGCATGCAATGACCTAACTTATGGCACTCACAACAAAAGCATGTTTGTGAAAACATCTTGGCCAACCCTTCTAATTGTTGCATCTATTCAAAGTTTTGCTTTTGATTTTTCAGGAAACATTTGGGATCACCCCAAGACATGGACAATTGTCATGAGGGAATGTGTGTAAGATTTGTCCACTTTCATCCCCTACTGATTACACTGATTATACTGAGTTCCCCATCCTGCCTGCTCTTCTAACCCCTCTGTCCCTCCCTTCCCCAAGATGACCTACACCAACCCAAACCACTGAAATTTACTTTCTGGTTATTGCCCAGCCATCCCACCCCCACCTGCATCAACAACTACATCACTCCACTAATTAACATTTACATTAGTTATACACGGCAGAGTTAAAGCAGAGCTCAGATCTTAGGGCAAAAAGAAAATCATAATGTCAATGTAGGATCGCTTTTCATGCAATTTTATGCTTGCCAATATTTTAGTTATATTTCATTAGATGGCAAGGGTGAGTTGTAGCCAACCTGAACTCTGCAAAACTGAATGATGAATGGGTACAGAGCTGTTGCCTTTTACCCTTACCTTTTCAGCAATAGTAGGCAGCCCATAATACAATAAACTTTGACAAAATACCACAAATAATCACTGCAGTATCAAGTATCCAGAAGCCATTCAGTCTTTTGATTTTTGTTGCACAAGAAAATAAATGCATGAATAATTTGATACTGCCCTTGCATTAATTCTATATTTTTTTGGAATTTGATATCATTCCAGCTCATTCAGCCCTCCAGGGCTGGCCCTATTCAGATCTGTAGTGTTTAGGATACCCAGAGGATTTGATTTTCACACGACTATTTTTGATCTTTCCATTTGTGTAATAGAACTTGCTGACTAATTAAACTCAACAGCTGTGTCTTCCATTCCACCCACATTGCCAGTTACAGCAAACAAATGGAGAATAAAATCGCACTGTAATTGCTTTTCCAAACTTAAAATGAAATTTGTTTTATCTAAATAACAAAAACATTTCTGTAATTCAAGTTGGCTTTTTTATTATTTAAGGCAAGGATAATGGGGTTTGTGGTTTTATATATCTTGGTACACATAAGATATAACACAGATATTCAAGTTGTTGTTGAGATAGACATCTTGAAGCTAATCAGCAATATTAACTATTTACATTGCTGTAATATTACAGACCTATCCACATAGCCTGGGTTCTGTGCTTAGTAGTGTAACTGTACATTCTATTGCTAACTACCTGAAGATACTACACTGGCTCAATGAACCAGAGAGTGATTAAAAGCAACACAGGCTTAGGGATGAACTGGTTTAGTGGCACTATCACTAGACTATTAATGCAGGAAATCAAAGTCGGGTCTTAGGTTCAAAACCCACCATGGTAGATCTTTAAATTTAAAAAAATCTGGAATTAAGAGCCTAATGATAACCATGAATCCATGGATAATTGTTGGAGGTGATGATTCCCATGAGGAAAATAACTCAACTGTCACTGGAAGTTTGCGCAATACAATTTGCCTGGAGAGGTGACAGGATGCAAGAGATACTTTAGGCTAAAAAGAGTCCAGGGTGTCTAAATGTAACCCACATTTAATGTTAGATGCCATTTTGATAAAGTGGAAGCTTGTGGTAGGAACAGATGCCCAGAGGAACATTAAAGAACTGGCCATCACTTAAATTGCCTGCTAGCATTCATTATAGATTCTGTATGACATTACGGGAATAATACCTGAACCAACATATTCTCCTAACAGCAACCAGCTGACTGGCAGCTTGTGCCCTTCTTAAAGGTAAATCACATGACAATGTTCAATTGCTGCTGTATATTTTAACAGGACCCTGGCAGGAATATTCGCTGACATCTTTAACCTCTCTTTACTCTGATCTGAAGTCCCCAAGACTTCAAAAAGACCATCATTATCCCTGTGCCAAAGAAAAATCATGCAGCATGCCTGCATGACCACTGCCCGATAGCTCTGATATCCATAATTGTGAAGTGCTTTGAGAGGTTAGTCATGGCTCACATCAACTCCAGCCGATCTGAGAGCCTTGATCCTTTTTGATTTGTCTACTAGTGCAACAGGTCCACAGTAGATGCCATCTCCCTGGCCTTGCATTCATCCCTAGAGCCTCTGGAGAACAAGGATACCAATGTCAGGCTCCTAATTGTTGGCTACAGCTCTGCCTTCAACACCAAAATTTCAAACAGACTCATCTATTCAGTAACTGGATTCTTGACTTCCTGACGCACAGTTGGCAATCAGTAAGAATAGGTGACAAAATTTCCTCCACAATAGTCCCTAAAACCAGTGCCCTGCAAGGCTGCGTACTCAATCCTCTACTGTACTCCTTACACACTCACAAATGTGGCCAAATTCTGCCCCAACACCATTTACAGGTTTGCTGATGACACCACTGTTGAACTTGGATCTCAGCCAATGATGAGACAGAATACAAGAAAGAGATAGAGAGCTTAGTAGCATGGTATAAAGAAAACAATCTCTTCATTGATGTCAGCAAATCTCTTCCTGGTTGTTGACTTCAGAAAGCAGAGTCAAGGGCAGGCCCCTATCTCCATCAATAGTGTTGAGATGGAAATAGTTGAGTGTGTCAAGCTCCTGGTTTCGATGATCACCTAGAATCTGTCCTGGATTACCCACATTGATGCAACGGTCAAGACTGCACCATATTTCTACTTCCTCAGGAAGCTAAGGAAATTTGACATGTTCACAAAGACTGTTACCAATTTTTGTAGATGGAGCAAATAAATCATCCTATCTGAATGCATCACAGCGTGGTTTGGCAACTGCTCTTCAGAAGACTCCAAGAAACTACAGAGTTGTAAACATAGCCCAGTCCACCATGCAAATCAGCCTTCCATCTATTGACTTCATCTATACTTTCTCCTGCCTTAGGAAAGCAGCCAACCTAATCAAAAACCTCTCCTGTCCCAGAAATACTCCCTTCCATCCTCTACCATCACATAGTAGACATAGAAGTTTGAATACACATATGAACAGGTTAACAACTTCTTCCCTGCTGTTATCAGACTTCTGAACAGACCTCTCAGATGTTAATGTTGATTTCTCGCTCTGTGCCTTCTGTGGCTGTAATACTGTATTCTGCACTCTGTTCTGCTACCCTGATGCACTTTGTATGGTATGATCTGCCTGTATAGCACGCAAAACAACACTTGCATTGTATCTCGTTACATGTGACAATAATAAATCGAATCAAATCAAAGACTTTCTGGGAAACTCGTTTAGTGAATATCTCACCTCAGCACTCAAAAGATATGGTGAGTTACATGTAATATTAAAATAGTCCTCTCTGGACTTCTCGCATGTTTCTGCTACATTTCTCACCATAGGCCATGTCGTTCAGCCATTGTAAGATATTACTTATTGTGTATGTTTCATTTATTTAAAACTGTATTAGTTTTCAACATCTTACTAAGCTACTTAAAGGTAGGCAGTAGTTATGGTGATAAAGACATTTTGTTATGACACTAAGAAGTTTAATTTCTAGGACATTTATCTTAACACTCAAAATTCTAATGCCTTCTCCAAAATGTAAAGTTTTAATTATCCTGTCAAGATAGTTTCACCAAAATAGGAAGTAACAATCTGCTTCATGTTAAACGATGCCATTTGTTTGATGATGCAAAAGGCAATTAACTAAAATCCTCAATTACTAATTCTGAGTGCTGTGAAACTTGGGAAGTAGTTCTTGTCACATTGCCCAGTGCTAGTCAGTCCTGTTAATTTTGCAAGTCAAAACTTATAGTGAGACAGCATGCAAAAGCCTATCAACCATATTTTATTGTTAAATTAATTTATAGATCATAGTTAATTTGCTTACTGCATCCTTGTCCATTGCGATATAGGACTTGCTTACATTACAGTCATGTTTTTGATGTTTTGTTTCAGATTGCAGAATAAAACCGCAAGTGTTCTTGGCAGTTTCATTCTTTTCAAAGTTAACTTTATTCCAAGATCCTATGCAAGGTTTATTATTGGCTCTAATGTAATAAATAAAAGTTAATTAAAGGACAATCATTATTTGGATATTTTGAATATTCCATGACACTTAAAAATTAGTGTTAATTGTTCAACATCTGATAACGTGAAAGCCTTTTATTCCTTGGTTTCTTTGAATATATTTTATACTATTTTAATATTATAGTTTTGGAATCACTGAACTTCCATCATGGACATTGCATTAATTTGGTTTAAGGAGTTAAATTCTTAGTAATACATCAATAATCTTAGCAGCTGGAAGAAGTGCTGTTCATATCAGTAATCATGCATCAGTGACAGAATTAACAAGCACCTAACTTGGGATCAGTTCCAGCAGTCACCCACCTTTGTACAGCATCTTGCAAAAATAGAAAACTGATTTAAGTATTAATCTTCATCACCCTGAAATAAGAAATGAAATGTGGATCGTACAAATGCACATTGTCTACTTGAACGCCACTGAAAGTGATATCCTCTGACATTGACAAGGCTTGAAGCCTTGAACTCATTTTTGAGTAACTGCAGGCACCAAATTCCAGCTCTTTCTTACTTCATGCACACCTGGCCTTCTAGAAAGAACATTTTATCTTGCTAACACAGACATGTTTAGACAAATCTTGGGCCTGTTCTTGGTGTTCCAAAGACATGAGGCTGATGTACTTTTTAAAAAATATGTTGTGAACTGTTTTAAAGTGCCACAGGATTCCTAAAGGTTACCAAACAAAAATTAAATTGTTCCCCATTCATGAGCCTTTCATGCAATTCATGCTGCTTTGGCGTCCCAGCAGCTCAATGCTTTTAATCAATCTGTTGGGACAGGTGGGACCTAAACCTGGGCCTGGTGTTATAGAGAATGAGGATCTACTACAGTGCCACAAGCACTCCTCACTTCCATTTTAACTTATGTTCCAAGTACTTTCATTCACACCACAGAAGAGGATCCTGTCGCAAGATGATTATTGCTATATTTGTATGTGGCTCAGGTTGCCTAAGCAGATTCCCAGCATGCTGTATTACAGTTATAAAATCATAATGGTTATTAAATGATAATGGAAGTTAATTAATTATATGCTTTTATTTAGTATTGAATCATTTGCAATGAACTTTGCAAATAAATTAGGGATAAGGATCTATATTAATCCTTAATTATTATGGAATACTGGAAATGTTCAAACATAAGTCAAGACTAAGCTGGAATGGAAATATATACACCCAAAAATTACAGCAGCTGTTCAGGATTAACTTACATTCTGCTGTTCTCCTTTTGCAAGAATTCTATCAGATAGGGCTTTGGTGTTGTTTGTATACAGTGATGGCTAGCAACCTGGGCAAGGGAGGGGTAATTAAATGAGAATGGAAGGTAATTAGTTATGTGCTTTCATTTAGGATTGAATCATTTGCAATGAGCTTTGCATGCATTGGATTTATAATTAGGGATAAGGATCTATATTCATCCTGGAAAATCACTAATGTAACTCCCCTGTTTAAAAAGGGAACAAGGCAAAAGATGGGAAATTATAGACCGATTAGCCTGACCTCAGTTGTTGGTAAGATTTTGGAGTCCATTGTGAAGGATGAAATTTCTGAATATTCGCAAGTGCATGGTAAAATAGGGCAAAGTCAGCAAGGTTTCATCAAGGGGAGGTCATGCCTGCTAGAACTCTTTGAGGAGGTAATGAGCAAGTTAGACAAAGTAGAGCCAATGGTTGTTACCTACCTGGACTTCCAAGAGGCCTTTGATAAAGTGACACACAGGAGGCCGCTGAGTCAGATAAGGGTCCATGATGTTAGAGACATGGTGCTGGCACGGATGGAAGATTGGCTGTCTGGCAGAAAGCAGAGTGTGGGGACAAAAGGGACCTTCTCAGGGTGGCAGCTGGTGACTAATGGCGTCCCACAAAGGTCGGTGTTGGGACCGTAACTTTTCACTTTATACATTAATGATCTGGATGAAGAAACTGAGGGCATTCTGGTTAAATTTGCAGATGATACAAAGATAAGTAGAGTAGCAGGTAATATTGAGGAGGTGGGGAGGCTGCAGAAAGATTTGGACAGGCTAGGAGAGTGGGCAAAGAAGTGGCAGATGGTGTACAATGTGGGAAAGTGTGAGGTACTTTGGTAGGAAGAATAGAGGCATGGACTGTTTTCTAAATGGGAGAAAATTCAGAAATCAGAAGTGCAAAGGGACTTGGGAGTCTTAGTCCAAGTTTCTCTTAAGGTAAACTTGCAGGTTGTGTTGGTAGTTAGGAAGACAAATACATCTCGAGAGGGTGAGAATATAAAAGCTGGGAAGTACTTCTGAGGCTTTATAAGGCTCTGGTCAGATGACATTTTGAGTATTGTGAGCAATTTTGGACACCGTACCTCAGGAAACATCTATTGGCCGTGGGCAGCTCCAGAAGAGGTTCACGGGAATGATCCCAGGAATGAAAGGCTTAACGTATGAGGAACTTTTGAGGACTATACTCAATGGAGTTCAGAAGGATGAGGGTGGATCTGATTGAAACTTTCAGAATACTGAACGGCTTGGATAAGGTGATAGTTGGGAAGATGTTTCCATTAGCAGTAGAGATGAGGGCACAGTCTTAAAGAGAGATAACGAGAGATAACGAGAAACCTCTTTAGCCAGAGAGTAGTGAATCTGTGGAATTCATTGCTACAGAAGGCTGGGAGGCCAGGTCTCTGAGTATATTTCAAACGGAGATAGATGCTTTTTTGATTGCCAAGAGGATCAAAGGTTATGGGTACAAAGTGGGAAAATGGGGTTGAAAATCCTATCAGCCATGATTGAAGGGCAGACCAAAGTCAATAGGCCAAATTCCCCAATTTCTGCTCCTATGTAATTTTGTCTTATGGGTGAAGATATTGATGTTGGTCCTCAGCGCATCTGTCTCATTTAGCGATCACAATATGTAATCTTCCTTATAATAGCAAAAATTATGGTGTTGGCTAAGCAAACATAGGCCTTCAGAGTACTTGCATGGGTGACTGGGAAGACTAGTGCTGTAGGCTTTGGGTTCTTGTGATAGGTAAAGTCACCATTATCCTCCCAGAGCAGAGGGTGGCTTTCTCATTAGAGAGGGATGACTCATAGTGGTTTTACCGGAGGGTCACCACACCTCAGAAAAGCGGATAGGTTGAAAAGGGAAGTTCTTGATTATCTCTACCGTTGCAAGAATTGAACCCATGCTGTTGGCATCACTTTGCATCACAAATCAGCCAACGGAGCTAACTGACCAGTTTACATTCAGCCTTGAATATTAACACTGCTGCCTCCTACCACTTCTGCCCACCAGGAATCCTGTGACCTCTATTGTTGAGTGGTGATTGTGAAAAAACGTGGCAACGATAAAGTATAAAGTGACCGTGACCCTCCATCAATGCTATTTTCCTGATTGTGAAACAATTAAATCTTCTAACTTGAAGTTCTGTTTTTTGAGTTCTTCTCTCTCTTTGGACTCTATCCCCATCTATTGTTTACTCCTTCCCCCTTCCCCCCACCTTATGTTCTGCACATAAACCAACATTTTCCTAACCACCATCAGTTCTGAGGAGGGGTCATTATTAACTCTGATTAACTCTGATTTCTCTCCACAGTTGCTGACAGACCTGCTGAGCTTTTCCACCAATTTCTGTTTTTGACTCTGGAACAACAACAGATTATATTTGCAAAGTTGCTTGGTAGTATATAACTTCTGAATTTCTGAAAAACAGGACATGCTGGATGAAGCTTTTCCTCTTGTACTGACTAAAAAATCTCAAAACTTTGAACAGCAGATGAAGCTAGTCATTTCACACTGCAACTAGACAATAGCAAGTTGAATGATATTCTCCACTCAAGAGATGCTGTTGTCAAACTAAATGGACCTTTTACCATATACACAATAAGTGGTGAGGTATATGAAGTCCAGTTCCAATGTGATGCCAGGTATAGGCCATGCTTTGCCAAAAACATATCAAACAGCACAGCTGTTCGCAATAGTCAGAGTACTGATTATATTCAACCAGCCAATGGTAACAAAAGCCAGAAGATAACATATAAAAATGAGATTGCTAAATTGTTAAGATACTCAGATGATATATCTAATAATGTAATTCTGTGATTGAACAACTCTTGTTGAATAATTAGAAGTGTGTTAAGAATTACACTATCAACTTATTTAAAATCTTCTATAGAGATCACAATGCAACTCACTTATGCTGACCAGAAGCTATTTAACCAATCAGAATCTATTCACCAACCAATTAACACTCTATTGTCATGCAGTGTGAATTATTGCTTCCTTTGAAATTTGGCATTCTTGCAATTGTCCTGACGAAGGCAAGATGAAAGGATTTAAAACTATTGTAAACCATACACCAGAATGTATTTATATATGGTGCCCTTAATGTAATAAGATATCCCAAAGTATTTCACAGCAGCATTATAAACCAAAATATATAACTGAGCCATATCAGGAGTTATCAGGTTAGATTATCAAAAACTTAGTCAAAAATGAACATTTTACAGCTGTTTTAAGGGAGGAAAACAATTTAGTAAGGGGGAAATGTGTCGGAGGAGAATTGCAGAGCTTGGGCTGAGGCAGATGTTGGTATTCCATTAATGATCAATCAATTTAAATCAGGAATGTCAAGAGGTCAAAGTTAGATTAGCTCAAATAATTGCGAACACTATTAAACTTGGAGACATTACTAAAATACCAAGGGATGAGACCAAGGAGGGTTTTGGAAACAAGGATGAAAATTTTAAGTCAAGTAGTTAAAGAGCATGAAGATGATAGGTGAAAGGGACTTGATGTGAGTTAAGAAACAGGAGATAGCAGAGCTTTGGGTGACTTGAGGTTCTAGGAAGATTGAATGTAAGGGTCCAGCTAGAAATATGTTGGAATAGTCTAGTCTAGAGGAAACAAAGGTATGGCTGAAGGTTTCAGCAGCAGATGAGCTGGGTCAAGAAGACAGTTGGACGTTGTTACAGAAATGGAAATAAATGGTCTTAGTGGAATTGTGAATATGTTATTGGAATGTCTTCGAGTGGCCAATGTCACACTAAGGTGTTGCCAGGGAGAGGGAAAGAGCCTATAGCTAGGCATTGTGTTTACAGCATGGATTGAAATCAATGGTTTCAGTATTCCCAACATTTAGTTGGAGGACAATCTGCTTATCCCATCTTAGATGTTAGGTAGACTGTCTGCTAATTTAGAGACATTAAAGGGAATCAGAGAAATGACAGTGACCTTAAGCTGGATGTATTAAGCATAGCGTGTAACCTGACATTCTCTTTTTCAGCTATGATGCGGTGCCCTTTCTCTCCCTAAGCTCCAACATTTACAAAGCTCCGTTGCACTGATGTTGGGCCTTGATTCCACCTTGAATTTATTTTTAACCTGTGCCTCTTGAACAGGATCTATATATGGGTTCCTCGAAAACCTTCCCAAAACCCTTCTGTGACCAAGTTGCCAATTACACAATCTATTCTGTTCAACCCTTGTTCAGTAACAATTCTCCTTTTGTTTATCCTGTAAACCTCTTGAGCCTATTTTTAACATTAAAGGTGGAATTTGGTCTTGCTGCTAATTGACCTTGTTTCACAGATTGTCATGCGATCTTATCAAAACTTGAATCATTCTAAACATATCGATTAAGATCGGACCTGCTCACTTTGAATTTCTTAAAGTGCCACAAATAATCAAAACGATCTCCTCTTAGCAATTATCAGGAATCAAATAACACAACATTTAAAAACACATATGTGGATAGTAAAAGCTTTTTTAGGTATGTGAAAAGCAAAAAAAGTGAAGACTAAAATTGGGCCCTTGAAGACAGAAACAGAGGAATATATTACAGGGAACAAAGAAATGGCAGAAGAATTGAATTGGTACTTCAGATCTGTGTTCACTGGGGAAGACACAAGCAATCTCCCTGAGGTAACAGTGGCTGAAGGACCTGAACTTAAGGGAATTTATATTTGCCAGGAATTGGTGTCGGGGAGACTGTTAGGTCTGAAGGTTGATAAGTCCCCGGGGCCTGATGGTCTACATCCCAGTGTACTGAAGGAGGTGGCTGAAGAAATCATGGATGTGTTGGTGATTATTTTCCAGAGTTCAATAGATTCGGGATCAATTCCTGCAGATTGGAGGGTGGCTAATGTTATACCACTTTTTAAGAAAGCTGGGAGAGAGAAAGCAGGAAATTATAGACAAGTTAGTGTGACCTCAGTGGTGGGAAAGATGCTGGAGTCTATTATAAAGGATGAAATTACAACACATCTGGATAGTAGTAACAGGATAGGTCAGAGTCAGCATGGATTTATGAAGGGGAAATCATGCTTGACTAATCTTCTGGAATTTTTTGAGGATGTAACTCTGAAGATGGACGAGGGAGATCCAGCAGATGTGGTGTACCTGGACTTTCAGAAAGCTTTTGATAAAGTCCCACATAGGAGGTTAGTGAGCAAAGGTAGGGCGCATGGTATTGGGGGCAAAGTACTAACTTGGAATGAAAGTTGGTTGGCTGATAGGAAACAAAGAGTAGTGATAAACAGCTCCATTTCGGAATGGCAGGCAGTGACCAGTGGGGTACTGCAGGGATCAGTACTAGGACCGCAGCTTTTTACAATAAATGTTAATGATATTGAAGATGGTATTAGCAATAACATTAGCAAATTTGCTGATGATATTAAGCTGGGTGCCAGGGTAAAATGTGATGAGAATGTTAGGAGATTACAGGGTGACCTGGACAAGTTAGGTGAGTGGTCACATGCATGGCAGATGCAGTTTAATGTGGATAAATGTATGGTTATTCACTTTGGTGGCAAAAACAGGAAGGCAGATTACTACCTAAATGGAAAGGGGCAGAACGGAGAGATCTGGGTGTCCTTGTACACCAGTCAATGAAGGTAAGCATGCAGGTACAGCAGGTAGCGAAGAAGGCTAATAGCATGCTGGCCTTCATAACAAGAGGGATTGAGTATAGAAGCAAAGAGGTTCTTCTGCAGCTGTACAGGGCCCTGGTGAGACCACACCTGGAGTACTGTGTGCAGTTCTGGTCTCCAAATTTGAGGAAAGACATTCTGGCTATTGAGGGAGTGCAATGTACGTTCACGAGGTCATTTCCTGGAATGGCGGGATTACCTTACACTGAAAGACTGGAGTGACTGGGCTTGTATACCCTTGAGTTTAGAAGACTGAGAGGGGATCTGATTGAGACATATAAGATGATTAAAGGTTTGGACATTCTGGCGGCAGGAAACATGTTTCCGCTGATGGGTGAGTGCCGAGCCAGAGGACACAGCTTAAAAATACAAGGTAGACCATTTAGGACAGAGATGAGGAGCAACGTCTTCACCCAGAGAGTGGTGGCTGTGTGGAATGCTCTGCCCCAGAGGGCAGTGGAGGCCCAGTCTCTGGATTCATTTAAGAAAGAGTTGGATAGAGCTCTCAAGGATAGTGGAATCAAGGGTTAGGGAGATAAGGCAGGAACAGGATACTGATTAAGGATGATCAGCCATGATCATATTGAATGGTGGTGCAGACTCGAAGGGCAGAATGGCCTACTCCTGTACCTATTGTCTATTGTCTATTGTTCCAGGTGTTTGATTTCCAATTATTTTTCTAATGAACTGTTTCGTACAAAATGTTTATTTGTTTCCTTTAAAATTCAAAATATGGAAGAAAAGGCTATATTCTATATTGTGTGTCAGGGATTATTGTCTATCAATGAATTCTCTACATTTTCTTTGCAAATCATTAACATCAAGCAGCTGCTCTGGTCTGAACACCTTCTTCCTGTTCAGACTGTATTGAGACTGCAAATGAACCATCTAGCACGACTGCAGTTTGTGATATACCAAGCACATCCCAATACTTATAGATAGTTCATCTTCAAGTTTCGTGGGCATTTATCATATTTGATAATGTCTTCTGTGAGCAGTTGGTGGTTTCAGAAATTTCCAGCTCACTGTGCTGGCAGGTCTGAAATTCCTCTTTTCCTCACAATACATAATGATGACTCCACTTGGATTGATAAGCAAGACTGATTAACATGGTTAGATCTCATGAAATACAGGGACAACTAGCCATTTGGATACAGAACTGGCTCAAAGGTAGAGGCTGGTGGTGGAAGGTTGTTTTTCAGACTGGAGGCCTGTGACCAGTTGAGTGCCACAAGGATTGGTGCTGGGTCGTCTACTTTTTGTCATTTACATAAATGATTTGGATGCGAGCATAACAGGTACAGTTAGTAAGTTTGTAGATGGCACCAAAATTGGGGGTGTGGTGGACAGCAAAGAGGGTTACCTCAGATTACAACAGGATCTGGACCAGATGGGCCAATGAGCTGAGAAGTGGCAGATGGAATTTAATTCAGATAAATGTGAGGTGCTGCATTTTGGGAAAGCAAATCTTAGCAGGACTTATACACAAAATGGTAAGGTCCTAGGGAGTGTTGCTGAACAAAGGGACCTTGGAGTGCAGGTTCATAGCTCCTTGAAAGTGGAGTCGCAGGTAGATAGGATAGTGAAGAAGGCATTTGGCATGCTTTTCTTTATTGGTCAGAGTATTGAGTACAGGAGTTGGGAGGTCATGTTGCGGCAGTACAGGACATTGGTTAGGCCACTGTTGGAGTATTGCGTGCAATTCTGGTCTCCTTCCTATCGGAAAGATGTTGTGAAACCTGAAAGGGTTTAGAAAAGATTTACAAGGATGTTGCCAGGGTTGGAGGATTTGAGCTATAGGGAGAGGCTGAACAGGCTGGGGCTGTTTTATCTGGAGCGTCAAGAGGCTGAGGGGTGACCTTGTAGAGGTTTACAAAATTATGAGGAGCATGGATAGGGTAAAGAAACAAAGTCTATTTACCCTGTGGTCAGGGAGTTCAGAACTAGAGGACATAGGTTTAGGATGAGAGGGGAAAGATATAAAAGAGACCTAAGGGGCAACGTTTTCACGCAGAGGGTGGTACGTGTATGGAATGAGTTGCCAGAGGAAGTGGCGGAGGCTGGTACAATTGCAACATTTAAGAGGCATTTGGCTGGAAATATGAAAGGAAGGGTTTGGAGGGATATGGGCCGGGTGCTGGCAGATGGGACTAGATTGGGTTGGGATATCTGGTTAGCATGGATAGGTTGGACCGAAGGGTCTGTTTCCATGTTGTACATCTTTATGACTCTCTGAGACTTACTCATATGCAAAAAATACAGAGAATAGCTTCTCTTGCTTGCTGTTTCTTTCTCTGTTGTTTGCTGCTTTTGTTGCTAGAAATATTGTTAATTAAGATAAACTGGCGCCTAACCAAATATAGGAATATTGGAACTAGACTTGGCCATTCAGCCTATCGAGTCTGTTTCACCATTTAATATGTTCATTTTCGATCAATACTTCAATGCCTTTAACCCACACTAGCCTCATAACTCTTTATGCAAATAGCAATCAGTAGCCTATCATCCTCTACTTTAAATATACTCAAAGACTGAGCTTCTACAAAACTCTTTTGAGGCAGAGATTTTTCAGTAAAAAGAATTTCTCCACATCTTGGGTTTAAGTGGTTTGTCTTTTATTTTGATGCTGTGTCTTCTGGTTGTGGACTCTTCAACAAAGGGAAACACCTTCACTGTCTGTACCTTTTAGAATTTTGATGGTTTCAATGTGACCAATTCTCATTCTTCAAAATGCATGAAAATACATGCTCAGTTTGCCTATCTCTCTTCATAGGACAGTCAGTCATCGAATAAAAATGAAACCATCATTGCATTTCTTCCATGACAATAATATCCTTCCTGAGATAAAGAGACCAAAACTACACATGATTTGGAGGTGCTGGTGTTGGGCTGGAGGTTGGACAAGTTAAAAATCAGACAACACCAGGTTATAGTCCAACAGGTTTATTTGGAAGCATTAGCTTTCAAAGTGCTGCCTCTTCATCAGGTGGTTGTGGAACACCCTGGGGCGGCACGGTGGCAGTGTGGTTAGCACTGCTGCCTCACAGCACCAGAGACCTGGGTTCAATTCCCGCCTCAGGTGACTGACTGTGTGGAGTTTGCACATTCTCCCCGTGTCTGCGTGGGTTTCCTCCGGGTGCTCCGGTTTCCTCCCACAGTCCAAAGATGTGCAGGTCAGGTGAATTGGCCATGCTATGTTGTCCGTAGGGGTAAATATAGGGGTATGATGGGTTGCGCTTCGGCGGGGGGTGTGGATTTGTTGGGCCGAAGGGCCTGTTTCCACACTGTAAGTAATCTAAAAAAGAACATGACCATACAACACAGAATGTTTTAGCAAAAAGGTTACAGTGTCATGGAGCTGGAATGATATATTAAACAATTTTAGTTAAAAATCACACAACACCAGATTATAGTTCTTAAACAAATTTAGATTAGGTCTTTCATCTTTTAGAATGGGATACGGTGATTTCGGTTCTTTAATATGTGGGTCCCAGAATTACTTTCTCAAGGTAGTGTCAGCTTATCTAATAATAGGTGTCATCTCAACTCAGACAATGCATTAAATGTGTGAAGGTAAAGTCTGTACCAATGTTGAGTCAATTCTATTCCTAAAGTGAAGCCTACAGAATATTACATGGATTTACGCAGTTTTTGAGCAAAATAAAATGTAATTCTGCAAATACAAACTCACCCCATAAACTTATATGTGTGCACATGCAGGAGAGACAGAGTGGGTGTGTGTAAGTGCGTGTGCGTGTGGGTGTGAGTGCATGTGAAAGTGTATGTGTGTGTGCGCGTGTGTGATGGAGTGTAAACCTGTGAGAGGGTGCACATGTGCGGGGGTGAGTCTGGGACATGCATGTGTGTGCATATGAGAGAGGGTTGTGTATGAGACAGTGTCTGCATAAGTGTGTGTGAGTATGTGAGTATGTAGGAGTGTGTGTGTTTGTGTAAGTATGATTGTGTGTGTTGGCGAGTGTGAGTGTGAGTGTTGATGTGTGTGTGTGTGTGTGTGTGTGTGTGTGAGAGAGAGAGAGAGAATTGTGAGAGAGTGTGTGAGAGAGAGTGTGTGCGTGTGAGAGAGAAAGTGAGTGAGAGAGATAAAAAAAAGGATTAGAATTGCCTCAACATTGGTACAGACTTTACCTTCACACATTTAATGCATTTAATGCATTTAATACGTGTATGGAATGAACTGCCAGAGGATGTGGAGGAGGCTGGTACAATTGCAACTTTTAAGAGGCATTTGGATGGGTATATGAATAGGAAGGGTTTGGAGGGATATGGGCCAGGTGCTGGCAGGTGGGACTAGATTGGGTTGGGATATCTTGTCGGCATGGACAGGTTAGACTGAAGGGTCTGTTTCCATGCTGTACATCTCTATGACTCTAACTCTAACCTTGCATTGTGTAATTTTTAACTAAAGTTATTTAATATATCATTACAGCTCCATGACACTGTAACCCTTTTGCTATAAATTCTGTGTAATGTGGTCATGTTCCACAACCACCTGATGAAGAGGCAGCGCTTCGAAAGCTAATGCTTCCAAATAAACCTGTTGAACTATAACCTGGTGTGGTGCGATTTTTAACTAAAACTATAGCATTCCAAATGGAGTCCAACCAAATTCCTACAAAATGGAAACAAGACATCACTACTGTATTCAAGTCCACTTGTGATAAAGGTTAACATTCCATTAGTATTTTTAATAGCTTATTGCACTTGCACAGTAGTTTTCAGTGACTTATTGATATGGATAGTTCAGTTTCTTTACACATCCACACTTTCCAATCTTGTATTATTCGAGAAATACTCTGCACACCTGCTCTTCCTACCAAAGTGAATAACCTCACATTTTTCTGCATCATATTCCATCTGTCATGCTCCCATTCAATCAGTAAATCCATCCAAACCCTGCTTAAAATGTTTTACACCTTCCTCACAGCATACATTCCCCCTTAGCTCTGTATCCTCTGCAAATTTGGAAATATTATATTTAGTCCATACATCCTAATCATTGAAACATAATGTGAACAGATGTGACACAAATACAAATCCTTGTGGTACCCCACTAGATACTCCGCTAGTGCAAAGATGTTTATTTCTACTCTGCTTTCTGCCTGTTAGCCAATCCCTGGTTGATGCCAGTACATTACTTCCTTTACCATTAGGGATAGCTGTACTGGTCCCTGCAGCCCTTTAAGGGAGGCCAGTATTAAGCTATTGAGCTGGCAATCTTTTCACAAAATGGAGTCCACTCTATGGTGAGAAAGTTTGTTGATGCCTCAAAGTTGTTCCTTGCTGAGGCCTTAGACCACTAAATTGACTAACCACCTGCACAAAGAAGTCAACCAAACCATTATTAGTCAGTCCTGGGAATGTAATTGGGAAAGTGGAATTGTCCCATTGTATTTGCTGGTTGTGGACTTGCTGGCTCCTAGTAGGTCAGAAGTGAAAAATACTGAGTTCAAAACAATCTCATAACTGGACCAAAAGCCAAGTGACCAGCAAATACAATTAAGGAAGAACTGCAAAATGAATCTAAATAAGTGCTGCACTAAAACAAACTTTTGAAGGCGATAATAGCATTCGCTTTTGAAAGTGAAATCCCAAAACAGACTGAATGTGTTTTCAATGTACCATCCATTCTACGTGACTATTTAACAACCTCAGTATATTGCTAATGAAATAAACCTGGAAAATGACACCAATGGTATTTATATTGTAAAGTTTAGAGGCCATTGCAATGAAATGTACACTGGAACCCAATGTTGCAAAAAGCCCGGGATGGAAATATGACTGCTTCACTTTGGATGAAAAACAGCTAAAAGACCTATTTGTCCTTATTCTTGGTATCCATTCACACAATTAAGGTGTCTATTCAGGAAATGCACCCTTTGTTTTCTCTTTTGGGTGAAGATAACAGTTCAATGAGAAACAGGAATAAATGCTATCTAACGTGTTCTTCCTATGATTTTATGATTTTATTCTGGTCTATACTGACAAGGGGATTTAAGTGGTGCCCAGATATAGATACTATCCAAGAAAATTTGCATGTGATTCAACACATATCAGTTGGGCCCATGCCAAGCAATAGCACAAAAATGATCTTGCCAACAGTTTCAGAGCTATCTCTGCTGCAAAATTCATAATGGAGGTGATATTGAAAGAATAAGTTTCTGTTTCTATGAAAGATTTGGAAATGAAAAGATAAACAATTTTCTCCACTAGGCTGTCTGTCTTTGCAACAATGTCCTATTTCTCTCAGAACAACAACTGACATGGGTTGAATCACATGCAACTTTTCCTGGACGGTACCTATCTCTGGGCACCACTTAAATCCTCTTGTCAGTAGAGACTAGAATAAAATCATAAATTTATTCTCATGATTTGCTCAGGGAAGATCAGGACATCTTCCTCTTTTGCAAAGTGAAGAGAGGACAGTATCTAATAGCTTGTGTCCAAAACATTGGTCTCAAGCCAAAAGGTTTCAAAAATGATTTGGTCCTTTGCTACAAACCACATGCTGGCAGAAACCCATCTGTACAGTGTATGTTTATATATGCCAATGAGGACCAATAATAGTGTAGTTCCAAAGATTTGGATTCTCCCTTCACTGTGCAGTTTGCACAGGGGAATTTTTTTGGCATTGCATACAGCCTTGGATTTGCTCCAAGCAGTTTGAGACCACGAGAAAATTCTAGAGTAAACAACTTCTATCCCGTCCTTGCAAATGAAGCAACCCATCAGGTGGAATTTCAGGATTTAACTGCTTTAGTTTTTAAGAGCATAGGGATATTCCTATGACATCAGTCACCAAGAATCACAAACATAAGTATTCTTCATCTCAGGGGGCTTGGTTAACAAAAAAACTTGAGCCTTTCATAGTTTTGGGTCAACCCATCAAGCTTCATAACCAATGAAGTTCTTTTTGAAGTCACCGTTATGAAAAAGGACATGTGGCAACACATTTGTGGACACGAACTCCCACAGATTGCAGTGAGAGAATGACCAGATATTCTAATCTAGTGACGGGGATTAAACAAAAAGTATTGGCCAAGACATCAGAGAGAACTCCCATGTTCTTCAAAGTCATGTCATGGGGTTTTTAATGTCCACCTGAGAGGGGAGAAAGGGTCTTGATTTATGTCTTAACTGAAGGAAAGCACCTCTGATAGTGCAGCATTCTCTCAGAACTACTTAGGCTTAGATTTTGCACTCATCGCAATTGAACACATAACCTTCAACTCAGTTGACACCAAATGAGATGGGCTCGTTATCCTCGTTCCTCTATATCCCCCTGCTGCTGTCACCATGTGATTTAAGTTATCTTTGAAAAATTAAAATTAGCATTAATTTGCTCAATGGCCCTCTTGTTGCAACTCTTGTGCTGAATGAATGGCAATACATGTATGAGGTTGACTGCAGAGTATAAAGAAAGATTCTGTCTGTTATTTTGTTAGCTTTATCGTTAAGTGGGGAATCTCAGGTAGGCCCAGGTGACAGCTTGTAACTGACGGTATTGGTCAGAAGAGAAAAAGTGAATATTTGCCAGAAATATTAAACTGTTTGGTGGTTGAGTGTTGTACGATTCTTTACATTATCCAGGTTTTGCACACTTTTTTTAGCTTAGTTGACTGGACAGTCAGTTTGAGATGCAGAGTAATGCTAACAGTTTGGATTCAGTTGCCATACCAGCTGAAGGTCACTGTGAAGGCTCTACATTACTTGAAGCTTTGAAACCCTCAGGTTGCATCACCAGCTATTTCTCTCTGTAATAAGAGAGTAGCCTTGTGGTCTTCTGGGATTGTACGATTATCACCTTTTACACATCAAATAGCAAACCAACTTTTCAACTTATGTCAGAACGTATATGGAATGAGCTGCCAGAAGAAGTGTCGGAGGCTGATACAATTACAACATTGAAAGGACATCTGGATGGGTCTATGAATAGGAAGGGTTTAGAGGGACATGGGCCAAATGCTGGCAAATGGGACTAGATTAGGTTAGGATATCTGGTCAGCATGGATGGGTTGGACGGCGCTGTACATCTCTATGACTCTATAACTGATGAAAGGTCATTAACCTGAAATATGAACTGTTTCTATCTCTGTTGATTCTGTTGAGTTTTTCCAGCATTTTCTGTTTACTGCAGGGCAGAATCTTTCCCTCCCGAGAAACAGAGGGGAAGGTGGCAGGATAATCAGATGGTTTGGCATTGGGAAGATGCCCACTACAGAAATTAAGCAGTAAGTGCGAAAGCTCCAGTTTGATTTTCTCACCCTGCTGCTAAGTAAGGGCCTATTGTGTCATAGAGTCATAGAGACGTACAGCATGGAAACAGACCCTTCAGTCCAACCTGTCCATGCTGACCAGATATCCCAACCCAATATAGTCCAATCTGCCAGCACCTGGCCCATATCCCTCCAAACCCTTCCTATTCATATACCCATCCAAATGCCTCTTAAATGTTGCAATTGTACCAGCTTCCACCACATCCTCTGGCAGCTCAATCCCTTAATGGCCTCCTCACAGCACTACCATGATGAACTCTGTTGCCAGCAGGCAGGAGCAGTGGTGACATTCCCAGTTGATAAACCCATGGCCTGCCTGCTGGGTTGTAGGGAGAAGGTCTCAATCTACCCCAATCTGGGAGTGATCTGTGGCATAGATGGTGGCATATGAGCCTGGATGTCATAAACAATGAGCAGATTATCTAATGTTGTAGCAACACAGAACATGAAAAGTCAGGTGAACCATTTGCCAGAACCAATACAGGAGGTAAAGTCAGATCTATGAAGGGGGAATTTTCTGTTCTAGAGTCAAGCAGATTAATGTTGGTATCATGATTGTTGAAATTCTTTTTTTGAAAGCTAGGAAAAATGAAGCTGCTGATTGACGCTGAATCTGATCTTAAGCAGATGTCCATAGATAGCTTGCATGCAGCTGCTAAATGGTTATACACTGAAAGTTTAAAATTAAAGCTTTTAGGAGCAGAGAAAGATAATTGTGTCTGCCAGCATTTATTTGAAGAAACAAGCTCCAGTTATTAGTTCCTCATAAACTACAGTTGACTGTTATCTTTGTCAGACAAATTGTTGTTTTGGAAAGGCATGTTAGTTTATGTTACAGATACGATACAAAGAAAACAGCAGGACTAATCCCATCAATTAATACAAATAAATTTTGTAATTGAAGGATATTAGATATTATAATGCAGAGTTAATTTTTAAAAACTTCACAAAACAATGGTGGTAAATGATGATGGAGTTTGTGTTAGGTGTGGAATTGTAGTGATGGTCTTAATAGAAATTCCAGCTGAATGAGAAGGTTATATGGTGAGTCAGTAGGGTCTATTGGTGTCAAAACGTAAATGCTGCCATTTTCCCCATTATTGATTTTTTTAATAGATCACCCCACAACTTTTCCCCTTCCCTCCCAAATAACCTGCTGAGGCATGTTGCTATAATTATTGGTTACTCTCCTTTGTACACTCCCATTCCACTCTCTTGTTGCATCTCTTTTTTCCCTTCTTCCCTTTCCTCATTTCTAAGGCTGTTTGCCTCCTATTCCCTTTCTCTGTCTTCAACTTCTTTATCCTCTCATAATTTGCCCTCTGTTAGAAGATGATGATTCTGGAAGGGTTCACGTTGGAGACTGTATAAAGTTCCACCCAATCTGACAATGCCACAAGAATATGGATGGGGAAAAGGTGGAACAACTTAGAATCTGATGGGGTAAGACCTTTATCCACAGATCTCTTGATAGGCTTAGTAACAATGTCTAGCTTATGAATGTGACTCGTACTTGTTTAATATCATGCAATAAAGAATATCTTGTTTTAGACAAACTCTTCTTTTCATTAAGGCTCACTAGTGGTTTTCTCCTACCAGGGAAAAGAGTAAACACTTGGACTCAGTCAAGTAAAAGGTGGTGGCTGGGAACTTCCCAAACTACAAGCTGATAGTGGTTGGCATTGAGGCACATACAATATGGTGGCAGTTATGGGCATTATTGTTTAATAACAAGGACGTCAAGGGCAAGAATTCCAGTGGACGCTGAGGCAGTACAAAATGTTCACAGCTTGAAATACATCACACCTTTAAGAACTGTTCATACTGAGAGGCAGTCAACAACTGAGGGGGAGTTTAGGTGATCGGCCACAGGGTGGTAGGGTTACTTGGTGCATCTGTCCCAGAGAAGTTCCCTGACACATTCCGTGAGTTGCCTTCCAGTCTCCCCAATGGAGATGAGACCACATTGAGAGCAACAATCACAGTAGGTGAGGTGTTTGGATGTGCAGGAAAATCTCTGCGGATGTGAAAAAATCCTCTGGGGCTTTGGATAAAGGTGAGGGGGGAACATGTGGACGCAGGTTTTACATCTCTTGTGGTGGTAAAGGAATGTGCTGTGAGTGGAGGGCAGGTTGGTGGAGGGTGTGGACCCATCAAGGGAGTCACGGAAGGAATGGTCTCTGCAGAATGATAATTTTAAGTATTTATAGCTCATAATGAGGATTACTACCATTGTGGTAAAAACAATGACTGCAGATGCTGGAAACCAGATTCTGGATGAGTGGTGCTGGAAGAGCATAGCAGTTCAGGCAGCATCCAAGTAGCTTCGAAATCAACGTTTCGGGCAAAAGCCCTTCATCAGGAATAAAGGCAGTGAGCCTGAAGCGTGGAGAGATAAGCTAGAGGAGGGTGGGGGTGGGGAGAAAGTAGCATAGAGTACAATGGGTGAGTGGGGGAGGGGATGAAGGTGATAGGTCAAGGAGGAGAGGGTGGAGTGGATAGGTGGAAAAGAAGATAGGCAGGTAGGACAAGTCCGGGCAAATCAAGGGGACAGTTACTGAGCTAGAAGTTTAGAACTAGGGTGAGGTGGGGGAAGGGGAAATGAGGAAACTGTTGAAGTCTACATTCATGCCCTGGGGTTGAAGTGTTCCGAGGCGGAAGATGAGGCGTTCTTCCTCCAGGCGTCTACCATTGTGTCAGGCACCATGAGACACAGCTACAGCAGGGAAATCAAGGGTCAGAGGAGTAAGTTAAACTAGCTTTTAACACATGGAAAATAAAACAGCGTTGCTGTATGGAGCAAGTAAGATGCCATTTTGGAAAGAGATTGAAACAACATGAATATTCTGCAACATTAAAATACTTTAAATTGAGCACTGACATTCCACAGTATAAAAACCTTTAAAGGAAGAAGAATAGACTTTAGGAAAAAAGGGCAGGGAAAATAATACTGCCTGTCAGATTTAATATTAGAGTTGGGACAAATAGAACACTGAATTGGACATCATGGAGAAAACAGTTCTTAGCAAACAGAATTGCTTCCAAGCTCTACACTAAGTCACAAAATGAAAAAGTAAACGCACTATTTTGTTCAACTGACCTTAAGAGAATGATGTTATAGATCACCAAGGTATATAAGAAGGCACAGATAATTTTGATGAAATTCTACAAGCTTTTGATAAAAGGCAAGGACTGGTTAGGGATCGTGAATATGGTCTTGTACATGGGAAATCATGTCTCACTAATTTGATTGAGTTTTTTGAAGAAGTGACAAAGAAGATTGGTGAAGACAGATGATTTGGATGTGAAAATAGGACATATGGGGTTAGTAAGTTTACAAATGACACCAAAAATGATGGTGTAGTGGGTAGGGGAGAAGATTATGTCAGACTACAATGGAGCCTTGATCACATGAGCCAATGGGCTGAGGAGTGGCAGATGGAGTTTAATTTAGAAAGATGTGAGGTGCCGCAAATTGGTAAGGCAAACCAGAGCAGGAGTTATACAGTTAATGATTGAGTTCTGGGGAGGGTTGCCAAACAAAGAGACCTAGTGGTGCAGGTGCATAGTTCCTTGAAAATGAAGTTGCAGGTAGATAGGGTGGTAAAGAAAGCACTTGTCATGCTTGCCTTTATTAGTCAGTGCATTGAGTATAGGAGTGAGGATATCATGTTGCAGCTGTACAGGGTATTGCTGAGGCCACTTTTAGATTGCTGCATTCAATTCTGGTCTCACTGCTATAGGAAAGATATTGTTAAACTTGAAAGCGTTCAGAAAAGATTTACAAGAATGTTGGTGAGTTTGGAAGGTTTGAACTATAGGGAGAGGCCGAATAGGCTGTGACTATTTTGCATGGAGCATTGGAGGCTTAGGGGTGATCTTATAGAGGTTTATAAGGGACATAGATAGGGTGAATAGTCAAGGTCTTTCTCCACCAGAGTAGGAGAATCCAAAACATAGAACAGCGCAGTGCAGGCCCTTTGGCCCTCGATGTTGTGCCGACCTGTGAAAATAATCTGATATCCATCTAACCTACACCATTCCATTATTATCCATATGTATATCCAATGTCCATTTAAATGCCCTGAACGTTGGTGAGTCTACTATTGTTGCAGGAGGCTATTCCATGCCCCTACTACTCTGAGTGAAGAAACTACCTCTAAAATCTGTCATAAATCTATCACCCCTCAATTTAAAGCTATGTCCCCTTGTGTTAGCCTTCACCATTTGAGAAAAAAGGCTCTCACTGTCCACCCTGTCTGACCCTCTGATTATCTTAAACCCCTCAATTAAGTCACCTCTCAACCTTCTTCTGTCCAACGAAAACAGCCTCAGTTCCCTCAGCCTTTTCTCGTAAGACCTTCCTTCCATACCAGACAATGTTTCCACATCCTTCCTATAATGTGGTAATGAGAACTGCACACAATACTCCAGGTGCGGCCTAACCAGTGTTTTGTGCAGCTGAAGCATGACCTCATTGCTCCAAAACTCAATCCCCCTACCAATAAATGCCAACACACCATATGCCTTCTTAACAACCCTATCAACCTGGGTGGCAGCTTTCAGGGACTTATGCACCAGTACACCAAGATCTCTCTGTTCATCCACACTGCCAAGAATTTTACTATTAGCCCAGTACTCCCATTCCTGTTACTTCTTCCAAAGTGAACTACCTCACACTTTTCCACATTAAACTCCATTTACCACTTCTCAGCCCAGCTCTGCATCTTATCTATGTCCCTCTGTAACCCACAACATCCTTCTGCACCATCCACAACTCTGCCTACCTTAGTGTCATCCGCAAATTTACTAACCCATCCTTCTACACACACTTCCAGATCATTTATAAAAATGACAAACAGTAGTGACCCCAAAACATCCTTGCAGCGCACTACTGGTAACTGAGCTCCAGGATGAACATTTCCCATTAACCACCACCCTCTGTCTTCTTTCAGCTAGCCTATTTCTGAACCAAACCATTACATCACCTTCAATCCCAAAACTCCATATTTTATGCAATAGCCTACCATATGGAACCTTATCAAATGCCTAACTAAAAACTAAAGAGCATAGGTTTAAGGTGAGAGGGGAATGATTTCAAAGGGACCTGAGGGGCAACATTTTCATGCAGAGGGTGATGTGTGTGTCGAACAAGCTGCCAGAAGAGGTGGTGGAGATTGGTGCAATTGCAACATTTAAAAGGCATCTTAATGGGTATAATAAGAGGAGTTTAGAGGGATATGGTCCAAATTCTGGCAAATCATAAAACCTCTACAAGTGTGGAAACAGGTCATTTGGCCCAGTAAGTCCACACTGACCCTTCAAAGAGTATCCCACCCAGACCCATTCCACTACGCTATTACTTTATGTTTCCCCTGACTAATGCACCTAACCTACACATCCCTGAACACCATGGGCAACTTAGCATAGCCAATTCACTTAAATGCACATCTTTGGACTGTGGGAGGAAACCAGAGCAAACCCACACATAAGCGGAAAGAATGTGCAAACTCCATACAGACAGTTCCCTCAGACTGGAATCAAACTCAGGTCCCTGGCATTGTGAGGCTGCAGTGCTAGTCGAGCCACCTGTTTAGCTGCTCCTTGGATGCTGCCTGAACTGCTGTGCTCTTCCAGCACCACTAATCCAGAATCTGGTTTCCAGCATCTGCAGTCATTGTTTTTACCTGTTTAGGATATTTAGTTGGTGCGGACGAATTAGAACAAAGGGTCTGTTTCCGTGTTTTATAACTATGATCCAAATTACTTTAATATGAGAACAAACACATTTCTGGAAAGAGTAGAGTTTAGCAAAAGATTTAGCAGATGAGTTAATTAATGATCTCTATCGATTAATGGAAAACTATAATTCATGGAGATTTGAAATCAGAATTCATAGAAGCCGTCCAAAAGATGTGTAGAAGTAGGGGAAGTTAGAGAACTGCAGAAAGTCAAATGGCTAAGTGCACATAGAAATTAATGAGGCTAAAAGCTACCCAATGCATGCTTAGGGGATTTCAGAATCTGTTTATGTCAATAGATAAGTAATTATTTTTAAGCCTGATTTAAGATCAATCATCAGATCAATTCCTAGGGTTCAAAGTAACTCAAGTTACAATCTACAGAGATGAAACTACATAGTCCAGACAGAACAACTCTCACGATAAAAGATGTGTGAAAAACAACATTGCTACCCAAAGAGTTTAAGATAGTAAAGATTTTGTAGCTAACTCACAATCAAGAAATCCTAGGTTGCAAGGTTGTCCAAAGATAAGCTAGTCAGAGAACAACCAGTCAAAAAATAAACAAAACAGGCAGAACATTACATTGGGCTTCCTAGACTCATGGTTGAAACAAAGAACAGAAATATTCTATTGAGAATAGTTAATGATGGTATAAGGGTGGTATAATGGTATAATGATGGTATAAGCCTTTTATATGGCTGGAAAGAATCTTTGGTCAGCAAGCCAAACAGGTTCAAGCAAATTCTGCAAGAACAAAAACATGCCTGAGACTGTGCTGAAGAATGATCAAAAGTCCAG
Source organism: Chiloscyllium punctatum (assembly GCF_047496795.1). Taxonomy (NCBI): domain Eukaryota; kingdom Metazoa; phylum Chordata; class Chondrichthyes; order Orectolobiformes; family Hemiscylliidae; genus Chiloscyllium; species Chiloscyllium punctatum. Next base: position 57,601,018 of record NC_092748.1, on the reverse strand, counting down.
TGAGTTGGCTGAGAACATGTACGTTGAGCACAGACAGCATTTCACAATCTTAGATGACTTACTATTGTATGTAAAAAGCTTATAGGACCAACTTGACTTTAGGAAGGTGCTTTGGTAAGGATACACCAGGGATACTCAGGGATCACTAGGGCTCGGTCAACAGTGTGATGGATAGAGATGGCAGGAGAGATTGAAGATTTCATAACTCATTGTGGAATCTGCAATTAGATTAGATTTGATTTGATTTATTTATTGTCATATGTATTTATTACAAATACTGTCTAGTGAAAAGTGTTGCTTAGTGTTGCCACTCTCTGGCACCAGTTTAAAACACAGAAAATAAACCAAAACACAGAATTTAAAGCCAGAAAATTAAAACAGTAACGTTCATTTTATAGTCCCATCTCAATCAAATGAGGTGGTCTTTGGAACAGCCCCCACTGCCAGTTCAACGATGGGCCTGGATCCAGGCTCCTCCATCCCAATGCCTTGAGTCCCTGCTGCTAAACAGATGACACTGCTGCGACCGTGCTTCACCACGGCTTGATGAAAGAGGAATAATTATGCAGGAGGGTCAGGAGTCCTGTTATTGTTGAAGAAAATTCAGATGTCAGAATACTAAATTTGGAAGAAGGTTTAAGCAAGTGGAAAAGGAATGAGCAATACAATCCATTTGAGCTCATTTATCAAATTTTAACTGGAGTTGTTAAGGCACCAAGACCATCTGATGACCAAACTGCAATAGCAGATACAAATCTGATGCCTGATGTTGACAATTAGGAGGAATACTTCAATGCCTTGCCTTCCAAAGAAGAATTATCAGTACCAGCAAAAGAGATAAGGCAGTAGCATTTCTCATGTAGAATGAATGTTGGATTCACTTGTCCAACAATCACAGAGGGTGAAGAAAGACATTCAACTGATCTATGAGTTGAAGTAAAAAGGCGTATATACTGCAACATAAATGTATCAGCAGATTGAGAATAAAAATTTGTTTATACGCATTGAAGATGGGCTTCATACAACTCCATAGGAACCAACAGTGAGATGAGATGACCAACATTCACAATTCAAGACTTGGTCAAGAAGAAAATGCATGTTCCAGAAATCCAGGATACTGCAACAAACAAACCACTGTTTCAACAGAGTAGCCATCTTCCAGAAAGAAATTTAAGAGATTAAGGTCTCTCAGAAGTTCTTATGAGGCAAATACCTGATTCTGAAACAAAAGTTCCTCTGTGAAAGAAATTCAGCAAGATTAAAGGTTCTCCAGGTGAGGGCCAAATACTTGGTTTAGCAGAAACAAAGTCTTCAGTGAAGGACATCCAAGATAGAAATGTCTTCCACAGACCTTAAAGAATTCACAGGGTCAAGAAAAGGATCAAGGTCAACAGTCCCCAAGCCAAAAGCCTTCCAAATTCAGAAAGAACATATTCTGAAAGATTTGTAAAACCTACAGACCTCCTGAATTTGTGATGTCAAAGATTTGGGAGGGGAGATGAGTTAGTGTTAAATATAATTATATGCATGAATGTTTAATTGTTTATTATATGGATAAAGCTTGATGGGGAATATTGTTGAAAGTAATGTTTCTGAAATAGTTAATGTTGGAGTCCATCTTAAGATCCATCCAGTCTGATGATATCACAGGGACAGGTGGGGAATAACAACACTCTTTGGATATTAGAAGATGAATTTCTATATCAACTGGTCTTCCAAAAGTCTTAGTCATAATATCTAAGCTGTACCTGGTTGCTATCATGTAACAAGCTTTATCTTGTTTAAGACACAAGCCTTGTTTCATTAGACTCATTAGTGGTTTTTCTCAACCACTGTTAAATGAATGGACACTTATAGTAGTCAAAGAAGAGGATCATAGCAGGAAGTGACACCAACCACAAGCTGGCAATGGTTGGCATCACATATAACACTGTCCCTTTCCAAGCTTTATCCCTGAGTTGGAATTCAGGTTTTCTTTCATGCAAAGTATGAAACTTCTTCATTCCTTCTGTTTTACTTGAGCAAACAAAAAAAACTTGTAAAATTGGAAGTTATTCCATAAAATTTGGTCATTTCTAAAAATGTTTTCTTTCATATATTGTGTAAGAACTCGTGATTTTATCTACCAGTTAACAGGATGTCACTCTAATACAAAAATCCCTAAAGGATAAAGTATAATACTAACGGGTTGGCTTTTAAAACGATTGGTAAAGAGTGAGTAATTCTATGTGTCAGAAACACTGTTAGCTGTATGCAAGCATAAACTGATCTTCATGATAAGTAACTTCAAAGTTTACCCGCATTACTGTATTTGGCTTACCTCTGTACTTAGTATGTACATTTTCACTTCATGTTATTTGTTTATTGAAGTGGCTATTTACTATATCTTCCTCTACAGACTTTTACTGGATATGTCTATGACTTGACCACCATGTCTACGTATTTGATTAGTTTCTGAGCACCATATGGTAACTAAGGAATTGGAAGTGTGTTGAAATCTGTATTCTCTATAAGTTGTATAGTGGTTTTGGAGCAGCTGCATTGAGCTGAATCGGCAGACACACCCCGTGTGGATAAAAGCCCAAACCTGTACTGTTAAGATAAATACAATGTGATTTTAAGCTTTAAGGTCTTACACTGCAACTGAAATATGCAATTATGCAACTCATGTACTCTGACTCATGGACTGGAAGTGCTGGGTACAGTTGTGTGCCCATTGCTATGAGTGTGTATGGGAAGTCTCAGTCTGTCAGAGTAACTACAGACCAGACCTTTGCAGAGTTGGGTCAACTCTAACAGGCATTTAAAAATAATGGGTGTGAGTTGTTTTTGGGATTCCTGCTCCCACGCCCAGCACCAGTAATTCTTGCTGTCTGGGAAAAGCCTGACTATTGTGCACCTGGCCTGGCTGATTCCACGGTGGGCAAAAGCAATTCATACACAGAACCCAGTAGAGAAATGAAGAGATTTGAAGATTCGAGGACCTAATAGATTTAAACATAACTATATGAAGTAGCAGAGAATCAATGTGGACCTTCTAACCAAACCAACACAGCACTCACCCAGCCTGTAAATCAGAAGCAAAAGCAGAAGTCATAGAGTCATGGAGATGTACAGCACAGAAACAGACTCTTTGGTCCGACTCAACCATACCAACCAGATATCCTTGCCTAATCTAGTCCGATTTGCCAGCACTTGGTCCATATCCCTCTAAACCCTTCCTATTCATATACCCACCCAGATCTCTTTTAAATGTTGTAATTGTACCAGCCGCTACCACTTCCTCTGGCAGCTCATCCCATCCATGTACCACCCTCTGTGTGAAAAGGTTGCCTCTTAGGTCACTTTTAAATTTTGCCCCTCTGGCCCGAAACCTATGCCCTCTAGTTCTGGACTCACCCAACCCAGGTAAAAGATCTTGTCTATTTATCCTATCCATGCCACTCATGATTTCATAAATCTCTATAGGGTCAGCCCTCAGCCTCTGACACTCCAGGGAAAACAGCCCTAACCTATTCAACCTCTCCTTATAGCTCAAATCTTCTGACCTTGGCAACATTCTTGTAAATCTTTTCTGAATCCTTTCAAGTTTCACAACATCCTTCCACAGGAAGGAGAGCAAAATTACACGCAATATTCCAAAAGTGGCCGAACCAATGTCCTGTACAGCTGCAACATGACCTCCCAACTCCTCAGTGCTCTGACCAATAACGGAAAGCATAAAAAATGCCTTCTTCACTATCCTATCTACCTGAGACTCCACTTTCAAGGAGCTATGAACCTGCACTCTAAGGTCTCTTTGTTCAGTAACACTCCCTAGGACCTTACCATTAAGCTTGTAAGTCCTGCTCTGATTTGCTTTTCCAAAATGCAACACCTTTCATTTATCTAAATTAAACTCTATCTGCCACTCCTCAACCCATTGGTTCATTTGATCAAGATCCAATTGTAATCTGAGGTAACCTTCTTCGCTGTCCACTACACCTTCAATTTTGATGTCATCTGCAAACATACTAACTATACCCCCTATAGTCACATCCAAATAATGAATATAAATGACAAAATGCAGTGGACCCAGCATCAATCCTTGTCACACACCACTGGTCATAGGCCTCCAGTCTGAAAAGCAACCTTCCACCACCACCCTCTGTCTTCTACCTTTGGGCCAGTTCTATATCCAAATGGCTAGTTCTCCCTGTATTCCATGAGATCTAACCTTGCCAATCAGTCTACCATGGGGAACCTGTTGAATGCCTTACTGAAACTCATATACATCACGTCCACCACCCTGCCCTCATCAATCTTTCTTGTTACTTCTTCAAAAACTTCAATCAGGTTCATGAGACATGATTTCCCATGCACAAAGCCATGTTGACTATCCTAATCAGTCCTTGCCTTTCCAAATATATGTACATCCTGTCCCTCAGGATTCCCTCCAATAACTTGCCCACCACCGATGTCAGGGTCACAGATCTATAATTCCCTGGCTTTTCCTTACCACCATTCTTAAATAGTGGCACCACATTAGCCAACCTCCAGTCTTCTAGCATCTCACCTGTGACTCCGGAAAAGCTCAGCAGGTCTGGAAGCATCTGTGAAGAGAAATCAGAGTTAATGTTTCAGGTCTGAGGAAGGGTCAACGGGCCCCGAAACATTAACTTTGATTTCTTTTCACAGATACTGCCAAACCTGCTCAGCTTTTCCAGCAACTACTATTTTTGAAGCTGCAATTAAATCTGTTTTCTGCAAGAAGACTTCTAATTAGCTCTTAGAGAGCCTACATAATGAAATTTGAGAATGATTCAGTCACCTTCCAGATCCATCTTCAAAATGACATTGGGATGGGACGAGGTGGGGTGACAAACTGCAAACATTTTGAGTTGTCATAGTCTTACCAGACCATAGGACTGCTCTCTCATTAGAGAGAAATGACTGGTGGCGATTTAACCTGAGGGCTACCATACCTCAGGCAAGAGGAGAAGGACAATCCTTCATGGTAACCTAAACTGGTGAAAGGACTTGAGTCTACACTGTTGACATCACACTGCTTCGCAAACCAGCTATCCAGCCAACTAAGCAAGACCGGCCACTATGACCCCCTTCCCCAGTCTTATTAGAATCTGTATATGTGAGAAAGGACCTGGACATTAATAGACTCTCCCCATGGTCCAGTCCCTCTCTTTATGATGTTTGTCTCAAAATGATGTGCAAGTTCTACTCAGCATTTTTATAAATAAACTGACAGGTTTTAAATGACATATAAATAAGAAAATCTTTATTTTATTTGCAGCCAAGCTAAAATATGCTATAAGTGTCTGCACTGTATAGATAATAGGACTTATCTTGAAGAGGAGAAGAGTTATAAAATGTTCATTGTAAAGTTTAGTTTACTTTAACTATACTTTTGTTAGAGTGACCTTGTAATGTCGATTTGTGCTATTGATTAAACATTCGCTTTGGAAGTTTTTCAATGTCTTGTTTAATACACATCTCAGGCAAAGGCAAGTTCAAATCAAACACATGTAGAAAATCTCCTTGTGCTGTCCAAAATCCATTCAATTTCTGCTAGTCTCATTAGTGTAGTCTTAACACATTTCTAGATCATTATTCAGTGATTTGCTGTGATGTCTCTTTGATTTCAAATGCTCATTATCACAACCACAAGCCTTCAGTTGCTAGACAAAATAATAAATTTGGAAATATCTTTGATAATTTGAAATTGTGAATATTTAAAACTTGGGTGAATTTCAAAGTATGATAGCTCATTAGTTGCATTTCATTCCGTGGGAGTGGTAGAGTCAGATTCATTGGCGACCTTTAAGCGGCATTTGGATAGGTACATGGATGGGTGCTTAATCTAGGATAGAAGTTCGGCACAACATCGTGGGCCGAAGGGCCTGTTCTGTGCTGTATTGTTCTATGTTCTATGTTCTATGTTCTATTACTTGCTTCAGGCAGCTCACTGTGACCATATGCAGAATATGTAACACCCTTTGTGGCATGCATTTGCTCAGTCTACAAACATGACCCTGACCATCCAATGACTTGTCATTCTGCTATAACATGTGTTTCGTTAACATGAATTCATTGTAACACAATTGACAGATTGGGGACACAGTTTCCACAGTGTGAATTTTTAAACGTATTGGCCATAAAGCAATTATATTGTCATCACTTTAAGCACTTTTTCAAAGCATGGTTTTTCTATAATGTGGGGTTGCAGAAGAACGCAACCATCACGTGATAGAAGAATGACTGTACTTTGTTCCCCTGCTCTCATTTCTGTCGGAGGTCTGCTGCAGTGTTCCAGTGAAGCCCAACACAAACAAAGAAAGAAGCAACTCATTTTCTAATTAGACACTTCCTAGCTTTCAGGACTTGACAATAAGTTCAACAACTTCAGAGCATTAACTCTGTCCTGAATTTTGATACATTTTCTTTCCCCTACTGCCATGTGTATCTTGTTTACATGTTTTTACATTCTATCAGGGGGCACTTTTATTCTGCTATTAACAGCCATGTATTTCTGAAGAAGTGTCATATTGGACTCGTAACATTAACTTTGCTTTTCTCTCTCAGCAGATACAATCAGACTTGCTGAGGTCTCCAGCATTTTTCTCTTTTTATAACTATGACTACAACATGTGGCATTTGTTCCATATACTTCTGATCTTTAATCTCTGACATTAACCTTTCCCTGACCTTCATTTTGTTCCACTTCTCTCTCTCCCTTTACCAACAGCAGAAAACTCATGACATTTCCAACATCTCCCACATCCCCACCGGACCTTCTCATGCAATCAAAGAAGGTGTAACCTCTGCACATTTATTTCCTCCCTCCTCACTATCCAAGGCCCCAGATGAAGTAGCACTTCACTCAATCTAGTTTTCTGTGTTTGTTGCTTGCAATGTGGTCTGCTCTACAGTGGGGAGACGAAACACAGACTAGGAGACTGCTTTACAGAACACACACGTTCTAACTGTAAAAATGACCCTGAGCTTCCAGCTGCCTGCCATGTCAACACATCAGAATGTTCCCTGACTAACATCTCTATCTCAGGCTTGCTGCAATATTCCAACGAAGCTCAGTGCAAGTTGGAAGAACAGCAATTCATTTTCTACTTGGGAACTTGAGTAGGAACTCAAGCCTTCTGGACTCAATATCGAATTCAACAACGTTAGGGCTTGAGCAGCCCCCATGTCCTTACCCCATTCCCTACATACCAGATCTTGTCATTACATGGGCTGCTGCTGCAATCAACCCATATTAATGGCTCCCAAAACAGCTATTCATCCTCCCAGACTGACCTTTACTCATTCTCTCTTTGGGTACCATCTCCATCTATCGTTTATTCCTTCTGCCTCCCCCACCCCATCTTCAGCATATACCAACATGTTTCCAGCATTCATAGTTTTTTTCTTAACAATTCCAACTTTCTTTAGTTCTGAAGAAGAGTCATACTGGACCTAGTGAGTCTGTTTCTCTCTACACAGAAGCTGTTTCTCCAGTATTTTCTTTTTTCACCCAATTTCATATTATTGGCACTTGTACAGGGAGAGTAGGGAGACACAGGAAGATCCCAATTGAATAAGATGTACAGATTTCAATTTCTTTTCAATGATGTCAAAGTATGATCATTCCTTCCATGTCATTTATCACTTCTAACTCTTGTTAAGGGAAGTAATAAAGACATCAATGTAAACTTGATGTTAGTAATTGCTGGAAAGATTACTGAAGTGTTGGGCAGATAATACAAGGTGATGTATTTGGGTAATCCAAGGTGGAGGACAGGAAAAATTTCTGGCTGTAATGGCTGCTCCTTTGAGGGATTTTGTGTGTTGGAGTTGATTTCCTCAAGCAGCAGCAATTACTATTTTCTATACCGTTGCATTGTTTTGGAACTTTGGAGAGAAAAAAAGTCAAAACAACGGCACTTTTAAAAGGGAGAGGGACAGACAAAGGCAGCACATGGTGAGGTCAGTGTAGAAGAGAGAGAGAGAGAAAGAAATCCACACTGCTAACTGACAAAGCAGTGAACCTATGCAGTTACTCCCTTTACTTTCATATATTGCTGGACATCGGAGCACGTCTGGAAATATTAATAAACAGGGAAATTCATGACTGATCTTCGAGGAACCTGTTTGGGAGAGGTCACAGCACAGAAGCAGATAAGTAAATATTTTTAAGTGTGGCCTTGCTGTAAGTCTGCAATAGTGAGTAGAGTGGGTGGTTTCTTGATTATATATTTTATTGAATTTGTCTCTTGATTAAATGTAAAAGTATAAGCCATAAGTGTTAAGTTAGCCTGGAGCAGTGCTTTGTAGAGGAATAAGATGGTGCTATTTTCTGGGTCTGTAGATTGGAAGAAACAAAAATGGCCTTTAGTAGAGTGATATGCTCTTCTTGTCGGATGTTTGAGTTTAGGGAGAGTTTACGGGTTACTGAGGATTATATCTGCAATAATTGCTGTTGGTTGCGAATCCTATCAGATTGAATGAATCAGTTGGAGAAACAGTTAGAGGCAGTGAGGAATTTACAAGAGCTCAGGGTGTGATGGATGGCCGGTATAGGAATGGAAAAAAGTCGCAGATGCAGTCACATTGATCAGTTAACTCCAGGACAGGTAAGAGATTTAGGCAGGTAGAGAAGGAGTTTTTTGTAGCTATCCCCATTTAAAACAAGTTAGCTGTTTTGGAAAATGTAGCGTGAGATGGACTTTCGGGGGAATGTAGCACAAACAGCCATGTTTTTGGTATTGAAACTGGATCTAATACAATGAGGGGTACATTGTGTTCCAAGAGACCGATTGAGGTGGGGACTCTCTAGTCTGAGGCACAGAGGGATGTTTCTGTGGCCAACAGCAAAAAGTCAGAATGGTGTGTTGCCTCCCTGGTGCCAGAGGGGTGTCAGAGAGGGTGTAGAATGTTCTCAAGGGGGAAAGGGCCCAGCAGGAGGTCATTGTACACATTGGAACCAATGACATAGGAAGGGAAAAGGTTGAGATTCTGAGGGGTGAATATAGAGAGTTAGGCAGGAGTTTAAATATCTGGATTACTCCAGGTGCTACGAGCTAGTGAGGGCAGGACTCAGAGGATCGAGCAGGTGAATGCATGGCTGAGGAGCTGGTGTATGGGAGAAGGATTCACATTTTTGGATCATTAGAATCTCTTCTGGGATAAAAGTGATCAGTACAAGAAAGATAGACTGTACCTGAATTAGAAGGTACTAATGTACTGGCAGAGAGATTTGCTAGAGCTGCTCGGGATGACTTAAACTAGTAAGGTGGGGGCTGGGACCCAGGGAGATAGCAAGGAAAGAGATCAATCTGAGACTGTTACAGTTGAGAAAAGAAGTGAGTCAAACAGGTAGGGCAGGTAAGGACAAAGCAGAGAATATGGTAGGACTGATAAATTAAACTGCATTTATTTCAATGCAAGAAGCGTAACAGGGAAGGCAGATGAACTCAGGGCATAGTTAGGAACATGGAACTGGGATATCATAGTAATTACAGAAACATGGCTCAGGGATGGGCAGGACTGGCAGCTTAATGCTCCAGGATACAAATACTACAGGAAGGATAGAAAGGGAGGCAAGAGAGGAGGGAGAGTGGCGTTTTTGATAAGGGATAGCATTACAGCTATACTGAGGGAGAATATTCCTCGAAATACACCCAGGGAGGTTATTTGGGTGGAACTGAGAAATAAGAGAGGGATGATCACCTTATTGGGATTGTGTTACAGACCCCTTAATAGTCAGAGGGAAATCGAGAAACAAATTTGGAAGGAGATCTCAGCTATCTGTAAAAATAGTAGGGTGGTTATGGTAGGGGACTTTAACTTTCCAAACATAGACTGGGACTGCCATAGTGTTAAGGATTTAGATGGAGAGGAATTTGTTCAATGTGTACAAGAAAATTTTCTGATTCAGTATGTGGATGTACCTACTAGAGAAGGTGCAAAACTTGACCTACTCTTGGGAAATAAGGCAGGGCATGTAACTGAGGTGTCAATGGGGGAGCACTTTGGGGCCAGCGACCATAATTCTATGCGTTTTAAAATAGTGATGGAAGAAGATAGACCAGATCTAAAAGTTGAAGTTCTAAATTGGAGGAAGGCTAATTTTGACGGAATTAGGCAAGAACTTTCAAAAGCTGATTGGGGCAGATGCTTGCAGGTAAAGGGATGGCTGGAAAAAGGGAAGCCTTCAGAAATGAGATAACGAGAGTCCAGAGACAGTATATTCCTGTTAGGGTGAAAGGAAAGGCTGGTAAGTTAAGGGAATGCTGGATGACTAAAGAAATTGAGGGTTTGGTGAAGAATAAGAAGGAAGCATATGTTAGGTATAGACAAGATAGTTCGAGTGAATCCTTAGAGTATAAAGGAAGTAGGAGTATACTTAAGAGAGAAATCAGGAGGGCAAAAAAGGGACATGAGATAGCTTTGGCAAGTAGGGTTAAGGAGAATCCAAAGGGTTTTTACAAATACATTAAGGACAAAAGGATAACTAGGGAGAGAATAGGGCCCCTCAACTATCAGCGAGGCGACCTTTGTGTGGAGATGGGGGAGATACAAAATTAGTATTTTGCATAAGTATTTACCGTGGAAAAGGACATGGAAGACATAGAATATAGGGATATAGATGGTGACATCTTGCAAAATGTCCATATTACAGAGGAGGAAGTGCTGGATGTCTTGAAATGGGTAAAAGTGGATAAATCCCCAGGACCTGATCAGGTGCACTCTAGAACTTTTGGGAAACTAGGGAAGTGATTGCTGGGCCCCTTGCTGAGATATTTGTATCATCGATAGCCACAGGTGAGGTGCCGGAAGACTGGAGGTTGGCTAACATGGTGCCACTGTTTAGGAAAGGTGGTAAGGACAAGCCAGGGAACTATAGACCAGTGAGCCTAAACTCAGTGATGAGCAAGTTGTTGGAGGGAATCCTGAGGGACAGGATGTACATGTTTTTGGAAAAGCAAGGACTGATTAGGGATACTCAGCATGGCTTTGTGCATGGGAAATCATGTCTCACAAATGTCATTGTGTTTTTTGATGAAGTAACAAAGAAGATTGATGAGGGCAGAGCAGTAGATGTGATCTATATGGACTTCAGTAAGGCATTCAACAAGGTTCCCCATGGGAGGCTGGTTAGCAAGTTAGATCTCATGGGATACAGGGAGAACTAGCCATTTGGATACAGAACTGGCTCAAAGGTAGAAGGCAGAGAGTGGTTGTAGAGGGTTGCTTTTCAGGCTGAATGCCTATTTCTGGATTAGTGGTGCTGGAAGAGCACAGCAGTTCAGTCAGCATCCAAGTAGCTTCGAAATTGACGTTTCGGACAAAAGCCCTTCATCAGGTTTCCAGCATCTGCAGTCATTGTTTTTACCAGGCTGAATGCCTATGCCCAGTGGAGTGCCACAAGGATCGGTGCTGGGTCCACTACTTTTCGTCATTTATATATATGATATGGATATGAGCATAAGATGTACAGTTCGTAAGTTTGGAGATGACACCAAAATTGGAGGTGTAGTTGACAGCAAAGAAGGTTACCTTAAAGTACAATGGGATCTTGATCAGATGGGTCAATGGGCTGAGAAGTGGCAGATGGAGTTTAATTTGGGTAAATGCGAGGTTCTGCATTTTGGAAAAACAAATCTTAGCAGGACTTATAAACATAATGGTAAGGTCCGAGGGAGTGTTGCTGAACAAAGAGACCTTGGCTGCTGGTTCATAGCTCCTTGAAAGTAGATTTGCAGGTAGATAGGATAGTGAAGAAGGCAGTTGGTATGCTTTCCTTTATTGGTAAGAGTACTGAGTACAGGAGTTGGGAGGTCACGTTGCGGCTGTACAGGACATTGGTTAGGCCGCTTTTGGAATATTGCTTGCAATTTTGGTCTCCTCCCGATCAGAAGGATGTTGTGAAACTTGAAAGGGTTCAAAAAAGATCTACAAGGATGTTGCCAGGGTTGGAGGATCTGAGCTACAGGGAGTGGCTGAACAGGCTGGGGCTGTTTTCCCTGGAGTGTCAGAGGCTGAGGGGTGACTGTATAGAGGTTTACAAAATTATGAGGAGCATGGATAGGACAAATAGACAAAGTCTTTTCCCTGGGGTTGGGGAGTCCAGAACAAGAGGGATAGGTTTAGGGTGAGAGGGAAAAGATATAAAAGAGACCTAAGGGGCAACTTTTTCACACAGAGGGTGGTATGTATATAGAATGAGCTGCCAGAGGATGTGGTGGAGGCTGGTACAATTGCAACATTTAAGTGGCATTTGGATGGGTATATGAATAGGAAGGGTTTGGAGGGATATGTGCCAGGACCAAAAAAGGAAAGCATACCAAACGCCTTTTTCACTATCCTAACTACCTGCAACTCCATTTTCAAGGAGCTATGAACCTGCACTCCAAGGTCTCTTTGTTCAGCAACATTCCCTCGGACCTTACCATTAAGTGTATAAGTCCTTCTAAGATTTGCTTTCCTAAAATGCAGCACCTTGCATTTATCTGAATTAAACTCCATCTGTCACTTCTCAGCCCATTGGCCCATCTGGTCTGGATCCTGTTGTAATCTGAGGTAACCCTCTTCGCTGTCCACTACACCTCCAATTTTGGTGTCATCTGCAAACTTACTAACTGTGCCTCTTATGCTCACATCCAAATCATTTATGTAAATGACAAAAAGTAGAGGGCCCAGCACTGATCCTTGTGGCACTCCACTGGTCATAGGCCTCCAGTCTGAAAAACAACCCTCCACAACCACCCTCTGTCTTCTACCTTTGAGCCAGTTCTGTATCCAAATGGCTAGTTCTCCCTGTATTCCATGAGATGTAACCTTGTTAATCAGTCTCCCATGGGGAAACTTGTCGAACGTCTTACTGAAGTCCATATAGATCATATCTACTGCTCTGCCCTCATCAATCTTCTTTGTTACTTCTTCAAAAAACTCAATGAAGTTTGTGAGACATGATTCCCCACGCAGTGGGTATGGCAGGGATCGTGGTGAGAACCAAAGACATTGATTTCAGTGTTCCCAATATTTCGTTGGAAAAAATATTTGTTTTCAGTATTGAATTCTCATAAGTAGGATGATAATTTAGACTCAAGAGAGGCGTTGAGAGAACGGTAGGGAGATAGTGCCGGGATGTCATCAGCATACATTTGAAAACTAATACAATGGATAACCTTGTCTAAATGTAGCATGTAGATGAGAAATAGGAAGGCTCCAAGAATAAATCATTGAGGAAACCAGAAGTGACTCTGGGAGTTGCAAGGACAGATAAGAATGAAACCACACAAGTGGAGGACATTGTGAAATACTAAAAACAACAAACGTGGAGATCACAACAGATCAGACAGCATTCATGGAGAGAGAGAGCAAGCTAATGCTGAATCTTCTTCAGAGCTCTGATGAAGAGTCATCTGGACTCGAAACGTTAGCTTGCTCTCTCTCCGTGGATGCTGTCTGACCTACTGTGATCTCTAGCATTTGTTGTTTTCATTACAGATTCCAGCAGCTGCAGTAATCTGTTCAGACACTGTGAAACATTTGAGGTGGATGCTGTGATCAGTTTTGTAAAAGACTGCAAGCATATTGAGAAGGATTGACGAGGGACAGTTTACCTTTGTCATAGTCTAATAGGATATCATTTGTCTCTCTGAGTAGTATATTTCTTGTACTGTGGCAGACAGAAACTTGACTGGAGATATTCAAGCATAGATTTCTGGGAGACAATGGCGTAAATTTGAAAGGCGATAATGCTTTCAAGCACGATGGAAGGGGGAGGAGAAGTTTGAGATGGGGCAAATGTTTACAAGAATAGGGGATCAATGGATGGTCATTGAGGAGAGGGGTGATGACAGATTTGATGGAAAGAGGGTCAGAACCTAAAGAGAAAATGTAGGGGGTGTCAGAGGTGAGGTAAGGGTATGGTGGATCTGATCAATAACTGCAGAAATGTTGTGGGGAAGCAAGGGCCAAAGGCTGGAACATTTATTGTTTTGCGAGTGTAGTTAGCACTCAGCAAATCAGTCAGCAATTGCAAAAAGAACAGTTCAGCTAATGTTTCAGACATACGCCCTTTGTATGAGTTGTAGTATCTGATCTGGAGGTGGATTTCCAACTGTAGCTTACAAATGCATAAAAACCTGATTCTGTCATATGGCCAGCAGAAATTGCTTCATGTTTGCTATCAATACATTCCTTTGATGTAAATCGACCTATTGATGAGGATTTTCTGGCACTCATTCAAATTATAAGAGCAAAAACAGTTCAGACACAGTGTGAGATAAACGTGCCTTATCATCTACAACTAAAGTTATTTATTAAGCGAGTCATCTGTTTCTTATAAGCTCTTCCTGTCTTTGATCTTTTGCAGCTTTGTTTCTAATCTATATATTTTTTCACCTTGTGAATGTATTTAAAAAAGGATCGCCTTTATTGAGAAAAATGATGATGAAAACCACCCACAAGTATTATACAGCCAGAATTAATTTATTGTAACTAATTTAGTCAACCTAGACAGAAGATATGTCTTATGCTACCATCATATTATCAACTTTACAACTTTTAGATTTGAATTTTAGTCCATTGATACTGGATGTAAAACAAAATAAACCTTAATTAACAATAGTTGAGCTGCTAACTATTAATCTAAATAATTATCAGAATCTTTAATACCATTCCTAGAATTTTCACTCATCATTATGAGATCATAGAATGGTTACAGCACAGAAGGAAAACATTTGTCCATTGCTCTCTGTCAGAGCACCTCAGTTTATCTCACTCCCCTAGCCTTTCTTTCGAAGCCCTGGAATTTTGGATCACTAACTTTTGCTGCTTTTTACTGACCTTCCCTCCTTCATAAGGTCAGAAGTGGAGATGTTTTTAATGAGTGCACAATGTTCAGAACTACTTGCAGCTCTTCAGATATTGTAGCAGTCTATGTTCAGATGCAGCAAGTTCTGGACAATACCTGTATACTGGTTTGGGCTGATAAGTGACAAATAACATTGACACCATACAAGTAACAGGCAATGACCATTTCCAACAAGAAAGAATCGAATTGACATTGAATATCCATACCATCATTGAATCCCCCACTATCGGCATCCTGGATGTTGCCATTGACCAGAATCTCAGTTGGACTAGCCAAATAAGTACTGTGGCTACAAGAGCAGATCAGAGACTAGGAAATCTGCAGTAGGAGCTCACTACTACCTAACTCCCCAACACATGTCCATTATCAACAATGACACAAGTCAGACGTATGATGGAATTCTCAGAAAAGAAAGATTTGTTTCACCAGAATAAAATTTGGGTTTAATGACCTTAAAAGAACAGAATTAGATAGACAGGATGCAGAATTTTTTTTTTGCATTCTGGATGAGTGCAGCTTCAACAAGACTTAAGAAGCTTGACACTCATGTTGGCTGAGTCAATCCTGGGAATGTATACTCACTCATATAACCGGGACTGCCTTCCGCCCTCTCTTAGAGAGGCCAATATCTCCCTCATTTTAAAGATAGACCCTGAGGACTGTGCCTCATATAGACCTACCGCGTTGCTGAACGTAGATTTTAAAATCCTGTCAAAGAAGCTGGCCCTGAGATTGGAAAAGGTATTGCCCACTATTATAAAAGAAGACTATTAAGGGCCGTAGCTCTTCCAATAACATTATGAAGGTGTTGAATTTAATGCAGGTATGCCAGCAGAGGTTAATTCTGGGTTTGGTGGTGTCCTTGGACGTGGAAAAGGCCGTATCTTTTTGGTATCCAAGAACACTTTGGTCTTGGGGGGGGGGGGGGGCGCAGACTTTTGCTAGGTGGGTGGCAGTGCTATATAGTGACCCCAAGGTGACAGTACTTACAAACAGTGTAAAATCAGACAATTTTAGCATCGGGAGATGCAGCTGACAGGGGCATACTCTTTCACTGCTGTTATTTACCTCAGTAATTGAACTGTTGGCAAAGGCTATTCAGAAGAACTCTGAAATAGTGACGTAAAAGGTAGGAATGGGAGAGCACAAAATTATTCCCTATGCTGATGACATCTTCCTATTTTTGGCTAATCCAGAAAAGTCCATACCCTGACAAATACAAAAAAGTAAACTATTCAACCTCTTCTTGGGTTATAGAATAAACTTTGTAAAGTCAGAAGCTACGCCGTTGGGGGGGGGGGGGGGGGGGGGGGGGCTTGGTGGGAGTGCCTGACCTGGAGGGTGGAACACAGTTTCCCTTGCGATGGTAGCAAAAAAGGTTTCTTTATTTGGGTACTTTTATAACCCCCGTTTTACATCAATTGTACAGAGATAACGTTGTACACTTGCTTGATAGAATAAAACAGAATCTGCAACGTTGAGGGGGGGGTTAGCAATGTCATATTTAGACCAGATAGCCTTGATTAAAATGAATGTTATTCCTCAGCTACTATACTCCACGAGAATGCTCCTGTTGTTGTTGCCCAGACAAGTGCTACGGAAGCTCAATGGCTGGCTTGGGTCCTTCATTTAGTGCTGTAGATGCCCTTATTAAATTTACCAAGGTGCAACTCCCACAGGGTATGGAGGGGCTGGATCTCCCAGATCTGAAATGATATCAACTGGGTGCCCCATTGTCATATGTAGGTGACTGGGTGCACAAGGATCCGGGGTCGATATGGCTCGACATCGAGGCTTCTTAGGTAAGGTGTCCCCTCGTTAACTTACTGCTTATGGACAGGATGAAATCCATGGCTGAGCATTGTAAAAGCCCAATTATCCTAAACATAGTCAAAGCATGGAGAATAGTGTAGCAAGGCAAGGGAAATTCACGTAAGACCTCACCATTCCCTCCTTCATTTGGAGCTCCAGGACTTAGGCTGGGGTCAATGGACTCCGGAGTTTAGGATGGAAGGTTAAGGGAGTCTCCTCTTTAGAACATCTATTTGAGGGAGAGATCCTGATGTCTTTTTACCAATTACATCACAAATATGAGCTGCCTGGTAGGGACCTCTTCTGTTAGTTCCAGATTAGGGACTACATGCAGAGAAGGACCACGCTCTTGGCTCAGCCCTACAAGTCTGATATAGAGAAAAGAGTGCTCCGATGTGTGGGCATTCTCTTCGTTAGTACCCTCTACCATTTACAGAGGGCAGGCGCCCTGGAGGATATGGAAAGACTCTATGGAGTATGGAGTCAGCAACTAGGAGAAGAAATTTTGTTTGAAACTTGGGAGGACATATGGGAGAATGTGAGGAAACTTTCAATATGCAGTAAAGTGCAGGGTAAGCAATTGAAGATTCTTCACAGGGCCCACATGACCCCAGAGTGATTAGCAAAGTTCAAGAAAGGAGTATCTCCAGGATGTCCTCAATTTAAAATTAGCTCAGGCACCCTTACTCATTGTTTATGGTCACATTATAGGATTCATAGATACTGGGGTGCTGTAGCTAGTGGGTTGGAGGGGATTCTGGGAATCCAGGTTACGGTGGATTCGGTATCCCTTCTTTTGGGATTGCCGAATTTGCCCTCGCTAGATGAAGACGGAAAGAGATTATTTAACATTCTCACACACTGTGCAAGAAAGAACATTCTAATGAACTGCATCTCAGAACTGCAGCCCCCCCGACTCCCACCCCACCACCCACTGTCTCTCATGGAGTAGTATAGATTGGTGATGGAGCACATCACCCACAATTATCTCACAAATGTGGTGCACCAGAAAACAGAACCATTCTATAAGACATGGCGGCCTTTTTTAAATTACTTCAACGCAGACTTGTCAGCAATACTGACCAGGGCCTTTATGTAGCTTTGGGGACTGGGTTTGGCTGTCCGGCGGCCCCAGGAGAAGGAAGCTTGATAAATATGGGTATTATAACTGATGCTCCTGTGGATGGGAGCATCGATAGGTGCTGTAATTCTGTTTAATTTAGTCTAGTTTAATTTTAATTTAATTTGAGTTAATTTAAACTAATTCTAGATGATTTTACCTAATCTGACTCAGTCTAAATTGGATTAGGTTGATCTAGTGCAAGCTGGATCAGTCTAAGCTAATTCACTAAATACAGTTACTAATTGAATCTCAATGTGGAGAGTTGTAGGTAGTTTCCTGTTCACATTTTTGTAACATAAGATTGTTATATTGTTTTTCTTGTTTGTAGTTTTTATAATTTTGTAAAAGTCTAAAAACCTTTTCCAATAAAAAGAAATATGAAAAAAGAAGCTTGACACCATCTAGGAGAAAGCAGCTGCTTGATTGGCATCACTTCCACCTCCTCCATCCCCAATACTCAGTAGCAGCAGTATGTACAATCTACAAGATACACTGCAGAACTTCAACAAAGATCCTTAGACATCATCTTCCAAACCCACTACCACTTCCGTCTAGAAGGACAGGGCAGCAGATATATGGTAACACCACCACCTGCAAGCTCCCTCCAAGTCTCACGCCATCCATGACATGGGAATATATCACCGTTCCTTCAGTATTGCTATCAAAATCCTAGCATTCCCTCCCTTTCATGGCAGTGTGGGTCAAACTACACTTAAACAACTGTTTGTGTAGCACATTTTTGACTGGCTTTTCGAGGATGAGTAGGTATTATAGTCATGTAGATGAAAAGTTAGAATGCAACTCAAACAGACTAAGTGACCAGACAAATTGTAACAGGTGGATACAATGTAGAAAAGCATGAGGTCATCAACCCAGGGGGACAAATTGGAATACTTTCTTAATTCATAGCAAGTAAATATGGTAAGACAAAGGGATTTCTGGATAAATGCTGACCTAATTTCAAGTGGATTGGATTTCAAAGTGTGGAAATGATGCTTCAATTAAATGATTTGATTGGAAATAGCATTCAGTTTTGGGCCCCATACCTCAGGAAAGAAAGATTCACTTTGGAGTGCAGATTCACCTGATAAAAGCTGGGGTTTAAAGACCTTAAAGAACAAAATTAGATGGACAAGTTACGTAGCTTTTTTTGTATTGTCTTGAATTTAGAAGTGCTGGGGTGTGAGTGCATTCATCTAATTGAGGTGTTTAAAATGAATAAGGAAATCATTAGATAGATATACTATATCCATATACATTAATTTATATCCCTCCAAGCTTTCTTTCCCATAGTTAACGTGTATATAATTACATTACTATTTACCACTATCACATCATCCACCCCATTCCACTCTATCAAGTCTTTGACTTCACAAATTGAGGTGATATGGGGCTTCCACAATTCTTCAAGGAATGCATTCGCATTGGGCCTGGAAGTTTGACAGTGCTTTACCTTGAGCACTGTTGACCTTTATTCAGCTCTTGACCTCGAGTGATCTGTAAATCATTTCACCACTGGGGGATCTTTTATCTTTTGGATGTATTTTGCAGAGGATGTTGTTTCTTTTACACTTGAGAGCTAACCCACTACTTTAACTGGAGGATACAGAGTTTAAATACGATTCATTGGTTGTGGGATTGCTTTGCTCTGACGATCACTCGCTTGCTTATGTAGTTTGACTTGCAAGTGATCCTGTTTTGTAGCTTCACCAAGTTGACACCTCTATTTCAGTTATACCTGGTTCTGCTGCTGGCATGCCCTCCTGCAATCTTCACTGAATCAAGGTTAATCTCTTGGTTTCATGGTAAAGTGAGGATATGCCAAGCTATGAGATTGTAGATTATATTGAAATATGATTCTGCTGATGCTGATGGTCCACAAATTCTATCTTGTTGGAGATGGTCATTGCCTGTTACTTATATGGTGTGAAAGTTACTTGTCAGGCAGTCAGATTGCTGAGGATAAGGTCAAGTATGTTTGTCCTTCTTGCTGGTTCCTTCACTATCTGCCATAGACCCAGTCTTGCAGTTATGTTGTTTAAGATTCAACCAACACAGTCAGTAATGCTCCTTCTGAGCATTCTATTGACATCCTCCCATCAACTGAGCATCCCCCCACCCCCTCCCCGAATATATATTCGGATTTAATTTCGCAAATTTGTGTTTGGGCTCGACTGATATTTCATTCAGTTTATACAGACATAAAGATTAGTCTCTATTAGTGATAAGTTAGTTTATCTGGGTTCATAAGATCATATGACATAGGAACAGAAGTAGACCCTTCAGCCCATCATCTCTGTTCTGCTATTCAGTGAGATCATGACTGACCAGAATCCTCAGTTCCACTTTGCTACCTTTTTCCACATAACCCTAGATTCCCTGACTGATTAAAATAAGTCATGTGATGACACGAGGCCAATTACAATTGGTCTCATTACCTTTAGGTTGCAAACAGGAAAACTGGGAGTTGTTCTGTAATTCTGCTGAAAGGTCAAGATCCTAGGTTTATACAGTTAGACTTGAATGTGATCTTTTCTTCCACTGTTGAATAGCCTGCCAACATTGAATGTCAAAATCACCAATGAGTAAAAGCTACGTCTCCAATTAGGGTCTCAGAAATTCTACCCCCTTGGAAAGGAAGGAATAAAACTGGTGAGAAAATAACTGGATATCTTCCAGAGGAGAATGATCAATTTTATCATTACACTAACCCATCATTATCCTGACCCACCATTGTCCCAACACACAGGATAAATTCAGGTAAGGGAGCTGGCTTTGGGAACAGCTGTAGAGAGATGAGAAAGAAAAAAACATATGCAGCACAGTGGCTCAGTGTTAGCAGTGCTGCCTCATAGTACCAGGGACCGGGTTTCAATTCCAGCCTTAGGCAACTGTCTGTATGGAGTTTGCACATCCTCCCCATGACTACGTGGGTTTTCTCCCACAATCCAAAGATGTGCAGGTCAGGTGAATTGGCCATGCTAAATTGCCCATTGTGTTTAGTGATGTGTAAGTTAGGTCCATTAGTCAGGGTTAAATGTAGAGTAATAGGAGAGGGGAATGAGTCTGGGTGGATTACTCTTTGGAGGGTTGGTATAGATTAGATTACTTACAGTGTGGAAACAGGCCCTTCGGCCCAACAAGTCCACACCACCCCGCCGAAGCACAACCCACACCATACCCCTACATTTACCCCTTACCTAACACTATGGGCAATTTAGCATGGCCAATTCACCTTGACCTGCACATCTTTGGACTGTGGGAGGAAACAGGAGCACCCGGAGGAAACCCATGCAGACACGGGGAGAAAGTGCAAACTCCACACAGTCAGTTGCCTGAAGTGGGAATTGAACCCAGGTCTCTGGCGCTGTGAGGTAGCAGTGCTAACCACTGTGCCACCGTGCCGCCCACATTATGTGTGGACTTGTTGGGCCTGTTTCTGCACTGTAGGGTTCTTCGATTCTAAGAAAGGTTTTAAACAACAAGTGGGTTATGTAAAAATGCCAATAAAGGCATCAATAACTTATGGATATTATTGAAAGCATTTTTTGTCCTTTTTCACAGTGCAAAGAATTTGGGGTCCTTTCCTCATTTGTCCATTGGACCTTTCGAGGTAGCAGGAGGGACATAGTTCCCTCACTGCATTTGTGCTACTTGAAGAAAGAGGAGTTAGTTAAGGGAAAATGTTTATACGTCAGGAAGCTCAAGCAACTTCATAAAAGAAATGATTTATTCAATTTATAGGATCGATCAGTCACAAAACAACCAGCTGGATTTGATTTTGAAATTAAGGGGGCAATTTTAACCCCAACAGTAGAAGTTAGGTCAGTAAGCCGTCAAAATCACCCAGATTACTTGACCAATTGAGAATAATCAGAAACTGCTCGTTCCCAGATGTACAAAGAGGACAACAGGTTGCAAGGCTGTCTGTCCAAAGCCAGCAGAACCCTTTTAATGCATAGGCCTGATGATGTCACTGGGATCCTATCATGGTTTTAACTCAGATACCCAAAACAGACAGGATTGTTGAGCCCGAAGGAACAAAACTGCTATTTCCCTGCTTCCCATAGGGAAGTTTACAGCTCCCTGCCAAGGAGACACCCAACTCTTCAAAATCAGAAACCTACTATCATCGCCCCAAAAACCAACCCACCACCTTCATAGTGTTGCCTAGATGCCTCCATATAGCAAAATAGGCCACTGTTTCCCACCAATGGGATTCAACTGATCCTTGGCCAGTAAAATTGCCAAATCTCTTTGTGTTTCAGGAAAATGGAAACTAACTCACTAGCATTATTCATCAAGGAGGCAAGTGTTGGAGTTGCCTAATGTGCCGTTGAAGGCCTTTCATCCTCACACTTTGGACACCCTCCAACACAACACTATGGAAGTTAGTCAGTCTATAATCAATGCTTGCCTGAAAAAGATTGAAACTCTGCCAAGTGTACAGGCATGAGTGTGGCCAAATATCTTACCAATGTGTTGCACAACTCAGAGTTTATTCAGTGCAAAAGTCTTCCTGCATTCTAATAGTTCTAAGTGCAATGGTAGAAGCTTTCTTAGAATATTATTTGCTTTAGACAGTTGATAATTGGAACAGAATGTAATAGGTTAGAGTATTGTTCTAAATATTTGCCTAAAAGGAAACCATTTTGATATTTTGTTAGACACCTGCTGAGATCAGGAGCAGCTGAAGTTTGAGAGATTAATTTTGTATGTATGGTACAAAGTACTTTGGTATCTTACCCTTACTGTAAGAGTATTAACATAATTTAGGATTTTTATTTTGTATAAGATTAGAAAACGGATTTCCCATTTTTGAGTGATTCTTTTGGCAAAGCAGACAAACTTAAAGTGATGGGAGTGTTTTGCTTTGTGTTTTGTTTGGACCAAATGTTAAACTATTTTATCGGTTCTTTGGACTTTCTCACAATTTAATTGAATACAAAGAGACAAAGTGAGTAAGTGGGGAATTTGATTCAAAGCAGGCATTTGGTCCGGGGAGAAAGAGATGCTTTGAGTAAAATTTATTACAAAGAAGTTAAGCTTGCTGGATGTGGAGTCCAGTGAACTGAGGATTAAGGAGGTATTCCCTTATTGGCAGCTCCTCTTGGGGAATGTATCTCAAATCCAAGAAATTTTGAAATTATATTTTCTTGAAACAACATTGCACAAGAAAAATAAATTTAAAGCCAATAAAAGGATAAAAGTAAAATTAGGGTCTAGCAGAGCAGCTTGGTAAAGCAAACTGTCCACCTGGTGGTGTGTGGGAAGTCACTTGAAGTGACCTAGACATTCCTGAAGAAGGGCTCATGCCCGAAACGTTGATTCTCCTGCTCCTTGGATGCTGCCTGACCTGCTGCACTTTTCCAGCAACACATTTTCAGCTTAGACAAAGATGTGTAAAGAAAGTCTCCCTGGCTGCACAAGCTTGAGACTTTGGAACTCAAGCAGTGGCTAAAGTCACTGTGATGAATCAGAGAGACAGAGAGTTCTGTCAATAGCACACTCTGAGGTGATCACTTCACATGGTAGGGGTGTGGTCAGTGCAGGAGAGTTTTCTACAGCAGTACATGACAGTCCAATAAAAAAATGATGCTGCTAAATATAGTTCTTGGAAATGAGGTGGGCTAAGTAATGCTTCAATGGGGAAGCATTCAGGGGACAGTGATCGTTGCAACGTAAGGTTTAGGATGACAAGGGAAAAAAAAGACAATCCACTGTAAAACAATTTACTAGGGGAGAGTTGCCTTCAATGGGCAAAAATGGAGTTGGAGTGAAGTCAAAGTTGGCAGGAACACACTTCACCTTCAAAGAAAAGATAGTTTGGGTATAGTTGAGATATTTTCACTTTCAAAAAAGGAAACATAGGACAAACAAGCTCAGCTGTATGAAAAACAATATAGGTTAAGGTGAATTCCGTGTGCTTTTGGCAGGTGTCAGGTAGAACACACAATTGAGAACTCAGTGCAGAAAGTTCAGATGGGAGGTGAAAATGCATATCAGACTGGCAATGAAGAAGTATTTTTAAAAACCTAGCAGCAATTATAAAGGGGAATCTATAATCTTCTATAGGCACTTAAATCGTAAGAGAATGGTATAAAGAGGAATATAAGGAATTAGGGCTAAAGAAAGGGAATTTACAAATGGATGCAGGAGTCATAGTTACAAAGCATGTGCAGAAGGAGCTATGCCATGATAATTTCATACAACATGGAACTGAGGTCTGAATCAATAGGGTTCCAAAGATGTCCTCCTGATCCATCTCCTGTACATGGTTTATACTTAGTGAATGTTGTTATTGTTCAAGACATGAGTGTGGAGCACCTGTTATTAAGAACCCAGACCTGAGCTGACTGCAAATGTCTGGTGCAGGTGGAAGGGTGGTGTGCTTCAGCAATTTTACCAGCCCGCTTAATTAAATGCCTTACCTTGCCACCAAGCTAGCTATTAACAAGACCAAAAGGTTCCACCTCATATACTTGCTTAAAATGATTGTACCTTGGCTTGTATTCTTCATGTTGCTTTTGTAATGACGGGAGGAGGAATGTTGAATCAGCTCAATCCTTTGCAACCTCCACTGGACAAAACCTTAAAAATCATTTGAGTGCAACTGGCAGATGGCGAGAGTTTCAGCCTGCGTTCAGTTCCATGTCATCAGTTTCATCACCAATCTACGCTAGAAACAGCTTTTTGAAATACCACCTTGTTTGTGTATTCTCTATTTGCAGGAGATAAGGTTCATCTCCAACATGTGAACTTTTGCAGAAAAGTGGAAATCAAAAGAGGGATGAGGGCCTTTTTGTTCTTCTGCAGGAGCACTTGGTAACTAGTATAATTACCTTTAGATAAAATGTTACCTTCAGCTCAGTTGTCAGGTATTTAGTCCTCATTGGTTTCCTGAAACTTCTGTGACCATTATAATTCAACGATTTTGATGCCTTTTTAAAACTATTTCAGTCCAGGAAAGTCCAAGATATTAAATTGGACATTGGATTTGAAAATCAGTACTTCATCTTTGATGTCATTGTGACATAATTCAAAACCAAATCGGATTAAATACAATCTGGACATTGCAACTATGTGGAACCCAAAAGTTTCACAATTTGGTTACATGAATTACTTTCTTAAGATCAATATTATTAATTGTTGGCAACCCACTTGAGTTTTGTACACAGTGCTGTGAATTGCCCGTAAGTTAGAAAAATCTTTTCATATCCATTCTTACTCTCTGAATTCACAAATTTCCTTTGTTCTTCTTTAAAATTAGGTATGAATTCATCATCAGGGTATTCACTTCTGAATCAGCTTCTAACTCTTTATCTCAATTTTGCTTCATTTCTACTAGTTTGAGAAGGGCATGAGTTTTGACCTTCTCCCGTTTGCCAGCAGGACCTCTCCTCTTCTTATCAAACTCCTTCCTCTCAGTCTAATTTCTCTGGAAGATTCCATGGTAGACCCTGTCAATAACTGTCTTGTGAGTTCATTTATAATCATTGATCAATACTAAAGTTTTCATAATTCTCTAAACTTTGTAGCCTCCTGTGAAAGCCTTAACCCCAAGGCGATTATTTTTAAGTTTCTCCACCCAACATCATATCTGAAAGATTATTAAAATTTTGTTCCACCTTCATTAATCTACAACACCTAATGCCATGTATTTTATTCCTGACAATTTCTATATAGAACTGCCTTGTTGTCTTCTTTGAATTTCTGCATATATGTCTCTGGGTCTAGCTTACAATCCTTGCATACAGCAGGTTTGCCTGATATACAAAACGTAGAAAATAGGAGGAGAAATAAAGCATTTGTTCCTTGGAGCCTGCACCACCTTTCAATATGATCATGGCTGATCATCCAACTTAGTAGCTTGCTCCCTCTTTCTCCCCATACATTTTGATCCCTTCAGCTGTCGAACTATATCTACCTTCTTCATGAAAACTTTCAATATTTTGGTCTCAGTTGACCAGGGAATTCTCTGGCAAAGAAACCTACACTAATGGATGAAGAAATTTCTTGTCACCTCAGCCTGTATCCTTAGATTGACACTCCTGGTCCTGGACTCCTTGGACATTAGGAACATTCTTCCTGCATGGACCCTGTCTAATCCCGTGAGAATTTTCTAGAATTTCTTTGTGAGATCCATTCCCATTTTTCTAAACCCCAGTGAACATATTCCTAATGCATCCATTCTCTCCTCATAGAAGTCAGTCTTGCCATCTCAGGAATCAGTCTGGAATTAATATGCCTGATCAACTATATCAAAGGTTTGAAGTCAAACTCAAATTTATTTATTTGTATGGATTTTCTTCTTACTTTTCAACCATTTAAAATAAAACATGTCTTTCAACTTACGTATCAATTTAAAGATGTACGAGAATCCCACCCATGAACAGATATTTTACCCTGATATTTTAGGCTCTTTACAGAAATCCCTTGTGCTTATTTTTTTCCTTCCCAGTGTCTTTTCTTTATCATCCAAATTCCTACATGGATTGTCTCTACTAGTTTCATTTCCTCTGGAATTCTTCAGTGAAACTCTCATTTCCTTCAAGAGCTGGCTGCAAAAATCTAATTTCCCCTAACCTTTCCCACGATACCGTAATAATTAGTCTAATTTCTTGCTCCAGTGGTCTTTCCTCTTTTATCCTTTGCATTGATTCTATCTTGTCTCCCAATGTCATTCTTTCTTACTCACTAGGACACTTTGATTTTTGTAATGGCATGACCTACTTTGTCAGATTGAGAAGGAGAGTCCTTCATGGTAACCTCAGTTGGTGTAGGAATTGAATCCATGCTGTTGGCATCACTCCGGATCACAAACTAGACATCGAGCCTACTTTCAGTTCTTAGCATAAATCGTTGCAGGTACAAAATCTGAGGCTACAAGTTTTCTAACAGAGTAAAGAAATTCAGCTGCATAAATGCACAAAACCAGTTCAAGGGCATCAGTCTCGGGAGTCCAAACCAGTGAGTCTTAATCAAATGTTTTAACAACTTTTATATATATTTGTGTCACGATTCATTAGTTAGTGATTAGGGCTCACCCCATCAGGAAAATCTGGGTTTTCTGCTCCCAAAGCCAGGAGTGCTGAAGGTTTGTGTTATATTTTGTTGGGCATGTACACATTTCAAACACTCTTTTCAGATTATCCACTGACAATTGAAAACTGACCTGAAATTATTCAGCAAGGTCTTGAAGCAGCAGGGTCATAGTACATGAAACATTCATGAAACACAGGTGTCAGGCAATGACCATCTCCTTAAGTGAGAATCTAACTATTGCCCCTTGGCATACAGTGGCATTACCATCACTGAATCCCCCACTATCAACATCTTGGGAGTTACCACTGACCAGAACTCAATTGGACTAGCTATATAAACACTGTGGCTACAAGAGCAGGTCAGGGGCTAAGAATCCTACAGCAACTAACTTACTTGCTGATTCCTCAAAACCTGTCTACTATCTATAATGCACAAGTCTGGAGGGTGATGGAATACTCTCCGTGCCTGGATAAGTGAAACTCCAACAACATTCGAGAAACCTGACACCACCCAGGACAAAGCAAACCACTTGATTGGCACCACATCCTTAAACACTCAGTCCCTCCACCACTAACACTCAGTAGCAGCTGTGAGTACTATCTACAAGATGTACCAAAGAAAAACATCAAGGCTCCTTAGCCAGCAGCTACCAAACCCACAATTACTTTCACCCAGAAGGAAAAGGGCAGAAAATGTATAGGGATTGCAAGTTTCCCTGCAAGCCATCCATCATTCTGACTTTGCAATATATCATTGCACCTTCTGTGTGACTGGGTTAAAATCCTGTTACTCCCTCCCTAAGGACATTGTGGGTCTACCCACAGCACATGGATCATAGTGACTTAAGAGGACAGCTCACCATCATACCTCAAGGGCAACTAGGTTTGGGCAACAAATGCTGGCTTAGCCAGCAACAGCCACACCCCATGAATAAATTTTTAAAAAGTCAGTAGGAAATAATAAAATAATAATTATTCTTATGGAGCTATGTAATGATTAACTAAAGCTTTCAAATTTATTATTTCTTTACAGTGTCAATGTTTTAGGTGAGCTTGCCAACATGTGAAGATAATGTGAGCTATAATATTAGTTTTAAGAAATAATTAGCCACAATTTTCTTGTCTACTCAAAAGTTATGACAACACAACTGTAACTGAGAGAAACCTGCTGCGATTTTCCTATTCTTTGTTTTGTTCTTGTGTTTCATGCTTTTGCTTCTGCAGAAATTTACTGAGAGGCTGGCTAAGGTTCAAAGTCACACTATTGTATCTCACAATATATTCAGTAAACTATTGTTTCTTACAGATGTCATTTCAGAAGTCAAGGCACAAATGGTTTTCTTTTGTTTCTCAATTTCTTCCCAGTATTGACTTGTTCTGGTGATGCTCCGCAGGTGCCTGAAGTTATAGACTGATAGTCATAGAATTACACAGCACAGAAACACAGCCTTTGGTCAAACTCATTCATACTGACCAGATATCCTAAATTAATCTAGTCCCATTTGCCAGCAATTGGCTTATATCCCTCTAAACCCTTCCTATTCATGTACCCATCCAGATGTCTTTTAAATATTGTAATTTCCTAAGAAGCCTTCCAATATCATATCCAAGAGGGTAGCATTTAAAAATCTGTTAATTCTGACTTCGGGGCATCCCGACAAAGTTAACTCTGTCTCCATCCTAATGTTCACAGATCAGCGCTTCCAGAAGTGGTCATTGGATAACAATGCCGGGTCAGAATGTGGGTGGGCCTTTCTTGAGGGCAATGTCATTAATGAAACATTCAGAACAATCCAGGACTTGTTCTCACTCCCATAGTGCTTTGCTGCATTATTCAATGTCCTTTTTTTATTAGCGCTGTTACTTTGCTGATATTTACTGTGATATTTTCTTCCTTATGAGTCACAGAGTCATAGAGATGTACAGCATGGAAACAGAGAATATTACATGCTTGCTCCTACCACCCCGTTTAATAGGATGATCTTAAACTTACCATCGTTTAGAGTATTCTTTTTGCTCTATATGTTTCTCACTAGGAAGGGAAACATCAGTCATTTCTGTCATCATCCAATGATTATTGGAAAGAGTATTTGGGCTAACATCTGGGAAGATAAGACAGAGCTTGATGCTGATCCCAACACAGACAAGATTGCCAACACTGATTCTCTGCTTTCAGAAGCTTTTGTTGCCAGTCTTGCAGTTTATGGCAACCATGAGTGTAACTTGACATTTTTATCGAGTCTACTACATTTCTTCTGAGGTTATTGCTGGTTGTAAGAGTCCCTCACCAAACACAGTATAAAAACAGTTATTGGCTAAAATCCCACATGAAAAGTATGTGAATGAGAATGTGGATGCATGGTGCTCCTCAAATCACATGTTCAGTATCTTCAGGAAATCAGGTGAATTGCTTGGGAGGCAAAAAGAAATACAATTTTATTTTCAAACCTTGGGCCCAGTCATATTACATGCTCACTGCATCAGGAACATACAATATCCAACCACTTAAAACTGTTTGTTCATGTGCCATATCGTAGCTGTAATAGTACTTATTCTATGATGTCTTAGCATCACAAACACGATTGCTTCGGCAATATATGTTCTGGCTATCAGCTTAAGTAGCTAGAAAGTAGTCATACGTCAATTTATCATGTCTATAAAACATGATTATCAAATTGAGCAAGTGAAAAGATAAAAATTCTTGCTTTGAGAACCAAATATAATCAAGTGGGAACAAATTTTAAACTTAGTGCAACAAAAAGAGGAACTTCACAAAATTCAAACCTTGACACTTGAGTTTTTTGGCCACTCTGTTGAGAATAAACTGCACAGTATAGCATTTCAGATTAATGAAGTAGCTCAGAATGAGCACATAGTAGGCACATAGACTGGACCTCACTGTATTGTTCACAATTTAATACTCTGCATAGCTACTGGATGTAGCTGACTGCATGGTTTCTCACAATGCATCTATTGTATGTGTATTTGGAATCTGGAAATGGAGGCAAAATATGTAGCCAGCTATTGATCTGGAAAAAAGAAAAGAAATTCCTCAGAATGAAATAGGTCCTTTAAAAAGAACAGGAGATTTATACGTAGTGCACTGTTCGTGCTGGGATTTGTTTCTTTTATTTATTCACAACATTTGGACTGAAATAAAGGCAACAGTAAATTGGGGAAGGGATTTAACGGTGGGACTGGAAACTGGTTGAATTTCAACCCAGTATTCAAAGAATATTGATATTGGAAAGAATTTATGTTCATATAGCCCATAATCATACTCTACAACCAACCTTTGAAGTACAGTTATAAAAATAGGAAATAATGAAAATACTCATCAAATCTGACATCATCTGTAAAAAGAGAAACAGAGAAAACATTTCAGGTCAAAGATCTTTCATCAAAACTTGACAAGGTTAGTGATGTAACAGGTTTTCAGCAATTACAGATACTGAGAAAGATAGGGAACAAAGAACAAAAGGGATATTCTGAGACAGAGTCAAAGGCCCAAGAGCATAAAAGACTAAAAGGGATGATGGTCAAGGCAACGAGGTTTGATGTTGAGACAAGTAAAGGGAAAGTGTAAATATAAAGAGAATAATCACCAATAACTGCAGCTCAAATCAAAACAAAGTACAAAAAGAATAAAACTGGGGCAATTGTTATGATCTTTTCCCAATTTATAATGACTCTCATTTCCTGCTTTCTCCCCAACTGAAAATTCTATTAACTTTGCTTCCAATTTATATCTTTGTCTTCATATGCCCCAGCTCCAGTTTTTCTGTTCCATTCATTTCCTGGATTTCTGCATCTTCATTTCTAGGGATATGCTATTGTGCAATGTCCACTAAAAGCCCCAACCCTATAGCTGCCAAGACCACACTTCCTCATCCTCCTTCCTATGCGAACTCTATCTATTCTGTCCATTTCACTATTTTCATCACATCCCTTTGGAAGATGCAACTTTTGGAAACTAGTGTTTTATAAGAATGTTGTGCTTAAACTGTTTTTTAAATTTAAGATAAAAAGGAACAACAAAATGATGTGATCTCAGTGAGCTCTAATGGGCTACTACCTGTGCGGCTTAGTTACCATTGAGACAGTGGGAGTAGGGGACCGTGTTGAGTGCTATTGAACATATTATGTTTACACCTGAAAATAAAGGCAGCAACAAATGCTCTTGATATTGCAGACTTTCAGTCTTGGAGATTTTGAACAAAGAAAAAGTGAGAGAGCTAGACAGAGAAGCTGCAGCTGTTGAAAACAGATGAAAAAAGCTGTTCAACATTGGCTGTCAGGAATGCTGAAAGCAGCTGGTCGCCTAGTTGAGGAGACAAAACTCACAGCAATTTACAAACTCTGAAAGATTCCTCCTGTTTGTGCCAAGGAAAAGAAATATCAGATGAACTGTTGGCATATCTCAGAAAACTGAGGCAAATGGCTTTTGGTGGAAGTGGATATTATCATCCTTTGAAATAAAATCGATTGCTTTCAATGCCCCTTGCCATTCTATTGCATAATTTTACAGAAGTGCAAGAAATACAACAGCTGCCATTTTACCTCCTCCCTCTCACCAACATAAGCCCCAAACTTTCCTTCCAGATGAAACGACATCATAATCTGTCACCTCATGACCTGGCAGATACCTCACTTCAGTAACATCATCAAGTCAGATAGAAACATAGGAATAGGAGTAAATCATTCAGCCTGTCAAGCCTGCTCTGTTACTCAATACAAGCATGGCAGATCAAACATTTCAATACTTTTTACCCATTGTACCCCCATAACTCTTCACACCATTAACAATTAACAATTTATCAATCTTGACTTTAAACATACTTTGAGATTGAACTTGCATAACCATCAGGGGTAAAGAATTCCAAAGATTCAAAATCCTCTGAGCAAAAACAATTCTCCTTATCTTGCTCCTAATGGCCTGCCCCTTATTTTTAAATTGTACCCCCAGTTCTAGACTCCATCTTACCTGCATCTACCTTTCAGAATTTTGTACGTTTTGATGAAATCACTTTGTACTCCCCAAAACTCTAGATAAAACAGGCCCAATTTGTCAAATTTCTTTTCATAGGACAGTCCCACCATCCAGTGAACCTCACTGCATTCCTGCTATAGCAATAGTAGCTTTCCTAAGAAAAGGAGACTAAAACTACAAAAAGTTCACCTGCTAAACTCTGACCAAATTCTTATACAATTGAAGCAAGCCATCACCACTTCTGTATACAAATCCAATTGCAATAAATGTTCCATTACAATTTCAATGACAATCCATTAACTGTCCTAATAGCTTTCTGAACCTGCATGTCTCCAATCTCTCACTGTTTAAGAAATGCTCTCGAAATCTGTTCTTCCTACAAGTAGATAGCTTTAAATGTCTCCACATTATTACTCTATCTGCCATGTCCTTATGCAACCACTAAGCCTGTCCAAATCCTCCTGAAAACATTTTACATCTTTCTTACAAAATGCATTCCTACTTACCTTTGTATCATCTGTAACTTTGGAAATATTGCATTGGTCCCCGCATCCAAATCATTGATGTATATTGTGAAGAGCTGGGGCCCGAAGTCATGATGTTTGTGGTAACCTCACTAGTCGCCACCTGCCAACATAAGGATGACCCATTTATTCCTTCTCTTTGATTTCTGTCTGTTAGCCAATCTTTAATCCACACCAGTACATTGCCTCCTATACAATGCCCTTTTTTGCCAACCAATCTCCTGTGGAGGATCTTAAAGCAGACAATCATTCTGGGTACAATGAGGAATTGCATCATTTATCCTTTCACCGGCTCCCATCCCATTCTCCAAGGCCTTAAACACTCCTGCCCAGTAAAACTGCAATTTCCTTGTACTTCTTTCAATTTAGTATTTGACACTATCATTCACAATGCAATCTCTTCTACACTGGGGAGACCAATGTAGTTTAAGTAATCACTTTGTAGAATAAATCCATTTCACCCTCAAGTGTGACTCTATCCTTTAATTGCCTGTCATTTAATTGGTCCCACTCCCAAGCTGTTCTCAACTATTTAAGTGATCTTCACTGCAGGTTCAAATAACAGTAACAGATTTATTGATTAGGCACTCTACAGCATTGTGGACTCAACAATAAATTCAACAACTGCAGATCATAACTTCTGCCCCAACAATAGCTGTTGGTGATGACCTTGTTTATATTTCTTTTTCATCTATTCCTTGTTTCACTATTTGTTCCATTCTGTTAGCTTCCATTTTGTACTTGTCCCAGTTGCTCCCTCCATACTGCTTAAAACTTGTAGTATCACTGGCATTTCTATTCAGATGAAAGGTTATTGGCCTGAAGCATTAATTCTGTTTCTATTTCCACTGATTCTACCAGACCTCTGTCATTTTCCATTTTTATTTCCAGCATCAGTGGCATTTTGCTTTTGAAGCATGGCTACTGTTGTTATGTAAGTGAATGAAGCAGCAAATGTGCATTT
Organism: Chiloscyllium punctatum; assembly: GCF_047496795.1. Classification (NCBI taxonomy): domain Eukaryota; kingdom Metazoa; phylum Chordata; class Chondrichthyes; order Orectolobiformes; family Hemiscylliidae; genus Chiloscyllium; species Chiloscyllium punctatum. The sequence continues at coordinate 57,567,686 of NC_092748.1, read as the reverse complement.
GGTTCAGTCCAATAAAAACTGATCAACAAAGCATCAGATAATGTATTTGTGCTGGAGTTGGTTTGGGAGAATACTAGCCTGATCTTCTCTACTTGAAAGTGTCCATGTTAAAAACACCACTGAGTTCAGGTTTTAACTGATTAGATGGACACTGAAGATTGTTTGGTACCATTTGAACAGTACAGCATTCTGGTGTACTAGTTAATTTACTTCCTAAATAATCAGAAGCAAAAAGAGTTATTGGTTATTCTGTTCAAGGTTCAGCATATATACTGTATAAAGGTTGCTGCAAGTGACAGTGACCATACATCTGAATAATTCATTGTGTGAATTTTGGGACATTTGAAAGATGGCATTATATAATTTTATGCTTTCTTTTATTTGATAATAATGATAATGTGATTCCACTAAAAATGAACAAAAGAAATCTTTTTTTCATTAAAATAAAATAATCTTGATTTTTGATATATATTTGAACAAGATATTAATTTTACATAGGAGCAAATATATCAATTTTAATTTAGTCTGTAATAAAATAATTTCTCAGGCAAAATGTGCTTTATTATTCATAACTTTAAAAGCAGGTATTAATAATTACATTGCAGCAAGCCAGAAAAAACTTGACTAGATAGTACTGAGAGATTGTCTTCCCTGGTTGGGGATCATCAAACATCAGCAATGACTGAATGATGGGGCCGGCTCAGACTACCTTATGATGTCATCCTATTCCAGTTCCTTGTATTGTGATGCTATATACAAACCATTTTGGCCAATTCAGCTTTTAGAATAATTCATGAAAATTCACAAAGAAAGTTGTGTCTAAAGTTACCTCACATGCCTACTTAAAATTACCTCATTGACAGAGAAGCAGACACGACGATGTGAAATAACATAAATAACTGTCTGAACAATAAAACCAAAGTAATGACTTTCATTTCCCTTTTGTCCATTTGTGATATAATTCACTGTGATCTTTTTCCATCTGTGTGTCCCAACAAAAGCCTGCATTAAAAGAGAACATGGTTCCCTGAGATCAATCAAGTGATTATACTAAGAAGAACATCCCCAAGGGTACAAACTACTCAGCAATATATGATGTGTCTTCAGCACCAACCACAATCAAACCGCATTTTTTGAGAAGCTAGCTCATGTTTATGCATCATATATATCCATGAGTTAGTTCAACACTCGTGTGGCAAACATTTACAGAGCAAGCATACACTAGTGCAAGCTGAAATCAAACATAAATGATTGAGCGGTGACTGAGTGTTCAGAATGCAATATTTGGGCACACCTTGAAATGACTCACCATAGCAGAAATATTAATAAGGCAAGGCTACAGTCAATTGCAAGCCTCGATTGAAGCTACCAGCTGTGAACAGTTTGGAATTAAAACACAAGTTTATATATTGGACAATCAGGGGAGTGAAATATTTCTTTTATCCAATCATTTTCAGAAACAATATTAAAAATTTGTTTGTGAAACTAGTATCCTTTATATGTTCAAGAATTGAATACTCCTTCCAAATTCCCCAGCTTATTGAACTAGCCGTAAATGATCTATTCACATCAGTCAAGATTAACTTCCAATCCCCTTTGTTGTAAAACACCCATCAACAAATCAAATTCTTTCAATCTCTTTTTTAAGAGATGTTTTAAGGGTGCACTACCCTAGAACTCTGTGGGAAGCTAAGGAAGTGATTGCTGGGCCTCTAACTGAAATATTTGTATTATTGATAGTCACAGGTGAGGTGCCGGAAGACTGGAGATTGGCAAACGCGGTGCCACTGTTTAAGAAAGGTGGTAAGGACAAGTCAGGGAACTATAGACCAGTGAGCCTGACATTGGTGGTGGGTAAGTTGTTGGAGGGAATCCTGAGGGACAGGATGTACATGTATTTGGAAAGGCAAGGACTGATTCGGGACAGTCAGCATGGCTTTTTGCGTGGGCAATCATGTCTCACAAACTTGATTAAGTTTTTTGAAGAAGTAACAAAGAAGATTGATTTGGGCAGAGTGGTACTCATGATCTATATGGACTTCAGTAAGGCATTTGACAAGGTTCCCCATGGGAGACTGATTAGCAAGGTTAGAACTCAAGGAATACAGGGAGAACTAGCCATTTGGATACAGAACTGGCTCAAAGGTAGAAGACAGAGGGTGGTGATAGAGGGTTGTTTTTCAGACTGGAGGCCTGTGACCAGTGGAGTGCCACAAGGATCGGTGCTGGGTCCACTACTTTTCATCATTTATATAAATGATTTGGATGTGAGCATTAGAGGTATAGCTAGTAAGTTTTCAGATGACACCAAAATTGGAGGTATAGTGGACAGTGAAGAAGATTACCTCAGATTACAGCGGGATCTTGACCAGATGGGCCATTGGGCTGAGAAGTGGCAGATGGAGTTTAATTCAGATAAATGTGAGGTGCTGCAGTTTGGGAAAGCAAATCTTAGCAGGACTTATAAACTTAATGGTAAGGTCCTAGGGAGTGTTGCTGAACAAAGTCAGCTTGGAGTACAGGTTCATAGCTCCTTGAAAGTGGAGTTGCAGGTAGATAGGATAGTGAAGAAGGCATTTGGTATGCTTTCCTTTGCTGGTCAGAGTATTGAGTACAGGCGTTGGGAGGTCATGTTGCGGCTGTACAGGATATTGGTTCGGCCACTGTTGGAATATTGTTTGTAATTCTGGTCTCCTTCCTGTTGAAAAAATGTTGTAAAACTTGAAAGGGTTCAGAAAAGATTTACAAGGATGTTGCAAGGTTTGGAGGATTTAGAGTCATAGAGACATAGAGATGTACAGCATGGAAGCAGATCCTTCGGCCCAACCCGTCCATGCCGACCAGATATCACAACCCAGTCTAGACCCACCTGCCAGCATCCGGCCCATATCCGGTACATGAATAGGAAGGATTTGGAGGGATATGGGCCAGGTGTTGGCAGGTGGGACTAGATTGGATGGGATATCTGGTCAGCATGGATGTGTTGGACCAAAGGGCTTGTTTCTGTGCTGTACATCTACATGACTCTATCGCTCTAATATATGTACATATATTTTAATTAAGGATGTTATTACACACCTCTAAGAAAGTGAGACTTGAATCTAGTATTCCTGGCCTTAAGAGGAGGTATGTTATCACTGCACCACAAGAGTCCTCCAACACATGCCATCTCTTGTCTCCTTTGAGTAATTGGTCTTAGTTGGGGCAGAAATCAAGAGGAGAGGAAAGCTGACTTGGCACTTCCCTGATGGCCATGTTCCAGACTCTTGCTGGATGCTTTATGTGTGGACAGTGGTGAACGTAACATTGGACTCAGCAGGAGATGTCTCAAATAATTAATTTATCAGGGGATGAGAGAACATTGTGGGGAGGTTAATGGGAAAGAAACTTGATTATTCCATCAATAGACTGACATTATTTGGTGCAAAAAAGTAAAATTAACTCCTTAATTTATTGGGTAAGAAAACAGGTGGAAAATCTGATTAGTCACACTGGCTGTACTTCATCGATTTATACAAAGGGTCATTTTTGAAGAGCTACTTAATGCTAATTTTAACTGCATTAATCCATCATGGATCAGTTCTGATGCTGACTATGAGTGAAGCTGGCTCCTGTTTGGTGCAAGTTAACTGGTCTTTTAATGTTGTCCTGGGGTGAAGAGGTTGTACTGGGCTGCGTAAATGCCAGAAATCAAATCACAACCTACAGTCTCACAGCATTCAAATGAAACTGTTGTCAATGTAAAATCTAATTTTGACTGAAGCATTGAAAGGGTCAGCACAGGCATGCCTGGAGAAGACTGCTGAACACAAGAAAAGATGGAGGAAGAGAGGGACACCCTCTCCTCCACTACAGAATAGTAGCTGCTATAGTCAAATACATTTTTAAAGCTGCAAATTACTAATTTTTGTTCCTAGGTCAGGTGTGTAGAGATGGAGAATTCCAGGCTCTGCAAACACGGCCTCAAAATATAGCTGTTGGTACTTCCCACTTTCGCTTCCCAGGATTGCAGGCTGGAATAGGGATCAGGCAGGTGACCCTGAAAGTGGTAAGTGTTCAGCTTACTCAGGCCACATAAAAAGGGAACTTTATGAAGCTTCCACCTGAGAGTTTCAAAGTTCTAATATCTCATACAACTGTAAATTCACCCTGGAGTAGTTGGTACCGCATGGACTTACCCAATGGGAGAATTGTCATTACAAGTGCATAAATTGTCATTAAACTGCTGTTTACTGAATCACTTGCATCATGGAATTTGAAAGTTCTACCATGGAAGTGGCATCATCTTGACACCACTACTTGCTGCAGTCAAGTTGTTAGCTCACAAGGCACAATGGGTGGATGTATAGTGAACAGGACCATGATCATTATTCCATCTAACTATTTTTTGCCGTTGGCTTAGAATCTCACAATGCTATCCATTGACAATGTATCTTGCAGGTGCACTGTCAGGTTATGACAATGTGGCAAAGGGGGATAACAATAAAGCTCCCAATGGTCCTGGATCTGGAGTGCAGAATGCCACTGGAGTGCAGTTCTACCACATAGATAGCAGCAAGTATTTCAGCAAAAACAACTTCTCCACCAAACCTTATTAATAATCAACAATATTATGAAAAAGGTTAGTACATGTAAATACCAAAAAGGTGGCTGAGAGCATTTTATTTCAGAATGGTTCAGAATCATGTGGCCATAAAGGAGACATGGATTTCACAGGGGTAGGAATAGTTGCTTGGTTTTTCTAAGTTATAGATCTTTTAAAAATAACAGAGAGGGAGGGTAAAAGAGGAGGGAGTGTAGCATTATTACTTAGAGAGTGTTTTACAGCTGCAGAAAAGGAGGTTGTTGAAGGTTTGTCTACTGAGTCAGTATGGATGGAAGTCAGTAACAGGAAGGAAGCAGCCACTTTTGTTTTCTATAGACCCCCCCCCCCCCCCCCAATAGCAGCAGAGAGATGGAAGAATAGATTGGACTGCAGATCTTGGAAAAGTGCAAATGTAACAGAGTTGTTGTTATGGGTGACTTCAACATCCCCGATATTGATTGGAATCTCCTTAGTGCAGATGGTCTGTATGGAGCCGATTTTGTCAGGTGTGTCCAGGAAGGATTCCTGACTCAATATGTAGATAGGCCGACTAGGGGAAGGCCATATTGGATTTGGCCAGTCCAGGTATCAGATCTCTCGGTGGGAGAGCATTTCAGTGACAGTGACCCCAACTGCCTCACCATTACCATAGCCATGGAGAGGGATAGGAACTGACAGTATGGGAAGGTATTTAATCAGGGGAGAGGAAATTATACTGCTATTAGACAGGAGCTGTGGATTTTAAATTGGAAACAATTGCTATACGGGAAATGCACAACAGAAATGTGGAGGCTGTTTAAGGAGCACTTGTTGCGAGTTTTGGATACGGTGAAGGAGTCTTGGATGACAAGAGAAGAGGAGCTTCTCATCAAGAGGAAGAAGGAAACTTACTTAAGGCTGAGGAAGCAAGGATCTGACACAGTTTTAGAGGACTACAGGGTCCTCTAGGAAAGAACTCAAAATGTACTGAGGAGATTCAGGAGGGAGCATGAAAAAGCCTTGGCAGGAAGGATTAGGGAAAGCCCAAAGGTGTCCTACACGTATGTGAGGAATCAGAGAATGATCAGAGAGAGGGTAGGGCCTACGAGGGATAGAGGAGGGAACTTGTGCTTTGAGTCTGAAGAGGTAGGGGAAGCCCTAAATGGGTTTTTTGCTTCCATATTCACTAGAGAGAGGGACCTTGTTGATAATGAGAACACCATGGACCAGGTTACTAGACTTGAACAGATTGATATTAAGGAAGTGGATGTGCTGGAAATTCTGGGAAGCATCAAGATAGATAAGTCCCCAGAGCCAGACCAGATATATCCAAGGTTACTACGGGAAACAAGGAATGAGATTGCTGCGCCTCTGGCAATGATATTTGCATTCTCACTCTCCATGGGAGTAGTACCGGATGATTGGAGGGAGGCGAATGTTGTTCCACTGTTCAAGAAAGGGAACAGAGAAATCCCTGTGAATTACAGACTAGTCAGTCTTACATGTGTTTAAGCAAGGTACTGGAAAGGATTCTGAGAGATAGGATTTATGACTATTTGGATAACAATAGTTTGACTAAAGATAGTCAGCATGGCTTTGTGAGGGACAAATCACGCCTCACAAACCTTACTGAGTTATTTGAGGATGTGACAAGACAAGTTGACAAAGGTCGAGCAGTGGATGTGGTGAATATGGATTTCAGCAAGGCATTTGATCAGGTTCCCCACAGTAGGCTCATTCAGAATGTAAGGAGGTATGGGACACAGGGAAATTTGGTTGTTAGAACTGGCTGGCTGAAAGAAGATAGCTAATGGTAGAGGATGGAAAGTATTCTGCCTGGAGGCCAGTGACCAGTGGTGTCCTGCAGGGATCTATTCTTGAGCCTCTGCTCTTTGTAGTTTTTATAACTGACTTAGACGACGAAATGGAAGGGTGGGATAGTAAGGTTGCTGATGACACAAAGGTTGGTGGTGTTGTAGAAATTGTCGAGAGCTGTTGTGGGCTACAACAAGACATTGACGGGATGTAGCGCTGGGCTGAGAAATGGCAAATGAAGTTCAACCTTGATAAATGCAAAGTGATTCATTTTGGAAGGTCGAATTTGAATGTTGAATACCGTGTTAAAGACAGGATTATTGGCAGTGTGGAGGTACAACAGGATATTGGGAACCACGTACATAGATTCCTCTCTAAGTTGCCACCCAAGTTGATAGGGTTGTTAAGAAGGCTTTCATTAATAGAGGGTTTGAGTTTAAGAGCATTGAAGTTTTGCTGCAGCTCTATAAAAACCTGGTTAGATCATACTTGGAATATTATGTCCAATTCTGGTTGCCTCATTATGGGAAGGATGTAGATGCTTTAGAGAGGGAGCAGAGGAGATTTACCAGGATGCTGCCTGAATTGGAGGGCATGTCCTATGAAGAGAGGTTGAGTGAGCTCAGGCTTTTCACATTGGAGAGAAGAAAGAGAGGTGGCTTGATAGAGATGTGCAAGGTAGAGTAGATAGCCAGAGACATTTCCCCAGGGCAGAAATAGCTGTCACGAGGGGTCATAATTTTAAGGTGTTTGGAGGTAGGTATTGGGGTGATGTCAGAGGTAAGTTCTTTACACAGAGAATAGTGGATGTGTGGAATGCACTGCCAGTGGAGATAGTAGAGTCAGAGATATTAGGGACATTTAAACAACTGCTGGACAAGCACATGGACAGCAGTAAACAGTAGGTTAGGTTGATCTTAGAATAAAATATATGCTCGGCACAACATTGTGGTCCGAATAGCCTGTTCTGTGCTGTGCTGTTCTCTGTTCTATGTTCTATCATATAGTTATAGAGATCTACAGCACAGAAAAAAGGCTCTTTAGTCCATTCTGTCCATGCCAGCCAAAAACAGTCACTTATCAACTTTCATCCTATTTTCCAGCACTTGGCCCATATCCCTATATGCCTTGGCATTGCAAGTGCACATCTAAATACTTTGTAAATGTTATGAGGGGCTCTGCGTCTACCACCCTGACAGTTAGTGAGTTCCAGATCCTGACCACACACTTGTTGAAAAGGTTTTTCCTCATTTCTCTTCTAAACATGCTGCCTCTCACCTTAAAGCTATCACTCTTGGTCACTGATCCCCGGGTACTGAGTTGGATGGTCAGCCAAGATCATATTAAATGTTGGAGCAGGCTTGATGGGCTGAGCAACCTATGCCTGCTCCTATTTTTAATGTTTCTGTGTTACAAAGGGAGGACATGTAGTTTGTGTGTAGTAAATTAATTGGGTGTTGATATGCAACTTGACATCCCAGTGGCAGGTTGAGATGCAGAGATCAGGTCAGTGACATGTTTGTGGCAGTAAGAATCATACAAATGTTTGCAATTTCTAGCTATCCACAAATGTGAAAGATTTTTCAATGAAGTCCAACCTTCAAAATAAATTCATCATTACATTAGAATTATGGAGCATCTGGTTCACGATCATTTGAGGGTGGCATATCCTTTTGACTTTATACAGTTGCATGTGTGAACTCAGCAGATCCTTTACAGCATTTTGATTCATGTACAATATTTTAGTTACCCTTGATGTTGCTATTGGACATCTTTTATGATGCAAAGAAGGGAGGGTCAATTAAACCTCTAAGTATAACTGTCTCTCAGGTGTGTAAAACACCAGGTACTAACATGAACTTTCAATAAAGAGTGAAGAATATGCTGTTTTCTTCTACAAGAAAGTGGTGGGATTTGACACGGGACATACTGACACAGAGCACACAGACGCAAGATGGCCACTGAGCCACTTCGTGGAAAAGAACAGCGAAGCATATACAGATACTGCCTGAGGCCAACAGGATACTGGCACAATAGACACAGATCATAGATAATTATTTTAAGGTGGGTGGGGGAGAGAATATATATCAGTAATATGTACTGTACTGCCCGCTGAAGTGTCTGATTCCAGCCTTCAGGTTGTTAACTACTTGAGACTGCTTGTATACAAGTGTTAATACCTTTGATTTACAGTAATGGAAAACGATCTTCCTTCTCAGGAAGAACGATCAGGACCAGTCGCTGCAGGACCAGACTTCTGCGTAGCTGCTGAAACTGACAATGACTCTGTAGTGTTTTCTGTAAACAAACCATGCTGCTCAAACAAAGACTTGATATCTGGACCAACATACCGTGAAATGTATAAAATATCATGATATGTGCTCTGAGGGTGAGAGAAGACTCATAGCTGATAGCTGTGTGGCAGATGTCTCTCTCTCCTCGGAGCTCCAGTTTCTTTGTACAATAAACTCTGTCATTGAATCCCAATTCTGACTCTGAGACTGGTGAATTTCCCAACAATGAAAGGAAATGTCATAACTCCCTTGTCGACATTAATGTGCCCCAATCATGAGGCATGCAGTACAAGGAACCTGGTGTTATAAACATGTGATTTATGAATTTATGAACGCAATCTCACTCCGAGGTGTAATTTGAAAGAACCAGCATATGATCACTTCGTACATTTATGAGATGCTCCTTTACATTGTCCTGCATTGTGTTCGGACTTGCATACAAATCAACTTGTGAATGGACTCCAGAACAGAGAATCTGCTTGCAGCCCAAGGACTCACTGTACATTTAACTCTCTGACTAAGCTAGCTTTAATAAAAAATGATGCACAAAGAATAAGGTGCATGTGCTGAGTTCAACCACTAGTTTAATTTTCATAAATGCTCATGAAGGGATGTTGAGTTCATGAAGTGAAGTTATTTAAAGACCCAGCCTTTTAAATGTTAATAAAAATAGGTTGTCTGTGTCAATGAGAGTTGAAAAAAGTTCAGATGGAGCAATTACAAGTGCTGTTTGCTGAAATTTGTTGATATAATTTCAGTGGCTATCATGAATGCTTGGCTGCTTTCTTGGCTTGGCTGAATGGATGTTTCTCTTTGTGGGAACTACCAGAAATAGGGTGTCACCAGTTCCAAAACAAGGAGGCTCCCATTTAAATGGAGATTCAATGAATTTTTCCTCTTAGAAGATCATGGGTATCTGAAACTCTCCTCCCCACAGAGAGGAGAACACAGGATCATTGAATATTTTTAAGGTTGAGGTAGGTAGATTCTTGACTAACAAGACAGCAAGGGTATCGGGGTGGGTAGGAATGTAGAGATAAGATGATTATCCAATCAGCCATGATCTTATCGAAAGGCAGAACACACACAACCAGTAGAATGGCCTATTCCTGTTCCTATGTATATCCACACACTATAGTTATTTCAGTAGGTGAGGGAGCCCTAGTTTCACAGCTTAGTGACATCTTAAAGAAATTATTGAATGGTTAGCTGTCTTTAATGTGGGGTTATGAAAAAGGAGTTTGTCTTTATAAGGTACATATTATTTGAGGTTTAAGAACTTTAAATGGTCCCTCATTAATGGGAGCATTCCTTTTTCAATGCACTGAAGGTTAAAATGAACTTTTTGATGTTAATGCCATTTTATCGCATTGTACTCCTAAAATCTGCCCAGGGTAGATTCTGAAAGAATGGAATGTGTAAGGGCTTAGGATGGTAGTAGGGATGCCAAGGGAGCAATACAGTGCCATGAGGTGGCTGTAGGGGATGGGTTTGCCTTAAGCTGGCACGAAGGTATGGAGGTGCCATGGTGATTGGGAAGGGGGACATGAGGCAGTGCGAGAGGTGAGGTCCAAAGGAACGAAAGATTAACAAAACAAATGCGACAAAGTCCTAGAGAACTGAGGCAGCCTTTTAACCAACTTGCTTTGGTACTTGACAACCCTTATGGCCATCATTGATCTACAGCTAAGAGATCGTGGTCCTGACTCTATCCCACAATTGCCCCTGCCCCATCAAATACTACCCACCTGGGAGTGAAAACCCAGGTCTGAGTACATTAGCATTGCAAGCAACACCAATCGTTTATGCCTTTCAATTTTGTCTCTGGAAACTGAATATTGCTATTGAAGATTCAATTTCCTCATCTTCTTAATGATAGCTGTTCTCCAAATAACATGTTCTATACTCATTCTGAAACAAAATACAATCTACTCACCATTGATTCATGGATTGACTCAGCTTTTTAAGCTCAAAAGCATCAGTCAACTCACATAAATGAATCCATTTAATTATAATTTTTTTACATTTGATATGAATGAAATCAAAGAAATATAGTATAATGACTGAGAGCTTAGAGCAAAGCAATGAAATTTAAATACATTCCATGTTAAGTCTGTAATGGAAAGGAGATATAATGACTGTTTTAATGAATGAGAAAGTTTGCTCTGTTAAATGAGTGTAAGGCACAGAATATTGATTAACAACCACTATAATTTGTGTAACTGAAAGCTTTGTTAGATATAGTTCAGGAGAAGCAATTCTGTCACACCTCATTTATGTCAGGTTCAATTCTTTGAAACTACAGAACATCATCCTCTTTCAGATCATCAGTTTGTCTTTCATTGATTCCACCAGTTGCACTAAAACAGGTTGACACGGAATAGATAAAGACACCTCAACCTGGATTTTCTAACAGGGTGACATGCTGACCTGAAATAGGGTGCCAAGATCTGCATTTCCTTATGCTATGTTCATTTGTCTTGTGCCATCCTCATAAATTCACTGCAGCTCATCTGTTACTCAACTGCGTCTAAAAGACCTTTCTATCTACTATCTTCAACTTTCTTGTCGAGAGAAGATTTCTGTAGCTGCTCAGCTCTGACAGAATGGCCAAAATTATGACATTTTCTTTCTGAATGTCACTTTTTAAGGGTTCGCTTTTGATGTTCTGATTTGAGTATCTATTCATTTGTTTTATAATCTATAAATGAAATTTTAGGGATGCATCTTAAAATGTATCTATCATTTATTGTTCAAGCTGACAGAGCCTACACTGCAAACAGTCATCAGAAGCATTCTACAAATGCAAATACAGGACATTTCTCTGTGCAGTTAAAGCATGTAGGTCACTCCCTACCAGGATATTGCCAGATTTGCTCTCCTTTCCAAAGTGTTATATTCTATGACAGAAACAATTTTAAAAATTAAGACTTTTGAAAGAACAAAAAAATTTAAAAATAAACATTAAAAAAATTTGACGCTTTCATTTTCAGAGATAAACAAATTATCTACCAAAGCGCAAGAATTTTAAAATATTTTTAATACACCAGTGATTCTGTTTCCATGCTGTACATCTCTATGACTCTATGACTCTAAGAATAGAAAAAGTAAAAGCAGTACTTCTGACCAGATATCCCAACCCAATCTAGTCCCACCTGCCAGCACCCGGCCCATATCCCTCCAAACCCTTCCTATTCATATACCCATCCAAATGCCTCTTAAATATTGCAATTGTACCAGCCTCCACCACTTATTCTGGCAGCTCATTCCATACACGTACCACTCTCTGTGTGAAAAATTTGTCCCTTAGGTTTCTTTTATATCTTTCCCCTCTCACCCTAAACCTTTGCCCTCTCATTCTGGACTCCCCGACCCCAGGGAAAAGACTTTGCCTATTTACCCTATCCATGCACATCATAATTTTGTAAACCTATATAAGGTCACCCCTCAGCCTCCGACGCTCCAGGGAAAACAGCCCCAGCTTGTTCAGCCTCTCCCTATAGCTCAAGTCGTCCAACCCTGGCAACATTCTTCTAAGTCTTTTATGAACCCTTTCAAGTTTTACAACATCTTTCTGATAGGATGGAGACCAGAATTGCACACAATATTCCAAAAGTGACCTAACCAATGTCCTGTACAGCTGCAACATGACCTCGCAGCTCCTGTACTCAATACTCTGACCAATAAAGGAAAGCATACCAAATGCCTTCTTCACTATCCTATCTACCTGCAACTCCACTTTCAAGGAGCTATGAACCAGCAGCCAAGGTCTTTTTGTTCAGCAACACTCCCTAGGACCTTACCATTAAGTGTATAAGTCCTGCTAAGATTTGCTTTCCCAAAATGCAGCACCTCGCATTTATCTGAATTAAACTCCATCTGCCACTTCTCAGCCCATTGGCCCATCTGGTCAAGGTCCTATTATAATCTGAGGTAACCTTCTTCACTGTCCACTACACCTCCAATTTTGGTGTCATCTGCAAACTTACTAACTGTACCTCTTATGCTCGCATCCAAATCATTTATGTAAATGACAAAAAGTAGGGGACACAGCACCGATCCTTGTGACACTCCACTGGTCACAGGCCTCCAGTCTGAAAAACAATCCTCCACCACCACCCTCTGTCTTCTACTTTTGAGCCAGTTCTGTATCCAAATGGCTAGATCTCCCTGTATTCCGTGGGATCTAACCTTGGTAATCAGTCTCCCATGGGGAACCTTGTCGAACGCCTTATTGAAGTCCATATAGATCACATCTATGGCTCTGCCCTCATCAATCCTCTTTGTTACTTTCTCAAAAAACTCAATCAAGTTTGTGAGACATGATTTCCCATGCACAAAGCCATATTGACTATTCCTAATCAGTCCTTGCCTTTCCAAATACATGTACATCCTGTCCCTCAGGATTCCCTCCAACAACTAGCTCACCACCAACGTCAGGCTCGCTGGTCTACAGATCCCTGGCTTGTCTTTACCACCCATCTTAAACAGTGGCACCACGTTAGCCAACCTCCAGTCTTTTGGCACCTCACCTGTGACTATCGATGATACAAATATCTCAGCAAGAGGCCCAGCAATCACTTCTCTAGCTTCCTACAGAGTTGTCAGGTACACCTGATCAGGTCCTGGGGATTTATCCACCTTTACCCGTTTCAAGACATCCAGCACTTCCTCCTCTGTAATCTGGACATGTTGCAAGATGTCACTATCTGTTTCCCTACAGTCTATATTTTCCATATCCTTTTCCACAGTAAATACTGATGCAAAATATTCATTTAGTATCTTCCCCCATTTTCTGTGGCTCCACACAAAGGCCGCCTTGCTGATCTTTGAGTGGCCTTATTCTCTCCCTAGTTTCCCTTTTGTTCTTAATGTGTTTGTAAAAACTCCTTGGATTCTCCTTAATTCTATTTGCCAAAGCTATTTCATGTCCCCTTTTTGCCCTCCTGATTTCCCTCTTAAATATACTCCTACTTCCTTTATACTCTTCTAAGGATTCACTCAATCTATCCTGTCTCTACCTTACATATGCTTTCTTCTTTTTCTTAACCAAACCCTCAATTTCTTTAGTCATCCAGCATTCCCTATACCTACCAGCCTTTCCTTTCACCCTGACAGGAATATACTTTCTCTGGATTCTCGTTATCTCATTTCTGAAGGCTTCCCATTTTCCAGCCGTCCCTTTACCTGCGAACATCTGCCCCCAATCAGCTATCGAAAGTTCTTGCCGAATACCGTCAAAATTGGCCTTTCTCCAATTTAAAACTTCAATTTTTACATCTGGTCTATTCCTTTTCCATCATTATTTTAAAACTAGTAGCCCCAAAGTGCTCCCCCACTGACACTTCAGTCACCTACCCTGCCTTATTTCCCAAGAGTGGGTCAAGTTTTTCACCTACTCTAGTAGGTACATCCATATACTGAATCAGAAAATTGTCTTGTACGCACTTAACAAATTCCTCTCCATCTAAATGCTTCACACTATGGCAGTCCCAGTCTATGTTTGGAAAGTTAAAATCCCCTCCATAACCACCGTATTATTCTTACAGATAGCTGAGATCTCCTTCCAAGTTTGTTTCTCAATTTCCCTCTGACTATTAGGGGGTCTATAATACAATCCCAATAAGGTGATCATCCCTTTCTTATTTCTCAGTTCCACCCAAATAACTTCCCTGGATGTATTTCCAGGAATATCCTCCCTCAGCACAGCTGTAATGCTATCCCTTATCAAAAACGCCACTCCCCCTCCTCTCTTGCCTCCCTTTCTATCCTTCCTATAGCATTTGTATCCTGGAACATTAAGCTGCCAGTCCTGCCGATCCCTGAGCCATGTTTCTGTAATTGCTATGATATCCCAATCCCATGTCCCTAACCATGCCCTGAGTTCATCTGCCTTCCCTGCTAGGCTCCTGCATTGAAATAAATGCAGTTTAATTTATTAGTCCTACCTTGTCTCTGCCTCCCCTGACTGTTTGACTTGCTTCTGTTCTCAACTGTACCATTCTTGGGTTGATCTCTTTCCTCACTATCTCCCTGGTTCCCACACCCCCACCTTACTAGTTTAAATCCTCCCGAGCAGCTCGAGCAAATCTCCCTACCAGTATATTAGTCCCCTTCCAATTTAGGTGCAATCCATCCTTCTTGTACAGGTCACTTCTACCCCGAAAGAGATTCCAATGATCCAAAAATGTGAATCCTTCTCCCTTACACCAGCTCCTCAACCATGCATTTATCTGCTCTATCCTCCTATTCCTGCTCTCACTAGCTCGTAGCACTGGGAGTAATCCAGATATTACTACACTTGAGGACCTCCTTTTTAAATTTCTGCCTAACTCTCCGTAATCTCCCTTCAGAATCTCAACCTGGCACCAGGGAAGCAACACACCATTCTGATTTTTCTCTGCTGGCCACAGAAACGTCGGTCTGTTCCTCAGACTAGAGAGTCCCCTAACACAATTGATCTCTTAGAACCCGACATACCCCTCGTTGCATTACAGCTAGTCTCAATACTAGAAACTTGGCTGTCCGTGCTACGTTCCCCTGAGAATCCATCGCCCCTTACATTTTCCTAAACAGCATACCTGTTTGAAATGGGTATATCCACAAAAGACTCCTGCTCTAGCTGCCAACCTCTCTTACCTTTCCTGGAGTTAACCCATCTATGTGACTGTATCTGAGACTATTCCCCCTTCCTACAACTGCCATCCATCACATACTGTTGCAGTTGCAAATTCCTCATTGCCTCTAACTGTCTCTCCAACTGATCCATTCAATCTGATAAGATTCACAGCCAACAGCATTTATGGCAGATATAATCCTCAGTAACCCTTAAACTTTCTTTAAACTCACACATCTGACAAGAAGTACATATTAAAGGCCATTTTTGCTCCTTCACGATCTACAGACCCAGAAAATAACACCATCTAATTCGTCTTCAAACACTGCCCCAGGTTAAATTAATAGTTATGGCTTATATTTTAAGTTTAATCAAGAGATATATCTCCAAAAACATATAATCAAGAAAGAACCCACTCTACTCACTACTGAAGATTCTCTGTAGGCCACTCTTAAAACAACGATTAACTTATTTGATTCTGTGCTTTGAACTTCACCCAACTGTTCATCCAAGATCTGTTGTGAATTTCACTGTTTGTTAATTTTCCCAGATGCACTCCGATGTCCAATGATACACTAAGTTGCATTGAAACTTCGGGAATAGCAGTAAATAAATGCAGATGAACAAAACTTCTATATAACAATTAAAACATAATGTGCATTGAATAGAAATTCAATGGAAGAGCAAATGTTTGAGGAGGAATTTCTACGCTCAGAGGATAGTGAATCTGTGGAATTTTTTTACTGCAGAGGGCTGTCTTGGCTGGCTTGTTAAATATATTAGGTAAAAACAATGACTGCAAATGTTGGAAGCCAGATTCTGGATTAGTAGTGCTGGAAGAGCACAGCAGTTCAGGCAGCATCCGAGGGGCAGTAAAATCGACATTTCAGGCAAAAGCCCTTCATCGCGAATACAGGCCTTGGATTCTGGATTCGTCCAGAATCTTGTTAAATATATTGAATGCTGAGCTAGACAAACTTTTAATCAGTAGGGGAATCAAAGATTATGTGGCACAATGACTCAGTGGTTAGCACTGCTGCCTCTCAGCACCAGGGACCCGGGTTTGATTCGAGCCTCGGGTGACTGTGTGGAGTTTGTACATTCTCCCTGTGTCTGCATGGGTTTCCCTCAGATGCTCTGGTTTTGTCTGACAATCCAAAGATTTGCAGATTTGGTGAATTGGCCACACTAAATTGCCCACAGTGTTCAGGGATGTGTAGGTTAGGTGTATTAGTTAGGGGTAAATATAGGATAGGGGAATGGGCCTGGGTCGGTTACTCTTCGGAGGATTGGTGTGGACCTATTGGGCTGAAGGGATTCTAATTCTAATTCTGAAAGTGGAGTTGAGGGTTATCCAATCAGCTGTGATTTCTCATCAAATGGCAGAGCAGTGTCGATGGGCTGAATGGCCTACTTCTGCTCCTACTTTTATGGTCTTTTGTTAAAAGTATATTGACAGCCTTTTATGAATATTTGCAATGACTGATTTCTACAGTAAACAAAAAGAAAAATCAAACCCATAGTATATCAAGTCAAATTTCATGATAATTATCTGCTGGAATTATAATAATATTTTGTCTTGCCAACAATATTTAATTAAAATAGTGTATTATTTTACAGTAATGGAGACAATAAGTATGCCATTGCCGTGTCAATGGTTAACAAACACAGAACACAAGAAAACACACTTTGGCAATTATGTGGATTTGTTTCCTTTGTAACTTCAAAACATAACTGGAGGGCCATTGTAGGCAACACTGGGCAATGTACAGTCATTTTTCTTCCTACAAGCACAGACAGATTTGGTGATGCAGATTTGGGCGTTGATATCTTTCTCCCATGGTGGTGTAATTTCCTGCACTGATAAATAGGACAAAATTTATAACCTTAGGTTATAAAATTTTACTAATGCTGCAACTAAATGTGAGCCTGCAAGTGACTGTTTTTGCCCTGCATGGGAATCTGCTTAAGGTTTTGTTTAACAGTACATGCAAAGTAATTTTCTTTCACTTGATGGAAGTGTTTTCTTCAACAGTGCCTGGCGACAATCCTGATATGGTCACTATTCATATGTAAATATATGTTTCGCAAAGTTGTTCCACCACAGACACTTCACAACAACCTGAAAGTTACACCTGGGCACTTCTTGATCTGTATGGCAGATTCCTGACTAAGCAATGCAGTTGCACACTAAACATTCATATTAATTTTACTGTTTCATTCAGGAACACAGGAACAGAGCAGGTCATTCAACTCCTTGAGCATTCAATTGTATTATTGCTAATCTGTGACCCAATTCTACATAAGCATTTTTACCACATATCCCTTTTCATCTTTCGTTAATAAAAATTTGCCAGATCTGGTTTTAATAATATTTGATCTACGTCTTTTGCAGATGAAAATTAAAAACGTCTAAGCCAGTTTAGTGCATAGAAGTTTTCTTTAATTTCAGTCCTGAAAGATCTGCCTCTAAATTTCAGGCTATAACCTAATCCTAGAAACTCACAGTTGGATATAGATTTCCACTTTATCTGTTCTCCTTCATATAGAATCATAAGATCATATAGCACAGGAGCAGACCTGTCGGTGACAACTTGTTTGCGCCAACCAGATATCCTCATCTGACCTAGTATTGTTTGTCAGCATTTGGCCCACATCCATCTAAACCCTTGCTATTCATGTACCCATCCAGATGCCTTTTAAATGTTGTAATTGCACCCACCTCCAACACTTCCTCTGTCAACTTGTTCCATATACGCACCAACCTCTGTGTGAAAAAGTTGCGCCTCAGATCCTATTTAAATCTTTCCCTTCTCACTTTAAACTGATGCCCTCTAGTTTTGGACTCCCCTACCCTTTGGCTATTCACCCTATCCATGCCCTTTATGATTTTATAAAGAACTAGGGGAAAGTGAGGACTGCAGATGCTGGAGATCAGAGTCAAAAAGTGTGGCACTAGAAAAGCATAGCTGGTCAGGCAGCATCCGAGGAGCAGGAGAGTCGATGTTTTGAGCACAAACATTTCATCAGGAATGTGGGGGGGGGGGGGGGGGGGGGTGCCCAAGGGGGCTGAGAGAAAGATGAGAGTGGGATGGGACTGGGGGGAACATAGCTAGGAATGGGATAGGTGAATGAAGGTGGGTGGTGATGGTAATAGGTTGGAGCGGACGGTGGAGTGGATAGGTGGGAAAGAAGATGGACAGGTAGAACAGTTCAAGACGGCAGTGCCAAGTTGGAGGGTTGGATCTGGCTTAAGGTGGGGGAGGGGAAATCAGAAAACTGGTGAAATCAACATTGATCCTGTGTGGTTGGAGGGTCCCAAGTTGGAAGATGAGGCGTTCTTCTTCCAGGTGTCGGGTGGTTAGGATTTGGCAGTGGAGAAGGCCCAGGACTTGAACACCTCATCTTCCGCCATGTGATCCTCCAAACACACAGATTTAATGTCGATTTCACCAGTTTCCTCATCTCCCCTCACTGCACCTTATCCCAGATCCAACCCTCCAGACTTGTGTGGAAAGTTACGGATCACAATCAGTCGCAATGTAGATGCAAAATTAGCTGAGTTATAAGAAACAGACAATAATGGAGAATGGATTTTTTTTTGCCCAGGGAAGAGTTTGTTTTGGAGTTTCCCAGGAATTAGTACTGAGACCCTTATTTATTCTTATTTACCCCTGTGCGCAGGGGTAATTTCAGGGAATCCTGAGGGACAGGATATACATGTATTTGGAAAGGCAAGGACTGATTCAGGATAGTCAACATAGCTTTATGCATGGGAAATCATGTCTCACAAACTTGATTGAGTTTTTTGAAGAAGTAACAAAGAAGATTGATGAGGGCAGAGCAGTAGATGTGATCTATATGGACTTCAGTAAGGTGTTTGACAAGGTTCCCCATGGGAGACTGATTAGCAAGGTTAGATCCCATGGAATACAGAGAGAACTAGCCATTTGGATACAGAACTGGCTCAAAGGTAGAAGACAGAGGGTGATGGTGGAGGGTTGTTTTTCAGACTGGAGGCCTGTGACCAGTGGAGTGCCACAAGGATCAGTGCTGGGCCCTCTACTTTTTGTCAATTACATAAATGATTTGGATACGAGCATAAGAGGTACAGTTAGTAAGTTTGTAGATGACACCAAAATTGGAGGTGTAGTGGACAGCAAAGAGGGTCACCTCAGATTACAACAGGATCTGGACCAGAAGGGCCAATGGGCTGAGAAGTGGCAGATGGAGTTTAATTCAGATAAATGCGAGGTGCTGCATTTTGGGAAAGCAAACCTTAGCAGGACTTATACACTTAATGGTAAGGTCCTAGGGAGTGTTGCTGAACAAAGTGCAGGTTCATAGCTCCTTGAAAGTGGAGTCGCAGGTAGATAGGATAGTGAAGAAGGCGTTTGGTATGCTTTCCTTTATTGATCAGAGTATTGAGTACAGGAGTTGGGAGGTCATGTTGTGACTGTACAGGACATTGGTTAGGCCACTGTTGGAATATTGTGTGCTATTCTGGTCTCCTTCCTATCGGAAAGATGTTGTGAAACTTGAAAGGGTTCAGAAAAGATTCACAAGGATGTTGCCAGGGTTGGAGGATCTGAGCTATAGTGAGAGGCTGAACAAGGTGGGGCTGTTTTCCCTGGAATGTTGGAGGCTGAGGGGTGACCTTATAGCGGTTTACAAAATTATGAGGGGCATGGATAGGATAAATAGACAAAGTCTTTTCCCTGGGGTTGGGGAGTCCAGAACTAGAGGGCATAGGTTTACAGTGAGAGGGGAAAGATATAAAAGAGACCTAAGGGGCAACCTTTTCATGCAGAGGGTAGTATGTGTATGGAATGAGCTGCCAGAGGATGTGGTGGAGGCTGGTACAATTGCAACATTTAAGAGGCATTTGGATGGGTATATGAATAGGAAGGGTTCGGAGGGATATCGGCCTGGTCCTGGCAGGTGGGACTAGATTGGGTTGGGATATCTGGTCAGCATGGACAGGTTGGACCGAAGGTTCTGTTTCCATGCTGTACATCGCTATGACTCTATGACTCTATATATTTGTCCTTCTTCAATTCTTTCCCACTGTTTGATTCATTTATTTATTGTCACGTATACTGAAGTACAGTGAAAAGCTTTGTTTATGAGCAATATAGGCAGATCATTGTAAGCAAGGATGTACAGATTAAAAAGACATAGACAGAGGTATATAATTTACATTGCATAGGGAGTGTGCTAGGCGAGATTAATGTTAACAAGATCAGTATTATTTGAGGCTAGAGAATCCATTCATCAGTCTAATAATGGCCAGGAAGAAGCTGGTGTGTGTTTTCAGGCTTCTAAATCTTCTGCCTCTTGGAAAAAGTTGTAGGAGATCATTACCGGGGTGCGATGAGTCTTTGATGATTTTGGGAGCCTTTCTGTGGCAGCAAGCCATGTAAATAGAGGCCATGGATGGAAGATTAGCTCCCATGATGGCCTGGGCAGTTCACATCACCCTCTTTAGTTTCCTCCGGTCCTGGGCAGTGCTGTTGCCATACCAAGCCATTATGCACCCAAACAACATGCTTTCAATGGTGTATCTGTAGAAATTGGTGAGGGTCCTTATGGATATGCCAATTTGCATGAGCCATCTGAGGAAGAAAAGGTTTGTTGTGCCTTCTTGACCATCACATCTACATGGGAAGTCCAGGATAGATTTTTGGTTATTGTAACTCTGAGGAACATGACATTTTCTATCCTCTCATCCTTAGTTCCGTTGATGTAGATGCAAGTGTGTTCTCCTCCTTTCTTCCTGAAATCAATGATCAGTTTATTAGTTTAGCTAGTATGGAGAGAGAGGTTGTTCTCATTGCACCACGTCATCAATCCCTCAATCTCCCTTCTGAATTTTGACTCATTGTTGTTCGATATCCATTCTACTACAGTGGTGTCATCAGAGAACTTGTAGATGGCGTTTATTTGGAATTTGGCAACACAGTGGTGGGTGTGCAGGAAGTACAGTAGGCGGCTGAGGACACATCCTGATGGGGCTCCAGTGTTGATTGTTATTATGGAGGAGCTGCAGTTATCTAACTTCACTGATTGCTGTCTGTGGGTCAAAAAGCAATGGTTCCAGGAGACTGAAGTTGTTGTGGGTCATGACCAGCCTCTCAAAGCACTTCATGATTATTGAGGTCAGAGCCACTGGGCAGTAATCATTAAGGCACATTGCATGTGCTTTCGTAGGTACCAGGTTGATGGTGGTCTTCTTGAAGCAGGTGGGGACTTCGGCTTGTAGGAGGGAGAGGTTGAAGATGTCGGTGAATACCTCCACCAGTTGGTCCACACAGGGTCTAAGTGCTTGGCCAGGGACACCATCCAGGCCTCTCACTTGATGCTTATGCCACTTCAACCTGCAAGAAATAGAGAATGTGTCAGCAAATGTCCTATGTTTTCATGATATTGTTGACTGCCTGCAGTGTGTGCAGGTTGTGAACTTTAAGTGTGAAGTGTAGAATGGTGTTAAATATGTAGCAGTGAAATAAAAGGCATTAATTTTATGTTTGTGTGCTGCTTCAAAGTGATGCCTTTTGTTGCAATGGGTCAAACCCTGGTGCTGAGCCAGAAGCTCCGAGTTTGAGCTCTAACTCAGAGCTTGCTGGTCAACAGAAATGATTTTGTAACATGGCCAATCAGGTTGGGAATCTGCCTGCCACTCCAACCAATGCATACCAATAATAGTCCGTAAGAATAGGAGAGATTTTTGGTCAGATATTTGGTAGAAACAGTATTGGAGCCTCTGGAGTTGCTATCCATTGTTCAAGATTACAACATGTGTAATGTGGTCTTCCTGAGTGAACTGCAATTTAGCACCACCATAGATTAACACAACTGTTTGCAAAGTGAATAACTAGTGTAATAAATTGAGCATTGGGTCTTAGACGACAGAACACGGAAGAGGCTGGACCAGCCGCTATCTCTGGATGAGCTGACCAAGGCCCTCAAGTCCTTTGAAAAGAATAAAACTCCTGGAAGCGACGGCTTACTGGTCGAGCTCGATTCTGCTATGTGGGACTTGATTGGCCAGGACATGCTGGAGGTGTATGTCAGTATGCTTCTGGCAGGTACCATGAGTCAATCCATGAAGAAAGGCATCGTCACCCTCATCTACAAGCGGAAGGGGGAGAGGGAGGAAATCAGAAATTGGAGACCAATCTCACTATTGAATGCGGATTACAAATCTTGTCAAAGGTCATCGCCAACCAGGTCAGGTCTGCTCTGGGATTGGTGATCCATCCTGACCAAACCTGTGCGGTACCGGGCAGGAAGACCGCTGAGAGTCTCACACTCCTCAGGGATACGATCGCCTACATGCAACACAGGGGGTTGGACACCTGCCCCATTAGCCAGGACCAGGAGAAAGCCTTTGACAGGATATCACATACATATGAGAGATGTTCTCTCCAAAATGAGCTTTGGGGAGGGAATCCGTAATTGAATCAGATTGCTCTACAACAATATTATCAGTGCAGTCTCAATCAATGGGTGGGAATCAGATAGCTTCCCAGTCAGATGTGGAGTCAGGCAGGGCTGCCCTCTCTCTCCTGCCTTGTTTGTGTGCTGCATAGAGCCATTTGCTGAGTCCATCAGGAAGGTTGCGAGTCTGAGAGGGGTGACCATTCCTGGCAGCGGGGGCCTACAGGTTAAGGCTTCCCTGTACATGGATGACGTCACCGTTTTTTGCTTGGATCCGCTGTCTGTGCACAGACTCATGTACATCTGTGACCAGTTCAAAGGGGCTTTGGGGGCCAAGGTCAACCGAGGCAAGAGTGAGGACATGCTCTTCGGGAACTGGGCCGATCAATCCTTAATCCCCTCCACCATCAGGATTGACCACCTGAAGGTGCTAGGTATTTGGTTCGGAGGGGCTGGGTCGTGCGGCAAGTCTTGGGAGGAGCGTATCAGGAAAGTGAGGCAGGAACTGTGCAGATGGGAGCAACGGTCGCTCTCCATCGCGGGTAAAAGCCTGATCATCAGGTATGAGGCACTGTAAATGTTGTTATGTGTGGCACAGGTCTGGCCTATTCCCAGAACCTGTGCCGTCGCAGTCACCTGGGCCATCGTCCATTTATATGGAGTTCAAAGGTGGCCAGGGTCTGAAGGGACTCGATGTATAAAAATCTAGGCAACGGGGGAAAAAACACACCCAATGCCACCCTCACCCTGATGGCCACCTTTGTGTGTGGCTGCATCAAGCACCAAATATCACCACGTACTGAGTTTCTACCTGTTCCTGGTGTTGCGAAGGATGGGCCTGGCCTTACTGCTGCGGAATGCTCCAAATAGTTGGACCGTTCCGTATCACCTGTCCTTTGTGGAGAAATTTATGATGAAAAACACCTTTGACCACAAGTCCATCAGGAAGTGGTCAGCACATAGTGTCCTTGAGACCCTTTGGGAAAAGGAGAGGGCGGATCCTATCGAGCGGTACCCTGAGCAGACTGTTAAAGCCATTTGGCAGAATGCCTCATTGCCAGAACTTTCCAACAAGCACAAGACATGGCTTGCCTGTGAGATCCTTTATGCACGCCCTGACTCTTGGCCTCACCGCACGCTGCCCTCACACACCTCCTTCTGGAATGTGCCTATGCAAAGGAAGTCTGGAGAAGAATGTAGTGGTGTTTGTCAAGGTTCATCCCGAGCAGCTCCATGACACGGGACTCCGTGCTTTACAGTCTGTTCCCCAGGATGCACACCGAGACGAACATCAACTGCGCCTGGAGGATCATCAACTCAGTCAAAGGCGCTCTTTGGTCCGTCTGAAACCTGTTGATCTTCCAGCTGAAGGAGCTGACCCCGACTGAGTGTTGTGGACTAGTACATTCCAAGGTCCAGGACTACGTGTTGAGGGACGTGCTGAAGCTCGGGGCAGCTGCCACCAAGGCGCGGTGGGGAAAGACCACCGTGTAACATCTGCTTGCCAAAGAAGAACAGGGGGCCCACTCAGTAAGGGGGCTCTGCTGACGCCTCAGCTAAATATATGGATGACAAACATACAGACCTGTATATATGAATGATTAATTCCGATCTCTGTATGTAAAGAAATGCAAGGTGGGCCAATGAATGGCACCACCAATTGTACAGATCATCAAAATATTTTACAAATAAAGTATATTTTTGAAATTAAACAAAAATCGAGCACTGGTTGAGACTAGTGGTGCAGTTAGTAGAATATGCTATTTAGATAAACACACTCACTTTCACAGGCCATGTGATATCACTAGACTTTTTCCTGCATTGATGTTAGGCCAACACTCTTGGCACTGATCTTCATCACAATTTGCTCCTACTGCCACTTCAGCATAAATCCTGAGGTTCTCCTCCCCTGCAGCAGATTCATTCTCATCTCCTGTGTCTCTTGCTCCAAAATCTCCAGTGAACAGTCGTGGTGTTCCTTCTTGTATGTTCAGCCACAGCCCAAATCATCTCAGCCCAAATGACACATGAAGACGCTCTCAGCACTCCATGCAGCAAAATGCACCTCCCTTTTAAGAGTTGCAGTCTACTTTAAAGCACTGATAGCCATTTAATATTGAGCCTCCTACAGATGGTTCCAGCCAGTGAAAAGCACGACCTGCACATTTCAATAACTTAAAGGTGTAAGTGATTAATTATCCTATTTACAACCCAATGAATAACAGTCATACCACAATCTGTGTGTGAGATTTTAGGAGTTACCCAATCTTTCCCTCTTATTACAGTATCTATATGTTATAAACCAGCAATATTACAAATGCAGTATTTGGAATTTAGTCTATGTCTTACAATTGTGGAAGGACTTAACAACCTATATTACTGATTTCAAAATTAGTAAAGGATAATTTCAAAGACAGTTTTTCTCATTGCATACTGAGCAGTTTAATATTTAGCATAGAAGCTAATGTAGTAAAGAACAAATGCAGGCAATGGTTTTTAATTAATACTTCTTCATTTGTTGCAGTGCAGCTAAGTCTTTTGGATTAGGAATCTTGTTCAACGTGATTGGTGAGATTAGCATCACTGATCTAAGAATGTCTGACACACAGTTCGCAGGCCTGTTGCATTTTATGAACTTGTGTTATTTGGCCACTGAATGCTAATGCCTGAGTCTTTTATTTGCTTGAATGTGCACATAATTTTCTACTCAACCTGCTTTCTTCAGCTCGTTATATCGGCTTCAGCTGTTTTATTCTTTTCCCCAACCCCCCACCGTCTTTTAAACTCTCTTTTTCCTTCTTTCTTCAATTCCCTTTATACAGTATAATTAGAAATACGTGAGCATCCAAGAAATTGTATCTCTATTTACCAATTTGTTTATTTAAAATTCTATGTTTAGTATACAATTATACGAATACATTTTGTTAGCTTTGTTCTTATAAAAGTGAATTCACAATCAAATATCTTCTTTGCTACAATGGATCATTTTTCAGGAAATACTGTCCTTAGAACTGACCATCTTGGCACTCCTCAGCACTTCAACTTCTAGTATTTCCTCACCCTTATTTCATTTTAAGCAAATATGATACATTATCAGCTTGCCTCTCCAGATTGGTGCAATAAATAATACTTGTAGGTTTTTTTTTTATATGTTCATGGAATGTGGATGTTTCAAGCATTTATTGGCCATCTCTAATTGCCCTGAAGAATATGGTGAGCCCTGGTGAGCTGCCTTCCTACATGCTGCAATTTTTGGGGTATAAGGCTACCCACAGTGCTGTTAGGAAGGAGTTCCAAGCCTTTGAACCAGTGACAATGAATGAATAATGATATCTTTCCAAGTGAGGATGGTATATGACTTGGAGGGGAACTTGCACTCATGCATCTGCTGTCCTTGTGCCTCTAGATGATAGTGGTCATGGGTTTGGCAAGTGTTGTTAGAAATGCCTGCTGAATTAAAGCAATGCATCTTGTAGATAGTGCACTGTGCTGCCAGTATGCATGGTTGGTGAAGAGATTGACTATTGATAGTGGTAGATGGGATGCCAATCAAGGTGGGCTGTTTGTTCTGGAAGGAATCAAGTTTCCTGAGTATTGTCAGAGCTGCACTCATCCAGGCAAATGAAGTGTATTCCATCACAATCCTGAATTGTGCCTAACAGATGGTGGACAGGCTTTGCAGAGACAGAAAGTGAGTTACTTGCTACTGGATTCCTCGCCTTGGGTCTGCTCTTAATGCTACAGTATTTATTTGGTTGATATAATTCAGTATCTGATCAATGATAACCTCCAGGATGTTAGCAGACGGCAATTCAGCAATGATATTGCCATTGAACTTCAAGGGATGATAGTCAGATTGTTCTTACTGGCAATACTCAATGGCACACGTGAGCCACAAATATTACTTGACACTTCTGATCCCAAGTCTGAATGTTGTCCATATCTTGATGTAGGTGGACATGGATTGCTTTTGTATCTGAGATGTAGCGAATGGTGCTCAGCATTGTGCAATCATCAGTGATAATCCCCACTTCTGACCTTATGATAGAGGGAATGTTATGATAGAGGGAATGTTATTAATAAAGACGTTGAAGATGTATGGGTCTAGGACACAACTATGAGGATCTCCTAGAGTTTAGATCCAATTTGTTTTGTGCCAGGCATAAATTCAATCAGCAGAAAGTTACTCCATTTTCCAAACCAACTCCCCCCCCCCCCCCGCCCCCCTCCACCGATTCCCATTGACTCCAATTTTGCTAGGGGCCTTGTGCCATATTCGGTCAAATGCTGCTTTGATGTCAAGAGCAGTCAGTTTCACCACATCTATTAAGCTTTGCTTTTTTGTTAATATTTGGACCAAAGCTATCAGCAGCTGAGTGGCTCTAACAGATTCCAAACTGGCTTTCAGTGAGCAGGTTATTCCTTCTCCAAGTACTATTTGACTGCACTGTCAATGACTCCTTCCATCAGTTTGCTGATGAGTGAGAGTAGGTTGACGGGCGGTAATTAGTTGGGTTGGGTTTGCCTGTCCTTTGGGAAAAGGTAACACCCAGGCAATTTCCCACATTGCTGAACAGATGTCACTGTTGCAGTTGTACTGGAATAACTTCAGTTGTTAGTGCTGGAATACAAATATTTAGCACTATTGCTGAAACATTTTCAGGACCCATATCCAGTACCTTCAACTATTGTTTTATGATGGACAGAATTGAATAGGTTGAAGACTGGCATCTGTGATTATCCACTTGGCACTTCTGGCTATAGATAAATACAAATACTTCTGTGTTGTCCTTTGCACTGATGTGCTGTGCTCCCCCATCATTTAAGATGGGGATATCGTCATGCTCTAGTGAGTTTTTTAATTGTCCACCATATTCATGACTGGACGTGACAGGACAACATAGCTTAGATCTAATCAACCGGTTGTGAGATCACTCAGCCCCATCTATTGCATGCCGCTCTTACTGTTTGGCCTTGCAAATGGTCCTGTGCTATAGCTTCTATGGGTTGATACCTTATTTTTAGGCATATGCGGTGCCACTTCTAGCATGCTCTCCAGCACTCTTCAATGAACCAAGCTTCATTTCACAGATTGATGGGATTAATAGTGAGGGACATTCTGGGCCATGAAGTTATAGATTGTCAATGAATTCAAATCTGCTGCTGCTGAATCAATAGTGACTCAAAGTTGTCCAATTTAGAGTTGATAGCTGTATTTAAAGTCCATCCTAGTTAGTTAAAAATCACACAACACCAGGTTATAGTCCAAAAGGTTTATTTGGAAGTACACGCTTTCAGAGTATTGCTCCATTGTCAGGTAGCTGGTGGGTCAGGATCCAACACTGGCACCTCCATATCATCCTATTTAATACAGCAGTAGTGCCACACAATAGGATTGACGGTATCCTTACTGCGAAGACTGGACTTTGTCTTCACGAGGACTGTCAGGAGGTTTTCTTTTATTTGCTTGTGGGACTACTCTTACTGATCTTCATGGGTGGATGCATCCATAACAGAGTATGTTTTTTTTTCCCCTTATTGAGTCCAATACCACTTATTGCAGACCCAGGCTAGCAGCTATGTTCTTTAGGACGCAAGCAGCTCAATGATACGAACGAGCTACTCTTGGTGATGAACATGGATGTCCCCCACACAGAGTACATTCTGTACCTTGCTATCCTCAGTGCTTCCTTCAAACTGGAGGAATACTAATTCATCTGCCTCTGTAGAGGGCAATGGGGATGTAGGTGCTAGTGAGTTGTAGGCTTCCTTGCCCATCTTTGAACTAATGCCAAGAGATTTCATGAGGTTTACAGTGAATGTTGAGGATTGCCAAAGCTACTCTTTCCCAGCTGTATATCATAGTGCTGCTACATGAGATGGGTCAGAGATAGTAATGGTGGTGTTTGAGACATTATCTGTAAAATATGATTGTGTGTGTGTGTGTGTGTGTGTGTGAGAGAGAGAGAGAGAGAGAGAGAGACTATGTCAGACTGCTGCTTGTCCATGGGACAGTTGTCTAAATTTTGGAATAAGCTCCCAGGTATTGTTAAGAAGGACTTTGCAAGATAGACACTGCAGTGTTTGCTGATGTCATTTCTGGTGCCTAGCATGATATCAGATGGTTTATCCAGTTTCATTTGTTTCTTTCAACTTTTCCCAGTTAGATACAACTGAGTATCTTGGTAGGTCATGACAGAAGGCAGTAAATGTTGGCCTAACCAGTCTCGCCCACATCCCGCGAAATAATTTTTTAAAAGGCCAATGTATGGATGGTAGATTTCTTATCCTAAAAGATATTATTGAACCAGATGGATTTTTACAACATTGGGTAGCACAGTGGCTCAGTGGTTAGCATTGTTGCCTCACAGTGCAAGGGAACTTGGTTCAATTCCAGCCTCGGGCAACTATCTGTGTGCAGTTTGCATATTCTCCCCATGTCTGTGTGGGTTTTCTCTGGGTGCTCTGGTTTCCTCCCACAATCCAAAGATGTGCAGGTTAGGTGAATTGGCCATGTTAAAGGTTCGCATCGTGTTCGGGGATGTGTAGGTAAGGGGTAAATGTAGAGTAGTAGGGGAACGGGTCTGGGTGTGTTACTCTTTGGAGGGTTGGTGTGAACTTGTAGGGCTGAATGGCCTGTTTCCACACTGTAAGGGTTCTATGTGACTGCCATTAAATTAATTTCCTAATTGCAGACTTTATTGAATTCAAATTTCACAATCTGTTTAAGTGAGATTCAAACCAATGTCCTCAGAACATTAGCCTGAGGTTCTGGACATTTTCACCACTAATATTTATATTTTTAACACAGGGACTGAGTAGCTCAGTTGTCGAGGTGGCTAGTCTTCATCGATTCCTGTTCTAGTTGAGGTACTCTTGAGATCTGCTTCCTTGCCCTGCCCTGATAGTGGAAGGCACTGGTTAATTACCACTGGCAAAACTGCCAAATAAGCAACCTAGATGAAACATCAGCAGACAATAATCCAAGGACTGGCCTCTATGTGGTGCAGATATTCATCATATATCAAATATCAAAAATGGTCTGCGGGGCACGGTGGTTCAGTGGTTAGCACTGCTGCCTCACAATACCTGGGACCAAGGTTTGATTCCAGCCTTAGGTGACTGTTTGTGTGGAGTTTGCACATTCTCCCCGTGTCTGTATGGATTTCCTGTGGGTGCTCCGGTTTCCTCCCACAGTCCAAAGATGTGCAGGTTAGGTGAATTGGCCATTCTAAATTGCCCGTAGTGTTAGGTGCATTAGTCAGAGGGAAATGGGTCTGGGTGGGTCATTCTTTGGAGGATCGGTGTGGACTTGTTGGGCCAAAGGGCCTGTTTCCATACTGTAGGGAATCTAATCTTAAAAATTTAAATTAAAAACAGTGGGCCACCCCTAAATGTGGCATATCAAATCATTCTAGGTAGAATCCTAAACGCAAGCAGGAAAATGCCAAGTCATAATTATTTTGTTTGGTGCAGCTCAATCCATTATGGGTGACTGTAGATGGATGAAAATTTCACTTAAATCACACGATTTCAGGTCTCACTTTAGAGATTTGAGTTCAATCTAGGCTGGCACTTGCTGGCAGACCAGGACATTGAAGGAATGCATACTGGATCACGGTTGATGGCCGCTGGTGTTGACGTTTGGAAGAAACATTAAAATAAAAACTGGTTGGCTTTCTGAATTGAATGTAAAAAGATCCTTGACACCATTTCAAAGATAACCAGCGTATTTTTTCTTTGCTGGCCAAACATTATCCTGGAGTCAACATTACAAAAGGAATATCTTGCCATTACTCTCCGTGGGAACTTGCTGTATCGAAATTGGTTGCTACATTTCCCGCATTACGGCACTAAACTTCACTGTAAAGTGGTTGTATCAGGTTGTTAAAGGTTCTGAATAAACAGAACTATTTCGTTTCCGTATCTCCCCCCTCCCCCATATTACCAACCTATTGTGGCTCGACTTGAAAAGTTCCGATGAATATTCATTACCTGTGCATGAATGCCTCTAGCATTCTGTTTGCAACAATTAGACTGGCTGATCAGACTTTTATAGATCACTATAAGTAGTCAACAATAATGCAGTGGTTTCTGTTGGAAATAGTGACCGTTAGTTGCCTCAATGAAAATTGCAAAATAGAACAATTACAAGCCCAAGGGCATGATCTAGATGACTGGACTGCTGGTTCGCGTTTGAAATACCTGTACAGTAGAGTTTTGAGAAGCTCGTGTTCTACTGAAGTTAGACAAGTTTGAGCAGCGCCTGCAGTAGATACCAGAGACCGAGGTTGAACTGGGGTGGGGTAGAGAAACAAACGCTCTCGGCTGGGGTCAGGTTACTTGCGGCGAGCTACTGATGGTGGCTGGGAGGGGCGAAGTGAGGCGAGGCGTCACCGTCACTTTATAATCTCATTTTCAACGCAAGGCGGCTACTCAGAATAACAGCCCGAGATCAGACAAAACATTAGTAGGCACTTTCTGAGAGATCAGGAGGCATTTCCGATATGGCGGCCCCGGAGCGATGGCTTCTTATCTACCTGTCCTTGCTTTCCCTCAACAAATGGACTTCAGCTTTTAACTTGGATACTGAAAATATTATTAAGAAAACTGGAAAGCCGTCAAGCTTGTTTGGGTTTTCTCTTGCTATGCACTGGCAGCGAAAGCCAAGAGATCAAAAAATGTAAGTATGTGTAGGTTTGATTTACTTTTAAGAGAAGGCGCTATTGTCAAGCTGGAAGAACGGGTACAGAAAGTTCCTCTGTGTGTTATGGTTTGACCGGGGAGAACACTGCACACTTCACCTCAACTGAGTCCAAAACAGCTTCAGCGAACTTTTATATTAAAGTTTGTGCGAAATGTTCACGAACTCCCTGCAGCAACCACTTTTCCGCCTGTGGCTGCCCTACCTGTTCACACTGAAGCTCAGATACAGCGGCTGGCGCAGAATGGTCGTGTGTGCCCCCTCCACCGGGAACAACTTAACAGGTGACCCCCTCATCCGGGCGGGTGGGGGAGTCAACCCCATGGCCACTTCACTGCTCCCTGTTTCCCACTGGTTTATGCCAGGGCCCCTTCTTAAGTGTTGATTCCAAAGTTTTTCAATTTAGGGCAATCCCATGGGAATCTGAAGTGAAGGGGATTGTTTGGAGTGAGCAGTGTGCGCCTTCCCGGTCAGTGGTAGTTTCAAGGGATCATTGATATTTAGGGCAGTGTTGAGTTTTGTCGGCTCCGTTTCGTTCTCCAGGGAACCTGATCACAATCTGCCAGCGTCACATTACAACCCCGAGTTGATCCCAATGGTCTCCAGTAAAAGGAATCCGAGCTTTATTAGCATTTAACTGCCGGTCCTTTAAACCAAAGTGTAGAAGCAGGTTGTTTTCTGAGCAAATCTGATCGGTTTTCCTTTCTTTCAAAAAAAAGGGTTTGCAGTTGTTGCAATCTATTTTAATCATTCGGACCGAAAAATGCGGCTATTATTTGTGATCCCGAGTTTGGGTTCAACACCGTGGGGTACAAACTTTTGGGAATGTGTTGGCTGTGGGGGTTGGGGTTGGGATGGGGAGGGGGGGAGGGGTGGGGTGGGGGGGTGAGAGCTGCCTGGTTGATAGTGCCATTGGCTGACCGCTCTGGCTCCTCCCCTGCACAGACGCCGCTGCCGAGCCCTGGTTGCTATGGTGCAGAGAAATCCCGGAGCCTCACTCAGTGCAACGGGCTCCACATGGGGGCGGGGGACCCAACCGAAGTGTAAAAAAAAACACCGAATGCTATCTCTTTCCTTTTGGAATGAATGACCCTCTGACAAACAGCATGCCTTTAAAACCGAATCTCGGAATGTCATCGGCAAATAACCTTCACTTCAAGACCAAGTAGCTCATCATCGACAAACCAGTCTTTTTTTTATTTTCAGGAAATGCATACAATCCCCCCCCCCCCCCCCCCGCCAGATTTTCTTTTTACTGTAATTGAACATATTCTAGGTGTGGAGGCGCATACAGTTGGGTGTCGCCTTGTATCTGATGTAATTGGAGTTGATTCATTTTCACAGGGACAGCAAGTTGAATTTATGTACTGCCATGAGAAAGAAAGTATCCCAAAGTGATTCGAAGGTAAAAGGGGAAAGGAACAACAACAAAGATCTTTAAAGGGGCATTTTGAAAATGGGCGAGGAGATAACAAGGCTCGGACGTGACGTTTAGGGAAAACGTTCCAGAATAATCAAAACATCTGAAGTCCCAGGTCGATTAGAGCGAATACAATTCAGACCAGAATCTGAAAAGTGAAGGATATGTGCTTGCAATATAAGGTTGGAGGAGGTTTCGGAATGGGGGAATATCGAAGTTTTGGAAGGACTTAAAGAACAGTGTAGGTTTTGAATGCATGGTATTGTGAAACTAAGAGCCCAGTGGAAGCACAAGGACACTGGAACAAATTATTGCAATGCTGGAATCTGTACTGAAAGCAACAAATGGTGGGGATCACTGCGGGTCAGACAGCACCCATGAAGGGGAATCTTTCTCTCGATGATTGCTGTCTGACTCGCTGTGATTTCGAGCACTGTTTGTTTTCAGAAAGGA
Source organism: Chiloscyllium punctatum (assembly GCF_047496795.1). NCBI lineage: Eukaryota > Metazoa > Chordata > Chondrichthyes > Orectolobiformes > Hemiscylliidae > Chiloscyllium > Chiloscyllium punctatum. The sequence goes on along the minus strand of NC_092748.1, from coordinate 57,534,380 downwards.
TTGAAGTCGGTGGGATAAAATTAAGGTTTCCAACGCTAGTTCTAAGCACAATGCAACATAGCAAGCTGTTTTGGTGAAGAGTGGGATGGGCTTCAGTGTTTGTGGAGCTGAAGTTAAAAATCACACAACATCAGGTTATCGTCCATCAGCTGAAGAATGAACAATTTTTCAGTGGTGGAAATAGCTTCACTGACGACACCACCCAGATTTGACACCCTCCTGTTCCGTTAGCGTGATCAAACCAGATTAAACCTACATCTAGATATTATCCGTGTCTCCTTGATCCCTCCGAGCAATTGGCGTCAGCATGTATAATTTGGTCAGGGGATGCCGAGGTTTTGGTGTTCTGACATATTTGCTTCTGTTCTGTCATTCGTGACTTAATGTCAAGTTGCTTCGTATCTCATAAGTAGCCAGGTGATGGAAAGAAAGTAGTCAACCTCAGTTGGCATATAGACATTTACTTGATGTTGACAAGGGAAACTTTGTTGGTGTCTGAATCTGGGGCTAAGACTGGGAACTTTGGGCACTCCCAAGGTAACCACATTAGGGTGTGGTTTGAAATCAGTGAAGATGTCTTGATTTTGGAAAGTAATTGAGGAGCACAGCTTGGTTTAACTACTGAATGCCAATGATGTCTTGTCGTTGCTGTCTACATGATGTCTTTGTTGACTAACTAGGGTGGTCTTGATGTAGTGCACAGAGCAGAAACAGAATGGTGGTAATTGAGTAGGAAAGAAAGACACAGAGCTAGATAACCACATGTTGAGGGTAATTGGGTGACAGAGCTCTGATGGTAATCGGAGAACTTTGCGAAGTGAGAGTGAAGTATAAAGGAACAGTCTATGCAAGGGGTTTGCTAATGATATGAAAAAACATTAAGTTGAGGAGATGTAGTTGATAGAGTTGGGTAGGAGGGGGATTGTGGCACAGAAGTGGGTCTGTTAAAGAAGATTAAGTTAGAATTGGGGCTTGGAAAATGTCCAAACTTGGAAAGAGCGGTTGAAATGGATGAGGAACTACTCTTCATCTTTAGGAAGAAAGGTTCTAGAAACTCATTTGGTTGGTCTGCATATGGTTGATCTTGGGAATTGAAACATTGCTTAGCTCTTAAACCGATTGTTGGTGTTATTTTGTGAGGCAGAAAAATAAATATATATTTTAAATTTTAAAATCATCTGAGCGACCTGAATAGTAATCACTGCCCAGTTGGCAAGACCCTCAGCCTAGGATTTTCTTTGCTAAGTTATTCAGTCTTAGCCTCATTTTCTAATTTTAGGCAATCTTTCAAATCCACCTCCTAGAACTGATGACTGATAATTAAACATCTTATTATTTGGCTGTGTCAAATTTGTTTCATAACATCCCTGTGAAGCACCTTGGGATGTTTTACTGTGGTAAAGGGTCTATATAAATACATGTCAATTTGTGAACCTCTGCATCTAAGGTGAAAATTAAGACCACTAAATATTGTAGAGTCATAGAGACGTACAGCACGGAAACAGAAAATTCTGGAGAAACTCCTCAGTCTGATAAGATCTGTGGAGAGAAAAATACATTTAAGCTGGTGTGTTGTCAAGGAAGCTGAAAAATGTGTTGCTGGAAAAGCGCAGCAGGTCAGGCAGCATCCAAGGAGCAGGAGAATCGACGTTTCGGGCATAAGCCCTTCTTCAGGAATGAGGAGGGTGTGCCAAGCAGGCTAAGATAAAGGTAGGGAGGAGGGACTTGGGGGAGGGGCGTTGGGAATGCGATAGGTGGAAGGAGGTTAAGGTGAGGGTTATAGGTCGGAGAGGGGGTAGGGGCGGAGAGGTCGGAAAGAAGATTGCAGGTCAAAAAGGCGGTGCTGAGTCTGAGGGTTGGGACTGAGATATGGTGGGGGGAGGGGAAATGAGAAAGCTGGAGAAATCTGCATTCATACCTTGTGGTTGGAGGATTCCTAGGCGGAAGATGAGGCGCTCTTCCTCCAGGCGTCATGTTGCCATGGTCTGGCGATGGAGGAGGCCAAGGATCTGCATGTCCTTGGCGGAGTGGGAGGGGGAGTTAGTGTTCAGCCATGGGGTGGTTGGGTTGGTTGGTGCAGGTGTCCCAGAGGTGTTCTCTGAAATGTTCTGCAAGTAGGCAGCCTGTAATACCAATGTAGAGGAGGCCACATCAGGTGCAGCGGATGCAGTAAATGAAGTGTGTGGAGGTGCAGGTGAATTTGTGACGGATATGGAAGGATCCCTGGGGCCTTGGAGGGAAGTGAGGGGGGAGATGTGGGTGCAAGTTTTGCATTACTTGCGGCTGCAGGGAAAGGTGCCGGGAGTGGAGGTTGGGTTGGTGGGGATTTGGACCTGACGAGGGAGTGTCGGAGGGAGTGGTCTTTCCAGAACGCTGATAGGGGAGGGGAGGGAAATATATTCTTGGTGGTGGGGTCTGTTTGGAGGTGGCAGAAATGACGAAGGATGATACGATGTATCCGGAGGTTGGTGGGATGGTAGGTGAGGACCAGTGGGGTTCTGTCCTGGTGGTGATTGGAGGGGCGGGGTTCAAGGGCGGAGGAGCGGGAAGTGGAGGAGATGCGGTGGAGAGCATCGTCAACCAGGTCTGAGGGGAAATTGCGGTCAATTTTCCCTCAGATGTGGTTGATGATGCTCTCCACCGCATCTCCTCCACTTCCCGCTCACCTGCCCTTGAACCCCACCCCTCCAAACGCCACCAGGACAGAACACCACTGGTCCTCACCTACCATCCCACCAACCTCCAGATGTATCATATCATCCTTCGTCATTTCCGCCACCTCCAAACAGACCCCACCACCAAAAATATATTTCCCTACCCTCCCCTATCAGCGTTCCGGAAAGACCACTCCCTCTGACACTCCCTCCTCAGGTCTCCTCACCCCCCACCAACCCAACCTCCACTCCCGGCATCTTCCCCTGCAACCGCAAGAAATGCAAAACTTGCGCCCACACCTCCCCCCTCACTTCCCTCCAAGGTCCCAAGGGATCCCTCCATATCCGTCACAAATTCACCTGTACCTCCACACATCGCTTACTGCATCCGCTGCACCCGATGTGGCCTCCTCTACATTGGGGTTACAGGCCGCCTACTTGCAGAACATTTCAGAGAACACCTCTGGGACACCCGCACCAACCAACCCAACGGCCCCGTGGCTGAACTCTTTAACTCCCCCTCCCACTCCGCCAAGGACATGCAGATCCTTGGCCTCCTCCATCGCCAGACCACGGCAATATGATGCCTGGAGGAAGAGCACCTCATCTCCCGCCTAGGAACCCTCCAACCACAAGGGATGAATGCGGATTTCTCCAGCTTTCTCATTTCCCCTTCCCCCACCTTATCTCAGTACCAACCCTCAGACTCAGCACCACCTTCTTGACCTGCAATTTTCTTCCCAACCTCTCTGCCCCTACCTCCTCTTTGGCCTATCACCCTCACCTTAACCTCCTTCCACCTATCGCATTCCCAATGCCCCTCCCCCAAGTCCCTCCTCCCTACCTTTTATCTTAGCCTGCTTGGCACATCCTCCTCATTCCCTAAGAAGGGCTTATGCCCAAAATGTCGATTCTCCTGCTCCTTGGATGCTGCCTGACCTGCTGCGCTTTTCCAGCAACACATTTTTCGGCTCTGATCTCCAGCATCTGCAGTCCTCACGTTCTCCTCCATGTTGTCAAGGAACTCTAGTAAATTGAAGTCAATGGGTACTAGCCGAAAAGAACATAAGAACTAGGAGCAGGAGTAGGCCATCTAGCCCTTCGAGCCTGCTCCACCATTCAATAAGTTCATGGGTGATATTTTTGTGGACTCAGATCCATTTATCCGTCTTCTCACCGTATCTCTTAATTCCTTTGTTGTTCAAAAAAAATCTACCTTCGCTTTAAAAATGTTGATTGAAGTATTGTCAATTACTTCCCTGGGCAAGGAATTCCATAGATTAACAACCCTCTGGGTGAAGAAGTTCCTTCTTGATTTAGTCCTAAATCTGCTCCCTCTAATCTTGAGGCAATGCCCCTTTGCAACCTCTAAAGTACCAGCGTTTACTTTATCCGCTCCTTTTTGTTTTATATATTTATAGAAACTTCTGTTATCTGTGTTAGTTTTTCCTCATATTCTATCTTTCTTTTCTTATAGATCTTTTTGTGGCTTTCTGTTGACTATTAAAGTTTCCCAATGTTCTAGTTTCATGCTGTTTTTGGCTACATTGTATGCCTTCTCTTTCACTTTGATAGCCTCCCTTATTTCCTAAGACACCCTCCCTTTTTTCTTTTTTCTAAGTCCTTCCTTTTCACTGGAATAGACTTTTGAAGAGCACTTTGAAAAATTGCTTTGGAAGTCCTCCACTGCTCATCAACTATCCCACCATCAAATTTTTGTTTCCAGTCTACTTTAGCCAGGTCCTCCCCCATTCTATTGTAGTCTTCTTTGTTCAAGTACAGGATTTTTATCTTCACATTCTCCATCTGTATTCTAAGTTCAACCATACTGTGATCACTCCTTCCAAGAGGATCCCTAACTACGAGGTCATTAATTATTCCTGTCTCCTTATACAGGACCAGATCTAGGATAGTTTGCTCCCTCATTGGTTCTATTACATACTGCTGAAGAAAACCAGAGTTGAAAAATGTGGTGCTGAAAAAACACAGCAGGCCAGGCAGCATCCGAGGAGCAGGAGAATCGATGTTTCAGGCATTGCCTGAAACGTCGATTCTCCTTCACCTCAGATGCTGCCTGGCCTGCTGTGTTTTTCCAGCACCACATTTTTCAACTCTGGTCTCCAGCATCTGCAGTCCTCACTTTTCTCCTTGCTGAAGAAAACTATCATGGATACATTCAACAAATTCCTCCTCAAGGCTGCCCTGACTGAGCTGGTTCAACCAATCTACCTATAGATTAAAATCCCCCAAGATAATTGCCGTGCCATTTTTACAGGCATTAGTTATTTCTTTGTTTATTGCCTGCCTCAATGTGATGCTATTATTTGGTGGCCTAGAGACAATGCCCATCAGTGACTTTTTCTTCTTAGAATTCCTAATTTCCATCCAAATGGATTCAACTTTATTCTCCATAGAATCTATATCATCTCTCAGCACCACTCTGGTGTTGTCCTTGAATACTAAAGCTACACCACCTTCCTTACTTTCCTGTCTGTCCTTCCAAATAGTCAGAAGACCCTTGTATATTTAACTCCCAATCATGACCATCCTGTAACCATGTCTCCGTAGTGGCCACCAAATAAAATTCATTTGTGACGATTTGTGCCATTAACTCATCGACCTTGTTACGAATGCTGTATACATTCAGGTAAAGTGCCTTTATGCTAGCTTTCTTACCCTCATGATTTCCAGCATCTCTAACATCTTCTGAATTATTTTTCATTTTTACCTCTTTCATTGCCTGACTCGAACATAAACCCTCCTGCACAAATGCTAACCTGCTGCTTACCTTTTTATTTACAATCATGCTTCCTGTCTTTTTCCCTTTCCCTTCACCCAACTCACTAAAGTCTAGTGATCAACCTATTTATTCTCTTCGCTAGAACACTGGTTCCAGATCATTTCAGGTGGAGACTATCCCATTGGTACAGATCCCATCGGTTCCAAAACTGATTCCAATACTACATGAAATGGGAACCCCTCTTTCCCACACTATTCCCTTAGCCACATATTTACCTCTCTAATCTTCTTATCCCTAGGCCAATTTGGCACGTGGCTTGGGCAGTAATCCACAGATTTTGACCCTCGAGGACCTGTTCATTAATTTTATTCCCAGTACTTGATAATCCCCGAACAGGTCCTCCATCCTAACCTTGCCTATGTTGTTTGTCCCAATGTGGACCACAACAACTGAATCCTCCCCATCCCGCCCCAATATACTTTCAAGCTGGTCAGAGATGTTCTGTACCTTGGCATCGGGCAGTCAACACACCATAAGTTCCATTTGCTGAACACAAGGAAATGACGTGGTTGCTCAGGGCTGTCATTTCAACCCAAGACATGGTTGTAGGAGTTTTTAGGTTGTGGTTTAGATTTCATTATCATCAGTTGTTTCTTCAATGAATCTGCCTCCAATTTAACTTTAGAAATATGGTTGTTCAGTGATTGTATGGTCTTCAGTTACATTCACAACATGGCATATAATGAAGCAGTCTGTGTCTGCACCAGTAAAACCAGGACACCATTCAAATATGGGTGATAATTGGTGATATTCATGTCAGACAATTACCATTTCAAACAAAAGGGAGTCCAGCCAACACCTCATGATATTTAATCTATTTTGATTGCTAAACACCCACCACTAATATATTGGGAGTCTTTACTGGCTGCAAAAATAACTGGACCATATGTTAGGAGAAGATCTGTAATTGGTTTGCCGCATAGAGTGAGTTCTCAAAGCCTTTCCAATAGCTGCAAAGCACAAGTCATGAATGTGTTAGAATACCCCCACTTGGCTGGACAGATGTTATTTTAACAATACTCAACACCATTCAGGCCAAGCTACTGACTTGATTGGCATTCACGCAGTGGATTAAACATTCATTCCTTCCATCATTGGTACACTGTGCAGCTACAAGATGCACTCCTCCATAATAACTCTCCAAAACTTTAAGGCAATGATAACATCTCCTAAACCTGTGACCTCAGCCACTTCGATGGATTAGGACAGCAAATATATGGAGACACCACTGTGTAGAAGTGACCTTTAAGGAGGCACAGCATCTTGGCTTAGAAATGTATTGCTGTTCATTCATTGCTGGCTCAAAAGGCTGGAACTTCCTTTAAAGCAGCACTGAGAGTTACCTATATCACATGGACTGGAGAGGCTCAATGTGTGGCGAACCAGCACCTTCCTGAGGACAGTCAGGGATGGGTAATAAATTCTGGCTTTGTCTTCCTCGTTAGCAAGAAAAATATTTGGATTGAGGCAAGAATTGTCAGTTGAGAAGCGGGCAAAGACTAATTTTGCTTGTTTTTACTCTGAGTTTTGGCTAAGGTTTTCTTTATTCTTTCATGGGATGTGGGTCTTATGGGCAAGGCCAGCATTTTGTTACTTATCCCTAAATAACCTTGAACTGAGTACCTGTAGCTCATTGGGCCATTTCAGAGGGCAATTAAGAGTTCGCCACATTACTATTGGTCTGGCGTCATGTGTGCTAGATTTACTGCACTAAAGGTCATTAGAGTGCAGGTGTTTCCAACAATCAATGTTGTCATGGTCTCAATTACGGAGAGTAGATTTTATTATTCATTAAATTTTCACCAGCGGCTGCTGTGGCATTTAAACCCATGCCCCCAAGGTATCAGTCTGCGGTATGTGGATTACTGGTCTAGCGACATTACCGCTATGCTATTGTCTTCCCCAAATTGTTGATGGGGTCTAAAGTTTTTAGAATATTAAATAAAGATTGAGTAATTTTGTTTTGTAACTTGGGCTGAATTCAAAATTTGATATGAGAAAAGTTGACTTGCCTCCGTGACACAATTTTCAGCAAAATTAGTCACAGTATCTTTGACTTATCAAAAATTGACGAATTGATCAGTTTTGTACAGTGGTTGTATGTAGCCCACCCCAGTTAAATTTCTACTGTACTTGGAAAGTAATCATGCAGGTTTCTTAACCTTGAGTGAAATTGAATTCTGATCTTGCATAAGTATGATTAAACCTCCCCTTCCCACACACTCCACCCACATACTTTAGATTCAAACCAAAACTTCTGCTGGAAGGTCAGGGTCCTTTGAATGGCTTTGCTGAATTTTAAGTCAGGCAGAGCAGTATGCTTTGTTTGGATAAAGTCAAGATGATTACCTCTCTTTAAATGGCTGTAGCCCTTGTAGTACTTGTCCATTAACAATGCCTTTATATATCTTGATTGTTTTCCCTTTCAAGTCTCAAAGTTTAGTGATTATTCCAATAGTACAAAGAGATTAGTTGGGTAAGCAATTAACTTTCATAACTAGCTAACTGTGAAATTATTGGTTACAAAACTTCAATTGTGCAATTGTTTTCTGGATGTTGCTGACTTTACAGTTCTTGAACATAATTGGATATGCTTCTTGAGAATTGTTTTTGTAGACTGTTTGTTACTAATGGGTAGTGGTGAACTGTTAGCTGTTAATATCCATATAGGCATGTAAGAGAATGGCCCCCAGGCTAAATATGTGGCAGAAAAGACCCTTTACCAGCCTGCTGTCACAGAACAACGCTGTCCCCTGACTATCAAGATCTATGGTGAGCCACTAGACTTTTTTTTTATTTCAAAAATATACTTTATTCATAAATGATTTGATGGTCTGTACATTGGATCATGCCATACATATGTCCATATTTACAAACACAGATTCGACTTTATTCTTGTCCTTTACAATCCTGTGCATTTTTTCAATCTTGTATATATACATATATTTGGCTGAGGCATCAGCAGAGCCACTAGACAGAAAGTCTCGAGCTGTAGGTAAGGAGAGATGTTGAGTTTTCTCATTGCCATTTCCAGTGTGCTAGTGCAGCCTTCCTCCATTTGAGGAAGAGTGTTTAATGACAAAGACTTCCAAACCCAGCACCAAATTCATGGTTCACAGAGTGGCCTTGGTATGTGTCTTTCTGTATGTTTATTTCTCTGATGCAATGTATGGCAGACATTTGAAACCAGTCAAGAACTATCACCAGCAATTTCCCATGCAAAATTCTGACAGATGCTCCAATATCAGTGTCTTCTGTGAAGCCAGTTTTAGGCCACTGGTTACTCTCAATTGGCTACATTGAGTGAGATACATTGATGCCTGAAACAAGACTTTGAAAATAAGCTCCATATTCGGGGTTTCATCACAGCAAGGGGTTAATAGATGGTAACAAAACACTTTAACGACGTCCTCAAAACCTACATGAAAATAGGCAACATTCCCATTGACTTGTGAGAATCTCTGACCCCAAAGTCATAGCTCAAAATTATACAATTACAGAACTCTCACAGTGTGCAAGCAGGTGGTTCAGCCCATTGAGTCCACACTGACCCTCTGAAGAACATCCCACCAAGCCTCACACAATACTCTAACCCTGTAACCCTGCATTTCCTATGGCTGATCCACCTACACCACACATCCCTGGACACTATTGGCAATTTTGCACGGCCAGTCCACCTAACCTGTACCTCTATGGCCTTTGTGTGGAGCCGCAGGAGATGAAGGAGTTACTAAATGACAATTTTGCATCAGTGTTTACTGTGGAAAAGGAAGTGGAAGAATGTAGGGAAATGATGACGTCTTGAAAAATGTCCATATTAGAGAGGAGGAAGTGCTGGATGTCTTGAAATGCATAAAGATGGATAAATCCCCAGGACCTGATCAGGTGTACCCTCAAACTCTGTGAGAAGCTAGAGAAGTGATTGCTGGGCCTCTTGCTGAGATATTTGTATCATCGATTGTCACAGGCGAGGTGTCGGAAGACTGGAGGTTGGCTAACGTGGTGGTACTGTTTAGGAAAGGTGGTAAGGATAAGCCAGGGAATGATAAACTGGTCAGCCTGACATCAATGGTGGGCAAGTTGTTGGACAGAATCCTGAGGGACTGGATTTACATGTATTTGGAAAGGCAAGGATTGATTCGGGACAGTCAGCATGGCTTTGTGCATGGCAAATCGTGTCTCACAAACTTGACTGAGTTTTTTTTGAAGAAGTAACAAAGAAGATTGATGAGGGCAGAGCAGTAGATGTGATCTATATGGACTTCAGTAAGGCGTTCGACAAGGTTCCCCATGGGAGACTGTTTAGCAAGATCTCATGGAATACAGGGAGAACTAGCCATTTGGATGCAGAACTGGCTCAAAGGTGGAAGACAGAGGGTGGTTGTGGAGGGCTATTTTTCAGACTGGAGGCCTGTGACCAGTGGAGTGCCACAAGGATCAGTGCTAGGTCCACTACTTTTCGTCATTTATATAAATGATTTGGATGTGAGCATAAGTGGTATAGTTAGTAAGTTTGCAGATGACACCAAAATTAAAGGTGTAGTGGACAGCGAAAAAAGTTACCTCAGATGACAATAGGATATTGATCAGATGGGCCAAAGGGTCGAGGAGTTTAATTTACATAAGTATGAGATGCTGCATTTTGGGAAGGTAGATAGGGTAGTGAAGAAGGCATTTGATATGGTTTCTTTTATTGGTCAGAGTATTGAGTACAGGAGTTGGGAGGTCATGTTGCGTTTGTACACATTGGTTAGGCCACTGTTGGAATATTGCATGCAATTCTGGTCTCCTTCCTATCGGAAAGATGTTGTGAAACTTGAAAGGTTTCAGAAAAGGTTTACAAGGATGTTGCCAGGGTTGGAGGATTTGAACTATAGGGAGATGCTGAATAGGCTGGGACTGTTTTCCCTGGAGCGTTGGAGGCTGAGGGATGACCTTATGGAGGTTTACAAAATTATGAGGGACATGGATAGGATAAATAGACAGTTTTTTCCCCGGGGTGGGGAAGTCCAGAACTACAGGGAATAGGTTTAGGGTGAGAGGGGAAAGATATAAAAGAAACCTAAGGGGCAACTTTTTCACACAGAGGGTGGAATGAGTGCCAGAGGATGTGGTGGAGCCTAGTACAATTGCAACCTTTTACAGGCATCTGGATGGGTATATAAATAGAAAGGGTTTGGAGGGATATGGGCTGGGTGCTGGCAGGTGGGACTAGAATAGGGATATCTGGTCTGCATGGATGGGTTGGGTCAAAGAGTCTGTTTCCGTGCTATACATCTCTATGACTGTATGACTAGATGCTGCAAAGGCTACAGGCCCCGATAATATTCCAGCAGTAGCTCCACAACTTGCTGCTGCAGAACTTTCTACACCCCCAGCCAAGCCCTTCCAGTGACAACAGTGGCTTGATAAGTTCCCGGGGAGTGTTGAGGAACAAAGAGATGCTGGAGTGCACATTCGTAATTCCTTGAAAGTGCAGTTGCAGATAGACAGAGTAGTGAAGAAGGCATTTGGCATGCTTTCCTTTATTGGTCAGAGCATTGAGTAGAGGGGCTGGGAGGTCATGTTACAGCTGTACAGGATGTTGTTTGGACCACCTTTGGGATACTGTGTTCAGTCCTGGCCTCAATCCTATAGGAAGGATGTTGTGAAACTTAAAAAGGGTTCAGAAAAGATTTACAAAGATGTTGCCAGGGTTGAAGGATTTGCACTATAGGGAGACGCTGAATAGGCTGGGGCTGTTTTGCCTGGAGCATCAGAGACTGAGGGATGACCTTGTCATGGTTTATAAAATTATGAGGGCATGGATAGGATAAATAGATAGACCTGATAAAGGGCTTTTGTCTGAAACGTTGATTTTCCTGCTCCTTGGATGCTGCCTGACCTGCTGTGCTTTTCCAGCACCACTCTAATCTTGACTCTGATCTCCAGCATCTGCAGTCCTCACTTTCGCCTAAATAGACAAGGTCTTTTCCCTGGGGTGGGGAATCCAGAACCAGAGGGCATAGGTTTAGGGTCAAAGGGGAAAGATTTAAAAGGGACCTTAAGGGCAACCTTTTCATGCAAAGGGTGATGCATGTATGGAATGAGCTGCCAGAGGAAATGGTGGAGGCTGGTAGAGTTGCAGCATTTAAAAGGTATCTAGATGAGTAGATGAATAGGAAGGATTTCGAGGGATGTGGGCCAAGCGCTGGCAAATTTAATTTCGGATTAATTTAGGATATCTGGTCAGCATGGATGAGTTGGACCAAAGGATCTGTTTCTGTGCTGTACACCTCTATGACTCAAAATATATCAGTCATTGAATTTTTTTGTATTGGCAGTACAGACACACCTTTCCTTCCCTTTCAAGATCTTGCAAATTGCACGCAGGGTCTCTATCACTGCTTAGCTCTTGTATTGAAAATAATCTGCAATGAGCACTTTCCTATGGGTTAGCTTGAAAATCAAAATTTGGAAGCAGCAACATTATGCCATTTAACCACAAAAACAGCACCAAGGACGTTAGTAGGATTGTGTGGATTCTGCTTTGACCCCCACTCCTGCAGTATATTTGACAAGTATAAAAGGACTTTTATGGATTCCTTCAGTAAGGTCAGATGCAGTGATTAAATAAAAGACCAAATTAAAGTCTTTGGAGAAAAGCACAAGAACTAGTGGAGTCACAAAATGGAGCAGAGCCAGCTGCTGGCCGTGTTATCAGTTTTAACCTGCTTTTCTTCTGGTAGAAAAAGAAACACCACTATTATTTAGCAAGCATTCATTAAATACTGTAACTACTTTGCATTCACAGCAACAAATAGTATTCCATGTTTTACATCTTTTGTGAGTGAAGATTTAACTCTTTTAAAGTTGCTATAAACTGACAAATATTGCTTTCCATATACTGTCCATTGCAAATTACTTCCCCATTGATTACACTTCATGCGGTTTGCCTGGCTATTACCCCTCCCTCAACATAAAATTCACATTACTCTCAAATATAACATCAAAAATAATAAAAAAAAATGTTATGGCCCATTCTTTGTTTTACAAAGTGAGGTTTTGCTGGTAATGTATAGATCACCTTAAAGGTTTGCACAGCAGAACATTGACTGTGAAATGTTTATATGCAGCCTGTGCATCAGGAGCCATGGTTCTCAGAATTGATCTATGTTAGCTCAGTGCCTGTAGAAGTTGTAAAAGATTCATGATGTATGCAGCTGATATCCATTAAATGTACATAAATGGATGGGAGAACTTTTGCAGTCTAGAAATTGTGGATTAATTCTTCATTATGGATTAAATGGGTGGCATGGTGACTCAGTAGCTAGCACTGCAGCCTCACTGTGCCAGAGACCCAGGTCGATTCCAGCCTTAGGTTACTGTGTGGAGTTTGCACAGTCCTCCCCAAGTTTGCATGTGTTTCCGTCAGATGCTCCAGTTTCCCCTCTCAACCCAAGAATGTGCAGACTAGGTGGATTAGCCATGCTGAATACAGGGTTATGGACGTGGGATCTGGGTGGGATGCTCTTTGGAAGGTTGGTGCAGACTCGATGGGTGAAATGGTCCCTTTCCGCACTGTAGGGAATCTGTGATTCATGAGTGAGGTGGATAGTGAGATTTAAAATATTTTACAGCACCCACATCTGAGGGCGAGAGTGCCTCAAAAGGAGTGAGTGGTTTGTTCTTGGGAGCTCGAGGGAGCTACAGATGCATGCTGGTATCTGCCCACTTCATCTAAAAAGCATTGAGGCTGCCAAGTGCAAAGGCAGGCTTGTTAAAAGGCCCATCTTGGTTCTTTTAACACTTCATCCCAGTTTTGTTCGATATTATGCCCTCCAGCTATACCCCTTGCATCCTCTCCCTCACTCAACTCCGTTATCCTTTCATACTAACTCATGCTAATGTATGTTGCCCTCACCAATTCCAATGACCCCTCAGAACCTCCATCCTACTCATGCCCTCCGAGGGCTCATCTCCAGTCACCTTTTATAAACACAATGCTAACTTTGTGCTAGTTCACACCAACACATAAACCACCCCCATCTCCCTGGGGAGATGACAAAAACCAGCCTGAGATGAGACATAATCGAGTTTTAAACATTTTTACAACTTCACTCTACTATTGAGATCTATTGAAACTGCTGAAACAAAAATTTATTTTTTTAAAACCTCAGTCATACCAAGGTAAGGAGGGCTGATTGACTTTCATCTTTTTTTTAAACCCTCCCCAATCAGTTGCAACAAATACTTTTTCACACTTTCATCTAGTTAACCAACACTTAATTGAAATGAAGGAGCGAATGATTATTTTTTTCTTGAGAAAAATGAAATTTTATCTTAGGCCACATGCTGTGACATTATGAGTGTGTCTCTGAAAAGACATTTTGAGATATGGACTGTGAGACATCATACAAGAGTATTTGCCCTTTTAAAAAGCCATTAGTTTTTGAAGTCTCTGGTATTAAAGTTAGATGATGGAAGTTGGGCATTGATAATCCATTTTCACCACAATTGTAATGAAACATAGGCAGGTGAAGTTTCTTTTCCCCAGAATTTTCAAGGGCAATGGATTAATTAACTTGACAGTTCTACATATGTTATCTAACTCTCACAAACACTATGTGGATGTGTTGGAAATGTGTGCAGGTCTTCTGTATCCTGGACCCACTTTTCATTTTAAATAGTCCCTAAAGCAGTCATGTACTTTTAATACAACTGTGGGCTTTCCAGTCTAATCTGTTGCTGCAAAAATTGAAGAATATTATTCAGGTTGACAGAATAATGATGATTTAATTTAGGAATGAGTGCTTCAAGCTGTCCGTTTTTCTTGCTTTGCTGGCAGTCTGGTAAAATACTGATAGGAAACATGCATGTTTGCATATCTCCATACAGCAGGCAGTTGGGTTCAGTTTGGCAGTCCATCCTAGATATCACACCCTTTAACGAAATCCTCTGTCTTTTACATAGAAGAATACAGCGCAGTACAGGCCCTTCAGCCCTCGATGTTGCGCCGATCAAAGCCCACCTAACCTACACTAACCCACTATCCTCCATATACCTATCCAATGCCCGCTTAAATACCCATAAAGAGGGAGAGTCCACTACTGCTACTGGCAGGGCATTCCATGAACTTACGACTCGCTGAGTGAAGAACCTACCCCTAACATCAGTCCTATATCTACCCCCCCTTAATTTAAAGCTATGCCCCCTTGTAATAGCTGACTCCATATGTGGAAAAAGGTTCTCACTGTCAACCCTATCTAACCCCCTAATCATCTTGTACACCTCTATCAAATCACCCCTAAACCTTCTTTTCTCCAATGAAAACAACCCCAAGTGCCTCAGCCTTTCCTCATAGGATTTTCCTACCATACCAGGCAACATCCTGGTAAACTTCCTCTGCACCCGTTCCAGTGCCTCCACATCCTTCCTATAGTATGGTGACCAAAACTGCACACAATATTCCAGATGCGGCCGCACCAGAGTCTTATACAACTGCAACATGACCTCAGGACTCCGGAACTCAATTCCTCTACCAATAAAAGCCAGTACGCCATATGCCTTCTTCACTGCACTATTTACCTGGGTGGCAACTTTCAGAGATCTGTCTACATGGACACCAAGATCCCTCTGCTCTTCCACACTACCAAGTAGTCTACCATTAGCCCAGTAATCCATCTTTTTATTACTCTTACCAAAGTGAATCACTTCACACTTAGCTACATTGAACTCCATTTGCCACCTTTCTGCCCAGCTCTGCAGCTTCTCTATATCCCGCTGTAACCTGCCACATCCTTCCTCACTGTCTACAACTCCTCCGACTTTCGTATCATCCGCAAACTTGCTCACCCAACCTTCTAACCCTTCCTCCAGGTCATTTATAAAAATGACAAACAGCAATGGTCCCAAAACAGATCCTTGCGGAACACCGCTAGTGACGGCACTCCAAGATGAACCTTTGCCATCAACTACTACCCTCTGTCTTCTTCCAGAGAGCCAATTCCTAATCCAAACCTCCAACTCACCCTCAATGCCATATCTCTGTATTTTCTGCAGTAGCCTACCATGGGGGACCTTATCAAACGCCTTACTAAAATCCATATATACCACATCTACCGCTTTCCCCTCATCTACCTCCTTCGTCACCTTCTCAAAGAATTCAATAAGGTTTGTGAGGCACGACCTGCCCTTCACAAAACCATGCTGACTATCCTTGATCACATCATTCTTATCCAGATGTGCATAAATCCTATCCCTTACAATTCTCTCTAAGACTTTGCCCACAACAGAAGTGAGACTCACTGGCCTATAGTTACTAGGATTATCCCTACTCCCCTTCTTGAACAAGGGAACCACGTTTGCTAGCCTCCAGTCCTCTGGCACTACTCCTGTAGACAAAGAGGACACAAAAATCAAGGCCAATGGCTCTGCAATCTCCTCCCTTGCTTCCCAGAGAATCCTAGGATAAATGCAATCAGGCCCAGGGGACTTATCTATTTTCACCCTTGCCAGAATTTCCAACACCTCTTCTCTACATATCTCAAAGCCATCCATTCTACTTATTCGTGCCTCAGTATTCATATCGACAACAATGTCCTGTTCCTGAGTGAATACTGACGAAAAGTATTCATTCAGCGCCTCCCCAATCTCTTCAGCCTCCACATGCAACTTCCCATTACTATCCTTGATTGGACCTATTCCTTCCCTAGTCATTCTTTTATTCCTAACATACCTATAGAAAGCCTTAGGGTTTTCCCTAATCCTACCAACTAAGGACCTTTCATGACCCCTCCTTGCTGCTCTTAGCTCTCTCTTCAGGTCCTTCCGGGCTACCTTATAACTCTCAATTGCCCCTATTGAACCTTCACGCCTCATCTTTACAAAGGCCGCCCTCTTCCATTTAACAAGGGATTCCAACTCCTTATTAAACCACGGCTCCCTCACACGACCCTTTCCTCCCTGCCTGATAGGTACGTACTTATCAAGGACACTCAATAATTGCTCCTTGAACAAGTTCCACATATCAATTACGCTCTTGCCTTGGAATCTACTTTTCCAATCCACACATCCTAAGTCATGCCTCAACGCATCATAATTTCCCTGCCCCCAGCTATAACTCTTGCCCTGTAGTACACACTTATCCCTCTCCATCACTAGAGTAAAAATCACCGAATTGTGGTCACTGTCCCCAAAGTGCTCACCTACCTCTAGTTCTAATACCTGGCCTGGTTCGTTACCCAGAACCAAATCCAGTATGGCCTCACCTCTTGTTGGCTTATCTACATATTGTGTCAGGAAACTCTCCTGCACACATTGCACAAACACTGACCCATCTAACGAACTTGAGCTATAGCTTTCCCAATCAATATCAGGAAAGTTAAAGTCTCCCATAACAATCACCCTATTACTGTCACTCTTCTCCTGAATCATCTTCGCAATCCTTTCTTCAACGATTCTAGGACTATTAGGAGGCCTGTAAAAGGCTCCTAACAGGGTGACCTCACCTCTCCTATTCCTAACCTCAACCCAAACTACCTCAGATGGCAAATCTTCGTCCATCTTCCTTTCCACCGCTTTTATTAACTTTCCTGCATTCCACTCCAAAAGCATCCCTTGGCTAACAGTTGGTCAATGTGATTCAAAGGTGGCTTTCCTTTTAGAAAGAATAAAGCACTTCACCCCAAAGGAGTTACAAGCTCTGGAATATACATACGTCTTCTTTCTTGCCTATTTCCTTGATGGAAACTTTGCAGGTGACTGCTGCCCTGCCAGCACTAGCCGAAATAGTGGTCCTCTTCACGAGCACTCACAGTGAATGTTGAAAGGTTATTCTGTCATTTCGGGGAGGAGAGGATAACTGTAGATTCTGCTGTTATTTGAAATCCACTCATACACTGTATTCAGTGATTTTGGACATTCTAACCCAAACATTGGATAGAAATGCGAGTTGAAGACACAAGACATAGTTGAGTGGGCAAAAAAAGATCAGATGATTATCCAAATGTCTGACCACTGTTGTATTAATACCAGAGATGACAGTCTGTAGTGAACAATGTCTGTGATGCTGCATTAATACCAGATCCAGTAGTGTATGGTGGGTTTATGGGTATGCCAATTAAAGTAGAGTTGTTTCAATCGTATTGATGAGGGCTCTGTGGTGCGATGGTAGTGTCCCTGCCTCATAGCCATGAGGCCCAGGTTTGTGTCCCACCTGCTGCAGAGGCGTATTATAATATCTCTGGACGGGTTGATTAAAAATACCCAAACCTCGTGAATGTCATTATTCATTCTGTCTAAGCATTTCAAACTAACCCCAGGGAGGTTTAGTAAGTGATACAAGAAATCCAAGTTTTCACTATATTAGAATGACCCTCTGAACCCTGGGTTGTTGGAAACAGCCTTCCATGCACATGGAACCTTGTACTGCTTCACTCTAAAGTCAGGTCAGGCACTGCCTGTGGATTTGTATTGGCAAATGGAAAGCATTTTGCATTGATGATGAAGTAGTGGAAAAGAATTCTTCTTCTCCATAAGGTCTCGATGCCCTAACTGTGGACACCTCAGGTACAAATTCATGGATGTCAACAACTTACAGTACCTCATCAATGTGTCTGTTCTTTTACTTTCTACTAAGTATTTTGGGCTATTTGTCCAATGAGGCCATTATTATCACCCAAACTTGCCATCACCTGACACATACAAGAGTGATGTTGATAAGATGAGAGACTGAATTACGATGGTCACTTTGTATCCAGTGTCAATAAGTCTGACTTAATGCAATTTAGTAAAATATGCTTTGAATGGAAAGTGATGATATTGAGCATTGAGAATTGGGAGTACATATTCAGAGGAGTGTAAGGAAAGCTGAGTTAATAAAGCCATGAGGTAATATTGAGCATGTGTTAAACTTTAAGACTTTAGTTTGGCTACTGCAAGAGGTACTGGGATCCACATTAAATCAACTGTTTCTAAGAACTGTGAACTTAAGAAAGATTAAGGGTAATTGCAGAATAAATGACAGCAGGAACTTGTACACAAAGTTGTGAGGCTGTGAAATTCATCTCTTGAAATGATCAAAAAGGAAACTTGTCATTCAAGGTTACACTGAAGTAAAAGGGGTTGAAGAACTATAGTAATACAGAGTGAGTCTGATTTAGCCCTCTTTTTGCTTTGTGATTAGATTGATCAAATGGCTTACCATAATGTAATTTCTGTGTAGTAAATGAATACCCCCAGTAAGGATCACTGGCTACTGATCAAACCTAATATTTCTGGTCACTTCAACATTTAAAAAAATATTAGTTGCTTTTAAGGTTTACAATATTATATTGTTAATTCTGCCACGAATGTTTGCCAATCATTTTTGGGTATTGTAACTCAAAGTACTTTCACATAAGTGCAGTAGCTGGAAGGCGTACATCAATACAAGGACATCATTCAAGAGAAAAAACCACATTGCTGATGAGAAGTAGTAAGAAAGTATTACAATTTTGTGAACAAAATGAAATGGCACTTAGAAGAAACATGTCCTCTATATTTGTAATCACAAACCAATATTTGCTGGTAAACGTTAACTGAGTTAAACCTTATTGGGGATGGTAAGGACTGCAGTTGCTGGAATTTAGAATCAATAAAATGTGGAGCTGGAAGAGCAGAGCAGGTCAGACAGAATCGGAGGTGCAGGAAGGTTGATGTTTCCGATCTGAATCCTTCATCAGGACGGGTGATGAAGAGTCCCAACCCAAAATATTGACCTTCCTGCTCCTCTGATGCTGTCTTGACCTGCTGTGCTCTTCCAGCTCCACATTGTATTGAGCTAATCCTTATTATTGGATTGAACTGAGATGGGTGAGTTTGAAGTTAAGTGAAGCTTATTTTTAATAATGGAGAGTTTTTAACATTGCCTTCAGGAATAGTACCACAGCTTGAATTCTTGCATGTAAACATAAACAGTGGCCTTCATTGACCTTTGAAAATTTCTCAGATGTTATTCGGATCATGGCTTACACATCTACATCTGATGGATGTGGATGTGTAAGCTAACAAATGTATATTATTCAGAACAGATGAAGGTGATTTATAAATCTATAAATTAAAAAAAACATTGTTTTCAATTTTAAAGAGTTGCTTCATTGCCTGTGTGAAATTAACTATCCAGTCTGCAAAAGGGAATGTTAGTATAATTAATGTTAGTATAATGTTCCATGCCTGGACCAAGGTAGTGGGGTCCTGTTTGCCAAAGCCAGTCATTTGGAAACTAGCAGAAAAGGAACCTAAACTTTTCACATCTTGTGGAATTTCCCCAAAATACTGTGTATGGTATCAATGATTAAATAAATATTGTTAACAGATCTATGCCAATAAGACTGCAGCCTTCATAAATCATAAAGGGTTTTATCCCCAGCTGGATCAGACATTTAAATCTAAGTTGTTTTCCTTGCAGCTATCTTAATGACTTTGTGCTAGCCCTTCAGACATTTTCCTCCATTTTCCATTGCCTTTTCACCCTGTCCTCTGGTGTCTAGTGCTAGCCCATCACATTTAACTGGCAATGTTTCTATGAAATGCTCACAGGTTGGTTGTAATATAATATAATAACCATAACAGAAGCCACAAGACCTATTATCAAGAGAATATTATCAGTGGTAAAATAATGACTCTTACAAAGGAGGTCCACAATTTGCTGAAAGACAAGTGTGTGTCACTCTTCATGACCATAGGTTGTATTGTGCTTCAATCTAATGTGCCAAAGGAAAAATAGATGCAATCAGCATCTTCTGTCACTTGATAAAGCATTCTCTGAAAGTGAAAATGACACAGAAGATCTAAAGCCCTTTATCAATACTTGACTGACAAATGTTCCACATGAATTACTCCTGCCACACTGCCAGAATAACAGTCTTAAACAATATCTCTTGCAGTCCTTACTTCCAAGTAAAATAGTTCCAAATAGTAAAATAGTTCCAATAATAAAAAACTGAATGTATTGTAATGTCAGGTGATGAGTACGACAGCAGCTACTACTGAAACACTCTTGCACATAAGTTATTTTCTAAATGATCTCATATTTTAGCACTTTGCAGTAATGCTATGACACAAAATTCTCACCCAGTAACACTGTTCTCCCACAGCAGAGTTATTGACTCTCTATTTGGCTCCTTAACCTGAGACTCTGTTCTGTTAATAACCATGTCTAGATTCCTCTCACTTGTTATCAGACAGGATGCCCATTCTTGAGATGGTGCTGCTTTGGAGTTTTCAAGCTTGGACTAATGCTTGCAAGGCCTAGGAAAAGGAGTTGAGGCTTGCTACATATTGACATGGGCAAGCAATATCAGATGAATGGCAATGTAATGAAGTATTGGGTTCCTCTACTAAGACCAAGGAACCATCTGAACATCTGGCTTCTCCAAACTCCTCCTTCCTGCTTCACATCATCTGCTGCTTGTTACATTTATGGCAGTTTTCACTGGAGTGAAGACTTTGATGTCACTATCACATTTCGTCTTGTTTGATCCTCTTTTTACTATTTTCTATTTCTTGTTGGTTTGATTTGCAAGAGGAGTGCGAATGAATTAACACATATCACGCTTGAATGAGTGAAATATGTCTGACAGCTTTAGATAATTTACCTACAGAGAGTGAGAAGGTTATGGGCAATAGAGGAATCTGCTTTTATCCAAAAACTGGTCTCTGGTGTGAAAGTAGTCAGCATAAACATGCAATGCATTCCAACTCCAGTAAAATATGGGATGTAGTTCACTGTTCTCTAAAATGGCGCAATAGGGAAGTATGTAACTTTTTGGCATCAACTGCTGAGGCCCGAAACTGGAAGTTTCTCTAGCTCCCTGGCTGTCATCTGTTTTTTTTAATGCACTCCCTACCTCTTTGATAAAATGTTTTGTCATCCAACATAATATCTACTATGTGGCTTGCTATCACATTGTTTGACAATATTGCATGGCTATTTGATGGTTGTTGTATGCGGGTGTAGGTGTGGTATAATGTCATATTGTGATGTGGTGGAGACCTAGAGTAATAACAGCGCAAAAGAATCCTAATTGCTTTGTTGCAAGGCTTCATTCAGTTAAAAAGATAGAAGCCCTTTTTTCTTGACATTAATGTTTCTGTTGTTTCAGTCATGTCCTTGAAAATATGCTACATTTATTCTACGTAGTCATCCCTTTCCAGGTTTGTTAACTATTTTCTGGATGCCTATCTGCTGCATGATGAGTTGAGGCATGTGGCCCTGACTTGCTCCACTTGCACCTCCATTGCATTATAAGGGAAACAGTGCTCATTTTTCTGGAGGAGTTGGTCAGGGCAGAGGTCGGGGTAGGTGCAGCGATGATTGGTTGTGAGGGAATAACTTTCCAAATAGCACTATTGAAAATACACTCCTGCTTTAAAAGACTGGCCATTGAATGTCCTGCTTTCTCTAATGGTGAGTGGATCATCTGTATGAGAAATGCAGGAACAAAAAAGCATTCTGTTTAATGCTAAACATACATAGGCACCATACTGGTTTCCTGCAGATTACAAAAAGGACCTGAAGTCTTGAGTACATCTGTCAATGGAGATCCTTGACTGCTATTGCAAGGAGACTGTGTAAAAAAAAACAATATGTTCTAGGATGTACTGTCAGGACAGTTGAATATTCTCTGTATGAAGCCAGATGTAGAAAGTTTTGTCCCATCATAATGTGATGCTATAAGGGCTTTGGAAAAGATTCAAAAATTGCATTTAGTAGGCAAGCAGACCGAAAGTTGTAATTGTAGAAGAATGTAGACCTTGAGGAGAACTGATTTGAGAATTTTTAAAATAAAGGAAGAATCCACCTGCGTTGCAAGAGGATCAGCTATTTGAGTCGGATTATTTAGGGAGGATTATGGAATGTAAGTACAAACTTTTGAATTCATAGAAATAGATTAGATAATAGTTATGTGTTTTCATAGGGACACTAATCTCTGGAATATGTTGTGAACAGATTCAGTGAGCATGCATTCATTTCAAGTATGTACAAGGGAATTGAGTGAAAGTGGCTACCTAATAACAACTTCCAGTTTAATAGTATCTTTTAGTTTAATAAATGTACCAAGATCAATGCAGAGGAGCATTTTAAAACTAAATCTAACTGTGTCATTATAACTATGTTAGATGGCCAGAAACATTGACTTCAAGCAGGTTCTTAAAAGAGGAAAGCAAAGTGGAGAGGTGTAAGAAGGAAATTCTAGAGCTTATGACCTAGGCAGATGAAAGTGCAGCCATTAAATATGGAGCAATTAATATTGGAGATGCTCAGAGGCTGAAGGACGTTATAGAGATGGGAAATGATAAGACTTTTGAAGGAGTTGAAAACGAGGATGAATTTTAAAATCAAGCCTGTGTTTGACTGAGAGTCGTTATAGGTCAGTGAGCACAGGAGTGATTGGTGACTGGGATGGGCAGTGAACTAAAACCAGTACCACTACTTAATTGGACAAGATTGCAGCTTGTACTTGATTTTGGATAAACAGTCTGATAATTTAACAGCAGAGGTCAAGTCCAGAGAGCAATAAGCGATGGTCAATAAACGCTGGCCAAGCCAGTGACACCCCTGTTCCATTAACAAATATTGTACAAAAAAGTCATAGTAAGGTTGAAAACATCCATTTCTTTGTTTACATTTATTCATGTGATGTGGGTGTAACTGGCTAGGCAAGTATTTATTGCCCATTCTTAATTACTTTGGTGAAGGTAATAGTGAGTTGCCTTCTTAAACTACTGCAGTCCTTAAGTGTGGGGACACCCAGTGATAGTGAATGAATGACGATTACAGTTCCAAATCAGGGTAATGGGTGGCTTTGAGGGGAGCTTGCAGGTGATGCTGCTGCCCATGTATCTGTTGCCCTTGTCCTTCCTGGTGGTTTTCCAGTGTGGAAAGTACTTTTAAAGGAGTCTTGGTGAGTTATTGCTGTGCATCTTGTAGATGGTGAACACTGCTATTGTACAATGTTAGTGGAGGTAGTGAATACTGCAAGTGGTGGATTGGTGTCAATCAAGCAATTTACTTTGTATTTGATGGTGCGGAGCCACTGGTGTATTGTTGTAGCTGCACTCAGGCAAATGGAGAGTATTCCATCGCACTTTTAACTTGTGCCTTGTGCCTTGATAGGCATTGGGGAGACAGGAGGTGAGTTACTCATTGTAAAATTCGTATCCTCTGACCTGCTCTGGTAACCACGGTATTTATATGACTAGTCCAATTCAGTTTCTGGTCAATGGCAACCCCCAGAATGATTGTGGGGAATTCAGCAATGATCATGTCATTTAACATCAAAGGGAATGGTTAAGTTTTCTGTCTTGTTGGAGATGGTGATATCCCAACCCTTCATTGGCACAAATGTTAATTGCTGCTTATTGCACAAGTCTGGATATTGTCAAGGTCTTTTTGCATATGAACATGGGCTACCTGAATATGTAAGGAGTAGTAAATGATGCTGATCATTGTGCCATCAGCAATGAGTTTCCCCACTTCTGACCTTAAGATGGGGAGAAGGTCATTGCTGAAAAAGCTGGAGATGGTTGACTGACCTCACAGCCATCTTAATTTAAGCTAGGTATGACTCCAACCAGCAAAGAGATTTTCCATTGATTGTCATTTGCTTATTGAAAGTGTGTGAGTTCATAGTAGAACCATAGAATCGAAAACAGGCCATTTGAAGAGCATCTGGAGGAAACCCACATAGACACTGGGAGAATGTCTGTGTGGAATTTACACAGTTGCCCAAGGCTGGATTCAAACCCAGGTCCCTGGTGCTGTGAGGCAGCGTTGCTAACCACTGAGCCACTGAGGGTTCACCTAGTGATGTCATGTTCTGTGTAATGCTTGATCATTATTGGGATTGGAGAGAGAGTTTCCAAATGCTTTTTTAATATTCTTTAAAACAAAAGTATATATATATTCCACACCATCCAGGACAAAGCAACTTGCTTGATAAACACTCCATCCATCACTATAAATTAATTCCCTCTATGGTGGTAGCAGTGTGTATCGTTTGTAAGAATCTCCTAGGAACTTGTATGACTTTTCAAGGGAAGGGGATAGAAGTAATGAAGTGTGGGTTTTACAGTGTGACAGGATGGTACACTTTATGTTCCATCTGTTCTATATTGTATATCAGCTGTTCTTTTTCTTTTCTCATGTTTATTCTTCAAAGATGTACAACTGGAAGACATTAGTGAATCCTTCCCTCTGGTTGAGATTAATGAATGCAGTACAGACCAGAGAACAAACATGCAACCTGCTGTACTTTAATGGCTAGTAGACAATCAGGGATTCTGATATTAATTGTTAGATTGAAAAAAATTAAATGTAAAACAAAAAATAATTTACCACTTGTTTTTAAAGACACACAGTAGCTCGCTCTTGTAACATTGTTTCCAATGAGGACCATAATGGACCATGGTGGTGAGTTGCAGTCAGGTCTTTCAAACAAGCTGCATCGATACATAGAAAGCCCTGTGACTGTCTCCACAATGTTTTCTTTGTAATGGCCCTGACTCTAGTATGCACCCATCCACCTGGATCAAAATTCTATCTCCCAAATCACTTCTCTTGAGCCTGGACATTTGTTGATTCTGCATATTCATGCCTGGAATGACAATTTGAGCATAACCATTCAGTGTTGAATTTAAGTTTGCCTACTGGCAAATCAGCCATGTATGTCTCTTAATCCTATTCTATTCTTTTACTCTCCTGATCATTTGGACAATAAGATATAGCCGTCACCCATGACTGTGCATGGTAAGCCTTGTAAGCTATCAATTATTATCTTTATCTTGTTTGAAGAGATCCTGGAAGCCTGAAAAAGTTTTGTTGAATTCCAACAATATCCAACATACCTTGCGTTAACATCCAAAAGGTCATCAACCTGAAACATTAACTC
The DNA here is from genome assembly GCF_047496795.1 of Chiloscyllium punctatum. Taxonomy (NCBI): domain Eukaryota; kingdom Metazoa; phylum Chordata; class Chondrichthyes; order Orectolobiformes; family Hemiscylliidae; genus Chiloscyllium; species Chiloscyllium punctatum. Next base: position 57,509,013 of record NC_092748.1, on the reverse strand, counting down.
TGAGTATTTCTAGCATTTTCCATTTCTTTTAATTGCTGTAATGGTATTTAGTTTTAAACTTTGAGCCTTATTGTGGGATTTGTTTGTGCTTGTACGTACTTGTTCGATATGTTGTAGTTTTGAGCTAGTTTAAAAGAAGATGTGATTGTCCTAGAAATGTATGTCACAGCTATGCATTTTTTTAAACTAGTGTACTTTATCTTTAATTCTAAAACAGACTTGTTACTATTATTAAACCACACTGAGAGGGAAGGAGAAGCAGCAGTTTGAGATGGGGGAGCTTTCATTTGTCCTGCCATTGTTGTGCAGTTCTGCTAACCCTCATGTTTTGGCTGCTGAAAGGTTCTTTTGTGTGTTTCCTTTTCAGAAGTTTACAAGCTTCCCATCAATCTTTTATCCTTTGTTCAAGTTCATGACTGATGGTTTCAGAAACGTCATGCACGTTTAATAATGGCCTGGGGCAATTACTTGACACCATGCTTAATTTCATGAAATGAAAGCAAGTAATTGTATTCTTTAAAAGATAAAGGGGGAGGGAAGGCATTCTTACTAAATGTTGGTTTCTCTATTGATGCTGGCATTTATGGAATCTGTCCATGCACAAGTGATCCAGTTAGAATCCTTTTGCTTGTTCAGTTGTTGAATGAAGCATTAGCATCTATTTGTCAGTTATTTATTTCAAAGTTTCATGAGAAGAATGTGTACATCATTGTGGTTACACGTCAGCAAGAAAATAATTAAATATGTAGCAACATTATAGTCAAAATTGCGAGGTTGATGGGGAAAGAAATGTAATTTTTAAATAAAATTGTCAACCATTTTGGATTTGGGATTGCATGAGGTAATGGTAAATGGAATATTCACAGCAATGGGTTGAAAAACACAATTCTAAATATTAGCTGCAGTCAGATTCTGAGGATTTTTGTATCTGCTCTTGGCAGCCATTTTGAGCCAAATTCTAGCTTGAGGTTTCAGACCATGAAGATCACTCCAATGACCCTGAGCCTGGACTCAGGAGAGAAGGCAGATGGGGATGGTGAAGGGCTTCTCCTGCACTGAGGCATGCTCAATTTCCAGTGTATCATATATTTTTGTTAAAGCTGAATTCTTAAGGCACCTTAATGAGCAGAAACATGCCTCTATAGGGCTCTATTTTCTGGATTAGTGGTGCTGGATGCTGCCTGAACTGCTGTGCTCTTCCAGCACCACTAATCCAGAATCTGGTTTCCAGCATCTGCAGTCATTGTTTTTACCTCTATAGGGCTCTAGACAACTTGGTAACACTCAGTTACTGCTTGATTCTCACTGAATGTGCTTCTGAGCCTTGGTGAAACTGAGTTGTTGAAATAAATTGAAATTATCCGTTTACTTTACATCAAACTCTTATCAATCCTGAGCTGTACACTTCAATTTTGGTTTGGAAGTTTAAAAACTATTCAAATATTTAATCCCCTTGCAAAAAAAAAGTAACAGCACCACACTTCCAAAAAGATATGTTGGCTTTGGAGGGGGTACAACTTAGCTTTACAAGACTAATAACTGGATGTTAGTGAGTTTTGAGAAGATTTGTAGCTCAGATTGAGGTTCTGGATGTAGGTTTGCTCGCTGAGTTGAAAGTTCCATTTTCAGACATTTCATCATCATAGTAGGTAAAATCTTCATCTGGAGACTCATTGAAGATGTTACCTAGTATGGTGACGAAATGTCTGATAATGAACCTTCCAGCTCAGTGAGCAAACCTACATCCAGAACTATTAACTGGAGTTCAAGTGTTATGAGGAGAGATTATACAAAGTAGGTCTTTTTCTTTGCTAGAATTGAGAAGCTTGAGGGGTGATCTGATTTGAAGTCTTCAAGATATTAACAAAGAAAGACAGGGTAGATGAACTATTTTCACTGGTTGGATTCTAGAAATTGGTAGCATTGTCTGAGAATTAGTGCCAGGCCGTTCAGGAGAGATGTTGGAAGCACTACTACTCACACAGGATGGTAGATGTTTGGAGCTCTCTTCCACAAATGGCAGTTGATGCTGGATCAATTGTTAATATTAATTGAGAGAGAGAAATGTTTTGTAAACAAAATTGTGATGGCATTTTGGCCAAAGCAGATACATGGAAGTAGGTGCCAGATGAGCCATGTTCTCATTGGTGGAACAGGCTGAATGGCCCACTCCTGTTCCTATTTTGACTAGTCAGTTTACCCTTTTAGCCTTGGTTTTAAAGAAATTCAGGGTTTTTCCCCTGTTTTTTACTTGGTTTTCTAAGGTTTAACACTCCAACTGTAGTGATTAATAAACAGTATTGTAATGTTACCCAATTGATTGATGCTGGCAGTCCCTCTGCTTGAAGGTGATGCTACTTTGGCTTAAGTTTCTTTTTAATTTTGTCTCAATTTTCATGTGATTGAGCAAGGAGAAAGTGAGAACTGCAGAAGCTGGAGATCAGAGTTGATGGTGTGGTGCTGGGGGCGGAGGGGACGCCGGGTCAAGCAGCATCTGGGGAGTGGGGAGTCGGCATTTCAGGCAAAAGCCCTTCATCAGGAATGATGGTGGGGGGGCTCTTGCCTGAGGTGTTGATTCTTCTGCTCCTCATGTGCTGCCTGGCCTGCTGTGCTTTCCCAGCACCACCTTCTCGACATGTGATTGAGCAAGCCATTCTCAACCTGCAGATCTTTGGGAATGTGGGATAGGATGTTCCACAAAGTAGTGGGATCTGTAATAAGTATTTGCTTCCCTATCTAGCACTGCTTTGTTTCGTCATTGAAGATGTTATAATTCAGTCTGCAGCTTTAGAGGTAAGCTGTCCCATTTCTGAAGAATTGGTAGCAAGCTCCTTGTGATCATTAATTTCAAAGTTGCTGTGCTTCACAGAGCTTTATTGTGTCTTTGAGACATTTTCTTTGATCTCCCTTGTAATGTTGGACATTTGAGAGTTCAGAAAGCAGGCCTGGCATGTGAGACAATCTTCAGCCGCTCAGTTAGTATCCAGTTTATCCGAGTTCACTTTCCAGAGATTTTTCTGATGCCTGAAGAGTGAGCTTCAGCAAGGGCACTTGTTTTTTTTTAATCAATGGTCTCTACCACTGTGCCAGAGAATGTAGTAGCGGCATTGCTGTTAGAATTTCAAGTGCTCTTGCATGTTGCTGAAATGCAGTCAAGTCTGCGCTGTACAGGAGTGCAGTTACAAAATCCACAATAGTCCAGGACTACTTGTCAGTTTGCAGTGATCTTGCTCTTTGCAAACACCTATTCCTGCAGTTTGCAGAAAGGTGAACTGGTGATCTGTGATCTGGTGTTGGATCTTACTAGTGGTCTTTCCTGAAAGGTGGGAAGTGCCCAACCTATTTCAGATTAATTCCACCACCATAATTGGAGTTAGACCATTTAGCTAACCAAGCTTTAGTAAAGATATGTTTTGTTTTGGAAATATGGAAGGACAAGCCAAATCTCTCGTATGGACTCATTTTTTTTAATGAGTGCGTGAGTCAAGGGTTAAACGCAGGCAAGTGGAGTTGAGGGTAATCAGTGAATCTTTGGGTTGAATGGCTTGGTTCTCTGTCTTATAGTCTCTTGGTAACATTAAGCACCAGTCAAATGAAAGCACAGTGGCTCAGTGGTTAGCACTGCCGCCTAGCACAGTGCCAAGGACCCAGGTTTGATTCCTGCCTTGGGCAACTGTCTGTGTGGAGTTTGCACATTTTCCCCATGTCTGCGTGGGTTTCCTCCCACAATCCAAATATGTGCAGGTCAGGTGAATTGCCACGCTAAATTGCCCATAGTGTTAGCTGCATTAGTCAGGGGTAAATATAGGGTAGGGGAATGGGTCTGGGTGGGTTACTCATTGGAAGGTCAGTGTGGACTTGTTGGGCTGTTTCCATACTGTAAGGAATCTAATCTAATTGTACGTTAAAGTGTGTTCTGTAAATACAATATTTTTAATAATGCCCAGTGAAAGGTAAATAGTTCTGTTATACCTCTGCAAACAGTTTGATAAGTGTTAAGGCATATTCAGGAATCACCTTGCAATTGCATTTGTGGCAATAAAAGAGATGATCTGGATTTATGCAGCAAAATGTGTGGATCTCATTTGCTTTGAAGTGAAGAATGTTTTATGCTTTCAGCATGGTTTCATGTTTAAAATCAGTCCCATGATATAGTGTAGAAGATGTTCAGCTCTGATCTCTCAAAGCTGTGGGGAGACAAAGCTAGTTTCCTTTAATTTCTTACAAACTTGGTGGCCTTGATCTGTCCTATATGTAATAATTTAATTGGTGTAACCTACTGGAATTTTTCACATTTTTTAACCTTTTGTTTTTAAAAACAAATCTTCTCAACAGGTTATTAGTTGGTGCTCCAAAAGCAGAAGGACTTCCGAACCAAAAAGCTACAATTACGGGAGGATTGTACAAATGCCCCATTACAGCTGAAGAAAATGACTGTGTGCGTGTCATTTTTGATGATAATGGTAAGTATTGTCATGCTAAAACAAGTTCACTAACAAGGAAACCAAGTCATATGCATAGATCCAGTGAAAATGCCCAAGAGCAAATGCTGCTGGTTTGCAGGCAATGTTTTTGACCACTTGCCATGCTGAAAGACATTTTATAACTTTCCCTGCATTGTAAGAAACTGAATGCAAATTAACAGTTGCCAGTTGGAGTACTAAACAGCAATTCACAGACCTCTCCCATGCTTTGTCGACAATTAAAAGTATAATTGCTGAGGTTTTGCACACATAGTCAGCTTTCTCTTTCAATGACTGTGACTTTAAGAGACCTTATATTAAAAAAAGCTCATGAATCTTCAGGATTTATTTTTCTTTACTTAGTGTGGAAACAGGCCCTTCAGCCCAACAAGTCCACACTGACCCTCTGAAGAACAACCCACCCCCCTATATTTATCCCTTCACCTAACACTACAGGCAATTTAGCATGGCCAATTCACCTAACCAACACATTTTTGGACTGTGGGAGGAAACCGGAGCACCCAGAGGGAACCCGCGCAGACACTGGGAGAATGTGCAAACTCCACACAGACAGTTGCTTGAGGCGGGAGTTGAACCCGGGTCTCTGGCACTGTGAGGCAGCAGTGCTAACCACAGTGCCATCATGATTCTTAATTGTTCCATTGATTTGAGATTGCTTATTCAGTTTATTAGACATGTTGTAATTCTGAATAGGTCTTTTTAAATTTGTGCTTTTATGAAGTGAAATGTGAATTTGACATTTTTAGAAGAAGGGATGGAAAATTTTGGAGATTTCTTACATTCGGAACTGATTGAATTTTTATGGATTTAACACCCAAAAGAACTTAGGAATTTAATATTGAAAATAATTAAACACTGACTTTCGAATTCTCATGCTTTTCAGTCTGTTTACACAGTTCAAATCACTTGACTGCTATTATTGTCACTCTTTGGATCTTTTCTGCCCAAAAGTTAGATGAAGCATTTAACTGTTCTAACTCAAAAGTACTCTGAATTATTAAATGAGTTGAAAATAAACCATTGATGTTTCAAAGCTTCAATAATTGTAAATGACATTGAAAATTAAACAGTGGCAGCATGTGTAACTGAGCAAATCTTACAGTTTAAACAAAAACAAGTCAGAGTTACCAGAGCCGTATACCCAGAAACAGTGAAACACCAAAGTTCAACGAACATTAGATAACTGGTGAGCCGGAGCACTTGTAAAGCAATCTGCTTAGTTCAGTTTAGTATTGATTTTGATTTAATTTATTATACTGAGATACAGTGAAAAGTATTGTTTTGTGTGCTACCCAGAGAAATCATACCTTACGTAAGTGTATCAGGATAATAGAACAGAAAGCAGAATTTAGTGTAACTGCTATAGGGAAGGTGCAGAGAATGGAGGAAATTCTGGTAATCAGCGTGAGCTCCAAACCACTCAGTTTCCCAATACTTGCTGTACCCAAGTAATGGGTGCAGATGCAGGAAGATAGTCTCATACGTGTTTTGCAACACCATTTTATTATGTGGCCTTATGTTTACAAATCTGACTTTGATCCATATTCACAACTTCTGTACTTAGCTCACCTTGGCATGGATTTACCTGCAGCTAAACTTTAAAGAGTTTACCTTGTCATTGAGCTAAATAAAAGTTGATCAAGCTAAAACAAAAAGAAAAATACTTCATTTGTCTTAAGGTTTCTTCCTTTTTGAATTCTATAATAATGAATACAATCAGTCAGTTATTTATGTATCTCAAATATGCATTTATCGGTATAATGCTATTACAGTTTTGGTTTTGGGAATGAGATAACATTGAACCAATTTGTACTTTTACATGATACTGCTCTAAAATAATAGATTAATAACTTTGCCAGAAGTTTACAGTCGTTTAATGTGAGTACAGTTTAAATCATACAATAGTCTCTCAAATCGAACATTAGTTTCTATAGCAACCAGCTGATTCTGAACTATTCTATTTCTTGGAAAAAATCACTTTTTTTGTGATAGTAACCTGCAGTTGGATTTTTTTTGAAGATTGTGGAAATCACACAATAAGAAGTAGCAAGCAAGGTGGGATTGAGTGAGAATGGTGCTTTGAAAACGATAATCTGGTTTGAGTGAGAATATAGTAAAAATTGAGGTTTTTTATTTGATATTTGTTGAAGAAGGTAAACTTATAGTAGAGGAAGCAACAGTAATGTATGTTTTCTGAAGGAAGTAGAAGTTTAGCATACTCGGTCTTAACTTGCTTAATTATATTTACAGAAAGAAAGCATCTACTTGCACCTACAAGCTGCAGAGGAAGGATCATTACATAGAATACAATGGTACCAAAACAAATAAGCTGGATTGTGAGTGAGTGAGGGGTAAAATTAGATTAAATTCCCTACAGTGTGGAAACAGGCCCCGCGGCCCAACAAGTCCATACCAACCCTTAGAAGAGTAACCAACCCAGACCCATTTCCTTCTGACTAATGCACTATGGGCAATTATAGCATGGCCAATTCACCTGACCTGCACATCTTTGGACTGTGGGAGGAAACCCACATAGACACAGGGAGAATGTGTAAACACCACACAGACAGATGTCCAAGGCTGAAATTGAAATTGGGACCCTGGTGCTGTGAGGCAGCAGTGCTAACCACTGAGATACCATGCCTCTTGGGAATGGTATAGTCATAAGAAGCTTTAAGTATTGAAAGGTTGAAGGTTAAAGCATTGGATAGTGACTTTTGAAGACCATACTGAGAGTCCTGGGTGCTTTGTGACTACCCAAATGTTTGATAAAGGGAATTCATAGACTCATAAGAGTCATAGAGATGTCCAGCGCAGAAACAGACCCTTTGGTCCAACTCGTCCATGCCAACCAGATATCCCAACCCAATCTAGTCCCATCTGCCAACACTCAGCCCATACCTCTCCAAGCCCTTCCTATTCATATACCCATCTAGATGCCTTTTAAATGTTGCAATTGTACCAGCTTCCACCATATCCTTTGGCAGCTCATTTCATACACATACCATCCTCTGTGTGAAAAAAAGTTGCCCCTTAGGTCTCATTTATATCTTTCCCCTCTCACCCTAAAATTATGCCCTCTAGTTCTGGACTCCCCGAACCTAGGGAAAAGACTTTATTTATGTATCCTATCCATGCCCCTCATGATTTTAGAAACATCGATAAGGTCACCCCTCAGCCTCCGACGCTCCAGGGAAAACAGCCCTAGCCTGTTCAGCCTTTCCCTATAGCTCAGATCCTCCAACCCTGGCAACATCTTTGTAAATCTTTTCTGAACCCTTTCAAGTTTCACAACATCTTTCTGATAGGAAGGAGACATATTGAAGGATAGCTAGTTAGAGGAAAAGCCTCAGTCCTGTAGGAGTTTGAGAAATCAGTGTTGGCAGAGGAAGGATGACGTTTTTATAAGGTCATGAGTTTCAAGGTTCATGTGACAGGAGAGGCCAATGTTTTGAAACATGTTTTGATGGAAGGTGTCTTTTATCTAGGATGGGGGATTTCAATACTAAGGGCCATCTTTCTAAGGTGAGAGGAGAAAGATGTAAAAAAGGGACATGAAGGGCAATTTTTTATTACACGCAGTGGTTTGTGTGGAACGAATCCTCACAAATGCTGCCAGATTTGCTGTTTTCTGTTTTCATTTGCAGTATCTTACTTTCAACCAAATAGAGATCTATTTACCTCTTTAGTACCGTTGTGTTCTGTAAATTACTTTTCTCACCTTTATAACTTCTATTGTATTAATAACATATATGCATCAAATGAAAATTAGCCAAACCTTTTGTTTTTTTGTGGAGCAGTTTTAAAGCTGGAATCTTAGGGAGCCATTGTGAGAATCCACTAGGGAGCAACATTCTCTCAATCTGCTCTCCTTAACCTTTTGCTTTCTGCAAGAAACACAGACTGAGCTGTGGGAATCGTGCTGAGCTGCTGATGTCATATATTAAAAATAGTTAATGGAAATCTTTAAGGTATTTGTGTCCTGATCAATATATTTTCACCCATTTGTAGCTGATTTGACACAAGAGAGTAAAGAAAATCAATGGATGGGTGTTTCTGTGAGAAGTCAGGGACCAGGTGGGAAGGTCATGGTAAGTTTTTTGAATTTTTACTCCGTATGGTACTTTGTAAAATATATAAGCTTCCAGTCAGGATTGAGAGAGTGTGCTAACCATGTAGTAGTTTGCTCACTTACCATATTACCCCAGAACCTTCTCAATTCCTGGTGTTGACTCCAACTAGGAGGCAGTAACAGAGATCAGATATCAAATGGCAACTTTAATTCCCAGTGCAGGCATCGTCCTTTTCTTATTTTTACTTGACCTGAAGACACCTGAGGAAGATTTCTGTACTGATTTTACCTCTAAAACTCTTTTGTTTTGTTTTGCTTATGATATGTTTGTGAAACATTTAGCTTTGGTGTTGTCACAGAACACTGGAGTGGCATGGTGGTTCAGTGGTAAGCACTACTACCTCACAGCACCAGGGACCCAGGTTTGATTCCAACCTCCGGCAACTGTTTGTGTGGAGTTTGCACATTCTCCCAGTGTCTGTGTGGGTTTCCTACCACAATCCAAAAAATGTGTAGGTCAGGTGAATTGGCCATGCTAAATTGCCCGTTGTGTTGGGTGCATCAGTCAGAGGGAAATGGGTCTGGATGGGTTACTCTTCGGAGGACTGGTTGGGCAGAAGGGCCTGTTTCCACGCTGGCGGGAATTTAATCTAATCTAACAAGATTAGAACAGGAAAAATATTTAAATAGTTTGGCCTGGAACTATTAAATAACATTTAATAGTTACTTAAAGGTGGGCTAACTAGATTAACAAAAAACAAAATTACTGTTATTATTAGATAACGCCTAGCATTAAAAACAGATATATTTTATTCATTTCAGGTTTGTGCTCATCGGTATGAGCGAAGGCGATATGTGAATAAACTAGATGAGGATCGTGATGTGACTGGACAGTGCTATGTTTTGAGCCAGGATCTTGTTTTCCGTGAAAATGAAACCGATAAAAATGTGAAACTTTGCGTTGGGCGACTTCGGGGTCATGAAAAGTTTGGTATTTGTCAGCAAGGTGTAGCTAGTGCTTTCAGCAATAATGGTACTTATTTTGTGTATGGAGCACCAGGTGCCTACAACTGGAAAGGTAACTTGTAATTTCAAAAAAATTGTTAGTTTTCTTTCATTTCTTTTTACGATGATGTGGATGTTAAGAATTAGCCACTAAAAACTGCAGATAGCATGGCAAGAATGATATTATAGATTAGATTAGATTCTGGGTCTGGGGAGGGTGCATTGCAATAAGATGGTGGGGGATTTGTACTCTGGATACACCAGGCGCAACCGAATACGTCCAATTTGCTGCGCTGGCACGTTCCAGATGTTGCATTTTGCAACGATGAACCTAAAGGGAAGTTTCATGGGTAAGGACCTAATCCCTGTTGACTAATGTTTCTGCATTTAAGGTGATTGACAAAAGAATCAGAGGCATCGTGAGGGAAAGATTTTTTTTAAACACAGTAGGTATGTAGGATTGAGGGTGCACGATCCAAAGGTGTGGCAAAGGCAATTTCTGTTAAGACTTTCAAAGGGGAATTGGATAATAATTTGAAGTGAAAACTTTGCTGGCCTATTTAGTAAAGGCAAGGGAATGGGACTAACTGAGTAACTCGTTCAGAGAGTCACATGGACAAGACAGAGTAAATAGACACCTTCTGTCCTGTAGCCATTTTAAGATGCAATAATAAAAACAGTGACCTATGCTACATTTTAGAAAAATCAGGCAGTTTGATAGGACCAGCTGAAGGTTTAACAGATGATTATTTTCAGGCAATTTATCTGAATGTATAACTTTAAATATAAAGCTTCTGTTCCTACAGGCTACATGTTCAGGTAAGTATGTGTGAAAAGTTTTCCTTGTGGGTGATAATATTTAAGGTTCATTTAAGTGCTGCACAGGCAAAGCAATCCTGAATTAGGACCTCGCACACACATTCAGTACTTTGTGTATTTAAGTTAGGGACTGAACTTCTGCTTCAGGCATGGGCTTTGGAAGCCATGTTTGTTTAAGTGCTGCTGAAAAAAGACTTTTTTTTGCAAATAAGTTTTGTCTTCTCCCAATGAGTGCAAGACAAAAGACAAAGTCATTGGCCAAACATTGTTTATCTTGATATACGCTTTGCTAAAGGTTGTTGTATATTAACATGCAGACTTAAAGTTTTCAATATCATTATCAAAATAGATATAAAATGTAGTTTCTGTCCATTTGCCCATCTATACCACTATCTAGAAGTGAAAAATCTAATCACTAATGTAGTGAAAGAATTAAGATTTGGCGTATAATTGCATTGTGCAGTGTTTCTATTGATTGCACATAATTTTCTTTTTGGAATTTGGGAAACTACCTAAGTACAAGGACAATCTTTAACAGATATTTCAAACATTTAATAATGTGACCAATATGATTGTAACTGTAGATAGTGAGATTATTGATCTGTCCCATTTTGTGCATTGGGATAAGATGGCTGCATGAGGTACAGTTATCCCCCGCTATCCAAAAGTAGAGTGTTCCTGAAACCATTTGTAAACTGAAATGGCGTAAAACGAAGAAGTAATTACCAGTAATTTATATGAGAAATACTTTTGAGTGTTCCCAGACCCAAAGGAAACCTAAAAATAACACACACAAAATAAAATAACACCAACATGTAGTAAAAGCAGGAATCAAATGATAAGTACACAGCCTATACAACGTAGAAATAATATATGGAGTTTGATTCATCAGAATCGTGAAGACAGCGAGCACACTGGAGATGGTGGAGGTGTTGATGGTGTGTTAGGCTGAGTTGTCAGAAGTTGGGTGTCGGAGAGAGTGGAAGAGGATCATGTATTAATACTTCCTGGAAAGGCGCTTGGCGCCTCTCTGTCTGTGCACGCCTTTTCGTAAAAGAGAAAATCCTCTTTTGGTTAGCAAAAACAGGTACTAATGTAGGTCTTTCGTAAAAAGCGAACTGGTGTAAAGCAAACTTTTGAAAAGCGGGGAATATCTGTAACCTGCTTCCAGCACTGCATAAAGATGCTCATTATCCCACTTAACTATTTGTTCCCTTAGGAATAGTACATGTTGAAGAAATCAGAAACATTGAAGAGCTTAACTTTGATGGACCCTATGAAGTTGGTGATGAAAGCAAACGTAATGAAAAATTGATACCTGTTCCTGCTAATAGCTATTTAGGTAGGTATTAATAATTTTATAAGAGAAAGGGATAGATATTTAAAAAAAAACATTATGAAGGATCTGGAGAGAGGGCAGGCCCATGGGGCTAATTGGTAGGTCACCTGTGGAGATTGAACTGATCAGGCTCCAGTGCTTTACGATTTTATCTATCTGCAATTCACATTACAGCAATTTCTATAACTAACCATCAAACTTCCCTTTGTGACCCTACAATATAGGGTGCAAATCTCGTGCTTTGCTTGGTTTCTAACCCCACATTAAAACCATGTTAGAGAAAATATGCTGATGGACTCAAGTAAATAGGTATATTGAGGTGCGCAGTGTGAGCACATATGACACTGTGTGCATGTACTTCTGAGTAAAAGATTATAAGAGAGCACTTGTACAGTTAAAGCCATGTCTAAGTCGTGGCCGCTATTATTGTAATGGTACAGTTAAATTAAATCTTGGAAAACAACTGTTGGTATCATATTGTATGAGCTTTCTAGACTTTTGATCACCATAAGGCAGATTTTCTGCATCATCCTCCTTTTTAGTTTGGGCTTCATAAGGCTTGCAGTTTCCAGTGTAGAAGAGGAAAGCCACTAGTTAGTCTAACGAAATGATGCTCTTGTCTTATCAAGAAAATGTAATGTGTTGCAACCAGATACAAGTTACATGAGTAAGAGACCTTGTCCTCAAGACAATCGGGAACCTAGGATAATGGGTGTGTCCCCTTTCTAAATTCTGAGATGTTCTGCCTTTTCCCACACACGTCCATATTGCATCACCAGCTGCAGCTTAATGCATCCCTCAGCATTAACCATTTCACAACCATTACTGGATCAAACAGGTATTATACCCCTCAGTGGTTTCTACTGGACTTTCATTCTCTTCTCAACTCTCATCCTGTTGGCAACCTGATGTCATATGGATACTTCTGATCTGAGATGTTTATAAGGAATTCACCCTCTCCTCTTTTTTTCAGAACTATATGTGTATTTAAGGCACAGTTTAAAAAATAAAATCATGCAAATTTCAATATTTTGTAATATCAATGAACTAATAATTGATGATCCCTTTTAAAAAATGCTGACTAGATAGTCTTTCCTGCTGTTTAATATGTATTAAGCTATGTGAGGTTCAGAAAAGGCATTAGATGAATCATTAAATTGAAGCATTATAGTACTGGTGTCACAATAAATAGGACCTGTCCTGCTCAGCATGCCACGGGAAATGTTTACTTCACACAGCTGATGTGTGTTTGAAGATGATGCCAGCACATTTTGCACCACAAGCTTAAGTTCAAAATGTAGATGTGTCTTTCCTAGTCTGATCAGGAATCAAATATTAAACTTTGAATCTCCTCTGAATCTAATCCAGATCCTTGCTGTCTGTTTACTTTAACAATGTATCTGTGGCTGTTTTGCTAATTAGATATGCAGTCTAATCCTATTGTTTTGCATTAGGCTTCTCTCTGGACTCAGGCAAGGGAATCACAACGAAGAAAACATTTACCTTTGTATCGGGTGCGCCAAGAGCCAATCATGCTGGAGCGGTTGTTTTCCTAAAGATAGAGGAACGCACAAGAAACCTAATGACTGAACATGTCCTGGATGGGGAAGGATTGGCATCCTCTTTTGGTTATGATGTTGCTGTGGTGGACCTTAACCAAGACAGGTGAGGAGGCATTTACTAATTTAGAACGGTAAGATTTTGAGAAATGAAGAGGTACTTTGTACCTAAGATGGTGCCAAAGCAGTAACATTACAAATGTTTCACTGCACTCATTTGAGTGCAAGTGACGATAAAGCTAATTCATTTCAGTTCTAAATATGTAGTCATTCTGTGGACTGAGTACCTCCAATTGTTTAGATGTTATTTCTGCAATTAAATGAATTTTCCAGTTGGCTTTTTAAAAAAAAATCATGGTACTACAATGATAAAATAGAAGAGGGATGAGCATTAAATGGACAACAGTGTCCAAAATGTTTCTTTTATTTAAAAAAAAACTACATAAGGCAGCATTGCCATCTTTTGTGAGAGAAGAGGGGGAGGGGCACTATGAGGTTATTCTCTCCATCAGAGCCATTAGCTGTCTGCTCACCACTGTCCACAAATACTAACTTCCCTCTTCAGGTATTACCATGGCTTATATTCACCAAGCCAGAAGAGTATCTAGTTTCTTTCTTGCTGTATATTGACTATCATGTAAATTTGGTTTGTCATACATGATTGAGTATTTGAGACTCCTGTCTGGAAATAGGGCAGGTAAATTTGAAGAGTACTTTTCAGGTGGAGAAAGTTTTTTCCACTGTCTTCACTGTTGTTAATTTTAACTTGAGCTACAGCAGAGGAAAATCCAGATCTCTTAAATTTGCTTTGTTCCCAACATCTAGTCAAAACTAATCAACTAATTTTCAGCATAAACATTTAGTCCAGGAAAATAAAAAACTATATTCAAAAACATTCATTTGTCAGTCCCTTAGGTCTGACCTGTCCATGGTGATCAAATTTCCCAAACTAATTCCCTAATAGCAGTAGGGAGATTGAAGAACTCATAAGCCGGCAGATTTTGGAAAAAATGCAGATGTAGCAGAGTTGTTGTTATGGGTGACTTCAACTTTCCCAATATTGCCTGGAACCTCCTTAATGCAGATGGTTTGGATGGAGCCATTTTTGTCAGGTGAGTTCAGGAGGGTTTCCTTACTCAGTATGTAGACAGGCCAACGAGGGGAGAGGCCATTTTGGATTTGGTGCTCAGCAATGAGCTGGAGCAGGTGTCACATCTTGCAGTGGGAGAACACTTTAGTGACAGTGATCACAACTGCCTCACATTTACTATAACCTCAGAGGGGGAAAGGAGCAGTTACCAAGGGAAGATATTTAATTGGGGAAAAGAAGGTTATGATGCTATCAGATAGGAGTTGGGAAGTACAGATTGGGAGCAATTGTTCCACAGAAAGGGCACAACAGACATGTTTAAAGAGCAGTTGTTGTGAGTGATGTACAAATTTGTTCCTCTGAGACAGGCAAGAAGGGGAAAGATTAAGAAGCCTTGGATGACTAGAACAGAGGAGTTTCTTGTCAAAAGGAAGAAGGCAGCTTACATAAGGTGGAGGAAGCAAGGATCTAGCACAGTTTTAGAGGATTACAGGCTTACTAGAAAGGAGCTCAGAAATGGACTGAGGAGGGCCAGCAAGGGGCACGAAAAAGGCTTGGCAGGAAGGATTAGGGAGAACCCAAAGGCATTTTACTCATTTGTGAGGAAAAAGAGAATGATCAGGGAGAAAGTAGGGTTGATCAGGGATAGTGTAGGGGACTTGTGCATGGAATCTAACAGATCGGGGAAGCCCTGAATGAATTTTTTGCTTCGGTTTCTTCTAAGGAAAAAGACCTTGTTATAAATGAGAATTTTAAAGAGCTGGGAAACAGGCTTGAACAGATCAAGATTGATGAAGTTGATGTGCTGGAAATTTTGGCAAACATTAAGATTGATAAGTCACCAGGGCCAGTCCAGATTTATCCTAGGTTGCACCGGGAAGTGAGAAAGGAGGTTGCTAAGCCACTGGTGAGGATCTTTGCCTCCTCACTCTCCACAGGAGTTGTACCAAGGATTGGAGGGAGGCAAATGTTCCTTTTCTCAAGAAAGGGAATAGGAAAATCCCTGCCAATTACAGACCATTCAGAATCATTCAGAGGACCTGAATCTCCGAATCATAATTACAGACCAGTCAATCTTACGTCTGTGGGCAGTAAGGTTTTGGAAAGAATTCTGAGGGATAGGATTTATGACTATTTGGAAAAGCATAGCATGATTAAAAGCAGTCAGCATGGCTTTCTGAGGGGCAGGTCATGCCTCACAAATCTTATTGAATTCTTTGAAGAGGCTGACAAGACACATCAACAAAGGTCGAGCAGTGGATGTGGTGTATATGGACTTCAGCAAGGCATTTGATAAGGTTCCCCATGGTAGGCTCATTCATAAAGTAAGGAGGTATGGGATACAGGGAGAGTTAGCTGTTTTGATTCAGAATTGATTGGCTGACAGAAGACAGAGAGTGGTTGTAGATGGAAAGGTAATGCCTGGAGGTCAGTGGTGAATGGTGTCCTGCAGGGCTGTGTCCTTGGCCTCTGCTCTTTGTAGTTTTTATAAATGACTTGGATGAGGAGGTTGAAGGGTAGGTTAGTAAATTTGCCGATGACACAAAGGTTGGAGGTGCCTTTGATAGTATCGAGGGCTATTGCAGGCTGCAGCGCGACAGACAGGATGCAGAGCTGGACTGAGAAATTGCAGATGGAGTTCATCCTGGATGAATGCGAAGTGAAGTATTTTGGAAGGTCAAACTCGAATACTGAATATAGCATTAAAGATAGGATTCTTGGCATTGTGGAGGAACAGCAGGATCTTGGTGTTCATTTGCATTGATCCCTCAAAATTCCCACCCAAGTGAATAGGGTTGTTAAGAAAGCATATGGTGTTTTGGCTTTCATTAAGAGGGGGATTGAATTTAAGAGCCACAAGGTTTTGCTGCAACTCTACAAGACCCTGGTGAGACCACACTTGGAGTATTTTGTCCAGTTCTGGTCGCCCTATTATAGGAAAGATATGGAGGCTTTGCAGAGGTTGTAAAGAAGGTTTACCAGGATGCTGCCTGGACTGGAGGGCTTGTCTTATGAAGAGAGGTTGACTAAGTCTGGACTTTTCTTTACAGAGAGAAAAGAGGTGACCTTATTGAGGTACACAAGGTAATGAGAGGCATGGATAGAGTCCATAGCCAGAGACTTTTCCCCAGGGCAGCATTGACTGGCACGAGGGGTCATAGTTTTAAGATATTAGGAGAAAGGTATAGAGGGTGCATCAGAGGCAGGTTTTTTACGCAGAGAGTTGTGAATGCAGGGAATGCATTGCCAGTGGTGGTGGTGGAAGCAGAGTCATTAGGGACATTTAAGTGACTGCTGGACATGCACGTGGATAGCAGTGAATTGAGGGGTGCGTAGGTTAAAATATTTTACATTAGGATTAATCCTCGGCACAACATCGTGTTCTCTATGTTCTATGTTCAAATGAAATACCTTGCATTTATCCAAATTAAACTCCAGCAACCACTCCTCAGCACCTTGGCACAATTGATCAAGATCTCTTCATAACCTTAGATAACCGTCACTGCCCACTATACCACCAATCTGGGTGTCATCTGCTAACGTACTAACTGTGCCACCTAAATTCTCATTCAGATGGTTTATAAAAATGACAAACAAAATGAACCCAGCCTTCTGTCCGAAAAACAATCCTCCACTGCCACCCTCTGTCTCCTACCATCCAGCCAAGTTTGTATCCAATTAGCAAGCTTTCCCTGAATCAAATTCTCTTTTGAAACCCATGATTAACTCTATTGCCACCAAACGTTTGGTTGCACATTCAGATCCTAACCAACTTTGGTTCTTTTCCTATTCACCACAAACCAGTGGTGATCTAACTTTACTAATTAGTCTATCATGCAGAACCTTGTCAAAGACTTTACTAAAATCCATGTAGACAATGTCTACTGCTCTGCCCTCATCAATCTTTTTGGTTACAACCTCAAAAATCTCAAATCAAGTTTGTGAGACATGATTTCCCATGCACAAAGCCATGCCGAACATCCCTAATCAGTCCATGGAGCTCCAAATGCATTAAAAATCCTGTCTTTCAGAATCCTCTCCAACAACTTAGTGAACACTGATCTCAGAATCACCGGCCTATAGTTGGCAGATTTCTCCTTACAGCCTGTCTTAAGTAAAGGCACAGTATTAGCCATTCTCCAGTCCTCCTGCATCTCACCAATGGATGTTGATGATACAAATATCTCTGCTAGGGGCTCCACAATTCCTTCCCTAGCTTCTCACCACATCCTGAGATACATTTGATCAGGTCCTGGAGTAAAATCTCAAATATTGCTGAAAAGAAAGACGTGCTGTTGTAGCTTTTAATCTTACACTTATCAGGACAAACTGACAAAGACACGAATTCTGCATTTCATACAATTACAAAAATTTAAACCGCAGAGATCGTTGAAAAGTCTTAAGGGATCAACTCCAAGAATGATGGCCCCCAGCTATGTAGATGTAGTGGAAAAGCTGGGACTGCTCTTTGTGAAAAGAATGTTGAGACTAGATTTGTTCAAGGTGTTCTACAACCATGAGGGGTGTGGACAGATTAGATAGAGACAATTAGCACTGCAGCAGAGTCAAATACTAGTGAACACTGATTTGTGGTGAATAGGAAAAGAGCCAAAGCTGGTTAGGATCTGAATGTGCAACCAAACGTTTGGTGGCAATAGAGTTAATCATGGGTTTCAAAAGAGAATTTGATAATTATATGAAGAGAGGGAGAAATTGCAAGGTGGGCATGGGACTAAGCTGTTCCTACAGAGTTCCAACTCTGACAAGACAGACAGACTATTCATTTTCTACTACTCCATTCTATGAGTAGTGAAGAAGTAACAATGCACAAATTATTCTTAATTTAATTTAGGCGCTTGCCTTTATCTTCAATTTGAGACATTATGCTAAAGTGCCACCCAGTGCCTTTGACATGGAATTGCATGTTGGCACAGACGCTGGCTTTAAACAGGAAAATACAATACCGTATTTGTTGAGCTAAGATTACTACACCAGCCTTTTTAGCATTTTTATTAATCACAGCATTACTGATCTACCACATTTTAGAAAGCTTTTGCCATAGACAGGCAGAAAGAAAGCACTAACATGTTCAAAGTGTTGTTCAGAATCATGGGGAATGGCAGGATGCTTTGTATCCCATGAAGTACATTTGAATTTAGGTCATTATTGTAAGGAAGGAAACCAGATAGGAACACACCAGTGTTTTCTGATGAACTTTGAGCTTAAATTTTTCAACTTAACCATTAATGGAAAAAAATGCTAAAATTTCCAGTAGCATCTGCGGAGAAGAAACCAAGTTAACATTTCAGATCTGTACCTTTCACAGTTAGAAACGTCATTAGTTTTGTACACATGAAACAGGGTAGGATGGGAAAAAGACAAAATTGAATTTTTATGATAGAGGGAGGCAAGGCGAGATGAAGTGACCAAAGGATTACAGTACAAGGTCAAAGGTGATGGGATAAAAGGAAACGTTGTGTGTAGAAGAGGTGAGGGGAAATATCATGACTAACTGCTATTTGAAAATGATGAAAGAAGGAAGAAATAGCAGCTGGTGGAATTTATATTAAATGATTAAATCTGAAATACAGTGTTAATCCCAGAAATCATGACCGTGAAATGCTGATTGTTGTTTAAAAACTCACCTGGTTTACAGAAGTCCCTTAGGAAATGGAATCTGTCGCCCTTACCTGGGCTGACTTGTATGTGGTTCTAGAGCTGTACAATTTGGTTGCCTATTAACTGCTCATTGAAATGTAAGTCCCCTTCTTCAAGAGTAATTAGAGACGAGCAACCAAATCCTCAGCTTGCCAGTCACACCCACTTTCCACCGATGAATAAAGAAAAAAATACAAAGGTGCAACTTGGGAAGAGCAGTGCACTCTGAGAGTGCAACTGAGATTCCTGATTTTTATCTGCTCAAAATATTATGTTTGGAGGATGTATGCATCAAAGCATTGTATTGCATTGTTATTCTTGTATTCAATTTTGTACAAGTTCACTAACGTATGAATTCCCATAAAATTACCTGTCATAGATTTTATTTTCATCAAATCCCTGCAGTGTGGAAACAGGCCCTTCGGCCCAACAAATCCACACTGACCCTCCAAAGATTATCCCTACCCAAACTCATTCCCCTACCCTATTACTCTACATTCACCCCTGACTAATGCACCTAACCTACACATCCCTGAACACTGGACAATTTAGCATGGCCAATTCACCTAACCTGCACATCTTTGGATTATGGGAGGAAACCAGAGCACCTGGACAAAACCCATGCAGACATGGGGAGAATGTGAAAACTCCACACAGACGGTTTCCCAAGGTTGGAATCAAACCTGGGTCTCTGATGCTGTGAGGTAGTAGTGCTAACCACTGAGCCACCATGCCGATTCAAAGCTTGAGGTACTGCATTTGCAAAGCAAGCATGCTTCAGTGACATGGCCATGCAGTCATGGTATGTTCTGGCATAATTCAGAAGCAAATTACTTCTGAGTCGCAGATTCTCTGCTAATAACAGTTTCATAGCTTTTATGTAGCACCTTCAATGTAAAAACAGAGTCCCATGGCACCTCGGAAGACCATAGAAAAGAATCTGAAATGCGGACACTAATCGAAATAGAATTTCCGAATCTTTATTCACACAGTTGGGTTTTCAGGATGGTCTTAAAGGATAAGAGGGAGTTGAAGACATAACAATAGAGATTTCTTTCAGTGCTACTGATGTTTGACTCAGGTGACAGAGGTAAGTAAAGTAGGGATTATCAGGAATGTCTGATGGCATAAACTGTTATTATGTCATTCATTACGTTAAAGACAACCACTGCACATCATGCTAGTGGCTGAAGATTTAATACAATAAATAGGTTTATGAGGGAATTGGATAGTCACGTGAAAATGTGGAATATAGAAAATAGGGAGCAATCTGGAGATCAGCATTAGATTGGATTATTCGGAGGGATGGAAAACACCTGACAAATCAAACAATCTGCTTTTAAGGATTAGAACAAACAGTCTTACCGCAAATTCAACCCAAACTCTGGGTCAGAAATGTGGATGACACCTTTTGTAATCATTAAAAACACAGAAATAGAAAACACACACATGATCATCAACGCCACATTCACAGGAATCGGATTGACTAGAGAGGAAGAAAAAGACAACCAACTCCCATTCCTAGACGTGATGGTACAGAGAACACTGAATGGAGAATTCACCACAAAGGTATACAGGAAAGCCACACACACAGACCAAGTCCTGAACTACGAAAGCAAACACCCCAACACACAAAAGAAGTTGCATCAAGACACTGTTCAAAAGGGCCACAACACACTATAGCACACCAGAACTGCAAAAAGAGGAAGAAGAACACGTCTACAATCTATTCACCAAAAACGGATACCCTCGCAATTTCATCAACAGATGACTAAGGGAAAGACAACGGAATGAGACAACCCAAAGGACTAGCCACGTTACCATACATCAAGAACATTTCTGAACTGACAGCCAGACTACTACGACCACTAGGACTCATAACAGCACGGAAACCAACAGCCACTCTCAGACAACAATTCACCAGGACAAAGGACCCAATACCCAGCATGAGCAAACCAACGTAGTATACAAAATTGAAAAATGTGTTGCTGGAAAAGCGCAGCAGGTCAGGCAGCATCCAAGGAGTAGGGGAATTGACGTTTCGGGCATAAGCCCTTCTTCAGGAAAGCCCTTCCTCATTCCTGAAGAAGGACTTATGCCCGAAACGTTGATTCTCCTGCTCCTTGGATGCTGCCTGACCTGCTACGCTTTTCCAGCAGCACATTTTTCAGCTCTGATCTCCAGCATCTGCAGTCCTCACTTTTTTCGTAGTGTACAAAATCCCATGCAACACAAAACACTACATAGGACAAACAGGAAGACAGCAAATGATCCGTATCCATGAACACCAACTAGCCACAAAACGACATGACCAGCTATCTGTAGTAGCCACACACACAGATGACAAGCAACATGGGTTTGACTGGGACAACACTGCTATTATAGGACAAGCCAAACAGAGAACAGCCAGGGAATTCCTTGAGGCATGGCACTCATCCACAGATTCTATCAACAAACATATCAACCTGGACCCAATATACCGACCACTGCAGCAGACAGCTGGAACTGACAACTGGAAGCGGCAGAGACAAACCACTATAAATGCCGGAGGAAACATCACAGAAGTGCTTCACAGGAGGCTCCCAAGCACTGAGGATGTCACCTGGACAGGGGATGAAACGTCTGCAACACAAATTCCCAGCTCGGCGAACAGAACCACAACAGTCTGCTTTGAAGTATTATTTACCTGCTAATCAACCTATTCGGACATGTGATGACATGTCTCCGTGTTAGGTGGGTCTTGAACATGGGTATTTTGGTCCAGAGGTAGGGACACCATTACTGTTCCACAAGATCCTAAAAGAGTCTGTTTCTCTGTTGTAACATTTCATGATCAATGAACCATATGCTTTCTGCAAGTTGATTCAGAGAGTCAGAAGAGGGCATTTGTGCCATTGAGTTCATGCCAGCTCACTGTAGAGCAATTCAATCCATCTTGCCGCTCTTCTCTAACCCTGTAACCCTCTGGATTTATATCCCTCAGGTGAACTTCTAATTTTTTTTGACAATTTCTATCATTGACATTTTCTATTTCCAACTCCCTTAGAGCCAGGGATTTCCAGGTCATAAGTTTCTCCCTCTGCTCCTCTCTTGCCCAAAAGCTTCAATCCATTTCTTCCAGCAAGATGGCGGTGGAGTTGGGCACTCCACCCGGACCTCCTCTGTTTAGCCTATTCTTTTTCTTTTCTTTTTTTCTTCTCTCTGTTTCTAGCAGTCCCTGAGCAGTCACACAGGGAGGTGAGTCACTGGGGTGGTCTGAGGGCAAGGGAACCCTGGGGGTGGTGCATGTAGGCAAGGAAGCCCCGGGAGTGGTGTGCATGGGCAAGGGAACCCTGGGGATGGCACGTGAGGGCAAGGGAGCCCCGGGGGCGGCGCACAATGGCAAGGGAACCCTGGGGGCAGCGCGCGAGGGGGGGTCAAGTCCCAGGAGCAGCATGACTCAGCCTGTTGCAGCTGAATGCCTGTGAGGAGCGGATTGGAGGCTGGAGCGGAGTGGGACAGTTGTTGGACTGGGGCCTGATGCAGACGGTCAGACCACGTGCTCAGCTGCTGCTATTTGTAATTCTTTACTGGATTGTAATGTCAACCCTTTAACTTTGCTATAACTATCTTATTTTTCAGACACTGTAAGTAATGCTGCTACTTTTATTTTTATTCCTTTTTTTATCCAAGATTTGTACCTAGGTACTTGTACCTAAGATGGTGCATTTAGAGGCAGCCATTGTAAAAGCTTTTTCACTGTTCTCCTATACTTCTGTACTGGAGTACGTGAGACATAAAGGATATCCTATTCTAGTCCTTGTACCATCAAAGAATGGAAACAGTTTTCTTTCTAGTCCTGCAGAAAGCAGCAGTTTGAGTAATGATCCTCTGGGATCCCCACAGTCCGCTGTGCTACAGACTGAAAATTGGGTAAAGTGAAAAGCTCACCAACCAACACTGACTTGCTTCTCTGTGAGCTCGCAGTTGGAATTTTGTTTCTCTCAAGCTCAATCTTTCTCGGTTGCTTGCTGATGTCCCAACAGTGTTTTTAAGTGTGCATTTCCAAATCATTTACTTTTTTAGATATAACTTTGGAACACAGATTTTAAAATTGTGAAGGTGTCAGCACAAATTGAAAATATTTATCCCTCCATCATGCCACTTTTCCACATTTATTTAAGGCATAATGGCAACTAATTATAACAATAGTAGGGGTTGGAATATGTGAATACAGAAAACTGAAATAGTTAAATTTGGTTGTATAAATGTGTGCATTCCAATTGTGGTGTGCTGGAGTAACTGTCAAAAAAAGTCTACATTTTCCTTCTGTGCTTTAAATGAGACGTTTGTTTTTACCCAGCTGGTTGGATCTTGTAGTAGGAGCCCCACAGTTCTTTGACAGAGAAACAGGAATTGGTGGTGCTGCATACGTTTATATTAATCAAGAAGGAAATTGGAAGAACATACAGCCTATTCGTTTGAATGGGACCAAAGATTCCATGTTTGGACTGGCTGTTGAGAATATAGGTGACATTAACCAGGATGGGTATCCAGGTAAGATTGTAATTGGTTTAAAAACTGAACAAAGAATTTATTTTTTAAATAAGCTGAGAATTTATGTGCTTATTATATTACATTGCAGACAGCCTGATAACACTCAACTTGAAATATAGTATGCAATTTGTACCTCAAATATTCCTGCTGATAACACTCTTTAACATAAACCTTTCTGTTAGAAATGTCCTATGGAAACATTTATGTTGGTTCTTCAATAATCCTATAATGAAATAACTATGTAAGTGCTTAGGTTCATCAAAATAAATTGATAATGGTCGTATCTCTAAAAGATGTTTCTAATAAATACCTAACTATTATTTCATAAGTAACCAAAATTCTAATGCACAAAGGTTTTAAGGAAAGTATAATGTCAAAACTACTTATTTCACAATGTTATCAGAAAAAGTTTTATGCCTTTAATATCACTTTGAAGATGAATGCTTGAAGTTCTCAGTTTTTCCTGAAGGCCTCGGCTTTGACTGTTTTCTCAGAAGTCATAATATGAAAATCTTCTCAAAATGCATTAGTAGTATTACAATAAGTGAAATGAGAGAATATTTCTCTTCTCTGTTCTCAGAAAATCTATTAATTTTTTCAACGTTATTGGAACAAAACTAGTGGACAAATTTCAAAAGCATTATTCGGTTAAATGTTGGACCAAATGGTTTTTCTTTTAATCAGTGAGTGGAAGAATTGAAGGAAAAAAGCATCCTTTTATAGCCACAAACGTGTAATCAGTAATATTCAAATCGTAAACTCTCTGTCCCAAATTCTGTTTAAACTTCAGAAGGTGTTTAAACTGAGGCAGATACTGTCTGGCATTTGTAAGTCATTCAGAGAAACTGCCTGATTTTTGTTCTGTTACTTTTACTGGAATGATAATTAGGTGGAAAGTCTAAAGGGAACACTATCCTTAAGTGAGATTATTGTCTATCTGATGAAGATGAAAATCTGCCCTAGCTCAGGGAGATGGACAATTCAACTTTTTGATAGCACTCTTATTTAGCTAAACCTGTACTAAACAATGTGGCATAAGGCTGAACATCCTGCTACATGTGCCTACTACAAACCTTTTTGCTGATTCACTAACATTTGCAGGGTCTGGGAAAGTTTCCTAATTCAAATATTTTGAAAATAGTTTGGAAATCTGAAAACAATTGAATAAATGGCATGTGACACTGGGAGAAATGAACTTGCCCCTCAAGGAGCCGAGAAGAGTTGCAGTCGGCCATCTTTATAAATGGGCCAAGACACAAATATTCTTGAACTTCCGGTGGCTCAGACTCAGTCACTAAGTGGGATCAAGGAATCTCCTGGCCATGTCCTCTTCTTTCTCAAATACAGATAAATTTAGTTAGGCTGGACAGAGTTTCTGACCCAAAATTGGCTTCAGGTATCCAACAACAGAATCTTGGGTATGGTGTTTTTGGTCCATGTCTACTTTCTGGACCTTTTATTAACATCTTCCAAATTAACACCACATATTCCTCCAATGATGCACAAACATTTAGGGCTTATATTAAGTCCACCACAATGTGTATTTTCAACATTAATTTTGTTCCCTTACTAACAGATGAGGTAGGGATTATTGATTGAAAATTTTCATAAGATAATGGACAATTGCAGATTCCAAACACCAGCATAAGTTGAACTTAACTTACTTAATCATTGTAAATAATGTTACCCACCAAATGTAGACATTATTCTTGTAGTGCAGTATATCCTTCAATTTATTTTGAGCAGTGTCAACAAATATCTGCTAGTAGTAATTATTAATCTCTATTGGTAAAGTAGTTACCCATTCTTTGCATTGTTTTTAGATATTGCTATTGGAGCACCGTACGAGGAAAATGGCAAAGTTTACATATACCATGGATCTAGTTCTGGGATAAATACAGAACCCTCTCAGGTAAAACTCTCACCAGGGTTTCACTTTTGTAGATCATATATCATACAGTACTGAAGAGGTCCTTGGGCCCATTCAGTCTGTACTGCCAAAAATGTTTTATAATGTGCTCATAAAGTTTTGTTGCTAATAAGAAAAACAGTTTGAAATCCTAATTATGGAAATGTGCAAAAAAAAGGCAAACCTTTTAGTATGTTGAATTTTTAAGTTGTGTGTTAACACGTTTTCTGCCATTTATACATCTATGAAATAGAAGGCCATACAACGAACAGCAAAGCCAATACCTAACTCCAGGCAGTTTGGCTGCAAACTACAAAATATGCAAGATCCTCAGCATTTTATAATGAGTTATATAACTGATGTTGATGTGAAGCTGATAAATCAGTAAGAGAGATTTGAGAGAAGATATCAGATTAGAAGCAGCATGTAAAATGGACAGCAGGAGTTAGTGACCTGCAATGGATAGACATAACTGTCGGACAGTCTTAGGGATAAGGCGCCAATAGCCTCTGGCATAGCATCTCTGTAGACAGTCACAGCCCAGAGATACTAAGGAGAATTACTGAAGTATTCTAACAGCAGTATTAGCCTAAAGCATATGATAAAACATGTAGGTGACCTGACATCTAGGGTGTTAATTTTGAATTGACCAGAGAATCGCATAGTATTGCAAGAGTCTTTGCATTGTAAAGGATTGGCTATCCTTTCAATTTTGCATGAATAGCTTTTTAATCTAATAGCATTCTTACAAATGTGGCTTAGCCATTTTGTTTCAGCAGAAGGTGGTCTTGAAGCAGAAGCAAGAATGGGATATCAGTCAGGGCTTGTAACCTTGATTGACAGCTATATTTGAGTGCTTTAGGATGGAGACTGATGATTTCAACCTTATCTAATAAATTGTTTAGTGGTCAGAAGTTCCCTGTTTAGTATAATATGGGGAATTATACTATTCATTTGAATCAGCCTAGGGAAGATTTCAGTCTTATAATCAGCAATCCAAGGATGCTTTATTTTCTAGTTTCAGACTAATCAGCACATATAGTTGCAGTGGATTTCAACTAATAATTTTCACTAGAAAAGGCTGAGTATAGATTATGAGGGATACAAGATCTTTTAACTAGCGATGTTGAACTCAAAAAGGAAATAGTGTACCTTTCCAAAAAGGTGATGTATATATTAGAGGAGAAAGATGGGGCCCTAAAATGGGCTTTGCCTATCAGACATAATCTTGGTGCAGGCCTTCATCTTCACTACAAGTGTGCACCGGAGGGAATTAGAGGAGTAGATCATTAAAGTCAATTAGCCTGTGCTCCGGATTTGATGTCAGCAGTGCCATTTTAGAACTCTGTGGTATTGCTTGCCTTAACCTCACACTCTTTAAAGGAATATTCACTTATGTATAGGTTAATTTGTTGAGGCTCTGTATATTGAAGAGAGCTAACTACACTTCATTAAATGAAGCAAAGAACTGCAGATACTGGAAATATGAAATAAAAACAGCAATTGCTGGAGAAACTCAGCAGGTCTGGCAGCCTGCACTTCATTCTCTCTTGCCTGAGTAAAGCAGGTGAAGTGAGTCTGTGGCTTTGCTAGGATCACAGATCCCATCAGAGTGAAAGGTGCCATTGACTTCCTTCACATTACTTTGTGAGCTTCCACTGTTCTGTCTTATATCAAAACTAATATGGATTCTCATCTTTCAATCTCTGGTTGGTAGTGAATTGTACAGATCGGTATCCTGGCTGCAGTTGAGGGTGTCATCATTCTGTAGCAATCTACCCTAACGTCTACGTTTGAGCTTCCATGACAAAGCAGATGGTAGCGCCAAGTGATCCAGTGACTACATGCCTGATTATTCCAGTATAAGACCTATAGACCACACTGTGGGCAGCACGCAAACCATCACAGCCACTTTCCCATGGGCAGTGTGCTAAAGCTTTAGCTAAAACACAGCCTTCATTTGCCTTAACCACCTTGGAGGAGCTCTGCAGTCCTCCACAAAGTGAGTGTCAAACCTGACCTGCTGCATGCAGCACAACATGACCATCACAGGGAAACAGCTCTTAACACCAGCAGTACGATGAGCAGACAGAGAGAGTGGAATGGGGAAAAATGGTATCAACCTGGACAGCCCCTTTCTGGCTTGAAAAATATGTCAGTGTGATAGCAACAGCAACGGCATTTTGTAATCACTGACAGTCTTGCCTCTTACTTTCCTTCTGTCACTGACCATTATTTATGAAAAGTTTTTTTTAAAAAAGGAGGCCAATCAGCCCATTGAGCTTGCTTGGCCCTTCAGTTCAGGCATGGCTGATTATTTCTCTCAGTGTGGCCCTCCTGCTCTCTCCCATATCACTTGACTTTAATTTTAAAAGCTATTCAGTGACTTGGCCTTATCGCCTATATGGCGACGAATTCCACAAGGTCACAATACAGTATTCCAAAATAAAGAAATTTCTCCTCATCTCAGTCCTGCAACCCTAGACCGTGATCCCTTGTTCTGGACCCCACAGTCAGAGTGAGCATCATCCGGTCTGTCCAGCCTGCCAGATTTTTTATACTTCAGTGAAATCCCCTTTCATTTCTCTAAACCCCTGTGAATGTCGTTCTAATCAGCTCAATCTCAATTCACAGTCATCCCAGTTATCAACCTGGTGAACCATTGCTGAACTCTCCCAATGGTAACCACATCTTTCCTTGGGTAAGGAGATCAAACTTACGCACACGTTTCAGATGTGGATGCACCATGCCCCCATACAGCTGCAACAAAACTTCCACACTCCTGTACTTAAATCCCCTTGCAATAAAGGCCAATTATCCCCTGTTTGTCTTCCTAATTGCTTGCTGTGGCATGTCTCCATAATTACAATCACTGTATGCCCTTTACTTCTGTTTATGGACTTAATTCATCCATCTTATTATGAATGCTAGTGCATTACACAGCACCTTTAGGTCTGTCTTTTTAATATTTCTGCACATTCTTTTTGGTCTGTAACCATGTTTTCTGCTAGCCCTTGTTTCCTCTATGCTGGTTAATTTTTAAGTTATCTTGGCTATTCATGATATTACTCTCCTTTTTGATCTATTCAGCCAATGAGCAGAAGAGTGACCACTGGCTGGTAACACCATAAATAGGCAGCCTTTAGGTCACGTGTATATTACAGTCAACAAACTGCATGAATTGTGCATTTCAATCCCCACACCTATCTGATCTATCCAATTTATCCACCTCTGGTATTATGTCTGATTTATATTCTCATAACATATTAACACAGATTGAAATTTTGTTCTTATTCTTAACTTTGTGCTTCTTCAATTTGCTAGTAATTTTGATTTTGAACTTAAAAGCCATTTTGAAATTACACATGAGAAGTATTATTTGTTTTGTTATTTCTGGATGTATAATTAGTCTACATAGTTTTTGCAGCAAAAACCTTCAAGATATTTGAATGAAGATTCTTTTTGCAGTGTAAGGTTTACGTGCTGTATTTGGAACATTTAGAGGTGGATACTGAGTGCTAATCAGTTATACTTGTGCCGCTGGGAAGAAAGATGCACCAATGCAGCATCCTTGACCAGGCCAACATCCCCAGCATCGAGCCACCAACCACCCTTGATTGACTGCAATGGGCTGGGCATGTCGTCCACATGACCGACGCGAGACTCCCCAAGCAGGTGCTCCATTCCCAGCTTTTAAACAGCAGGCGAGCCCCAGGTGGACAGAGGAAGCGCTTCAGTGATACCCTCAAGGCCTTACTGGTGAAATGCAGCATTCCCACAGACACATGGGAATCACTGGCCCAAGACCATCCAAAGTGGAGAAGGAGCATCTGGAAAAGAGTTGAGCACCTTGAGACTTGCGGTCGGGGAAGAAGCAGAAGCCATGTGAAAACGGTGAAAGGAGTGCGCTGTCACACCAATGCTCCACCTCCCCCTTCCCACAATCCCCTTCTGCCCCAAGTGTAACAGAGTCTGCAGAAGCTGCATCGGTCTGTACAGTTGCCTACGGACTCACCCTGAGAGTGGAAGAGAATAATCCTCATATGTGAGGGACCGCCAGTGATGCTTATGGAGATATAAAGTTTAAATGTTATTAATTTGAATAATTCTCCTCCCTCTTTGCATTCATTCCAATTGTTACCTCCATTCCTTTTCTCTTTCCTTCCAGATTCTCGATGGGAATGACGTTGGGATCCCTCTATTTGGCTATTCTCTTGCGGGCAACCTAGATGTCGATGAAAATATATACCCTGATCTGGCTGTTGGCTCACTCAGTGATGTAGTCGTGATGTACAGGTGAGATATTGTTCAATAATCCCGTTACGTAGCATTGCTAAGAATAAAATATTGAAAATATTGGGGTGAAAGTAAGGCAGAACCTGTAAATGTCAAGTTCCTGCCCACGATATCCTCTGTCGGCAATACCATTTTGGACTGCAGTATGTACAACTGCTGTGCGAAACTTTCTTTCAATTCCTGTTAAACTGGTTTGCAATGTTAATCGCTCTACCCTGCACATGACTGCCAGATTAGCAGAAAGCTGTCATGCTATACAATAATCTGCTGCATTTATCCTTGTGACAGTAACGTTGGTTGATTAACCAGTAAGAACCTTTTACTGTTTCCTGACCTCTGGGACCAATCATTCTTCCTGTTTGTAATTTAAAAAAAATTCTGTTCGGCTGCATTTTCCACTTGCTGTTGGTTGGTAATGACCTCAGTAATGTTGCAATCCTGCATTAACCATAAATCTTCCCGCTCTGACTGAAGTTACCATGAAATGCTAACTTTCTCAATCTGTCTCCTCACCTGAGACATGGTGACCCTTGGATTAAACCACCACCAGTTGTCTCTGAAATGAGAGCGCGGACTTCTGGTCTGATAGTACTATGGTGACTTTTATCCAGCACGTGTAATGCAGGTCGCAAAATGTACTGAGTTATATACTCCAGCATCTGCAGTCCTCACTTTCTACTGAGTTAGCACAAAGTCATGCTGGTGGGAATTAAACATATCTAGCTGCAAACCTGCCAGTGGGTGGATAATTCAACCCTTGGGATTAGCCTTATTGCTTTTGTCTGTTCTGTGATTAGACCTTGTGTCTCAGTGACCAGAACACATGTAGTACTCGATACTTAATCTGCCATAGGCTGGTTCATGACCTTTTCAGACTCTTACATTCTATAATTTTGTCAATGAATTTCAATATTATGTTCTTTTTATTGATTGATTGCAGCTCATCATTTAATTAGATACCATGAGCACTGTGGACTAAGAACAGTTATCTGTTCTCTTTTCATCCTTAGTTCAGTCCAAAGATGTGCAGGTTTGGTGGATATCATGGTCAACAGTGTCCTGGGATATGCAGGCTAGGTGGGTTAGCCATGGGAAATGCAGGATTACAGGGAAGGCGTGGGTCTGGGTGGGATCTTCGGAGAGTCGGTGTGGACTCGATGAGCTGAATGGCCTGCTTCCACTGTTGTAGTCATTCTATGATTCTAATTCAGCTATAGTATGAAGTACATATTTCAATTATTTTCCCTATCTTTGTCTAGCATTTCCTCTGACTTCTCTGAAGCTTCTCCCATTTGGAATGTTGCTCCTGAATTTTATTTTTTGCACATGTGACTATTTTGCCTAAAGTGCTGAACCCAGGTCACAACTACTGTTAGAAACAGATTCAGATTAGAATGAGGCCTCATTAGCAGGGCCAGCATTTAATGGCCATTCCTAATTGTCTATGGGAAGCTGATAGTGAGCCCCTTGTTAGCATTGCACTTCATCCAGTGTAGGTATCTACTCTTACCCTCTCTCCCCCAATGCTTCAACAAAATTGAAGTATCAGTGATATATTTCCAAGTCAGCATGGTGTGTGGTTTGGAGAGGAACCTGCAGGTGGTAATGTTCCCAATCTTCTGCTGCCCTTGTCCTATTAGGTGGTAGAGATTGGAGGTTTAGAAACAGGTGAGTTGTTGCAGTGCACCTTGTAGATGATACACACTGTGCTCTCTAATGGTGGTGGAGGGATTAATGTTTAAGTTGATGGAAGGATATTTCATCCAAGATGGTTGGATTCTCTTCTAGGAGACGGTCATTGCTTGGTGCTTGTGTGGCACAGATGGTACTTGCCACTGAATGTTATCTTGGGCATGAAGTACCTACTTCATGATTTGAGGAGTTACTACTATTACACAAATAGTTTCTTAATCCATTCACTAAATTCTCATTGAGTTTGTTTTAGTGAATAGTGTTTTCTGTAGAACTCAATCAAAGGCTTATTGGCAATTGATGTTGGATGTTTTGTGCCTTTTTTGACTACAATTTTCCTCTTTTCAATCCATGCTGACTGCTGTTTACTGGATCATTATTGTACAGATAACTCTGGTGTTCAAACCAAACCATTATTTTGCATAGAAGTGAAGTGAATATAATGTGTTTGAGTCTGTTTTGTCAATTGTTTTTTGAGCAATGCGGTGTGATCCTGTTTATTTCATCTTTCTTACCTCCCCAATGTTGCTTGACTAAATCTTATTGATCAATAGTATTTCATTGATGTCCTGTCTAAGCTGCCAACATTCTAGGATGCCACGTACCTTTTGGTGAATTATCTTTGAGCCTTTTTGCTGTTTACAAGATTTCCATCTCAGTATACGGAAGTCTTTATCTTTAGCCAGGCATTTTATTTGTTCTTAATCTCTTTCTTAGGGCACGACCTGTTATCCAAATCACAAAGAGAGTCACAACTACACCCAATATTATTGATATGAAGAAGAGCTATTGTCGCAACAATCAAGGATTTTGGTAAGTAATTTAAAAGCTTAAAAAGTGTCAACCAATCTATATTCATTTAAGTATACCCATAATGTTTCTCACCAGCATAACAAATTGGTGTGTTCCAACTAAGAATCAGCAACTATTGATGGATGCAGGTCAAGGATTGAGGAGCAGTTGATGGGGCAAAGATTCATCCAAAGGTGCAAACTCTCCTGAGAGCTTTTACAGGGCCTTTGATAGGTTGGTTGCAGAGATCATGAACAAAAGGGTGTAACCTGGTGACCATACTTCCTGTTTCTAATATATTTCAGTGAATCTTGTGTTAAGGGATCTATTAGAGGGGATTCTGCTACTTCTGAAATATCAGACACGTGATTCAGATATTTGCTTCATATAATGGCAGGTTATTTTCCTGAAACTTGAGTGGCCACAAATAAACCAGCTACCAGAAATATTTAAATAATTTCATTTGAAAGACGATGATCTTCAATCCAGCACAACATTGTCTCAGTTTTTGAAATTGTTTTTAAAGTGTATTTACCTTCAGTAACTGAACAGAGATTAGTGCTTACCTTTTAGACGTTTTGTCTTCAAGTGTGTACCTGAGATTCTCTTCATGGGCCTCTATGATTCAATTGTTGACTACTGCTCTAAAATCAGAACAGAAACCCGTACATTATCAACTCTGTCAAATCCTGCTACCCAAACAAGCCTGAATTATGAACATTAAGTGAGGAACAAAATCAGAAAGTTTGGTTCGGAACTGTCATACAGAGTAATAGAAGTACATGCTGGCAATAGTTATTGCAAAGTAGGGGACAGAATAAACAGGACAGATTGGAATAGTTCGTCAGGTCAGTGAAACAGGAACAGACGCACAGAAGCTGAGCAGATCAGAATATGCTTCAATGTGACATTCAGGCTTGTTACGTCGGATGTGTGGTGAGGAAATGATTGAACTTGGGGACAACTGCTAAAAATGTTTAAAATGCTAGAAAACTGAAGAAATCTTTTCAAAATGTTCTTATGAGAATCTGGAAGTTTCTTGATGCTATGTTGTCAACATGGACTGATCAGGAAAGCTGTGTTCAAAGCAAGCTGTGATATAACTGTGTTACAGGCTCACTAATGAAAGCTTATATAAAACAATTCATTTGAGTAAATGAATTATATTTAAATGTTTATTATACTGGGAACAGTACCAAACCAACGGAAGATTATTGTTTTAATGCAGTCAAAGAGAGCTTTTATGTTTTTCTATCTATTCTCCATTGTGAAAGGAACTTGCATCCAAATTGTGACTCCAGGATCTAACTTTTTCTAATTTGTTCAGCCTACCCATTCCTATAGGAACTAAGAAATGGGTAATTAAAAGTTATGTGTATACTAAAACATACAATACCTTTTCTTTACAGTATGAGCGTCAAGGCATGCTTTATGTACACAGCTCATCCCAGTGGTTTCAATTCCAGGATACGTAAGTGAAAGAAAAATCTCCCCTGTCATTTTTGTATTTTTCTGATTAGCTATTAAATTGCTAATATGATTAATTCCCTATTTAGTTGTAAACTATTGGATTGAAGCTGACACTGCAAGACATAAGATGGGTCGGAAGCCGAGAGTCAGATTTATTTCTCCTGGGGATATTTCCACTAACAATGTGACTGGCAGTCTCATATTAAACATGCAAGGAAAAGAGAAATGTGTGACTAAAGAAATGCAACTGCAAGTAAGAACTTCTTTATATTAAAAATTTAGGCAGTGTCCTTTTATTGGTGTCTGGAGCTGTATTCATTTTAAAATAATCTTGACATCCTTATTTGATTCAGTATATTAAACCATCAAGCACATTGGGGTAAAATTTTTCAAAGTTAACTTTAGTGAAGGATGATACATACTGGAGGTTATTTGGTGCACTATACAAATTTATGTAACTTGTTTCTTCAGGGGTCGGGGAGTCGAGAACTAAAGGGCATAGGTTTAGGGTGAGAGGGGAAAGATATAAAATAGACCTAAGGGGCAACCTTTTCACGCAGAGGGTGATACGTGTATGGAATGAGCTGCCAGAGGAAGTGGTGGAGGCTGGTACAATTGCTACATTTAAAAGGCATTTGGATGGGTATATGAATAGGAAAGGTTTGGCGGGATATGGGCCG
The DNA here is from genome assembly GCF_047496795.1 of Chiloscyllium punctatum. Taxonomy (NCBI): domain Eukaryota; kingdom Metazoa; phylum Chordata; class Chondrichthyes; order Orectolobiformes; family Hemiscylliidae; genus Chiloscyllium; species Chiloscyllium punctatum. Next base: position 57,474,611 of record NC_092748.1, on the reverse strand, counting down.
GGTGCTGGCAGGTGGGACTAGATTGGGTTGGGATATCTGGTCGGCATGGACGGGTTAGACCGAAGGGCTTCCATGCTGTACATCTCTATGATTAGAAGACAACCTATTTAAATTGATTTATGAAATGTTAATTCCATATTGAATGTATAAGTATGTAGACTTAGTTCCTGATTTGGGACAGTCTGATATTTAAGATGGCTGTTATCTGGCAAAATGCTATCTTGGTGGTTTTTATGCAGAAAAGCCTTTATTTAGTTGGGGCCTCCTGGGATTCAAACCCAGACAGCCAAACATTAGCCCATGTTTCTGGATGACTAGCCAGTGACATTATTGCTATGCCACAACCTCCACCCTCAATAGTGCCTTGCCCATTAATTGGGCAGTTAGAGATTAGGCAGGCATGTTAATGTCTTTTCAGCACTAGACTTTGTTCTGTATATTAAAGGAAAGGTGGCGATAGGGTGACATTGCTAACTAATCCACTTCATTTTGAATATTTAGGAGCCTATCTATGATATACTACACCCTATTCCCATATCAGTTGGAGTACTGCTCAAGCAGTCAACACGCAAGAAAAGGCAAGATTCCAACTTAATTGACTTGCTTCCTGTCCTTGAGAAGAGTGACCCTCAGCGTACAGAGGTTAGGATTTACTTTATTGTTTCGCTAATTTATATGGCATGTGCGTTTGTGGGTTCCTTCAATATATTAATTCTTCACTGCAAACTTTAACCACAATTTGAGCTTATTTTAGCTATCTAACTCTTATACCTTTTAAGAGAAGAAAATTTTTATTCTGTGGTGAATGTTTTCATATTTTAAATACAAAAATCTTGAAATGCTGCATTTTATTCCTGTTAAAGTGTACAACAAATGAACTATATGTGTGCGTATTTGATTGGTGTGATACTTCCTATGATCTGAAGTGCAAATGCAAATTACACAGGCATTTGCTTTGGCTATAAGCAGAGCACACACTGGAGTACCATTATAGGCAACGTCTCAAGTTGTCATGGGCTAGCCTGAGATTTCTGTTCACTGAATAGCTTCTGTAAGTGTATTTCATGCGAAAGTTTCGAGGTTGTACTGTTATGGATTATCTAATTATTATTTTGATACAGGTTGAATTTTTGAAGGAAGGCTGTGGTTCTGATGGCATTTGCAAGAGTAACCTCAAGTTCGAATATGAATTTTGCTTCAGGGATCAAAACCAGCAGAATAACTTTATTCCTTTACCTAAGTAAGTCTTTAAATGACCAATTTGATTTTTGTTTCAACATTTAAGCAAAGTTGTGAAATGGACCTATTTGGTTACTGTTAAAAGCTGTAATGATAGAGGTAACATCTTTCAATTTAAGAGGTGTGATCTTGGTAATAGTTCACATATAATTGTTCGTTAATTCAATTAAGAAGTAAATAAAAAGAAGTCATGCCTAACCTAAACAGCTCAGATCTCCACAACTGAGGAGCTTTGAACTTGTTCATTTGAAGTTGTAAATCAATAACAATTGCATTTATTTAGCATCTTTTGCTCATTAAAATATCCAAAACTCTGAATCACAGAGCCATGTAGCAACAATGGGGCAGTTGACCAAAAGTAAATTTTTCAGGAGTGACTTAAAGGAGGAGAGGAAATAGTGAGGAAAGTAATGACTTACAGTCTAGATGGCTGAAGATATGCTCACCATGAGAATAACTAAAATTGAGGAAAATAGAGAGGCCAGAATGAGCTGAATTCTGATATCTTAAAGCAGCAATGGACTGGAAGAAATTAGACCTGGGGTGGGCCTGGGCCATGGGTGGATTTGAGAACAATGTTGAAAATTTTAAAATTGATGCCTCATTTGAAGCTCAGCAAATGTGGGGATAATCAGGGAGTGAGCAAGGATAAGTGCACTGGGTTTTTGGATGATTTCAAGTTTATCAAGGGAGTCCAACCAGGAGTGCATTGGAATAGTCCAGTCTGGAGGTAACAAAGGCAGGAATGACATTTCAAATGCCGTTGAGCTTAGGTAGGGGCAAGGTTAGAAAATCTTAAGAAGTAGAATTGATTGGCCTTGTTTATTGTTTCAGACAGTTGGATACTTTTGGTGTTGAGGGAATGGAGATCGCAGCAGGGACTGAAGCCAACTGGTTCAGTAATGTTCTTTAGGGAAAGAAATTGACCAAACTTGCCTTTTCTGGTTGAAATGTAACTCCAGACCCACAGCAATGTGGTAGACTCTTAACGATGGCATCCAGTCATCAGAGGGTGGTTCAGGGAGTTCTCAAAATTGATTCTGAGCTTCTTAGAATATCATAACCTCAGTTCAGACATGGACAAAGAATTATGTTGCTGATCCCACCTATTGCTTTCACTCCACTGAAGGATCTTTGCTCTGTCGTATTGATTACCTTTTGGAAGCACTGATGATAACAAGGGAACAGATTGTACTCTGCATGGGAGCCTTCCATTTCTATCCATTTCTATTAGCTCAGTAGCACTTCTCCTGGCTGAGCTGGCCACGTGCTGGGGGAAAGTTCGAGTCTGCAGCACGTGGTGAGAAACTAACCAGAGGAAGAGACCAACTTGAGTGTGGTTTCACTAATCTATCTGTCACAGATGCATCTTTCTGACTTTCGGTTGGAGTGAATGTCTTTGTGCAAAAGACCTTGCTTCACATTGAAGATGTGCTTCATTATATTTGGTGTTACTGCCGTATGAAATGGGATCAATTCAGAGCTGATCTATAATCTCAAAATTGGACCAGAATTGCATTGCACAGTGATCTGTAATTGCTATGTGCCTCACTTTACCACCAAGGCAGGGGCCTTGTTAAATGAATACACCAGGAGCAGCCTAGGCATACCAACCTGGTGAAGCTCGAAGTCAGGGCTACAAATAAATAGAAAAAGCTATGTTGTTGTTTTTGACAAAGCTAAACGATTTTCTTAGCCAGTGGACCAAATGGAAGCTCTGCGGTTGTTTTCCAGGATAGCACTGGCAACAACCTGACAATGTGGATAATTTCCAAGCAACGTCCTTTTTACAAAAAAATAGCAAGGCAAATTATGCACAAATCTGTATTGTGATGGATTATTCTCCACGTGAGCTGGCTGGCTGCAGTAACATGAAAAATATTCAAAACCATTCAGGAAAAAGCAGCCCGTTTAGTTGGCTCTCCAATTACCATCTCAAACCTGCTCATCTTCTGCCACCACCAACTCTCAGGATGGCCATTTGCCAGGGATCTTTTTGACAGCATTTTCCAAATCTCTTCTATAGTCAGAAGAACAATGGCAGCAGACACATGTATCACCAGTTGCACGTTACCTCCAGGCTTCACCCATGTTAACTTTGGAAATATATCACCATTCCTTTACTGTAACTGGATCAATATCATTGAATTATCTTCCTAACAGCTCTGTAGATGTAGCCAGGCCACAGATAGCAGTGATTTGAGTAGGAGGGTCACCAACACCTTCTCAAGGGCAATTTGGAATTAATAATAAATATTCATTATCAGTCATAACCACTTTCCCTGTATGAATTTTCTTTAAAATCTGGAGTCTACCCAATATTTAGTAAGAGTAAATTTCTGCTCATGAAGTTCTGGATTGCTGATTGAGATAATGGAGCAGTCAAGAGGTAGTGAGGTGATGTGATGTATGACAAGTAATGCCGTGTTTTCAGATGTCAATGAGGACAGCATGTAAATGAGAAATGGGAGAGCTCCTACATAGATCAGAAGACACAGGGGTCACTAGAGGTATTGGTGCAAGATGAGATGCCATCAGTTGTGATATTCTGGGTATGATTTAGACAAATATGAATAGAACTAGATCAGAGCAACCCTAACCATGGAGAGCATTGATGGAGAAGAGTGTGCCTCAATATGAAAAGGCCTGAAGACAGGTCAATAATCACAGCAAGGGTGCATTTAACTTTCATCACGTAAAATGTCATTTTTGACTTTGAGAGCTTTTCAAAATGGGGGCAATACTGAAACTTGATATGGACAGATTCAAACAATTCAAATTAATTCTTTCTGCTTCTTCAGGGATAAAACAATTCCAGTATTTAAATTAAAGGACCAGAAGGATATAGGTCTGAAAATAACTGTTACTAACAAGCCGTCAGACCCCAAAAGACCAGAAGAAGATGGGGATGATGCACATGAAGCTCACCTGACTGCAACATTTCCAGACACTTTAACCTACTCTACATATCAAGCCCTGACATCAAACTCAGTAAGTGCTTAATTTATTTCTCCAATCATTCCCTTTCTTAATCCCTGTTCTGAAGTTGCTGATCTTACAGATCTGCTGTTGTATAGATATCAGCAGTCCAACATTACCCTATTCAAGCCAACCCTGTGAGACAGGCAGTGAGTGTGATTCAGCTTGGCATCTTTGAAGCCCAATATTGTCAGCACCTAATGCCTATTAGGGATGTTAACTGTCCAAAATGGAAATCCTGTCCTATTCCCTTCTGCTTTTACCACTGCAAAATAACTCAGCAAATTGATCTTCGATTAAGATAAATGCTCGGCACAACATTGTGGGCTGAAGGGCCTGTACTGTGCTGCACTATTCTATGTTCTATATTCTATGTTGTAAATTATAAAGATCCAAGTGGAAGCAGCTAGATCATCTTGAACATATCCATTTCCTATCTATTTCAATAGGAGTTACATAGAGCAGTACTTTTATCAAACAACCATATAGGAGAGCTAAATTCTTGTTCTTAATTGTTGTCTCTTTTCCATACCTATTTAATTATTTACTGTGAAATTTACAGACATTTTACACATGTATGGCATTGTTTTTAAATTAGGACAAAATATTGTGCACAGCGAATCAGAATGGGTCTCAAGCAGTGTGCGATTTGGGGAATCCCTTTAAAAGAGGATCTGAGGTAAGCTATTTTTCACTTCAAGTTGTTAGTCAAATATATTTAACTTGTTTATATTTCCTAAGTGTGAAATTGTACCATTAACATTAGTGCAATTTCTGACTTAATATATTTTTCACTCGGCTCTGATTTGTGTTTAACATAAATCTAATATGTTAGCCATTTTGGTTTTAGGTTGTTTTCTACTTAGTCATGAGTACTGCAGGAATTACATTGGACACCAGGAACCTTAATATCAATCTACAACTGGATACGTAAGGCTAACTTAACATTTCTATTTTATTTAAATTAATATATATTTAGAATTGCAGCTGCTGAAGAGGCAATAGCATCTTATAAATAAGGAGCAAGGGTATGCCATTATTGCCCCTCACTGCTTTGTCAATGCTAATCTGGTTGTTTCCTCAAATTCCCAACCCTAGTAGATTTTCATCTACTTGCTTAACAAAAATCAATCCACTGCTGCCTTTAAAGTATTCAAGGATTCTTTTGCCACCTTTTCACAAAGAGAATTTCAAAGATTCGTGACATTCTCTGAAAGAAAATTCTTTGCCATTGCTCTGTTTTAAGTGGGTGATCCCTGATTTTTAAACAGTGCCCTCTACTCGTTGATCATCCCATAAGAGGAAACTTCATCTCCACATCAGTTCCATCAAAATTCCTCAGGGTTTTGGATGTTTCAATCAAGTCACCCAAACCTCCAGCCTAGCTTGTCCATCCTTACTCAATGAGACAACTGCCCATTCCACATATTAGTCCGATAAACCTTCTCCAAACTATTTTCAATCCATGTACATCCTGCCTTGAATAAGGTGACCAATAGTGTACACAGTACTCCACACGTGATCTCACCAGTGCCCTGTGTAACTTTTGTATTCCATTCCACTCAGAACATTCTGTTACCTTTCTTAATTACAGAACTTTGCTGTTTGAGTATACGCATGTTTTGCATGCACATGGACATCCAGATCCCTCTGCTCCTATTTCGTACCCTTATTAGATGTTCATGAAATGTAATTCCAGAAGCGATTACTGAATAATAATCAGAAGTACCCAGACCAGGTTACTATGGCCATTTAGCTCCACCAAACATCAACAAATTCAAACCTCGACTTGCGATCTTCTGAATTACTTGCTGCCTTGATCAGCTTAGCTACCAAAGAGCCAACTTTAATATTTTGATTGATCAATTATTTTGTGATTGAGTCTTTAATTTCCATTTACAGGACCAGCGAACAGGCTAATGTGTCAACAATTGCTTCTGCTCAAGTTATGTTTGAACTACTTTTGTCTCTGGTTGGGTGAGTAAAGTGTCCTGCTTTCTGTCCTTTTGGGTGTGAATATATTCTCTATTGTGTCTGTCTGCTGCGTTAAAGGAAATAAATAGAATAAACATTGAAGCATAAGTCATGTCATTCTGTTTGAACAGTGCTGCCAAACCATCTCAAGTTTATTTTGGAGGTTCCCCAATTGGTGAGAGTGCTATGAAGACTGAAGAGGATGTAGGGAGTTTGATTCAGTATGAGTTCAGGGTAAGTGTAGCAACATAGAGTCATAGAGATGTACAGTAGAGAAACAGAATCTTCAGTTCAACTCGTCCATGCCAAACAGATATCCTCAATAAATCTAATCCGATTTGCCAGCATTTGGCCCGTATCCCTCGAAATCCTTCCTACTCATATACCCATCCAGATGCCTTTTAAATGTTGTAATTGTACTAGCCTCTGCCACTTCATCTGACAGCTCATTCCATACAAGCACCACCTTCTGTATGGAAAAGTTGCCCCTTATGTCCCTTTTAACTCTTTCCCTTCTCACCCTAAATCTATGCCCTCTAGTTCTCGACTCCCCCAAACCAGGGAAAAGACCATATCTATTAAACCTATCCATGCCCCTCTATAAGGTCACCCCTCAGCCTCCGATGCACCAAGGAAAAGAGCCCCAGCCTGTTCAGCCTCTCTCTATAGCTCAAACACTCTAACCCTGGCAACATCCTTGAAAGTCTTTTCTGAAGCCGTTTCAAGTTTCACAACATCCCTCCTTTAGCTGGGAGATCAGAATTGCACACAATATTCCAAAAGTGGCCTGACCAATGTCCTGTACAGTCAAATGACCTCTGAACTCGTATTCTCAATGCTCTGACTATCCTATCTACCTGGGACTCTGCTTTCAACGAACTATGAACCTGCACTCCAAGGTCTCTTTGTTCAGCAACACTCCTCCAGGACCTTACCATTAAGTGTAGAAGTCCTGCCCTGATTGCCTTTCCAAAATGCAGCACCTTATCTTTAAAAGTAAGTTGTGATAAAATTTCCTTAATATTTTAGATGTTAAATAAAGTGCAAAGTGTTGTTAGTTTAAAACCTTGCCTGGTTACTGACTGTAACTTATTAAACAATAAAAAGAATTATATTGATTTACACTTCAAAATGTGTTCTTTCCCCACAGATAATCCATTTGGGCACCTCACGTAAAACTCTGAACAATACCTGGCTACAAATCAGTTGGCCAAAAGAAATAAATAATGGAAAATGGCTGCTGTATTTGGTGAAAATTGATTCAAAAGGCATCGATAATATTAAATGCATGCCTGAAAGTGAAATCAATAACCAAGAGTTAAAGGTAATTAATAGTTGATTTTTAACTCTAAGCTGAAATTGATTTATAAGATTATTGTGTCTTGAGCATAATAAAGCATTGCTTTTATTGGTGAGTTCTGCTATCACTAACGCTAAGTTGAGTGTTTCTCATACAAGCAGTCATTTTTAGTAAGTAACCTGATTTAGGGAGAATTTTTACTTTTCATAGAAGCCAGCTTTAACTCTTATTTGTTTGTCATTTTTAAAAAAAATGTTAATAGTAAGGAGGAGCACACACGATAGCACAGGGGGAAGAATGAAAAATCAGTATTGTGATATATTGTCTGTGGAGTGTGTTTATATAGTTTCTTTCATGCAGACACTTACTCTCCCCTCATTAAGAGCATTGGTAGAGGAGAATAGTCTTCTAGTATGTCTCTCAAGTAACTGTTCTTTATGACACACATATAATTTCCAGCAATGAGCACCTTCAGGCTCAGGAACTGTAATGTAGTTTTTTTGCTCTCATTTTCTAGCTGGGAAGTGAAGTGTTTATAAAGGCCTAAATGCTACATCAGCTGAGATCAGGTAACCTAGCACAATTTGGGAATAACACTTCAATCTTTGTGATCTAGTTAGATCTCAGATATACATTTCTATTGACAACATCTATTTGCAGACATAATCCACTAATTATTGTGTGATTTTTTGTAACCTATATGCAGTTATTTTATTTCAGGAAGTTCCTAATCAAATAAGGAAAAGAAGACAGCTTGAGGCCAATGGACCCAAGAAGTCAAGAATAACTTTATCTCCTAAAAGAAAATATATAACTCTAGTAAGTACAGATAGGGATCCAAAACTTTTGTTTCAAAATTCTTTTTGTTCCAAAACTGACTGTGAGACTATACAAACATTCTACAGGATTGTGACCAGATGAACACTACTAGATGTGTTGATATAAAATGTCCCCTTCAAGGACTTGATAGCAGTGCATTCCTGGTTTTACGTTCAAGGTTATGGAACACCACTTTCCTAGAGGTAAATATAAACTGAATAGTGATTGTTAGTCTTCTGTGTATGTGAGCTTTTAAAATTATTTTTAATATAATCCTGTGCGTTTAATATACTTTCTGTTATTTAACAGGAATTTTCCAAATTGAATTACCTTGATATCATTGTTAAAGCCACGATAATTGCTGATTCTCAGGCCAAAAACATTGTGATAAATAACGCTGAAACTAAGGTAATTTACTTGTGATTAAGAAGAAAGTAAAGGTACAGTGTTTCAAATCCAGCTATCTGGAGTTTTTTCGTTGTGCTACATTGTATTAATTTTAATTGTTGTTAAATGAGTAAAATAACTTGTTAGTTTCTTGAGGTAAGTCCTACCTTGGCTCGGTGGCATACTGACAGGTTACTGACGTTGTGTACCTGTCTTTTTCTGTGCTCCAAGGAGTCCAAGTGACCCTTGTTCAAAACTGTGCAATTCATATCAGCCAAACTAAAATTCAGCAAGATCCAAATTCTGGCAGAGACTCAATTCCTAGGCTGCAGCTCTAGAGACACATTACAGGTAGGTAAACAGCATTTCAAGTAAAGCCAAAAACCGTTTTGGACAAAATAAAGTTCTCATGATTTAATTTAAACACAACATATATGTGATAAATAATGTTTTAGATTAGATTCCCTACAGTATGGAAACAGGTCCTTTGGCCAGCAAGTCCACACTGACCCTCCGAGTAACCCACCCAGACCCATTCCCATACCCATACCCTATATTTACCCCTGACTGATGCACCTAACACTATGGGCAATTTATCATGGCCAACCCACCTGACCTGCACAATCTTTGGATTGTGGAAGGAAACCCACGAGGACATGGGGAGAATGTGCCCGTCAGGCGCCCGAGGTGGGAATCAAACCCGGGCCCCTGGTGTTGTGAGACAGCAGTGCTACCCACTGAGCGACCGTGCCTCCATGTTTGTTATTACTGATTAATACCTAACTGGATTGAAACTCTGTGTAAAAGATGTCACCAAACTTACATTTTATGCTCATCAGAACATTAAGGAATGATGGCAAGTAAACAATAGACACATTAATCATTATTTTCCTTTGTCTACTGCGGGTAATTGTCCAGAATGCATTTGACAGTTCCAACATCGTAAATTTGTAACAAAGTAATGGATTAATTCTGGGATAATGAACATGGACTTGTAAAAGCAGGACCTAGAGTCATAGAGGCCTTCAGCACAGAGAAGGGCCCTTTGGCCTTCTGCGTCCACTCCGGTCACAAACAACCACCCAACTATTCTGAACCCTTTTTTCGAGCGCTTTGTCCATAGCCTTGTATGCCTTGGCATCACAAGTGCACATCTCAATACTATCTAAACATTATGACGGTTTCTGCCACTACCAATCTCACAGCCAGTAAGTTCCAGATTCCTCCATCCTTTGGGTAAAAAAAGATTTCCCTCGCATCTCCTTCTGCCTCTCAACTTAAATCTGTGAATCCTGGTCATTGATTCCTCCAATACCTAGAAATGTTTCATCCTGTCCTCCTAATTTTATATATCTCAACCTCTGTTATAATGAAACAACTCAAATCTGTCCCAGTCTCTTGCTTCATAACTGAAGCTCTCCAGCCCAGGCAGCATCCTAGTGAATTTCCTCTGCACCCTCTCCTGTGTTATCACATCTCACCTATAATGTGGATTCCAGAATTGCACACTATTCTAGCTGTAGTCAAACTAACGTTTTATACTAAATGATTTCAAGCAAAGCATAAGGGTTCTAGGAGTGACAGGAATGAGGTAATGTTTTGTCTGGCTATGTCTGCTTTTCATGTGTGTGAATCCAATAAAAGATGTTCCCTAAATTGAGGTATTCAGAGATCATAACAATATGGATAGGGAGCTGGCTAGGATATAAAGATGGTGCAAAGAGACAGTGGTTTGGCTCCGAAGGTCTGAAATTTCCTCCATAATGGCTCTGCCTCGACTCCTTTTAAGATGATGCTTAAAACTCACACCTGCTATAAAATCTCTTTGTGGTCTTTTTTTATCCTTATTTTCTTTCTTCATGTCCCTGTGAAGCACTTTGGGGTGTTTTACTATATTGAATATGCTCATAAATGAAAATGTATTTGTTTCTGGAGCTAATAGAATGTAGGTCATGATATAAGTTATCTATCTATCTATTAGGATCACTTTTGTTTGCTAATTACATAAATAATTGAAAAAAGACACGAGTATTTTGGAGCTTGCTGATGCCAAATTTGAGTGGATGGCCAACTGTGAGGGAGAATGACAGGAGGACATTCAGCATGGGAATTTAGATAACTGAGTGACAGGTGCAGGTCATGTGTGGAAAAAATTGTTTCCCTTTTTAAGAAATGAAAAGGTTATGTTGTAAAAATGGATTATCAAAGTTTTAGTCATTCAGCAAGTGGTTTTTTATATCTATATTGAACATAAAAGTAAGGAGGTGATGTTGAGCTACACTTGGTGCAGTTATGAGCATGCCAGAGTGAAGAGTGCCATTGAGGCCATAGTAAAGTTTAAAAGGTGGGCCAGGTTAGCAGCAGCTCAGAATGAAAATGATGCAGTTATTTCACACAGAGATATCATGGATGATCAAACCGTAGTTTACAAGGTTATAAAAGATTTTGAACAAGTAAATTGTGAAAGATTACTGCTAGTGGTTTACAAGTAATTGACTAAGAACAACAACTAGAAGGATTAAGGGAGAAGGTGGAATGTTAATGCATGTGAAGACAGTTTCAGGTACATGGGCAGCTCCTGCTATAGCTGTGAAAATCACATGGTGCTAAGCTACTAACGAAGATGTTTCAAGATCACTGAAAAGACATCTGCCAGACAGGGCCCTCTGCTGACAATTTCACTTTAAACTGTAATTGATGGACATGCTTTTCTCACTTTTCCAATGGAATGGATAAAGCCACACAATATTTGAACATTGCATCCTGAATGTCCATGTAGTTCTCTCAATCACATGCAGGCAATTTCTTTTTACGAGCCCACAGTGCATATGCAACAGGCACAAGTGGTGTCTCCCATATTGGAAGATGTTTAATTTATTTTAAAAACATTTCCAGTCGATTTTAAATTAATGAGTACAATGGCAGATGGTCAATCTTGTGTTTTAAAAAAAACCTGATATGCAACTTTGTTATACTGTTCTTTCAGGTGCGAGTCACAGTGTTCCCTGAAAAAACTGAGAATCATTACTTTGGAGTTCCTTGGTGGATTGTTTTTGTCGCTATCCTGGTTGGAATTTTGCTGTTGGCGCTTCTAGTATTTTTATTATGGAAGGTGAGTGGCACTAGAGAGGATGCAAGTTGAGCTAACTTCAAAGAAATTTGGTCTGCAACCTGTCCCTGATTCCACGTGGGAGTGGTACAGCTTGAACTTGTAAAATATATAAAGGTTTCAGTATACCAAACCTCTGATTCAGTAGCTTATGTTTATCTATCAAGGGTAAACTACAGGACAAAACTTTATTTCATCCTAAGTTTTCCATTTATCATTCTTCATGTTTGAGCCTTGGCAGTGAGTTAAGGTATTACATTTATTCAGGAAGATTCTGTTCTCACCTAAAACTTTCCTAAATGCGTACTCTTCCCTAAAAAGGTCACTTGCTGGCAGCTAGAAGTATGAGCCATGCCTGGTTTTCTTCTTTCTAAACCCAGGAGACCTCTGTCCTGATATTGTGCACAAGAAAAGCTAACTTTGCACAGGCTGAGAATTGAACCTGGTCTCTCTGTGGTGTAATTTGATGTTAATATTTCTTGTGCAATTTTACTACCTATTGAGGTGCTAACTTTACATTGGAATACAGTTCCAAGAATGGTGGTAACTCTCTGGTCTTTGACTTCAATGACATTGTAATCCCAAACAACAGTGTTTGTCTGTTTGTGAAAAATGTCATAGCTGAACCTGCCCTACACTTGCCCTATACCCACAGATATTTATTCCAACAGAGTTTATAGGATTCAAATCATTTGGATCCTTGTCTGATATTGTAAAAGCTTTTACAGGAATTGTCTTAGCTCATTTTTTTAAAAATGGGCAGAGCACAGGACATGGTTAGTTGGGTAATTTAGATCTGTGCTGGCAAAATGGCATATTCTCTCAATATGCTTTGTCATGATCCATCTGGAAATCTCCCAGTCTTCTCTAAGAAGATTATCCTCAGCTTCTCCAATCTAACACTTAACTGAAACCCTCATACCTCAGAATGTAGACTTTGTTTCTTATTTTCAGCCTGTCCTTGTCCTTTGTACCAAAATGGACCATGTCAAATTTCTTTACGTTAAACTTAATTTGCCACCTATTCCACCAAAATTGTCTGTCTTCTTGAAGCCTATCATTAGGCTACACACAGTTCAGTATTCTTACAAGTTTTGTATCTCAAGTTCTACTTTTTTATTTCAAAATCTGCAAATTCTACCCAGTACACCAAAGTCTAAATCATTAAAACATATCCCGAGCAACAGTGATCATGGTACTGACCCCTTGGAAACTCTACTGTATACAGTCCTGCCAAATGAAAAGCAACTGGGCAACACTGCTCTAATTCCTGTAACTCAGCCAATTTCCAGTACATGATTTTACTTCTTATTTCATGCATTCACAGTGACAACACTTTATAAAATTTTTTTGGAAGTTTACATAAATCACTCATTAATCCACACTTACTCAAGCAACTGTTAGTTTTATCCCAATTGTTGTTTCTGAAACATTTCTCACCACCTGTAGTTGCAAAATTTAACTTAATACTATTTTTATTTGAGCAAAGGTATAACATTTGCAGTTCTCCTGTTTTCTGGCACATTCAATGCATCTTTGAAGGATTGGTAGATAGTAATTTCTGTTGACATCCTCCAATGAATCATAATTCATCCTGGTGACTTACCAACTTTCAGTGGAGCTAGCCCATTCAATATTTTCTCTTTATCATTTTTTAACCAATTCGGTATCTCAAATACCAGCCCTTTCATTATGATTTTAGCAGCGTCAATTTCCTTCAAAATGCAATGTGGGCAAAACACGTAGTACCTCAGCAATGTCCCCCTGTGTCCATGCTAAAGATCCTGATTTCCCCACACACCTCTCCTTATTACCCATCAACTATATATAGTAGTCAACGCCCTCCCTTACCCATGCGGATACATTCCAAGACCTACCGCCGAAGCCTGAAACCACGGACCCATTCATTTAAATGAGAAATTTACCTTCCCGGCAGCTCTCGGTCCCTGGTTCCAGAAGGTTCCTTATAATATGTTTGGGCCATGATAAACTGCAGGTAACTGAAACCATGGAAAACGATTCTGCAGATACGGGGATCACCCTGCATAAGCTTAGGGAAGATGTTTGAATTCTACTTTTATTAGCTGCAAGTTCTGTTCTCAAACTTTTTTTAACTTATCCTCTGAAATTTTTTCAGTCTGGTTCTCTTAATTTATAAACACATCATTTGTTATATATTCCACACCACCCCCCTACCCCTGCCCACCAAGGGTACATACTTAGACTATACATGAACTACCTTTTAAAGGTAGCCCATTTTTTAGCACAGATTTGCTGATCAGTTTTTGCTTTCAACTTATCCAAGACAAATCCATTCTCACCTAATAAAGTTGGCTCTCTTGATGAAGTGTTTTTAATCTAGATTACTCCTTGTACTTCCTGCACTTAATCTATACCTTAAGAGATTCTGATAAACTGTTGTCTAAATATTCTCCAACTGATACATATCCCATCTCAAAACCCAGAATCAGATTCAGCAATACTTTCTTCATTACTTAAATGAGAATCTTCTAATCAAGAAAATTCCATTGAGCATACTTCTTTCCTCTGTGCCTTTTGTTACTATCAGATTATGTTAATATAAATTGAGTTTCTATTGTCGTTGCACTGTAATTATTGTAGCTCTCTTCAAATTTGCTCCTCTTTATTCTCTTTTATCAACATTGTTGTTCCTCTTGCTTTCTTTTCTTCTCCATCCATTTCTTGAATACCTTGAATTTTGGAATATTTAGTACCCAGTCCTATCCTTTTTTTTGAGCTATCTATTATCACTATAATATCATATTCCTATATGGTTACCTATACCTACGGTTCACCAGTCTTCCATACCAAAGCCTGTGCATTCACGTGCATCCACTGCAAACTAATTTAGACTTTATTGCATTCTGTTTTAATCTTTGCCCACTTGATTTCTTATTGTAATACAATGTGTTTCTCCCAATTTTTTTGTGAACTTTGTTTCCCTTTGGAATTCTATATTCTGGTTCCAATCATCTGTACCAAGTTAGTTTGAATCATGGCAATCTGCCCTGGAAGACATTGGCCCCAGTTTTATGGAGGTTACAACCCTTCTGGCCAGTTTGCACCCAGTCTTTCCTTCAGCTGCATGTAGTGACCTGGGGATCTAAAATTCCCCCTCAACCATTTCCTGATCTGGCACATGGCAGTGGGAGCAATTCAGAGATCACTAGATTTGTGAGCTTCTTTATTAATCTTACGCCTTGCTCTCTGAACTCTGCTGAGGAGACCTTGTCTCTTTCTATCTATGTTATTGATACTGATATGGGGCATTATTCAAGACTGTTAACAGACAAACACATACCACTGCCTCTGTTGCACTGCAATCACTTTGATATTCTTGACCCTGACGCCAGACAGACAACTCACTGTTCCAGATTCATGAGTCTTTTCACGTAACTATTGAATTCTCAATTAGTATTGTTTATCTTTTCCCTTACTGCCCTTGCTCTCCCTTATATGCAACACCATGTTTGATGCCATAGATCTGATTGTGGCTGCACTTCAAGGAACCTTTGCCCTCCCCAACACTCAGAAGTGAATATCAGTTGTAAAGTGAGATTCACTCAGATGAACCTTGCACTACTTGCTGCATCTCCCTTGATGATCTGGTGGTATCCATTCCTTCTCCACCTCTATTCTCTGAAGCTGCAGGCTGAACACACCCAGAGTGAGCTATGCAAGTGGCTCCTAGCCCCTAGGATAGGTGCCAAGTGGAGCTGATGCTCTGAAACTTGGAGCTTTAACTCGCTTGGCTGATGGTGCTTCCCACGTACTTGATTGTTCACAACATGCACAGAGCTTCCCCATGGAACAGGATGTGTACCTAGCAAAGCTAAGGTATCCTGCCATACCTCTACATAGTAACCTTCAAAAATAAGCTTAAAGTTTATCACTCGATTTCATTATTTTTCACCAGATTTAATTATTCAAATTAATTATCTTAGCCTTGATCGTGATCTAAGGATCTAAGTATTTTAGATTAAATTAGATTCCCTCCAGTGTGGAAACAGGTCCTTCAGCTCAACCAGTATACACCGACCCTCTGAAGAGTAACCCACCCAGACCCATTTCCCTAACACTATGGGCAATTTAGCATGGCCAATTCACCTGGCCTGCTCATCTTTGGACTGTGGGAGGAAACCGGAGCACCCAGAGGAAACACATGCAGACACAGGGAGAACGTGCAAACTGTGTGCACACAGACTTGATATGTGATCCCTTTCATTGTGTTGCTTTGTGCACCCTGCATTCAGTTTCACTAATTCAGGACAGAGATGGAACCTTCTGGTTATGATACTTGCATAATGCCTTTGTTCTCTAGGATATGAGATGGAGGAAATTTACTTTTTATGTACCTCATTGAGTTCTGTTGTAAAGCTTTCGGTTCTGGAGCTTGATATTAGAAAACGCTTAATATTTAGTTGGATTTTTAATTGGCTATTTACTGAATCTTGCTAACAGTTCCAGAAACTACAGCAGACAAACCCTCTTGGGTACCCTTTACAGGGGCCTTAAAGATTCTCTTAATCTCATAATCAATTCAATAAAGTGTGATGAGTCAGAATATGATGAGTTTGAAATTTGTAAGTGCCAAGTGACCAATTCCTTTATTTTTTAAAAAAAATGCATTTTAAAACTACTGATGAATGTGTTCTGAAACAGCATGTGTTTCATAAAATGATATCCACATTAACATTAATTGTGCAGCTTTTCACCATAGTGTGTACTGATAACTGGCCTTTAAAAAAATTGTGATTATTACACCACTTGTTTTCTTGTAGCTTGGCTTCTTCAGGAAAAACAGAAAAGCTTCTCACAATGTTCCTTGGTATTCCAAGGCTGAGATCTCCGTTCAGCCGTCTGACAAAGAAAGACTTACTTCTGATGCATAATGTTGACCCACTTCCCTCATTAATTTGGTAAATAGTCCAATGGTCTCCGATTCATGGCTTGGAGGGGCATGGTGTGTGGAGCTTGGCATAATTTTTACTCCCCGCTTACTTCCAACGCACAGCATTAACATCTAATCAAATCCTTTCTCTGTCATTAAGTTGTTTTATGATGTTGGGCTTTGGCGGTGGGGAGAATTTAAGGTTGACACAGAATTCAAATCAATGAGAAAACAATTTTTTTGGATCGATGAATTGCCATCTATATTTAAAGGCATATATTTATTCAGCTAGTTGTAACATATAGTCATTTAAAAATCTGAATTTACAATGTTATTCTTCACTAAGGAAATAAGAGAAAATTACCTAGTATGTTACACACTAGACATGTAATATAAAGCTGCTATTAAACTAATTGAGACATTTGGTACCACTTGCGTGTTAATTGCAGCCTATTAATGACCTTTTGCATGGAAACCTGTGTGGGAAATGGTGCTTTTTCTTCAGGTCACTGGAAATGGGAGCTTTCATTCTTCGGTTCTTCTGCAGGTTCCAGCTTTCAGAATGTATATCTGAAATATCTTTCTTTACTTTTCCTCTGTTGCTATTTGGAATGCTGTGTACAGAACTGATAAATGTGCTGCATGTCTACATTGTATGTTTTGTAATGGGCATTAACAAAAAACCTTTTTGACCTTGAATTACTGTTTGAGATTCAATGATTGTTGTTGGTCAGATACTTATAGTCTGTAATTCTTTCCTTTCATGAGCCAAAATATAGGGCTGTGTTCAGAGGTAGGTGTGTGTGTAAATGTCTGCTGCTTTCTCCATATCAATTTGCAGTCTCTGCCCCATCCCAGGTTCATTTACCAGGAAGTGGCTAGGAGGTGCTGTACTACCTGCCCACTGCATGGGTAACTCTTTGAAAACATTGTTGGCGAGTGACTGAAATTAGCCAGTAGGTCTCTAGGTTTCTGGATGCATTTGGGAACAGCATAGTTGCAAGGAGGCAGTTACCTGGAAGGTGATCATCACTTTAGACAAACCTAGAGGTCGTCCCCTGGTTTCAGTTTTAGCCACAAGCTGTCCTGTAGCCAGACTGCTGAGACAATTTTCTTCCTCATCCTAATGTAAAGCTAAAAGTTAGAATAGGTGCAAAAAAAACCCAAAGAACTGCGGATGATGGGAATCAAGAACAAAATCTGAAATTGCTGGAAAAACTCAGCAGGTCTGGCAACATCTGAGGAGGGAAAGCAGAGTTAACATTTTGGATCCAGTGACCCTTTAGAACTGTTCTTCAGTTCTGAAGAAGGGTCACTAGACCCGAAATGTTAACTCTGCTTTCTCTGCACAGATGCTGCCAAACCTGCTGAGTTTTTCCAGCAACTTCTGATCTTGTTAGAGAGTGTGTGTCTCTGTCTTGAGTGTCCTCTCCCTCATTCACCTGAAAAGGCATTCTGCTGCTGCTTTTTCTTTTCAGTGCGGGTAGATTTTTTTTTCTTTGCTCCCTTTGTTCCCCCACACTACCCGTAAGAGCGGTAGTTCTTATTTTTCCCAGCACCCACGTCATGTGTGTGCAGGTGTAAGACACCGTGAAGAATGAGTGTAGAAATCTTTATTCATATTCTACCACCAGGAAGAAAGGAAACAACCGAGTGGCCAGTGACAAGCAGTGCCCTTCTCGACAAAGGGTAATGCTGCATGATCACCTCAGTGAAGGGCCGGGCAGGGATTAAATCAAAATAGAGTTAGAGGGGGAAATAAGATACTACACTCCCTGCGGTGCCCACCTCTACCTGTACACTGGCAGATTTATTATTGGTCCTTTAACTTCATGACTCCACCCACTGGCCTTAATTGAATGATGAACCTCCCTTTGTCATTTATTGGCCAGTTCAGTGCACGTCAAAGCCAGGTTTCGGACTCCCATTTGACCTTGACAATACAATTCTGAAACCTACAGGAAAATGTCTTGTCTGAAGTATTTTTAAAATGAAACCATATATTCCAGAGTTATTGCTGCAGCAAGATCCTGGAAAAGCAGGGCACTGTAGGATGTCAGTTATAATGCTTGAGTTACCATCCTGGCTACAATCAGTGAACTGAACACAGACCATCTTACCTTGTTTTGTACTGAAGTTACTTTCTAAAAAGTAACTGTTGAAGGTTAAATTGCTTCTAATTGTTTGTGCTATTTGGTTATCTCTCAGCAGAATGACAAGCTCCTCTAAGTGACTGACACAAAATGTTTTATTTCTGGTGGTATCTCAATTAGAATGTCTGTGGAGGGTTGGCATGCTTCAGGTCAGAGGATACAGTGTTCAAAGCAATTGATTCCTCTAATTCCCATATTTCCCCTTGCTTTATAGTGTGGATTTTTTAAACGCTCCCATTATGATGACAGTGTTCCACGATACCAAGCAGTCCGAATCAAAAAAGAAGAACGACAAACCTTTGAGGATGTAAAATCAAACAAGAAATTTGACAAGAAACAGTGGATGACAACATGGCAGGAAAATGAAAGCTACTCCTAAGAACCATTGCCTTTGTATTGTTAAAATGTTGAATTTAGCATACCATAGTAATATGTACTATGTTGGTACTGCATTACTGTGCATTGATTTCTCTTCAACTGTCTGTAATCAATGGTTCTTGATTACAGAGATTTTTGTAGTGCAGCCCATACCACAGTGTGGTTGCCCTTCTTTAAATACACCCAGAATGCCTTCTGGATTGTTTGGATTTTGAACGACTCCATTGTTTGAAAGGTTTTGGTGAGTAAGATTTGCCTTGCACACCAAGTCTCCAGCAGTATGGGATTGAATTAGTATCGGTTCCAGAATATAGGTGTGAAAAACCTTCTAATTTAATTCAGTAACATTTGGTCCTTGTCATTTTTAATCTTTAATGTGCAATAGTCAACTGTGCAACTGACTATTGATTTTCAATTGATGAATGTGTTTCAGTGCCGCCAGGACCCAGTTTGTGTGATCAGAAATGAGTCAACATTTTGAACTGGGATTGAGTTTTAAACAAAAAAAAACTGTACATTTTTGTAAATAGTTATATATTTTAGAATGTCCTGGTATTTATTTTGTCATAAGTTGTGTCCTTTCACTCATCATTAGTATGCCACAGATGGCTAAGTTTCCCATCCGGGATAATAAAAATGTTGTCGATGCAACTTGAGTATAGAAGTTTAGATTTGAGTGAAAAAAGGTTTAATATCTAGAGAAAGTACTGACCAATTTGTCTTTGCTTAGATTTATTCTGGGTTAGTTTTGCCTCCCATATGGTGCTGAAAAGAAATGAAAAAATACCTTAATGAGCTTGCTAAGTTTGTTTAAAAATGGCCTGGTGCAGCATTCAGTTGATTCAGTTGTGTGGTCAAATCAAAAAGTAAGTAATTTGTTTCTTCCCAGACCTGAATGTAAGTGTTCTACTGTCTATAAAATTAAAGGAAAAATCGCAGACAAAACTTTATCTTTAATGTACAGAGGGTATATACACTCAAATTATAAGCTTGAGGAAGGGACAATTATGAAGCTTTGCTACAGGAGGAAAGAATACTGTAATGAAGTTTACTGTTTGAGAGCATGAATGTAATAAATAAGTTGTATAGAAGGAAGAAGAGAGGGTGATATGGGAGTGAAGAGAATAGAGCATTTTCCAAACTAGCTGCAATTATTAACCAAGGCAGTGGGTCTACTGTAATAATCGACTCTTTTGGGTAAGAAAAGCAAATGCGAAAACAGAAGTTTAACACTGGGTGGAGGTAGGGGAAGCTAAGAAGGGGATATACCATTGCAATGAAGAACTGTGAGGACTGTAAGCTATCTGTCAGGCTCTAGCAGAAAAAAAACAGTCTCACTTTTGTACCAGGGAACTTTCAGGCACCCATTGTTAGAAGTCACCCAGATTGTTTGTTTCTCTTTCAAGTAACTTATGCTTCATTTCCTACACAGTCTGCTAAAACACTTGGGGTGAATTCTTACTTTTGAGTGTTTTGCTACTTTTAGAATCCACTTTCCCTTTGTACTTTGTACTTCTCCAGAATGCTTGTGGATTTGCATTACTGCATAAGTAGCTGCTAGCTTAAAACATTTGGGTGCCTGCATAGCTAACTGGTGAGCTGCACAAAATACAAAAGAACAGTTACCAATATATGTGACTAACCCAGGTGGTATTACACTATACTTGGGCATCTCATTTTACTGATACTAACCCACAGTAGGTGCTAGTCCAGGCACTGGGACTATGACTATCGAATTCTTTATGATGGATGCAAATGGCGTGAATATTCTATATATGCTATTGTTGGAAAGCAATTTAAATTGGCTACTCTTTTGTGTAGGATTTTGAGGTTTTGGGATTTGACCTGTATCTTCTTTCTTCCTTGTATAACTAAAGTCGGGTGTAGCCTGCATAGTTACTGTTACTTGTGCAGATATCACTGCTGAGTCATGTCCTGAATGGTGAGCTACAGCTCCAATAAGTCTTTTCTTAGCTTTTACAGAACATTTATCAATGTGTCTTTGTGCCAGTAGTGTTTTATGAATTTGTTTTGTAACTGCTGTATTCTTCATGTGCAGATAGGACTGGTTTAGTTTGGGATAATGTTTGGCATGGACTGGTTGGACAGAAGGGTCTGCTTCCATGTTGTGTGACTTTATTTTGTGTTCATATTTTCTGCAATATTTATGTATTTTTGTTTTAGTAAGTTTGCAACATGATGCATTTTCCACCCATGTCGTATCACTTTCCCTGTCTCATTTTTGCAAAGCTAGCAAGTATTCTTACCCGGGAAATCTAAATCCAGTTGTTCCCAGTACACTGGGGCACAGTTTCATTAAGAATGAACTTTTAAATATTCTACACAACCCTTCCTCATGTCAAATTCACTGAATACATCAAATTCTTAAGTATTCTTTATTTCTAATTCATGTCTTCCAATAATTTCCTCGCCAGTTTATTGATTTCAGTAATTGATGTATTTCTGAAACAGAACAAAATATAGTCTTACAGTTGTAAATAACCTCTTGTAAAAGGTGTGGTAGGACAGAACTGATTAGGTTCACCCTAGGGACTTCTTGAGAAAGGATAAGGTTTTGAAAATTGTTTTTTGGTTCAGAAAGGCACTAATTATCAGGTACTTTAATTTTTTTGCATGTCTTATCATTCCATAGGTCTGCCCTGAAATATGTTGCCCCACATGACATTCCTCACAGCAATTACTTACCTTAGTTTCTTGGTAGTGCAAAGCTTAAACATTGCTAAGAAGAGACAAAAAGTCGAAATGTTTTGTAATCATCAGGAACGAAAAGCAAGAAAACCAACTTAGAACAGAAGCATCAATGTCTACAGCACGAGAAGTAGTTACTGTTTGATTTGACTAATCCTGGCATGGAGATGCAGTAACATAGTTAACTGATTAAACTTCAAACCAGGCAAGTTGACTCTGATCAGTCAGGGTGTTGCTATGAAAATGTAGCAGGAATTGGCTGTTTCCTTAGCAAGACAGTTGAGAAGCCCGAAAGGCAATCGTCAGTTTGATCTAGTTTCAACTGATGTCCATATTCTCCAGTATGGATCTGTAGATACTAATTGAATGGGACGCTGGGTGGTTTCATCCCTCTTCTTAACATTTAGATTCTGAAGTCAACTATAAATGCCTTGATTAAGCATAGACCAGAACTGGACAGAGTATGACTCAATTGGAATTTGGATGTTTTTCCAAAGAACTCTGATGTAATGTTAAATCTTAAACATGCATTTTGTAAAAACAAGTCTTGGAATTCATAAAATATAGTGACAGAGCTATCTCCTGTGATAATTGTGAGTATTTTGTTCATTCTTTCTTTTATCCTTTAGAAGCTAATCTTCTCACAAAGCTTGAATTATAGATGACACAGTAATGTGTTACTGTACCTCTTAAATGGAACAACATTAAATTTGTTCTGTACATTGTACAAAGTTATAACGGGGCAGTTTTGTTTGCCAAGCTTAATATCTGAACTATTCTTTAATGTGGACTGCTACTTTAACACAACATTGTCATTAAGAAATAATCTTAGTAAATGCAGTATCTTTAGGTTAGTCCACAAATCAGACTCAAAGCTTAACCAAGTCTTGTGACATCACAACAGATGTCACAGGAAGATCGGATGGCCTGTTGGCCTTTTTTGAAATTAAAATAGCATTTTGTAAATTAATTTATTTCATTTTCTGCATTTTTTAAGGACACATATTGAATG
Organism: Chiloscyllium punctatum; assembly: GCF_047496795.1. Lineage (NCBI taxonomy): Eukaryota > Metazoa > Chordata > Chondrichthyes > Orectolobiformes > Hemiscylliidae > Chiloscyllium > Chiloscyllium punctatum. Next base: position 57,451,640 of record NC_092748.1, on the reverse strand, counting down.
TTAAAATCTATTCAGCATAGAAATGAGAAGGCTTGCATTCATGGTCTTATGTCATTGTTAAGTGAATTTACATCAACTGAACACTTTTTGATCTGTAATCTCTACTGTGCTGCAAAGCCAATTAGCAGGGTCCCATAAACAGTGATCTTGCTTTAATCTTGGATCTAAAAGATAACATCTCTGCTAATAAAATGCTTCCGCTTTGCTGAATGGATTTGATGCTGAGATTCTGGAGAGAGGGCTATGATTTCACAATGTTTTGATTTGGTGGCAGGATTGCTACCACTTAGCAAATGCCAACACTTTTGGAGTGAATCAGAGGTAAAACTGTTCAACAGTGACCACAGAATTAGAACAATATTAGAGGTTCTCTACAGTTCCAGAAGTATGTAATATGACAGACATCATGTCTCTTGGCCTCTCAGCACAGTGTGATTTACTTTCATTCCAATGTCATTAACATTATTTATATTTCTTAGAAGTTTACCTATCACTAGAAATGTTAGGTTTTTAACAAATAAACAAGTTGTTATGCAAAGAGTGATTAAAGGGAAAATGTAAAAGAAGCACTTGAAATTAGTAGCCACTTTGATTAGAACTGACTTTCATTCGTTCATCTGAGCACATTTTCTTGTATTGCATCTCCAATACATTTTTTTCTTCTTAATTTAAAACCTTTTGTAGATGTTACCCATTTCAGTAACCCCGTAATTCAGTAATGGTGTAAGTGCTTTGAATGAAGACTGAAATGGTCAGTGGGCCAATGAATTGAGATCTAGTTATTAGCCGAAAGTTAATGATATGACAGTTCATCTTGCTTTTGAAGAAAACATAATTTCAGCAGTTTTTCAGTTGAGACATTTGCTCTACCTACAAATAAAGGATTGCTCCATATGTAGGTGATTATAATCTGCTGCAATTACCTGAATGTTCCTTTGCTGTGAACTATGTAGTTAGCAACAAATTTAGAATGGATTCATTCCATAAATTCCAATTGAACAAAATACTTCAAATGAAGTATTTGCATTTCAAATCATATTTTTTTCTCTCTCACTGTCTAAACTATACCTAATAAAACAATTTTTAAAAATCTTCTCTATTTTCAAATAATTTTGCTCGATACTGAAGATGTTCCATTCATACAAATGAATTGATGGAATTTGTGCAACTTGGAAAATTAGCTACACTGTACATTGTCAAATTATAGCCAACACATAACCCACAGCACCACAACTTGGGGAAAATGGCTTAGTTGTTGACGAGAGATTGAGATCATAAAGCAAATATGTCAGTTATGATATTAAAAGATAATTGAATGTTTACCTTTTATTCTGTCAGTGAAAATATGCATTTTTAAATTATGTTCAAATATTTTGTGATTTAAACAAAAATCTTTCAGATTGCATCTTGACTGTGAAGGGGGGAAATATAATACGGATAGGGACATTTAAACAAGTTGTTTTTCTTACAGGAACTGTATATTTTTGTTGAAAATTAGGTACTTTTAACTGTAATGGCAAGTCCATATTAAGGCAATTTTCATTTAGTTGAAACACCTCCTATTAATTCCCTATGTAGTGCGGTTTTATTCAAAGTTTCTCATTGTGATGTTTTATGTGAAAGAAAAGAGAACCACTGTATTGTGGCATTTGGCAAAACAACTAAATATATTTCTTTACATTCAGGATTGCCTGTGACATTTGCAAATGTCACAAAAAAGCATTTACCAGATAATCTGCTGAGAACTCCTTCTGTTTAGCTGCATGAGAGCCTATGGGAAACTTGAAGCTTTTGACAGCACTGTCTTCCATCCTCAGATACTCAGACTCTCTGATGAAATCTACTAGCATTACATGATATCTCAAATGGCCTTGTTTGAGAATAATTTTCAAGCATCATTATGTGTCCACTATTCAGAATTTGTTACTTGGTTTACTCTAGATAATTAAATTTCAAAATTTAGTTAATCCAATAAAAACCTGGAAATGTTAACTTTAGCTTTCCGTTATGTGTCTGTTGATGCAAGTATCTCTTCATTTTCCCTGTTCCCTAGAATATACTTTCATGTGTATGTGTCATGTACAGATAGCTTGATGGTGGAACAGGCACTAAAACGCAAGTAATGATTCATGGCATTGCCTTTTAGCATTACACTTGTCAAGTCCATGTAAGAGTTTAAACTTTTTTTGTTGAATCTAAAGTTGTTTGACAGATTAAACCTGAACTTTCTAAATACAGGTATTTTCTCAAAACTTTATTTTGGGGAAAACTGAAGTTTAAATACTCCTTTTTGCTCTTAGACTTCTGGAATGTTATGCTAGATAGACAACACCTATATTAATAGAACCTGTAGATTTTCTAAAAATGGTCAATACAATAAAGGTTATTTATCAAGAATACGTCCCTCATTATCAAAAGTTGAAGGTATTTTTGTTCCCTTTTTCAAGTGATTCACGAGTAACTGGAAAATAAATGTAAATCCTGGCTGCTATGTGTGTGGTGAACACTGCCTCAAGTTACTTTTCTCCATCGAAGGGAAAGAGAATCTTTTCCGTAGAACAAAAGTAATATGTTAACATTCAAAATTAGAAACCGTGAAAATGATTAACACTTTTCAATCATTATCAGTATAAACATTTCTGTTGATCAAATACTGGGAATTTTGTGGAAGAATAGTATAAGGAGTAGTTTGGTTCATATTCCCCTGCCTGATTTATCCCCACAACTAACCACTCACCCTCAGTTCCATTGAGCATGGTGTTTAAAATTCCTCTATGTATATTGTTTTGCTTTCTAAACACATCCACTTTGTTTGAATAACATCTGTTTGACAGTTCAAATTTTATTGAACCTCATCCATGCAGCAAAGTTTAATTAATGGTAAGTATACTATCTGCCACAAGATTGAAGTATTAATTGTTTGAAGGATCTGACTCTTGGATGGCTTTTCATAGAACATAGAACATAGAAGAATACAGCGCAGTACAGGCCCTTTGGCCCTCGATGTTGCGCCAATCCAAGCCCACCTAACCTACACTAGCCCACTATCCTCCATATGCCTATCCAATGCCCGCTTAAATGCCCATAAAGAGGGAGAGTCCACCACTGCTACTGGCAGGGCATTCCATGAACTCACGACTCGCTGAGTAAAGAACCTACCCCTAATATCTGTCCTATACCACCCCTTAATGTAAAGCTATGCCCCCTCGTAATAGCTGACTCCATACATGGAAAAAGGTTCTCACGGTCAACCCTATCTAAACCCCTAATCATCTTGTACACCTCTATCAAGTCACCCCTAAACTTTATTTTCTCCAATGAAAACAACCCCAAGTGCCTCAGCCTTTCCTCATACGATCTTCCTATCATACCAAGCAACATCCTGGTAAACCTCCTCTGTACCCGTTCCAGTGCCTCCACATCCTTCCTATAGTATGGCGACCAAAACTGCACACAATACTCCAGATGCGGCCGCACCAGAATCTTATACAACTGCAACATGACCTCAGGACTCCGGAACTCAATTCCTCTACCAATAAAAGCCAGTACGCCATATGCCTTCTTCACCGCACTATTTACCTGGGTGCCAACTTTCAAAGATCTGTGTCCATGGACACCAAGATCCCTCTGCTCATCCACACTACCAAGTATCTGACCATTAGCCCAGTACCCCATCTTTTTGTTACTCTTACCAAAGTGAATTACCTCACACTTAGCTACATTGAACTCCATTTGCCACCTTTCTGCCCAGCTCTGCAGCTTATCTCTGCAGCTTTTCCATTGATAGTAGGCACTCTTTGGTTCATTAACGATGACTTACATATACGTTATTTTTTTTAAAATGTAGTAAGATATCCTAAAGCTGCATTGTTGATGCATTATAAAACAAAGTTTGATTTCATAGTGCATGAAATATTGAGACAGATGAACAAAAACTTGGTCAAAGAGGTGGGTCCCATGGAACATATTAAAAGGCGGAGAGGTACTGAGAAGAAATTTATACTTAAGAGTTAAGTAGTCAATGGCATGAATTCCGTTAAAACCAAGGATGTACAAATACCTAAAATTGGAGTACAGAGATCTTGGAGGGTTCATGACAAGATTGATTTCAGACTCTAATATGAATGCAACATAAATCTGTAAACACAACCATCTCTATTTACGCATTGTTTTTAAAAGAAAACATAGAGGAATAAATGATACTGTTGTATTTTCTTACCTTTGGTTGTTCAGATATTTTCCAGTTCTGAAATTTTCTATGAATGGGTGATTATAATTTGCTTTTCAAAAAATATCGCCATTACTGGCTGATTGTAGCACATTCGGGTGAATAATATGCTTTTAAAAAATGCATTATATAAAAAGTCAAAGATCCTGTCCTGTCTTAAGTGTTCCATCTCTTTATCTCAAAACCATCTTGGCTGACTTTCTTATTTGCCTTCAAAAGTAGACAAATCATGATCCTGTCAATTCACCAATAAAGCATGGTGCAATACAATTGTATAATGAAAACAATCAACCCCTAAAGCAACCAACGAATAATCTGCTTTCAGGAGGTAATGATTGTTGGACTTCAGTCTGACAGGTCTTCTGGTCCTAATGGACTCATATTAAGATCTTGGAAGAAGTGGCTAATGAGGTAGTTGATGCATTGATTTTAATTTTCTAAAATGACCTAATCCATAGACAATTTCATTAGATTGCAAAATAGAACATGTAACTCCATTATTCAAAAGGAGAAGGCAAGCAAGAAATTATAACCAGTTGTGTAACATCTATCAGAGAGAAAATGTTAGTACCTATTTATAAAGGAAAGTTTTGGGGAATCAAAACCCTAGTTTTGTAAAAAGGAAATTGTTTAACTAATTTATTGGAATTTGTTAAAGGAAGTAACATGCTATGGATAAAGGAGAAACAGTACTGAAACAGAAAAAGTACCGTATTTAGATTTACACAAGATGCTGTCTCAAACATTATTGTGGAAAATAAAAATTCATGGTATACAGGGTGGCATTGTGATAGGAGTAGAAGATTGTTTCCAGGTAGCAAGTCAAGGTGTAGATATTAAATGGATCATGTTCTGGTTGGCAAGATGTATTGAGTGTTATGTGACTGGGGTCGATACTGAGGATTCAATTTACAGAGATTACTTGAATGTAAGAAACAAAGATATGGTTGTTAAATCTCTGATGACACAAGGATAGGAAGGAATGTAAGTTTTGAGGAGGTTAAAAAGGGATATAGATCCATTAAGTGTGGAAGCAAAAATGTGGCAAATGGAGTACAATATGGAAAAAGGTAGGATTATCCATTTTAGGGTCAGCATTTTCTCTAGGGTAGGGTGGCTCTATCATTGTTGCCTTCTAGCTCTCAGATGGCTGCAGACTGACTTGGGATTGAGTGATACCTTTTAAATCCTGCAAACTGATAAAAAGATGGCTTGCTATATATCCTTCCCTTCCCTTTTCCACACAATATTAAATACATGTGCCTTGTATCCTTTTAAAATGCTAATTAGCCATTCTCTAGACCCTAATAGAATTCCATCTTCCAATTAGATGGGCAGTTCAAAATATAGCCATTTACAAAATCTGACAATCCTAACACCTCACTCTAAGACTTGTAGGCAATGGCAAGAGCATCTGTGCTAACTGTAGTTAGACAGGTAGTCTCCAATGTGAACATTTTTCATCTCCTCAGCATTAAATAACCAAGCTACCCATGTTTGTTGTTGGACGTGATTTAAACCAGATCACAGTCCTCTCATTTTTCCATTTTTACATTGTTTATGATCTCTTTAATCTATAGTCTTATAAATTCTATGTATGAAGTTGTACAATTGCAGCAAATCATCGGGCATTCTTTATAAGCATGTTCTAAACCTGTGACAAGGGGTAAATGTAGGGGTATGGGTGGGTTGCGCTTCGGCGGGGCGGTGTGGACTTGTTGGGCCGAAGGGCCTGTTTCCACACTGTAAGTAATCTAATCTAATCTAATCTAATCAAAGGACAAGGGCAGTAGGCACATGGAAATGGCGCTATCTAAATGTGGTGTTCCAAGCCCGATACCACCCAGATTTGGAAAGATCATGCTGTTCCATCATTGTAACTGGGTTAAGAAACATTTAACGTAAATGCTGTAATGGGGAACTTTTTACTTTCTTCATTCTTTCTTCATTGATAATTATCCTATGATCTGGATTGATTTCTTTGGCGTGATGCTAGTATTCACTATCTGTAATGGAATTTGTTTCTCCTCAGTTACCAATTAGTTGGAATAATTTGAACAATTCACCTCAATACAACATTCCTTTGCCTCCAGATAGAAATGACAAAAAGTTAAATTGGGCTAATGTCAAGTTTTTTGATATTCATAAAACTATATTCCTGTAAACAACTTCAGAGGAGAAAATTGGAGTCAACAGCCTGTGAAGAAATTAACTTTATTTGCAATATTTCTAACTTTTGACTGACCACTTTGCAATGATCTCACTATGTGTCTGGACCTGGCCGTTTCTGTAATTTATCTTGGTCCAATGAAGTTTATTTTGTGTTTTACTTTGTTCTGCTTCTTCAGGAGGAATACAATTTAAAAGCTATTTCTGAGCTAGTGCTGTGAGAAATGTGGTCTCAAACTTTGTAGACACTGCTTTGTGAAAATGTAATAACAAACAATTGTTAAGGTTCTTGACAAAGATATAGATGAACCAGGCTTGGAATATGGAATCCCAGGACTGTGCATTGTGATAACATAGTGGTTTCATTGTGTTAAAATCCTTTATGGTTGTAGAGTTGAATTTCATAGCAAACAGACTGTGTTCTCCATTCTGACTGCCAATTCTGCATATGCACATTTGGCACCAATTTAATGAACATTGCCGGCATATTTCTGGAATGCAAAATTAGCGAAAAATCCTGGCACAATCCTGGAGCAGCTTTTCGTCAGACTGAATCTGGAGAAACAGAGGAGTGAAAACAAGCCCACTCTCCAGATGGAATCTTTGTGACTAATATGGAACAAACTTGCATGGCATCAAAAGCAAGTGCTTCTCACCACCCACCTTCCCTCTTAATTTCTATATAAATCTAATAACAGGATCAAATTTCCCTCATCTATCAGATTCTCTAATGACAGACAGAAGTAAATTCATGTTTTAAATAGATTACTGGCTGCTACAACTAGTTCTTTGTCTGGTACTGACAGTTTAGGAGTGATGTCACAGAATAAGTGAAAAATCACACACCACCAGGTTATAGTCCAACAAGTTTATTTGGAAGCACTAGTTTTCAAGGCACTGCTTCTTGGTTGTGGAGCAGGATCAGAAGACACAGAATTTATAGTAAAAGGGTTACAGCGTCACAGAGTTGTAATGATAACCAAACCTAGATTACGTCTTGCTTCTTTTAGGATGGAGTATGCTGGTTTGGGCTCTTTAATATGTAAATTTGAGAACTCCTTTTAAGTTACATTTTCAAAGTGGCTTCAGTTCATCTAACAATAAGTGTTGTCTGAGCTAAGACAATGTGTTAAAGGTGTGACCTTAAAGTCTGTCCCAATGTTGAGCCAGTTTTATTTGTAAAGTGGGACTTACAGAATATTTCATGTATTTATGCAGTTTTTGAGCAAAATAAAATGTAAAACTCTAAATAAACCTGTTGGACTATAACCTGGTGGCGTGTGATTTTTCACGTATTCTGTGACATCACTCCTAAGCTGTCAGTACCAGACATAGATAAGAACTAGTTGTAGCAGCCAGTGATCTATTTAAAACATGAATTTACTTCTGTAAGAGCTCATGTATGAGAGAGGGTCTGCGTGAGTGTGTGAGTACGTAGGAGTGTGTGACCTTTGGGTGACCATCCTCTAAGGCAGACTTTAGGACAAGCAACAATGCAAAGTGGCCGAGCAGAGGCTGATCGCCAAGTTTGATACCCATGGGGTTGGCCTCAACCGGGAACTTGGGGTCATGTCACACTACTGCATTATACACACTCTTATGTGCGCGCGCGCACACACACACACCCCTACATACTCATGCAGACCCTCTCTCATACACAAGCTCTCTACCACGCATACACACATGCACCTCCTGCACATTTACCCATGCATGCACCCTCTCACAGGCTTATACCCCATCACACGCAAGTTCTTTCAGATGCACTCATAGCCACAAGCACACACTCGCACACATCCACTCTGTCCTGCACGTGCATACATATAAACATATGGGGTGGATCTGTATTTGCAGAATTACATTTTACTTTGCTCAAAACCTGCATAAATCCATGTAATATTCTGTAAGTCCCACTTTACAAATAAAACTGCCGCAACATCGGGATAGACTTTAAGTTCACACCTTTAACACATTGTCTGAGCTAAGACAACACTTATTGTTAGATAAACTGAAGCCACCTTGAAAATGTAATTTAAAAGGAGCCCTCGAATTTACGTATCAAAGAGCCCAAACCAGCATACCCCATCCTAAAAGATGCAAGACGTAATCTAGGTTTGGTTAATATATCATTACAACTCTGTGACGAGGTAACCCTTTTACTATAAATTCTGTGTCTTCTGATCCTGCTCCACAACCACCTGATGAAGAAGCAGCGCTCTGAAAGCTAATGCTTCCAAATAAACCTGTTGGACCATAATCGGGTGTTGTGTGAATTTTAACTTTGTCCACGCCAGCCCAACACCGGCTCCTCTAAATCATCTCAGAATACGTGGAAAAGTGTTTGGCTCAGTGATAGTATCTACAAGACTCTGGGTTAGAAATGTTTGTGTTTAACTCAATCTGAAAGATTCCTACACCAGATTTAATGCTTCAGGAGAGGTTTAAACTGAAACCCTGGACTGAATTTTCTCAGAGTTTGGCTAAGCGTCAAGTCTGGTGAGGTTCATGGAAGGTTTCTCTTCTCCAGCCCGAGTGAGTGTTCTCATGTCTTCTCTGAAAGTCACTTTTGTTACTTATGCACCATGTATCGATGGCACTCTGCTTGGCCTATCATCACAATTGCTAGAGACCAAGCCCTGCCAAATCTTCCAACACCATTTTTAAAAGTGCCATTGTCCATCAGGCAGGAGTTGCTTTTCACTGTGCAGGTTTTTTGCAGAGGAACAAACATAAAAACTTCTCAGGGCACATGAATCCCTCAATGGAAACTTCATTCACTCCAATACAAGTGCACATGCATTAATGTTTTGCTATTTAGGGACTAAGCTGCAAAGGTTACCTGTCCTTAGCGCCATCCCATATCAAAACCCTATCTAAGGGAGTACTATTCTTGTCCAAATGCCCAGTGTATTCAACAGCTCAGGCATTCAAATCAATGTGTTGTGATGTGCTGTGCCACTATCCAAGCCAAGCTGGGTGAGACTTTTGAAAAAGATCCCCATGTTAAATATTCCCTCCTTGACTTACTGTCCTGAATGTTATCGTCCTTGGAAAACATGTATATTCATCAATACTGCTTTTGAGAGTATGCTGTGACATGTTTCCTTCATTACTACACTGATGTACTGCTGAATGCATAGCCCTGTAATAAAAGTGCTGCTGTGGTGAGAAGTGCCGAACTCTGGTTCAGCCATCGCTATCCCACGTGACCTAGATCTGTTTTTCAAATGATCAGACAGTGACTTGACTAATGGCAATTATTATATTCTAGAAGAACCAATTCTTCTCTGTTTTTCTAAAAGCAATACATGTCACAAGATATTGTAAGATTTGGGGCGGATGTTAATTTAATTCTAGATCGAAGTCAATTTCAATAATAGACTGAGTGTCAAAGATAGTTCTGAAAGTTGCAAGACTCATTCCAGGTACAAATGTGAGAAATGTTGTAAAGCATGTGAGAATATAAGTCAGAAGAATTAATATTTAATAAAAGCAGTAGTTTTCAGCCTATCCACTTTGCAAAACCAGCTTGAGCTGCTGATTGACTTTGTTAGGTCAGTCTTTTGTAACAGCACATCTCCCCAGGCTTAGTAACTCCATAGATAAAGTTGTACCAGTAAGGCTATATGCAACTGTTTTGCACTATGTAGTGTAACCTCCTAGCGAATAACTATCATCACAAATGTCCCAGTTGTTGCATTGTCCAAATCTAACATCCTTTAGCTATACAAAGCATGTGTGACTCCACAATAATGCTCATTATTACAACATACTAAAGCTCAAAACAGCCATTCAAAACCAATCTACATAATTTTGTTACATACTTTAAATTACAAACTAAATTAATTTAAATATTGCTAGGTCCTAAGTGAAAGTTACTTTGTCTCAAAGCATTTTCACATTTGGAGTCTAAATTTACATTAGCTTAAACAGAAGAATAATCATAAAATTGTAAAGCCTTACTTTTGACCTGGGTGATATGCCTTTGTTCCTTGCAGAAACTGTTTACATTAACAATAGTTCAAACAGATTTAACTTCTCACTTGCTAATATGATTCTTTAGTAATGGGATTGGGGCATTAGTTGCCCATTTCTAATTGCCCTTGAGGAGTTAATGAAGCCCTGAAAGCTTGCTTTGCCATTTGATAAGATCTTGAATAACCGCAACTGCATTTCTCAATCCTATGCCCCTATCTCTTAACTCTGTTTTCCTAGCTACGACATTGTGTTATTTGATTCTTTACACTCTTCTTGCAGATAAAACCTGAACAGCATTCAGCTGGGGTTGCTATGTGACAAGTAACAATCACACCCAACAAACAGAACAGAATAATCATATCAAACAAAAGAGAATCTCCCCTTGATATTTCATATCCCTTGATGAAATCACTATCACAGAATCCCCATAATCAACATCCACAAGACACATTGCAGCAGCTCACTAAGCTTCTTTCAGCTGTACCTTCCAAACTTAAGATCTCTATAACCGCAAGTTCCCTTCCAATTCACACACCATATTAGCTTGCAATTATATTGCTGCTGCTTCACTATCATGAGGTAAAACACCTGGAACTCAATTCAGTCTTACAAGTCTGCTCCACTGTTAAATAAGATCATACCTAATTTTGCTGTGGTCCAATGTGGTGTGCTAATACTTCATGGATTACAGCAGTTCAAAGTGGCACCTTCTCATGCAAGATTTGGGGTAGATAGCGAATTCCTACCTAGCCAGCATGCTTATATCCTATGAAAAGATAATAAAAAAATCAGTTTAATGAATTTCCCATAGAGAAAATAGCAAGTTCAGAACTCCCATAATCTTGATTAATAATCACCTGTATATGCACTCATAACATTTTACACACAACATTTCCTCCATTATATTTATGCTAGATCTTTCCAAGTAAACTTGGCACATTGTAGTAATTCCCTCCAGCTCTCATTGATGCTGCAACATCCCAGCTTTTAATCCTTGACCATGTAGAATCACACTTATTTTCTTAGCCACTGTGACTGTGTTTTCCAAATTCTGCAGGATTTGTTACTTCAAAGAAAAATTATTATGTAAAAATTAATATTAGAAACAAAGTCTTTAAAACAGTACCTAAATTATAACCACATCCACTTGAAAATTACCTCCTATTCCATGAACAAACACAGCAGAAGTCTACAAATCTCAGATCTGGGGCAGAAATACCTTTTGAATCTGGATTTGGCTCTGAGATGACTACTTATGGAGCATGTGCCCTAAGCAGGTGACCAGAAGACAGCCTGGAATCAGGTCTCAGCATGACCTTGATAAATATTGTCCAGAGATACATGGACTCAAACTGAAAAGGCAGTAACTGTGCAGATTCACTGCAGTATCAGTTAGCAGTGTAGGTTTCTTTCTCTCCTTCACTGGCCATGTGGTCACTGTCTTTTGTCTGTCTTTCTCCCTTTTAAAAGTGCAATTGTTCTGACTTCTTTTCCCCAAAGTTCCAAAGCAATGCAACAGGCAGATAAAGCAATAATTGCTTCTCCTAGAATTTGAAGAAATCATCTCCAACACCTAAATTATCTCAAAAAAGGAGCAGCTCTTCCAGCCACAATTTTTTCCCATCCTCCATCTTGGATTACCCAGAATCCGTCTGCAGGTGTAACAGATAATTAATAAGGCAAATGGAATTTTGTCCTTCATTGCTAAAGAGATTGAGTTTAAAAGCAGGGAGATTATATTGCAGCCATATAGGGTGCTGGTCAGGAGTACTGTGTGCAGTTTTGGTCTCCTTACTTGAGAAAGGATGTACTAGCAGGAGAGGGGGTGCAAAGGAGGTTCACTAGGTTGATTCTGGAGTTGAAGGGGTTGGTTTATGAGGAGAGACTGAATAGACTGGGATATATTCATTAGAATTTAGAAGAATGAAGGGACATCTTATAGAAACATATATAATTATGAAGGGAATAGATAGAAGTAGAGAGGATGTTTCCACCGGCAGATGAAACTCAGACAAGAGGGCATAGCCTAAAAATTAGGGGGAGCAGATTTAGGACTGAATTGAGAAGGAACTTCTTCATCCAGAGGGTTGTGAGTCTGTGGAATTCCCTGCCCAGTGAAGTAATTCAGGCTTCCTCTGTAAATGTTTTTTAAAACTAAGATCGATAATTTTCTGAACAGTCAGGGATTAAGGGACACGGTGAGGGGGCAGGTAAGTGGGGCTGAGGCCACAGGAGGATCAGCCATGATCTTATTGAATGGTGGAGCAGGCTCAAAGGGCAGGATGGCCCCCTCCTGCTCCTTGTTCTTATGTTTGGAAAATGCTGTCTAAGGATCTTTGGTGAATTTCTGCAATGCATCTTGCAGATAATACATGCTGCTGCTGGTGGAGGGGATGGATGCTTGTGGATGTAATGCCAACCAAGGGAGCTGCTTTGTATTGTCTGTATTTAACATAAAACAATACAGCACAGGAGTGGGCCCTTCAGCCCATTGTATTCATGTCAACCATGATGCTATTCTAGGTAACATCCTTCCAAGCAACATCCTGGTAAACCTCTTATGCACCTTCTCCAAAGCCTCCACATCCTTCCTGTAGTCCTGCCCGAGCTGCACAGTGTACTCCAGGTATGGCCTGACCAAAGACTTATACAATTGCAGCATGCTTGCCAACTTTTATACTCAATGCCCAAACTGACAAAGGCAAGCTGTATGCTGCTTTTTCCATCTATCCACTTATGTTGCCACTTTTAGGGAGCTATGAGCTTGCACCCAAGGTCCCTTTGTATATCAATGCTCCTAAGGGTCCTGCCTTTTACTGTATACTATACTATCCTCTTGCATTTGACTTCCTAAAATGCACCACCTCATATTTGTCTGGATTAAAAACCAGATGCTATTTCTCTGCCCGATTTTCCAACTGATCTATATCCTGCTGCATCCTTTGACAACCCTCCTCATTAAACACAACTTCATCAATTTTTATGTCACCTGCAAGCTTACTAATCAGGCCACTGATATTTTCATCCAAATCATTTATATATGTATATTACAAACTACAGGGATCCCAGCATTGATCTTTGCAGAACACCACTGATCACAGGCCTCCAGTCAGAAAAACATCCTTCCACAATTGCACTCTCTTCTATAATCAAGCCAATTTTGTATCTAACTTGCCAACTCTCCATGGATTTCATCCAATTTAATCTTCTGTACCAGGCTACCTTGTCAAATGCTTTAGTAAAGTCCATATATATACCATCAACTGCCTTGCCCTCATCAATCATCTTAGTTACTTCCTCAAAAAACTCAATCAGATTTGTGAGAAAAGACCTCCCCTGCATAAAGCCATGCTGACTATCCCTAATGAGTCCATTCTTCTCCACATGCAAGTATACCCTGTCCCTAAGAGTCTTCTCCAATAATTTCCCTACTGCTGATGTGAGGCTTACCAGCCTGTAATTTCCTGGATTGGTCCCTCTTTCCCTGCTTAAACAAAGAAACAATATTGACTATTCTCCAATCTTCTGGGACCCTGCCTGTGCGTAAAGAGGATACAAAGATCTCTAGCAAGGCCTCAGCAATCTCCTACCTTGCCTCCTTCAGTATCCTGGGATTGTTTCAATCTGGCCCTTGGGACCTATCTTCCCTAATATTTTCCAAGACACTCAACACCACCTCCTCCTTAATATCAACTTGTTTTGGAGTATCAAAAAAATCTCTCTAAATTTAACATTATCCACACCTTTCTCCTTGGTGAAATGAATTCAACTGCTTGATACCAGCCCTCAACAATTGACTAAAATCCAGCAATTATAATCAGTTGCAATATTTCTCTGGTTTTCTAACAAAGTATTGTGTCAGAATTATAGAAATCAGTACCTTAATAAATTAATTAAAAAAGCTTTAATATTGTCATACACCCCATAAAAAGTTTATTTGAGGCCTAAGGTCCTCATTTTACCAAATTAATCAGCTCTCAATCAACAGGATACTAGAGGGAAAGTAACCATGGTTGCATAGGTAGCAATATTTAGTACATTCTCCAATACTTAAGAAAGTTCATAAAGAAAAACAGAAATTGTTGGAAGATCTCAACAGGTCTGATGGAGAGAAATCAGAGTTAACATTTTCTTCAGAACTGAGAGGTTGAGAAGGAGAGCCCTTCATGATAAACTCAGCTGGTGGCATCATACTGCTTTGCAAACCAATCCCCTTTAACATGACCCTTAGCCCCAGACTACTAAAGATGCAGATTGTCCAGGTGATATGTAACACACCACCACCACTAAGTGGCACGAAAGCACTATGTCACAAAGTAATTACACGACTTAAGCCACTGGATGGCAGTATGCAGCAACACAGTCCTATGGTTTCTGTGTATCCACATTTGGAATCAGGTAACAACCAAAAGTAGCACTGAAGGATCTCGTATATCAAACTGAATTTCTTTGAACAAATAGGAAACAAGACAAGATAAAGTATAAAGTTCAAAACTAAAAAGGCAGAAGTTTAGATAATAATCAGTTAAAGAAAATTTGTATCTATGTAATAATTGTAATTAGTTTTCAAGCTCAAACATATAACAGAGATTTATTCTTGTGAAATTGTGGCTTCAACTATTTAGAGGTGTTGGGGAGACCATATCTAGAGTATTTAGAGAAGGTTTGGTTCCCCCATTTAAGGGAAGATATTATTTCATTGCTAGCAGTTCAGAGAATGTTCACTGGGATGATTCCTGGTTATGGAGAGATTGTCATATGAGCAAAGGCTAAACAGGTTAAAGCTTTACTCCCTGGAGTTTAGAAGAATGAGAGGCAATCTCATTGAACATATAGGATTCTTAAGGGGCTTGACAGGGTAAAAGGTAAGAGGATGTTTCCCTTTACCAGAGAGTCTAGGACCAGACAGCATCATCTCAGAATAAAGGCACACAATTTTAAGACTAAGATGAGAAAGATCTTCTTCTCTCAGAGTCTTTTGAACTCCTTGTCACAGAGAGCTGTAGGAGCAGAGTCCTTGTGTATATTTACAGCTAATGTAGATTCTTAATCAGTAGGGGAATTGGTTCCTATTTCTTGTGGTCTTATGGTTGTGGTGTATTTCAAAATAAGCTACAAAATTTGTCATTCAACTTTATATTCCAATGGTGCATTTCTCAAATATATTCCACATTTAACTGAGATATAGAAATGTATTCCTCTAGATGAATAGGATCTTTAGAAAAGGATGTTTGTGACCATGAAATTCTACATTCACCAATTATTTGTGCTCACTAATCAACAATGACATTTCTTGTTCAGTCATACGTCCACTTTAAAATTCTCATTTTCAAATTTCTCTGACTTAGCCGCTCACCAATCTCTGCCAACCCCTCCAACTGTACAATACTTCCCCCCTCCCTTCAATTTTAGTCTGTTGCACAAGCACAATTTTTATTATTCCATGATGGATAGATATGCCTTAAATTGCTAGACTCCCTATCCTTCGCAGGAAGGCTAAAGGTTTGGTTCACAGGGAGCCTCCCCTTCCCGACACTGGGTCTCACTAACAGGAACTATCTACCTTTGAATGAGAGCCGCCCCCCCCAGAGCCTCTAAGTAACCACGACAGAGTTTGCTTTCCAGACTTCCTGGTTAGTGTCCCACCCATCATTGGATTGAGCAGGATGAGCCTCTTGTGTGGGAATTAATTACCACTAATTAGGTGGGGTCAGCCGGAGGCCTTTGCACACCAGACTTAATTGAGGCAGAAACCTGAAGGTAGCAGGATTATGCCCTTCTTTTACCTGATTAAATGTGCCCTACTGGGGATGGTGTGAAAATCTGCCCTTGGTTTTGTTTTATATGGTAATAGCCAGGTTATCAATTTAAACACCTGTTCACTGGCTCATTCTTTTTTGGCAAAACATTTAACTATTCATTGTAATGTACAATGTATTTTTACAACTTTGTTTTATGTTAGTCTAAACTCAAAATACAATGATGAGCATATTAGCTCTAGTTGTGAAAAAAACTATTGAAATAGAAGTTACTATGTATAATTCTTCATATTTTAATTCTAAAAAGCTAAAGCTGTTTGGACATTAGCTAGCTGCATATCAACACGACAAAGGAAATAACTATTATCAAGTATGAAGGTCTCTAATTATGAGAAACAGTTCTAGAATATTGTTCTGCTCAAAATAAGAGCAGGATGAAGTGATTTTTATTAGCCCATGGGATGTAGGATGTAGGGATATTGACTGCCCTTACCTGACTGGGAGAAGATGGTGGCAAGCTTCCTTCTTGAACTGCTGCAGTCTTTCATTGTAGGCACAGCCACTGCTCTGCTCAGAAGTAAATTCCAGGATTTGACGGAGCAACTGTGAAGGAATAGTAGTACCTTTCCAAGTCGAGATGGTGTATGATGCAGAATTTGTAGGTGGTGTTGTTCTCATGTACTGTCCTTGACCTTCTGGGAGGTAGGTGCCATGGATTTGGAAGGTGCTGTTAGAGGACCCTTGTTGAATTTCTGCAGTGCATCTTGTAGATAAAATGCAATGCTGCCACTGTACATCAGTGGTGACAGTTGATTGTCAAAGGTGGTGGTGTGGTGCCAATCAAGCAGGCTACTTTCTCCGACCATGGTTATAAACTTCTCAAAGGTTGTTGGAGTTGCACTCATCCAAGCCAGCGAGAGAATTCCATCACATTCCTGATTTGTTGATGGTGGATAGGCATTTGGGGTGCAGGAGGTGAGTCAACACAGCATACACAGCCTCTGATTTGCTTTTGTAGCCACAGAATTTATATGGATGGTCCAGTTCAGTTTCTCATTAATTACAAGCCGAGGATATTGTACGTGGGAGATTTAGTGATGGTGGTGCCAATGAATGTCAAGAGGCAATGGTCAGATCTTCTCTTATTGGAGATGATCATTTGTGTCTCAGGTGTGAGGTGTGAATGTTACTTTCTACTTGTCAGCCCAAGCCTGGATGTTGCCCAGTTCTGGCTGCATCTGGACAAGATTTGCTTCAGTATCTGATGAGGCATGAATTGTTCTTACAATCAGCAACAAAAATTCCCCTTATGATGGAGGAAAGGTCAACTATGAAGTCACTAAATATGGTTGGGTCTCACTACTCTAAGCAACTCTTGCACTGATGTCCTGGGGCTGAGACAACTAACCTCCAACAACCAGAACCATTTCCTTTGTGCTAGGTATGACTTCAACCAGAGAATTTCCTTCCCGCTCAATTCTTATCGACTCCTGTTTTGTGTGGGTTCCTTGCAGCCTTTATATCAAGGGCATCTCTAGAAGCGTGGAGTTCAGGTCCTTTCCTCCATGTTTGAACTATGTGGAATCCAAATGGAATTTTAGTGAGCAGTTTATTCCTTTACAAGTACTACTTGATAGTACTGATGACAGCTACTTCTGTTACTTTGCCGATGATCAAGATCAGACTGATACAGCGATATTGACTGGGTTGAATTGTCTTTTTTTTTTGTGCAGTTTTCAAAGTTGTTGGCTAGATAAGTGGCTAGGTGTGCTACTAGTTCTGGTGCACAGATCTTCAATATTACTGGCGGAATGTTGTCAGGACCCATATCTTTAACAGCATCCAGTGTCTTCAGCTGTTTCTAGATATCATGTGCAGTGGATCAAATCATTTCAAGACTGATAGCTGTGATGCTGAGACTAAAGGAGGAGCGCAAAATCTTTTGTCCATTTGGCACATGGCTGAAGACAGATGCAAATACGTCAGCTTAGTCTTTTGCAGTGAGGTGCAGGGCTTCCCCATCATTTAGATGGGGCATAGTTGTGTTGCCAAAACCTCCTGTTGTTAAATTGTCCCATCAACATTTCCAATTGGATTTGGTGGAACCGCAGAGCATAACGGTTGTGAGGTCACTTAGCCTGTCTATCGCATGTTGCTTCTGCAGTTTGACCTGCCAGTTGACCTATGTTGTAGCTTCACCAAGTAGACACTTCATATTTTGGAATGATTAGTACAGCTCCTAGTACACTTTCCTGTATTGTTCATTGAACTAGGATTGATCTCCCAGCTTGATAATCTTAGAATTGTTATGGTGCAGAAGGAAGCTATTTGGTCTGTCAAGTCTTCACTGCTTCTACGAGCATTTGATTTACTTAATCTCCTGCCTTTTCCCCCAGACACTTGCACATTGTTTCTATTTAAATACTAATCTAATGATCTGTTGAATGCTCCAATGGAAACTGCCTCCACCACACTTTCAGTGCATTTCAGACCTGAACTATTCCCCTCACTTTTGCTTCTCTTTAAACCCATGCTTCTGGTTCTCAATCCTCTTATGAGCACTCATATTTTCGACACTGGACAGATATATCTGTGAGTTAGATTGGTGAGGATAGATTCTCCTCAGGTAGTTTTCCCCCACTTATTGTTTCCCTCATCATTTGCTGCAGACGTAATCTAACTGCTATGTTCTGAAGATGTGAATGAAGGTTGAAATGTGACAATGCTGTCACTTTAACGAGGTTATTTTGTCCTGGGCTTTTTTTTTAAAAACAGATAGGCCGTAAAGGCAGATGTGCTAATTTGTCTGGAAAGAGCTTAGTTTAACAACAGCAGGGGACTGGCCAGTTATAGAGTCATAGAAACGTACAGCACAGAAACAGATCCTTCGGTCCAAGCCGTCCATGCAGACCAGAAATCCCAACCCAATCTAGTCCCACCTGCCAGCGCCCGGCCCATATCCCTCTAAACCCTTCCTATTCATATACCCATCCAAATGCCTCTTAAATGTTGCAATTCTACCAGCCTCCACCACTTCCTCTGGCAGCTCATTCCATACACGTACCATCCTGTGCATGAAAAAGTTGCCTCTTAGGTCACTTTTATATCTCTCCTCTCTCACCCTAAACGTATGCCCTCTAGTTCTGGACTCCCCCATCCCAGGGAAAAGACCTTGTTTGTCTACCCTAATCATGCCCCTCATGATTTTATAAACCTCTATTAGGTCACCCCTCAGCTTCTGACGCTCCAGGGAAAACAGCCCTATCCTACTCAACCTCTCCCTACAACTCAAATCTTCCAACCTTGGCAACATCTTTGCAAATCTTTTCTGAACCCTTTCAAGTTTCACATCTTTCCAATAGTTTTAAAAAAAGGTTTTGCTTAAATCAGAATGGTTTGACCAGCTGCATCACACCTAAAATATCCATTTTATTCCTGCCTTTAAAATATGAAAGAGTTAGGGTCTTAGCTACCTTCTTAAAATATGTTGAGGGGGTCTGGCCTGGTCCATAATGGACTACATTGGTACCATAACATTTGTGGGTGGCACAGTGGTTCGCACTGCTGCCTCACAGCGCCAGAGACCCGGGTTCAATTCCCGCCTCAGGCAACTGACTGTGTGGAGTTTGCACGTTCTCCCCGTGTCTGCGTGGGTTTCCTCCGGGTGCTCCGGTTTCCTCCCACAGTCCAAAGATGTGCAGGTCAGGTGAATTGGCCATGCTAAATTGCCTGTAGTGTTAGGTAAGGGGTAGATGTAGGGGTATGGGTGGGTTGCGCTTCGGCGTGGCGGTGTGGACTTGTTGGGCCGAAGGGCCTGTTTCCACACTAAGTAATCTAGTCTAAAAGTAGCAATCCAGTGCAAATATAATTAATCTTCAAGTGTGCCTTCATTTTTTGAGAAAGAAAGAACATTGAATCCATGGGAGACTGTTTGAAGGCATGCTGGTCACACATTTTTATTACCTACAAAAGCTTATTTTAATTCTCACCTGGATTCTGGTGTAGCAAACAGCTGGCTGCACATGCTACGCTAAATAAGACAGTTACAAATCAGGGAAGGAGAGAATTTTAAATAAGACGAACTACACCCTGGAAATGGGGATAGTCATACCAAAATGTTGGTGGTTTTACAGAAGTACAGAAATTTCTGAGTGCTTAAAAGGGTTAAGTTTGCAATTGTGTGCACTTTAAAATGTTGCACACTAGCTCATGACAGAGGCATATGTTAAGCAGAGTGAACCTGAAGGATGTTCAGAACTTGAAATGCAACAAGAAAGAACTTATGCCATTGCCCAGTAACAAACAGAGTGTTTGGCAGTGAAAATTCATAGTGTTATAGACTTACACAGCTTGGAAACAGACCCTTCGGTCAAACATGTAAACGTTGACCAGATATCCTAAACTGATCTAGTCCCATTTGCCAGCATTTGGCCCATATTTCTCCAAACCCTTCCTATTCATGTACCCAGTTCAGATGCCTTTTAAATGTTGTAATTGTAACCACCTCCACCCCTAGCAGCTTGTTCCATACATGCACCACCCTCTGGGTGAAAACGTTGCCCCTAAGATCTCTTTCAAATCTTTCCCCTTTCACCTTATACCCATACCCTCTAGTTTTGTATTCCCCTACCTTGGGGGGAAAAAAAAGACCTTGGTTATTCACCTGATCCTAGCACCACATGAGGTTATAAACCTCTATAAGGTCATCCCTCAGCCTCTGATGCTCCAAGGAAAAAAGCCCCAACCTATTCAGACTTTCCCTACAAACCCGGCAACATCCTGGTAAATCCTTTCAGAATTCTTTCAAGTTTAACACTATTCCTATAGCAGGGTGACAAGAACTGTACAAAATACTCAAAGTGGCCTTATGAACTCCTGTACAACCACAACATGACGGTCCAACTCCTATACACAATGATTTGTGCAATGAAGACAAACGTGTCAAATGCCTTCTTCAATACCCTGTCTACCTGCAACCTATTTTCAAGGAACTATGCACTTTCACCCCTAGGTCATACGGTCACAGAGCTGTGCAGGATGGAAATAGACCATTTGGTCCAACTTGACCATGCTGACCAGATAGTCAAAATAAATCTAGTCCCATTTGCCAGCATTTGGCCCATATCCCTCTGAAACCATCTATTCACATACCCATCCACTTACCTTTTAAAAGTCTCTTTATTTGTAAAGTTTTGTCACCAAATTATAAACCCAGAAGATTGAATATTTTACTACGAGGAATTGGGGACAAAACTCATTTGTAGCATAAATGCAAACTGGACTGGAAGTTTTTATTAGTCAAAGGCAGGGATGTGATCATGAATTCTCCAATAATTGTATGGAGACTTCGTAAAGAGCTGAGCACAATATACAACCAGCTAATTTCAGTGGAGGATGGGAGAACACAGGGTTTGTGTGGATGAAGTATCTTGCAAAGGGACAGTCTCCTAAATTTATATTTAAAAGGTAGTCAAAGTAATACCTATGTTACCCCATTATAATTTTAACATGTTGCTAGCGTTAGCAAAGTTAAACCAGATTTCAGTCAAACAATATTAAACTATGACATTTCCATAAAGATTAGTGAAAGAGAACACATTCCAAAAGAAAACTTAAAGTACTGTAGTCATTTGGTAGTACAGAACTTCAGTAATTCTGCAAAATGACATTTTGTCAAAGCTTTTTGTTCTGTACATCAGGACAATTCACAAGGAAACAAATTCAAGGAAAAAACTAACGTTTGTTTATACTGCATTAAGTGGAGTGTGCAAATTGGTTGGCAAGTGGAATTTGATTAGTAAAAGCATTGCCATGTAGAATGCATCCATTAATGCTGATTGACAGTTAACATTCTTTGTTTAATTTTAAACCAGACATGTTTGAGTCCTTGGTGCCATGGTAGTATCCTTACCTCTGGACCAAAGGCTTGGGTTCAAGCTCCACCTGCTCCGAAAGTTTGTTAACAACATCTCTGGACAGGTTGATTAGAAAATACCTAAGATGAAAGTGAGGTCTGCAGATGCTGGAGATTAGAGTCGAGAGTGTGGTGCTGGAAAAGCACAGGTCAGGTAGCATCCGAGGAGTAGGAGATGTTTCAGGCAAAAGTCGTTCATCCAGATGCTGTTGACCTGCTGTGCTTTTCCAGCACTACACTCTCGACTAGAAAATATCTAAACCAAGCATATTGATACTGATTTCTCAAGGCAATGCCCTGACTAATGAACCAGCAAATAACTATCACCTTTTTTTAAAAACAGTTGTGGTGTGTGTACAGTCTTGACATCCACAAACAGCAGACCCTTGTGTATTAATATGTAGGTTCCAGTACTTGCAAGGAGGTCACACGGAGGCCATCTGACAATCCTAAACTGTTTGCCAGTATAATTTTTTTGCATATTCAGGATAATTCAGTAGATGTTGTACATTGCAGAATCACATCTAACGTTCGACACTGTTGCAAGTTTTTTTTAAAGTGCGAGCTAATTGGGTATGGTCAGCCTGACTTGATGCGACCAGTTAAAGTGATATACTGTTTGGTATGATCAATCAAACACCATTTGTAGTAGTAACATCGTACCAGCATGAAACAATGAAACCAGTTGCTCAAACCTTTGAGATAGCATAGATTTTCAGAGTAATGTAAGATAGACTGGACAGTTTACAGGACCAACAGTGACTGCCTTTCATGGGTTTATGTGGTATCCACAAAATTATTTGGGTAGTCGTTATCTTACAAGATGGCTTTGACACGCCCTTTTTCAGTATCAGGCTTGCACAGTAAAGAAGTGGTTCAGCTCCATTTACAAAGTTTTGATAAAGCCAATCTTATAACATGGAATTGTAGGAATTCCAACATGCATACAGACTGGTGGCATTTGCTACTAACAAGATGCTACCATCAAGTCACAAGGACATTCTATACACAAATGAGTCATGTGGTTTATAAATTCAGTACCAGTGTGATGCTAGGTATCTAGGTGGCACAGAAAAGCTGGCAGATTGTATTAAACAGCAGTCCCTTTCCAACAAGTAAAGCACTCAATCAGTATGTACTTATAAAACTGCCTGTTAGATGTGTTTCTGCAGTCAAAACATTTGGTGGGTAATCCTGAATATGCAAAGAATTATACTGACAATCAATTTAGGATTGCCAGTCAGGCTTGCAGTATGGCACACTGCCGAGCATCACAAGCTGGGAGA
Organism: Chiloscyllium punctatum; assembly: GCF_047496795.1. Classification (NCBI taxonomy): domain Eukaryota; kingdom Metazoa; phylum Chordata; class Chondrichthyes; order Orectolobiformes; family Hemiscylliidae; genus Chiloscyllium; species Chiloscyllium punctatum. The sequence continues at coordinate 57,428,309 of NC_092748.1, read as the reverse complement.
CGATGGCATAGTGGTATTATCGCTGAACTATTAATCCAGATACCCAGGTAATGTTCAAGGGATCCAGATTCAAATCCCACTTATGGTAGATGCTGGAACTTAAATTCAACAAAAAGAAATCTGGAATTAAGAGTCTACCAATGACCATATCTAAACACATAGGGTTCTGTTCTTTTAGACAGATATGTGCACTGCTCCTGTCTCAACACAACAAAATAGGTGAATCATTCAACCTGCCTGGTCTACATTTTGAGACCTGGTCTATGGTGTTAATTGTTAATCAGCATTAATGGATGCATTTTCCATGGCAAAGCTTCTACCAGTCTACTTGCTAACCAATCAGAACTCTCATCTCTTGCAATATAAATGTTGGTTGGGCCCCACCAACACCCAGGCCTGCTTCCATTGCTGCTGCCTAGGCTGCACCTGCACCTAGGCTTACCACCACTGATGCTGTCTAGGCCCGACCTGCACCTGGGCCACACCTACACAAAAACACAAATGTTGGTTTTCCACTTGAATTTGTATTCTTGCCAAATGTCCTTAAGTCAAAAAGTGTTGACAAACTCAGGTGCAAAGTCTTCTACGGAATAACTTGGAAGGAGTATAAAAAGACAGTGAGTACATGACAGTTAAAGATAACACAAACTCTTATTTAGATGATTATTGATTTTTATTCAGTGGATAAACTATTAGGAATGAATGATTTTTCTTTCCTTTTCATTACAACTTTTGTTTAGCAACGAAAGGAAAACATCCTAACTTTCCAGAAGAACACAAAGGTCAGTTTCATAATACAATTTCATAATACATTTTGCAGTAATTACATTATACTACTGAATGCAGCACCCTGGATCCAGTCATTGGCATTAAGACCCACAGTCAAAAAGTACATTCCCAATGCATGTTCAACCTGATATTTCAATGATAGTATACAATGGCTCACTGCTTACAGTTTTTCCTTTGAAATTTTAAATTCAAGCGAATGCCATTAAAAAATGAATATTTTTCACGTGAAGTACCAAAACTAATTGTTTTTCTTGCATAATCTCCCCATTCCCCCGTTGTTTTAATATTATTTGCCAAATCTCATTGAAACATTAAATAAAATACAAAAAATATGTTGATATTTTATTTTACTTAGCTCGTTGTATTATTTAGAAAAAAAAAGAGGTCTGACAAGGGAATACAGGTAGCTTTGGGGCACCAGCTTTGAATTTGCTCACACTAGTGCTATATCAAGCTAGATAAAAACGACAAGAGAATGCAGTTGAGATACAGAGATTAGGAAAACCATGAAACAACATGCAAAAAACAGAAATTCCAGAGGAAAATAAACAGGAAGCTGTCCTAACAGAGAATGGAGGGATGAAAGTAAATAATCATTAGCAATGATTTAACTTTTGATAGCATATTGGAGAGGAAATGAGTAAAAGTACTTCAGATTACACTGGATGATATCTTGATGTGCAGCTACACGAGATATACAAAAAATATCTAATGGCATATACAAAAATCTTAAGATTTCAAGTAATAACAAAAGCTGACATTTGGGTGAAAAAGATCAGATAAGTGTAGAAAGTGAAAGCAAAGAACCATCCAAGTAATACAGCCTTAGACATTGGCAACATTTGTCATTGGGAGAAATGATTATTAAAATAGTCTCCTCCTGGATACAGAAGATAACAGCCCTCACAAAGCATGGCCTTTGTGGTCTGCAATATTAGAATGTTCAATGTATTTTCTAATAATCACCCTCCAGTTACCTTTTATTCTTTGGATAAAAAGAAATAATTTGTATTAACTCAATGGAGAGGATTAGAGAAAACATACAAAACAGTGCTGGCCTTTACCTGCAATGAATAAAGTACGGAATTATAAAAATGTAAAATTGTACAGTCTGCATTCTACGTACAAAATCTATCACCTTTTGTGAACTGCATCATAAACCCTGCAGCAATTTAGCCCATAGACATAACATTAAGTGTTTCAATGTTGCATTATATTTTCTAAAAAAAATTGTACATAAATGACTCTTTTCTTGCAGTGTAAGCTTGTATCACATTTAGAAATTCAAGATATTTCTCATAACCCTTTGTCAAAGTATTATACCAAATTTTAATGGTGCTCTAGGTTTTATTAAAATATTAATTTCATTTATTACCATTATAAGGCCAGAGCTAGTTAAAACTGTATAGAATTATAAACCTACAAAAATGTATTAACAATATATACAGAAATTAACCTAGTCCAAACACATTTCAAAATTACCATAAATTTATCTAATAGAAATGTTAAACTAACAAATTTGTGTTGTTTCTGATTTCTGAATGATGTAGTTTGTGAAGTATATAATATACTATAACACTGTCAAGCACAATAGTCTAAAGCAATCTCCATTACAATTTTAGTCACATTTAACAAATTGTTTCCACAGAGGTGGCTTGTTTACCAGCTTTCTTCTGTTGATCCTTTTCTTTCTTTTGAATCTTCTCTCTTTGTTTTTCTACTTTTTCTTGTGCTTTTTTCATTTCTTTAAGTTTTTTCTTTATTGTGGCACGATCATTTTGACTGGCAACACCTAAAGTCTAGAAAAATCAAAGTATAACAAAATTATTATTTTGTAAACAATTAAAGTTTAATGCATACAAAGTCTGTATTGTACTGCATGCTTTACAAATTGAATGTCGCACTTTCATGTTGACAAGGTTGGTGATCATGATGTGGAGGTTCCAGTGTTGGACTGGGCTGGACAAAGTTAAAACTCACACAACACCAGATTATAGTCCAACAGGTTTATTTGAAATTACAGGCTTTCGGAGCGCTGCTCTTTTATCAGGTAGCTAGTGGGGCAGGATCATAGGACACAGAATTGATAGTAAAAGATCAAAGTGTCATACAACTGATGCGATGTATTGAACAAACCTAGATTGCTGTTAAATCACTTAGGATGGGGATGCAGGTTTCGATGGATTAATATGCAAGTCCCAAAATTTCTTTCAGTTTACAGCCCCAAGATAACTTAAGGTTTCATCAGTATCTTAAAAAAATGTGACACCTCAGCTCAGACAATGTATTAAAGGTATGAGGTTAGAGTCTGTCTGTATCCCAACCTGGAGTCAGACTAGTTCTATTTCCAAAGTAGAAATTTATAAAATGTCACATTGACAGGCTGCCTACAGATTGTCTGCTTTTTGGACAAAATAGAATGTATCTGCAAATGTCCTGTAGAACCTCAGCATGACTTCCCAACTCTTACACTCAAAAGGACTGAGCAATGAAGACAAGCGTACCAAATGCTTTTTTTAACCACCCTGTTTATATGTGATGCAAACTTCAAAGAATTATGTATCTAAACCTCTAGGTGCCTCTGTTTACATGACCCAAGGCCCTACCTTTAATTATATAAGCCTTACCCTTGTTTTTTGTAACAAAATGCAATACCTCGCATTTATCCAGATTGAACTAGTCATCTGCCATTTTTCAGCCCATTGACCCAATTGATCCAAGATCCTTTTGTAATTTTAGAAAACCTTCTTCACTGTCTGCTACGCCACCAATTTGGTGTCGTCCATAAACTTACTAACCATGCCTTCTATATTCTCATCCAAATCATTTATATAAATAACAAAGACAGGACCCAGAACCAATCCCTGTGGAACACCGCTTGTGACAGGCCTCATTCCACTCTTTTAAAGGAAAGGTGTAAACAGACAAAACAAAACCACGACACCCCAACACCACTTCAATCAGAAACTCCTGCGACAGGGACAGCACCAGGTGAAACACAGAGCAAAGTCCACTCTGCTCTTTCAAAACAGAAACTAAAACTACCCTGACATCATTAACCAAAAACAAAGATGCTATTACTCTGAAGGAAAACAAAAATGAATAAACAAGCAAATAAATAAAGCCCTCTGCTCCATTACCATCGAGCACTTCTGGGACAGGGGCAACAATAGTTTAAAATCCAGAATTTCCCCTTCTCATTTCAACAAAAGGTAAAATTCCCCTCACACTGATCCCCATCACATGCATGAGACAAGGACAGTACAAGACCTGCTAAATTTCTCCAGCATTCTCTCTTTGTTTCAGATTTCCAGCATCTGCAGTATTTTACTTTCAGCTATATTTATCCTAACCTGTCAAACAGAGTGATGTAGACTGTTAGCCTTTTTCAGCTAGGCTGAGCCAGAAAACTCTCACCATTGAAGTGGGTAAGTTCAATACATGAAATACTGTGGAAGATGTGGAAGCTTTGGAGAGGGTTCAGAGGAGGTTTACCAGGATGCTGCCTGGACTGGAGGGCTTATCTTATGAAGAGAGGTTGACTGAGCTCGGACTTTTTTCATTGGAGGAAAGGAGAAGGAGAGGGGACCTAATTGAGGTATACAAGATAATGAGAGGCATAGATAGAGTCGATAGCCAGAGACTATTTCCCAGGGCAGAAATGGCTAACATAAGGGGGTCATAGTTTTAAGCTGGTTGGAGGAAAGTTATAGAGGGGATGTCAGAGGTGGGTTCTTTACACAGAGAGTTGAGAGCGCATGGAATGCGTTGCCAGCAGCAGTTGTGGAAGCAAGGTCATTGGGGACATTTAAGAGACTGCTAGACATGCATATGGTCACAGAAATTTGAGGGTGTATATATGAGGATCAGTGGTCGGCACAACATCATGGGCTGAAGGGCTTGTTCTGTGCTGTACTGTTCTATGTTCTAATCATCATGGACGAAGCGAAGGAAAAGCAACCCAGGCCAGGAGGAAAGGTTAGAGACATAGGAAAGAATAAGGCTGCATTTCAAAGAGACTTTAATACAACTTAAAATAATGAACTTTTCTATTAAACAAAGGAGTATTTGTTCACAATTTAATAACTAATTACTGGCATGTCTAGATTGTAGAGGTCATGGGTTTCGAAGCTGTTGTCAAAGAAGCCTCAGTGGACTGCTGTAGTGCATCTGTAAATGGTGAGAGGGGAAAGATTTAAAAGGATCTCAAGGGACAACTTTTTCACACAGGGTGATGCGTGCATGGACTTGCCAGAGCTGGTGGTGAAGGCTTGGACAATTACAATATTTAAAAGGCATCTGGATGGGTACATGAATAGGAAGGCTTTAAGGGGAATATGGGCCAAAAGCTGGCAAATGGAACTGGATTAATTTAGGATATCTGGTCTGCACGGATGAGTTTGACAAGTTTCTATGCTGTAAATATTCATGACTCTAATGAAAATAATTAACATTTTAGGTATTCCTTTGTTTTAAAAAAATGGAACACGGGGACTCCACATATAGCCGTAGAGTCCTACAGCATAGAGACAGGCACTTTGGTATAACTCGTCCATGCCAACCAAAATGTATATCCACGCTATTTCCCTGCACTTGGCCCATATCCTTCTAAACCTTTCCTATCCATGTATTTGTCCAAATGCCTTTTAAATGTTGTTAATGTACCTGCCTCAACCACTTCTGCTGGCAGCTTATTCCATATGCATACCATCCTATGTAAAAAAGCTGCCGCTCAGGTTCCCTTTTATTCTTTCCCCTCTAACCTTAAACTGATCTCCTCTCATCGTCAATTCCCCAGTCTTGGGAAAAAGACGGGAGTGCGTTCACCCTATCCATGCCTCTCATTTTATACATTTCTATAAGATCCCTTTTCAGCCTTTTGAGCTCGAAAGAAAAATGTCCTAGCTTGTCCAACTTCTCCCTGTAACTCAGACCCTTGAGTTCTGCTAACATCCTTGCAAATTTCTTTCTCACTCTTTCCAGTTTAATAGCATTCTTCCTCTAACAAAGTTACCAAAACTGAACACAGTACTCCAATTGCAGCCTCACCAACATCCTACACAACTGCAACATAACCTCCCAACTTTGATACTCAATGCCCTGACAGATGAAGGTCAGAATGCCAAAAGCCTTTTTCACTGCCCTGCCTAGCAGCAACTCCACTTTCAGAGAACCATGCACCGGAACTCCAAGGTACCTCTGTTCTACTACACTCCTTAAAGCCCTACTATTCACCATGAAACTCCTACCTTGATTTGACTTTCCAAAATACAAGACCTCACACTTTCCTATATTAACTCCATTTGTCGCAGGTAGACAGGATAGTGAAGAAGACGTTTGGTATGCATTCCTTTATTGGTCAGAGTATTGAGTACAGGAGTTGGGAGGTCATGTTGTGGCTGTACAGGACATTGGTTAGGCCACTGTTGGAATATTGCCTGCAATTCTAGTCTCCTTCCTATCGGAAAGATGTTGTAAAACTTGAAAGGGTTCAGAAAAGATTTACAAGGATGTTGCCAGGGTTGGAGGATTTGAGCTACAGGGAGAGGCTGAACAGGCTGGGGGTGTTTTCCCTAGAGCGTCGGAGGCTGAAGGATGAACCTTATACAGGTTTACACAATTATGAGGGGCATGGATAGGGTAAATAGACAAAGTCTTTTCCCTGGGGTCGGGGAGTCCAGAACTAGAAGGCATAGGTTTAGGGCGAGAGGGGAAAGATATAAAAAAAGAGACCTAAGGGGCAACCTTTTCCACACATAGGGTGGTATGTGTATGCAATGAGCTGCCAGAGGAAGTGGTGGAGGCTGGTACAATTGCAACATTTAAGAGGCATTTGGATGGGTACATAAATAGGAAGGGTTTGGAGGGATATGGGCAAGGTGCTGGCAGGTGGGACTAGATTAGGTTGGGATATCTGGTCGGCATGGACGGGTTGGACCGAAGGGTCTGTTTCCATGCTGTACATCTCTATGACTCAATGCTATTTCTCTGCCCACTTCCCAGCTGATCAAGATCCTGCTACAATTTCTGATATCCTTTCTCACTGTCCACAATATAGCCTATTTTAGTGTCATTCGTAAATTTACTAATCATGCCCTGAACATTCTCTTCCAAATCATTGATATAAATAACAAACAGCAATGGACTCAGCACCAACTCCTAAGGCATTCCATTCGTCACAGGCCTCCAGTCCGACAAGCATCCTTCCACTATTACCATCTGCTTCCTACCATCAAGCCAATTGTGTGTCCAATTTGTTAGCTTCCCCTAGATTACATGCAATCTAGCCTTCCACAGCAGCCTACCATGTGGAACCTTATCAAAGGCCTTACTGAAATCCATATAGACTACATCTGCTGCCCTTCCATCATCAACCATCTTGGTCACTTTATCAAAGAACTCAAACAAATATGTGAGGGATTATCTCCCATGCACAAAGCTGTGTTGACTATGCCTAATCAGATCCTGTCTTTCCAAATGCACGTATATCTTATCTCCGAGAATCTTCTCAAGCAACGTAGCTTTCTGATCTATAGTTCCCAGGATGTTAGGCCTTCTGGTCTATAGTTCCCAGGTTTTACTGTGCAGCCCTTCTTGACTAAGGGCACAACAGTCACAACCCTCCAGTCTTCCAGGACCTCACCCGTGGCTAACGATGATACAAAAATATCAGGAAGGGTCACTGCGATTTTATCTGTAGCCTTCTGCAGTATTCTTGGATATATCTGGTCAGGACCAGGAGATTTATCCACCTTCATATATTCGAATACATCCAATACTCCTCTACTGCGACATGGACTTCCCTAACTTCCCCAACTCTTCACGTCTTTCTCTATGGTAAACACAGAGGAGAAATTATTCATTGAGGACCTTGCCCATCTCCTGTGATTCTACACATACATGTCCACTTTGATCCTTGAGGGGTCCTATTCTTAAAGAACCTCTTTAGATTCACTATAATCTTCTCAGCCAAGGCTATCTCGTGTCCCCACTTATGATATATTATACAATTATTAAATGTTCCATCTAAGAAAATTAGAGCTCCACATTAAACAATAGGATGCACTTATGGCAGTCAAGTTACTACGGCTAATAACATATTCTATGAGTGATCAGTCTAAGGCACTCAGCTATGAAGTATGAAGGCCTAGATTGGACTTCCATAATGGCTAACAAGAGAAGCTTGCTGACTGGTAATTTCTTGGTCTCTGCAACTAAAGTAACAAAAAACAATGCAAGCATCTTGTAGATACATATCCCTGAGGATAATTCAATTAACTTGCCTCCTCTAAGTCACTTTCTGGCACTGCCCTTACTTCATTTGAATCTTGATGTCCTAACTGAATTAGTGTGTGTCTTGTAATGGCATTTCAACAGTCCATTCTAGTAATATCAGGTGATCAAAGGCTTTATACAGAGTTTCCACCAATTGCAGGCCTACATGCTACTGTCTGTTTTAGACAGGCCACCAATTTTCAGAAGCACACTAGCAAAGTCCAGCCCTTTTGCTTTCCCTTCCCTCAGCTCAATAATGGCAAGACAAATGTCACTTACCTGTTCCTTTGTCTAGAATTCTGCAATTTAGCAACTGAAGAGCAGTTCTCTCAGATTAATTAAAAAATAAGGTTACTCACAACTAATTCTTGACATTGACAAAAATTGTTCTCGTTTGTGTGATGGGGATCTATATAGTTTTTTAAAACGTATTCATTTGCAGGCAAGCATTTATTACCCATCTGTAATTGCCATTGAGAAGGTGATGCTGACCCCTCTTTTTGAACTGCAACAGCTCATGTGGTACAGTCACACATTCAAACACGCTGTTAAGAAGGGAGTTTCATGTTTGGACTTCGTGACAGTGAAGTAATAACAATATAATTCCAATCAGAATGGTATGTGGCTTGCAAGGAATTTCAAGATGGCCTTGTCCATCTAAATGATAGAGGTCTTAAGTTTCAAAGGTGTTCTCAAAGAAGTCTCAGTGAATTGCTGTCGTGCATCTTGTAGATGATATATACTAATGCCATTGTATACTATTGGTAAAAGGAGTGAATGTTGAAATTGGTGAGTAGGGTGCCAATCAAGCGGGCTGCATTGTCCTGGGTGGTGTTGAGGTGCACTCCTCCAGGCAATGGAGACTGAAGAGGCAAGTTACGAGCCACAGAATTTCTGCTTTCTGCCTGTTCTTGTGGCTTACGTGGTTGATAGTTAACTTCTTAGTCAATTGTAATCCCCAGAATGATTATAGTGGGAAATTGAGTAAAGGTAACACTTTTGAAAGTCAAGAGGAGATGGTCATTGCCTGGCACGAGTGTTACTCATCAAGTATCAGCACAAGCCTTGCTGAATATGGACATGGACTACTTCAGTCTGGATTGTTGTGAATGATGCTGAACATTCAGCAAATCTCTCCACATAGTATCTTATGACGGAGAGAAGGTTATTGATGAAGCGCTGAAGATAGTTGAGCCTAGGAATCTAGCCTGAGGAGCTCACCCACTGATGTCCTAAAACTGCGATGAAAAACCTCCAATAACACTATCTTTAAACTCGGTATAATTCCAAACAGTAGGAGAGACTTCCTCAATTCCAACTGAATTCAGTTTTATCCACAGTGAGATGCTACCTTAGTGTCAAGGGTAGTTACTCACACTTGACTGCATAGCCAGTATTTGCTTTCTAAGTGTGATGTTACTGCTTCTACCACTGTTTCAGGCAGTGAATTCAGACCCTCCAGTAACCTCTGGGTGAAAAAAATTCTCAACTTTGCTCTAAAAATTCTTCCAATTACTTTAAATTTATTCCACTAGTTACTGAATTCCTTAAGGGAAACTGGTCCTTCTTATCTACTCTATTTAGGCCCCTCATATTTTCTGCACTTCAAATCTCCCCTTAGCTTCTTTTGTTTCAAGGAATAAAACCCTAGCGTTTTCAGCTTTTTCTCAGATAAAATTCTATTTCTGGTTACATAATTATAAATTGTGCCTATGATTTCCAAAAGTTTTTACAGTTGTTTTCCAAACTTTTAAACTGCATTCTTGATACAAGAATCTTCTATAAAAATGAAAAATCATCCAACCACTGAAAGGTATTATTTCTACTCCTTCGACATCCAAGCAATCCTAACCGTTTCTCATTTGGCTGTCAAACCTTTTATTTATTCAGATTTATTTCTCTGAGATCACATCTCTGAATTCTTCTGATCTCTAAGACACATTATTGAATATCTTCTCAAAATCCATATATGATGGATCTCCATGCTAATGCTATTTATCCAACATTTTCTTCCAAAGACACAATTAACGTTATCAACCCTGCAGGCTGTCACTGATTAACCCAAACACGCCTAAATATTTATTAACGTTATCAGAGACTGTCAATCTACAAGTTTATCCACAACTGATGGTAGACCAACAGGTTAACAGTTACACAGTTTAGTCTTCTCATCATTCTTTTGAAAAATATTACACTGTCTGCTCTCTCATCCAATAGGACAATATTTGTTAAAAACATTCTGAACAATACCTGCCATCTTTGGACATTTAGCAACAACCAATGATGTGCTCCATTAGGATCTTCTGGCTTATTCCATTCTATTCCAGTTATTCAGAAAGACAGAAAATTTGGAAAACCCAACCATTTACTAGGTTATACCAACATTTGGAAACACTGACGTAAAACATTTATATAACTAAATTTCCTTTAACACTGCCTAATAGCTCTTTCACGTGCACCATTTTCTATATTCACAGTTATCTTTAGTACTGTAATCATTACTTTTATCAGGTAGCCTTTTGAAGTTTGAGTTTAGCTTTCATTTCTAGCAGCAAAACGTCTTTGACATTCAATTTATCTTGCACTCAATCTAACATACTTCCATTGATCTGTCAGCCATTTGTTAATTTTTTTGCCTAATTAAGCTGAACCAGATCTTTTATGAATGAACTTTGTTTTTTTCCTAGTTCATGATTCTTCATTATCTTTTTTATTCTTGCATTAAACTCAACTGTGATTGTGTTTGCTATTACTAATTCTTCTCTTATCAGTTTGCTGGCTCCCTTTTAATGCAGCCCCCCCAGATCATTTTTACTGAATTTTAGCACAGTGTTAAAATGTATAGTTCCTCCCTGTCACCATATATCTTTCTCCTGAAAATGCAACAAAGAATATTAAGGTCTAAATCATGTCCAAGACTAAGTCAGATCCCTCTCTTTCATCTAACTAACTATATTGCAAACATGAATATTTGCAAACACTGTCAGCACCAGTCAATTTTCTTGTGCCATGTATGGCAACGTTTTGCACTAACTTGCTATAATCACACATCATTAAAAGACATGAGGTGCAAATATCAAGTTGATGGTAGAGTCTTGGACAGAGCTGTGGTAGTTTTGAGTCTTCTATCTTAGCATAAATTAGTTTGATTTTTTTTCCTCAGTGAACTGAATTTAAAGTTCAAATTCCCAACTGTAAAATTAAGACTTGCTTCTGTTTGGCTCATTGGTCATAAATATATTCTAAATATTTCAAATTTTATATTAATTGTTAATTTCATTATTTACATTTAAATTTATATCATTGTTTCCAGCAGAATATTTGATGTACTCTCTGCTTTCGTAGTTTTCTCAGTGATGCCATGACATCCTTCATCCTCCACAGCCAATGACAGAACAACCATTCTGAATGCATTGTCATGGCTGAATAAAAGTTGCCTCAAGGTTCAACTATAGAACTACAGAAAGCATCCTATCTGGATACATTACAGTGTGATATGGCAACTGCTTTTCCCAAGACTGCAAGAAACTACAGACAGTCATATACACAGCCCAGTCCATCACGCAAACCAGCCTTCCATTAATTGACTCATTTATATTTCCACTGCCTCAGGAAAGCAACCAACATAATCAGAGACCCCTCCCAACCCCGTTATACACTCTTCCACCCTCTTCCATTGGGCAGAAGATATAAAAGTTTGAATACAAGAATGAATAAATTCAAGTTTCATCCCCACTGTTATAAGACTTTTGAACAAATGCCTCAAATGTTAATTCTGATCTCTCTCTCTCTGCACCTTCTGTGCAGCTGTAACACTGTGTTCTGCACTCTGTTCTGCTATCCTGATGTACTTTGTATCATATGATCTGTATGCATAGCAGCAAAACACTTTTTACTGTATCGCGGTATATATGACAACTGTAAATCAATAATCAATCTACTATTCATATTGTTGATCTGCATCTCATCTTAATGGATCATTTGTTCCACAGTGCTCTTAGAAGCACAGAATCTTCTGAATCTCTACCACTGACTGCCACATCATACTTAAAACTATATATATCCCTTGGACAAACCTAATGAGTCAGGAGTTCCTGACTCTTCCCTCCTTTACATCAGCAAAACATCAACATCTCTTTGTCCTATGTAACTGATGTCTTGAAATGTTGATTAGTGTCTCATGGATGAGGGTTCACCATTCCAGTCAATTTTTCCATACTTAGTATGTTGGTAATGAACCCAAACATACTCAAAAATCACATCCTGCAGTGTGAAGATTATCTTTGTGCTGCTATCCCTTTTCAAAACTAAAAAAGTGTGAATACACTTAGCCTAATACCATCTAATACAAAGGTCTAGATAATCAAATTCTATTTATAGCAACTGCACCACATTCAACAAGTTCCACACATTTCTGCCTGTTCATATGAGTTGCAGCAAGCTATGGCTACTTCGCAACATTCAAGAGCTGCTGTAAAAGTATATTTTGGTGCCGCATATTCAAGTACCAAGGAATAATGATACTGTTATTCTCCATCAAAGTTGGGACTGCATCAATTGTAATCTACAAGATACTTGTAATATGCTCTCACATTTAATTGTCCTGTTCATTTAGGTGTTTGCGAGCAACTTCTGGCCTTTTTGGTCTCTCTCTATCTGAGCCGATCAAGGCAGCTCAAATTTACACTTATTAGTTGCCCAACGACTAAGTCAGACAATTCTGCTGTGAGAATGGATGTCAGTTCTAGGTTTGTCATACCTAACAAGAGGTGTTATTCAATCTACAATCTGAACCACATGTATTGCTGAATGAACGGAGATCAGTCAACATCAGAAAAAAAGCAGCTTTTTTTCATATTCATTCACAGGATAAGGGTGTCACCGGCTAGGTCAGCATTTACTGCCCATCTCGAATTGCCCAGAGGGCAGTTAAGAGTCAATCACATTGCTGTGGATCTAGTGTCACATGTAGACTAGATCTTCTGACACTTTCAAAATTGAACATCTATCATCAGAGTTGATGAAGGGTAACACTTTTTGTAACTTTTAACTTTTTGTACAAAACAGAGGCAGAAGTAGACCATTCAGTCCTTGAAGTTGTTTCTTTTTACCAATAACAACTGATTGCTGTGAATTTACAATATTTTGTTGTTCTTAGTGCTTATCATGTGGAACATTTATTGTTTATTTAAGTGAAATGGTCAGTCTGGTGCACTTATGTACTTTAAAAACTCATCATTGTGACTAGAATACTTTCCATTCAGCTTTCTCAATATCTAGGTTCTGAAACTATGAAACTTGAGTTTTCAGATCCAAATGGTAAATGTCCAAAAACAAAATGAGTTTACACAACCTTTTCTAAAGAATTCTGAAGACAGTGAAATACCTGCTTCTTAACATACTAAGAATCTTCCCTAAGAAAACACATTTTATATGGAAACCTATTTGACTTTGGAGAATCATGATCAAGCCTATAGATGTTTATACACAGTAGAAAAGCCACTTGATCTTTTCCTACACCCTGTCCCAATGGTGAAACATTTAAATGAATATTCTGGTCCACACAAGCACACTTTATCCTTCCTCTAGACTAATATTTATTGTGCACACACAACACAATTTGTCTTTAATAAATCCAACATTTAGCAGTATTGTGGAACAACTTGCAATACTGTACCTTAAGTCTGCTGCTATCTAGTTGCATTAGTTGTTCTCCATCAATGTTTTTAGAAACAAATTCTGCTGTGTATTGCTCTAAATTCATTCCCATCAGCCAGTGACAGACTTGTTGGGTTGTCCACTGAGAAACTGCTCGATTTTGCCATTGGTTCTGTTTTCCTGTCATTGCTTGATCAGATACCTGTTTCAACAGAGTAAAATAAAATGTTACGGGTAAAATATATAATCTTATCTTAATGTAAATGAGGCACAATAAAAACTTTTAAGTTACCCCTTTAAGATACATCAATATGAAGGAATAGAATACTTTTCACTCTGAACATTCAGAACTGGATTGTTTTCTATCCCTCTTCTGTTCTATTGATTTACTGCTACCACTGATAAAACAAAAATACATAACACAAACCATTTCCAGCCCAGTGGCCCTTCTTCTGAACTTCTACTGAGTTAGTCCAAAATTTTTTGCTTTTGTATTTTCAGATCTCCAGCATCCGCAGTTCTTTGTTTTATTACAAATATATATGTGGCCATAGTTTACAATACTTCTATACAACAACTATTTAAATTAACCAACAATTATAAAACTACGCAGTATGCTACTGGTCACTGTACATTATTGCATTACTTCCAATGAAAAAGAAAATATTCAAAGTATGTGGTGGGAAAAATACCGTAAAATATATAATTACCTCATTAATGTAACTACCAAAGAAAAAGAAGTATGTAATCATATTATGGGATTCAGAAGTGGGGTACTGACACTGTGGCCAAATGGCCCTCTTCTGAACCATAACAATTCTGTGATTCTGTTACTTTCACCATAGGTTCAGAAGTAGTAAATGTCATAGAACTTGAAACCCTACGTTGCCAGAAAAACACAGGAGATAATTCTCTATTTGTGCCATGTATAATCGCATGTAAACAAAGTATTTTGCATTTCATTAAATATTTTGAAATACATCAATTTATGCAGGCAAACGTGGTAAGCAATGTTACAAAAAGCAAGATGCCATTCAAAATAATATGACAAACCAAGGATTTTTTAAAAAAGAGAAGTTTACAGGATTCTCTGCTTTTCTTCAATCAGAGTTACTTACAACTTTAACTTGGAGTTACATAGTGCCCTTGAGACAACAAAACACCCAAGACATTTCAGAAGTGATGTAAAGCTAAATATGGCAGCATCAATTAAGGAGAAAGCAAACACTCATATGCACAGTCAGTGGTAGGTCTTAATAAGTTGTCTTAAATAAAGGAAGTAAAGATTTGAGATGTTTATTTAGGGAGAGAATTTCAGATTTAAGGAGCAGAAGAAAATGGCGCAGCAATTAAAATCAAGAGGGAGAACTAGCTATATGAATACAGAACTGGCTCAGAGGTCGAAGATAGGTTATCGGTGGAGGGTCGTTTTTCAAACTGGAGGCCTCTGACCAGCAGTGTGCTGCAAGGATCATTGCTGGGTGCACTGCTTTTTGTCATTTATATAAATGATTTGGATGTGAACAGAAGACGGGCCAATGGGCCGAGTGGCAGATGAAGTTTTATTTACGTAAATGTGAGGTGCTTCATTTTGGAAAGGCAAATCAAGGTAGGACTTCTATACTTAATGGTACGTCCTAGGGAGTGTGGCTGAACAAAGAAATCTTGGAGTGCTGGTTCATTTTCCTTGAAAGTGGAATCCCAGGTAGACAGGACAGTAAAGGAGGTGTTTGGAATGCTTGTGACTTTACAAGACATTTGTTAGGCCACTTTTGGAATACTGCATGCATTTCTAGTGTCCCTGCTATAGAAAGGACTGAAAGGGTTCAGAAAAGATTTATTAAGGACGTTACCAGATTTGGAGGGTTTGAGCTACAGGGAAATGCTGAATAGACTGGGACTGTTTTCCTTGGAGTGTCAGAGGCTAAAGGGTGACCTTACAGAGTTCTATAAAATCATGAGGGACATGTATAGGGTAAATTGACAAGGTCTTTTCTCTGGGGTGGGAGAGTCCAGAACCAGAGGGCATAGGTTTAGGGTGAGGGGGGAGAAGTTTAGAAGGGACCTAAGGGACTTTTCCATGCAAAGGGTGGTGCGTGTATGACATGAACTGCCAAAGGAAGTGGAAGAGGCTGGTACAATTACAACAACATTTAAAAGGCACCTGGATGGGTATATGAATAGGAAGGATTGAGAGGGATATGGGCCAAGTGCTGGCAAATAGGACTAGATTAGGTTAGGAAATCCGGTCAGCAAAGCTAAGCTGGACCGAAGGATCTGTTTCTGTGCTGTACACCCTCATGATTCTATAAATGGAACTAGATTTATTCAGGATGTCTGGTCAAAAGGAATGAGTTGGACCAAAGGGTCTGTTCTGTGCTGTATGTCTCTAGGACTAAGAGGTGAGAATTAGAGTGGTGCAAAGATCTTGGAGGGTTATAAGGTTATTATGAAGGTAGGAATGAGACAAGCAACACTCTAAATCGAAACCAAAGATAACAATTTTTAAAATCAGTGGTGGTCAGCAAGCACAGCAATGACAGATGAATGGTATTTCAAGAGAGTTTGAGCATGGGCAGAATTCTAAAAAACCTCCAGTTTACTGAGAGAAGCTGGCCAGGAATGTCTTATAATAGCCAAGTCTAAAGATAACGGGCGGCTCAGTGGATAGCACTACTGTCTTACAGTATTAGGGTCCCATTTCAATTCCAGCATTGTGTGACTGTGCAAATTGCACACAGATATTCTCCCCAAGTCTGTGTGGGTTTCCTCCAGGTGCTCTGGTTTCCTCCCACAGTCCAAACTTGTACAGGTCAGGTGGACTGGTCATGCTAAATTGCCCACAGTTTCCATGGATGTGCTGGTAAGGTGGATTAGCCAAGGGAAATGCAGGATTATATTAGAGGGGTGAGTCTGGATAGGATGCTGTTTGGAGGATCAGTATGCACTTGATAGGCCAAATAGCCTGCTTCCAAACTGTAGGGCTTCTATTATTCTATAGTTTATTTTGGGATTATGGTCAGCATGGACTAGTTTTTCTGATGGCTCTGTTTCCATGCTGCAGGACTCCGTGAATCTCACTCTCAGCCAAAACTATACGTAAATCACTAATAATATTTTCTCCTAAAACAACTATATTCCTTTTAACACCTCGCAGTTGAATGGCTTCTGTTCTGTCCATTTATTCTCCTTGCGGGCTCTGCTTTCATTTAGGCAAGTTACAAGAATCTAGAATCTGTTGAAAAAGTGCAAAGGTTGGGACTTCTCCATTGCTACCTTCTGGACTCCCATACCTGCTTCATTCTAGTCTCTTCTGAATCTGACCAAGGAAGAAGTTCAAAGTGCCTAGCCTGATTGGTGTGACTGTCTCCTAGAACAAAGTGTCTGGATATCCTTCCTCTAGTGTCTGTGGCTCAACTTGAATTCACCAGCTTTCAGCTAAATTTCCTGAACATTTAGTGCAGATGTGGCTCATATAAGTGCCCATCAACACCCACAGCCACTACTCAGAAGACCTCAGTGATCAATGAATGCAGGATGACAGTTCAAAAGTTTCTAATTCAGTGCAACTGGGAATGTTGAAAGGTTTGAAAAAAAAAATTGGGCGATCAACAGGGATCATAGAAGCAGCTTGTGGGGTAAGACATGAGAAAGAAAAATTATTATGGTAGATATAATGAACAGAATGGCAAAGAAAACAAGAGTACCAGGTCAAACGGATTATATTCTTAAGTACTGGAAGATTATCAAGATATATATCAACTTGTAAGAAAACCATAAAATCAGAAGCAGAACTATTTAACCACTACTTTCATTCAAAACTAGGAAATTTTATCAGCTTGTTTCTAATCAACTTGTGAACTCAACTTCACATCATCCATCTGTGACTCATCCTTCTCTTCCACAACTCCTCTGGAGATTGGGTTCCCACCAGTATCTACTGCATACTCTACAGTCCACTTGATTATGATTCCTATCATCCTAGATATTGTACAAGCTCTCGGTTTCCATTGCATCTGTACTAATCGGTTCCCTTTCATACCAGTTCTTCCAACATGTCTAAAATTAAGCTTCCATTCATGTCCAGCACAGAGCCAGGGCAATCATGGAAACCATATTTCACTGTTTGAGTTCCATTTACCTTTCTAATTTTCTTGTCTTCTCATGCTACATTTATGCAGCACACATAAGACAGGATATTTTTCCAAATTTTAACAACAGATCATACTTTTTTTTATTTTTCAACATTGCTGGCTTATTTATTAGTAAACAAATTGCTATATTCACTTGGGTTATTCATTTTTTGTCCTATGAGCTTTTCGCTTTTTTTTATCTTGATGCATTGCTAAATCATGCTTACCCTATCCAACATCCTCTTGCACTATTTTGATAGTGGTAATGGCAGGCCTTCACTAGGAGAGGGATTGAAGTGTTACAAATGTAGTAAAGCTGTTGATGTGGACCATGAAATTTAGGTTGGCTAAAATTGACCAAAGGTTATTCAATGAATGGGGCAGAGAAGAGGGAGAGTGTTAAATGCTGACATTAATTGAAGCAAATGTGTTGTATTGCTTTCAACATCTCACTTTAATAAGTACAAAAAGTCAAGACATACATCGCAATTTCAAGGCAAAAAAAAACTAGGTTTAACTTTACATTAACACATTTTTAATTTTATAACATACTTGACCTAGTTGCATAAGTTACTGGACGCGTTCTTCCACAGCGCTTTTGAGAACATCTCTGGGACACCCACACCAATCAACCCCACCGCCCCGTGGCCCAACATTTCAACTCCCTCTCCCACTCTGTCAAGGACATGCAGGTTGTGGGCCTGCTCCACTGCCATTCCCTCACCACCTGCAGCCTGGATGAAGAATGGCTCATCTTCTGCCTCAGGGCATCAATGTGGACCTCACCAGTTTGTCATTTCCCCTCCCCCGACCTTACTCCATTTCTAACCTGCCAGCTCAGTACCACCCTCATGACCTGTCCTACCTGCCAATCCTCCTTCCCACTTATCTGCTCCACCCACCTCTCTGACCTATCACCTTCATCCCCACCTCCATCCATCGACTGCACTCTTAGCTACCTTCTCCCCTCCCCTCCCCCCCAGCCCACAATTTATCTTTCCACCCCAGAGGCTCACAACCTCATTCCTGATGAAGGGCTTTTGCCCGAAATGTCGATTTTCTTGCTCCTCGGATGCTGCCTGACCTGCTATGCTTTTCCAGCACAACTAATCTTGAGTTTGATTCCTGCTAAGTTAAGATCAAATTTAGTTTAAAAACAGCTGCTCCTAATAAAAGGGAAATTGCACAATTGATACAATTACAAAAAGCATTTGAGAATACATGGCAAATGATACAAAACCCTACATAGCTAATAAATGGTTTCCTCATTCAAAAAATAAATTGATTCTTATTGAAGACAATGCTTCAGCATTCTGCCTTGCTGTAATGAATGTGACATGACTTTAGATTAAATACATGATTAATGATGAATCACACCGTTGGTGGAATTTAAATTTAACTAACTTTTTAAAATATGGAATTAAAAACTTAGCCTTAGTAATGCAGATCATGAAACCCAACTAGTTCACTAATAACCTTTGAGGAAGGAAATCTGCTTCCCTACCTGGTCTGGTCTGCATGAGACTCCAGAATCACAACAATATGGTTCATTCTTAATTGATTTCTGAAATGGCTCAGCAAAGCACTCATTTCAAGGGCAATTAAAAGGATGGAGGTTGTTGGACTACAGGAGATTGCAGAGGTAGAGAGGGGTGAGACATTGAAGAGACTTGCAAAAAGAGAAAAAAAAGTCGGAATTTGTTTTAAATGTAACTTATACTAAAAAAGAAAATGAAATGTAAAAAAGAATCAAGGAACAGCTTGTTTTCTGCAAACCACCGTTGTGGTAATCCTAAAGGTGATTTATATCAAGAACCTGCTATGGAGATACAAATAGAACTATATCATTTTTAGATACATAAACTGTTTCTGCAAAAAACTGTGAAGGGACAGAACTAATGTCTTTAATCTTCTCATAATTAAAAACAAATCTACATCAAAAGATTAAACAATCATAAAAGTGCTTCAATTAAAAGAAAGGAACAAATACCAATTATTTCCAACTTACTTTATTTCCAGGTGTCTCTTTGTCCTCTTCACAAAAGATGTCGTGTGAACTTGGAGGTGAATGAAGGCTGCTGTTGGAAGAGACTGCTTCCTTACGACTATCACCAAACCAAGAAAAGGGCATGCAAGTTGGTATAGATGTGACTGAATCTGCAGCAGAAAGGTTACCACCTGAACTCTCAAGCATTTCTTTTGATCCCCTGTCAAACAAATTGAAGGAAAATTGCATATAAATCATTCTTTATACATTAGCAATGTGAACTGAAGAACAGGAGACGAAAACAATATGCAATGCCAACCTTACCAAAATGATTAGTTTATAAAATCAAAACACATGCAAACTTCACTCAAAATGATTTAGGCAATCACTACACAATTCACACAAATATTTGAATATTTAAAATTTGAATTTTTGAGGCAGTTAGAGATGAACAATTGTGTAATTATAACAGAATACCTGCTACCCAGAGAGGTTCGACGATCTTCTTTATCTAATTTCTTGCCTTTTCCACCAGATTTTCTTAATCCACTATTTGTATAAAAGGGTGAGGGAAAAAGGAGGAAGAAAGGGTTAGACTATTAGTCACCTTTGCACATGGTTGCCAGTAATATATACTGCCTACTCAAAATAAACTTAAACTAAATTCTGAACTTTTACATAGTTTCTTGAAAATAACACTACCTTGTTTTCTTTAGTTCCACCTGTAGCTAAATCATATCTGAATAGAATGTACTTTTACTGAATTTTGGATATTTTTATTCAACTGTTCAAATGTGCTATGACACCATCTCTGGAGCAGATGGGACTTCTGACCCAGAGATAGGGCCATTGCCAGTGCACCACAAGAGCTTCTTCACGTAGCGAGTTGCTCAGTTAGATCACGGATGAAAACGGTGGGACTATAGTTTTAAGTCAGCCATATTTAGTGGTGCAATTCTCAGGGAGCCAGCACACACTAAAGACCCCACAAGTGATTGAGTGACAATATGGTTCTCAATCACTGTGAGCAGTTACTTCTACTCATGTCTCTAGCAATATTACTTAATGTGAACATGGACCACAGAGTTAGAGAGTCATACAGCATGGAAACAGATGCTTTGGACCAACTAGTTCATGCTGACTATAATCCCAAATTAAATTAGTTCCACCTGCCTGCGCTTGGACCGTATCCTTTCAAACATTTCTTATTCATGTACTTATCCAAATGTCTTTTAAACATTCTAACAATACTTGCATCCACCACTTCCTCTGGAAGTTCATTCTATACAAACACCACTGTGTAAAATGTTTGCCTCTCGTATCCCTTTTGAATCTTTCTCCTCTCACCTCAAAAATATGCCCCCTAGTCTTGAAATCTCCCAACCTAGGGAAAAGACACCTGCCATTCACCTTACCTGCACCCTCATTATCTTATAAATCTCTATAAGGTCATCTCTAAACTTCCTACGCTCCAGTGAAGAAAGTCCCAGGCTATCCAGCCTCGCCTTGTAACTTAAAATCCTTCATTCCCAGCAACATCCTGGTAAATCTCTTTTGAACCCTCTTCAGCTTGATAATAACCTTTTGTATAATAGGTAGACCAGAAGTATTCCAGAACAGGCCTCATCAAAGTCCTGTACAGCCTCAACATAATGTCCCAACTCCTATACTCAAAAGGTCTAAGCAATGAAGGCAAGGATGCTAAACACTCTAACAACCCTCTGTTTGTGATGCAAACTTCAAAGAATTATGTACCTGAACCCCTAGGTCTCTCTTTTCTATAATACTGCCCAAGGCCCTACTTTTAACTATATAAGTTTGTTTTACCAAAATGCAATACCTTGCACTTATTCAAATTAAACTCCACTTGCCACTCAAACCCATTGACCCAATTAATCTTAGAAAACCTTCTTCAGTGTCCACTATACCACCAATCTTGGTCAACCAAAACATACAAACCATGCTTTCTATATTGTCATCTAAATCGTTTATCTGAACAACAAAAATGTGGACCCAACACTGATCTCTGTGGAATACCACTGGTCACAGGTCTCCAGACCGAGAAACAACCCTCCACCTTCACTGTTTCCTACCATTAAGCCAATTTTGTATCCAATTGGCAAGCTCAGCCCGAATCCCACGTGATCTAACTTTACTAATTAGTTTACAATGCGGAACCTTGTCAAAGGCTTTACCAGGTGACACATCACCATTTTCTTTCTAAAATCCAATACCTCAGACAGTTCAGCAAGTTTTAACTAGTTTTCAGACTCAGGACATCTAGCTTAAATATCAAGCTATCAGTATGTAATTTATACCTTTTATTTGGATTTAATATAATAACCTTAATATATTCATTTAATGGTGAAGCCAGACTTCAACAATTTTTTTTTGAAAGGTCAGACGCCAGTGATTAAACACATATGATGAGAGCCAACTGTGAATACAGGCAGGCAATTAATTATTTAACTGTGGAACTGAGCACAAATAATACTGAGTCTGCTTTCAGCCCACACACAGAGATACAGTTTCATTGGAGGTTTTGGAAAGTGATCAGGAATGGGATCTAAGGCACCTCCATAAAGTTGACAAAGTCAAAACTTTTAAAATTAACAGATAGGATAAGGGAACTTTAAAATAAAATGGACAATGAATGCACAGATGAGAATTAAACAGTAAGTTAAAGCTTGAGGAGAATTAATATGCAGTGGACAACAATTTGGGTGTTGGAAAAGGAATAAAGATGTAAATTAAAGTTCCTGGTACTGAGGCAAATGGATAAGACAGAAATACGCAATGCTTCTTTGGTCACTAAATCAATATGGAGAAACAAACTTATGCTCTGAATTAACAAAATATTCTGTGGTTGAAATGTCACCTGGGACAAGGTAATATTAATGGCATCCATTACTAAATAAATAAAATGATAAGCTTACAAATAAATTCTCATAAGCAACTGAAATCATACCCAAAATCAGGAAATCTTCTTTTAAGTTTTCCTGATGTATTTTCAATTCCACAGGATGGTTCTTCCTCACTTTTCTTGTCTTCTGTCAACATACATAAATTTGTCCTCATTTTATTCACCATATTATAACTTTGTTTTAAAAGGTTATTAATAATCAAAGGATTGCACAAATGTGTTATCAATAATCTGTGTTCTCAGTAATCAAGTGCACAAGTCTCAGTGGTGTATGGAATAAGTTTAATTTGACAAAATACTTCAAAATATATTCTGGTTTAGATGATGAAAACAACATGTATGGGTAACACAACTACTGATCACCAAGGCAAATGTGACAACCAGAACAGATTGTAGAACAACTGGAGAGAAGTCCTCCCTATGCTGTTCACCTTGCATTTATTCTTCAGGAGGGAGAGAGAACTGGTTGGGATCCAGTGTTTAGATCAACACTGTTGCCTGTGTACACAATTATACATCCTTTCCTTTCTCTTGAACTTGACAATGAATGTTGGATAGTAATTCAACTGGCACTAATAGCCCATCAAAAGTAGTCAAGTAGTGGATGTACCTATACAATGAATGTTGTTAGGTTATTGAGTCATTCAGAGCATCACAACCAAGTATTCTCATTTAAAATGTACTTTTTGACAACTGTCACCAAATAGCAATCAGCAAGTTGGTTCCCAGATTCTTCTCACTATTCCAGAAGTATCAAAACCAATTGCCTTTCTCAACTCCAGGATAGGCCTTCACACAGCTTAAGTACTGCAACTGAATGTGCAGTCATTGCTACAATACAGGAAACATGATAGCGAGTTGTCTGTGCACATTAAGGTCTTAAACAGAAGGTTGCGACAATCAGATGGTCTATCTTAGTCATGTTGGCTGAAGAATAAATATTGGCCAAATTATCAGGCAAAAATTCCTTGCTCATTTTCAAAATTAATGCCATTGTCTCCTCTGTCCACCAGAAAGAGCAGGTGAGCCTTGCTGCATCCTTTCATCTGAAACTAAGTACCTTTGATAGTGCAGCATTACCTCCATACAACACTGGCATGTGGCCTAGATTTTTCACTTGTTTCTCCAGAGTGCAAACTGCAACTCCAACCTTTTCATGCAAAACTACCTACTGAACCACACATAACACAGTTGCACATTAACTGTTCTTCATGTCTTAATTTCAGTCCAAATCCAATATTTGGTAAAAAAGCAAAATTCTTTTTGCTTCATAAAAGGTTGACTGTAGCTGGCAAACACCATGACCATGATTCCAAAAGTCTAAGCCCAGAGATAACATCAAACACATGCTTAAAAGAAACTGTTATTGGTTTTTCTGCAAAAAAAAGAGACAAGTTGCTGAAGATTCTTTGTGTGCATTCATCAGGACAGAACTGCAAGCATTATTCTGCATAAAGAGGGATTGCTGACAGGTTGGCAAGTGGACTTGATTCATATAGGGATTGCCATGAGGAATGCATCAGGGAAGAGTTAACCCCTAAGCTTTTGTTTAAATACAACCAACCAAGTCAACTCTAATTCGTCAAGGCATTGTTAGGGAAATGCACCAAGGAATGGCTGTCCACCAAGCTTTTCTTTTAATTGAAAAAAATGTAATGCATCAGCATATTCTTTCTGCTTACAAAGAATAAGGGCCTGCATCTGAATCTATGTAGCCTCTAGCACAAGCAAGTGAGACACATTGCAAGTCTTCTGGATCTCTAAAGTTGAGTTGCTATATATATAAGTGATTATACAACATATAGAATCAGAAAAGGAAACATGGAATTGGGATGTCAGAGCTAGAATTAGCTAGCATACAGTTAGAAACTCAAAAACCAGACTTTGAAAAACATAAATTTAAAAAAACAAAAAATTAAGGAAAATGATAAATAGAAAATACACGAGAAGTAGAGAAAAATTGAATTAGGAAAACCTGAATCCAAAGAAATAAAGAAATTAAAGAATATGAGCTGATCATGAAACAGAATAGAGAAGGCGACAAATAGCATGTTCAGCCAGCATCAGGGACTGACAGGCTCCAGTGTGAGGCAGGATTACATAAAGATGCAGTCAAATTTTGCCTGACATGCTCATGTCTGCAACCCTCAATTAAATCTGTACTTTTAATTCTAATATCAGCTTTTGAAGAACTGTTTAGTTGGATGTTATTAGATTGCGTAGGATGACTACCTAGAACGAGGAATGGGAATTGGTATATTTAATTGATTATGGATGTTTCCAGGTGATTTCATAATGACTAAGGAAAAAAAACTACTAAAGTAGCATGGAAAAGATAGCTTTGTTTCACAAGACATAAATCATCCAAAGAAATACAATCAGACTAAGGGTCAAATTTTATATTGCAGCTCTTTAAATAAACTATGACTAATTTAGGAATTAAGCAAAAGCTGAGGTTCTTTAAGCTCTCTTGTTTACAGGAATTTTCCAATACCCCTTCAGCATGATTTTTGTGACAAATCAACCATGTCCAATTTGTTCAATACAATCCTCCAGTGAAGTTGACACTGTGATAATTAATGCAGAATCTTTGTGACTCATCCTCTTTCATAACAGCTACTTTGACGTAGTTCAATATACAATCTCAAGGTTCATTGGACAGATGGCATCAAGTTTTAAAGATTATGATCAGAGTGTATTGCCAAGATTGTCCAAATGATTGTGGTAAGGGAATTCTATTGTTACTATTAGCCATTAGGGACACTCCTAATGAGTTCACAGAATTTAATCCTTTTCAACCAATAAACAGAAATGAGGAAAGAGGACCACTTAAATTAATAAAGAGCTGGTAAACCAAATCTCAGAAATCACACTTTCAATCTATTTATCAAATTTCATAAACTCATGGACACATATGAGCTGGCTGTTAAAAAAAATGAAAGAATCTCAACAAATAATGAAAAGAGAGCAAAAAATGCCAACATTTGACATTTTATTGCACGAAATAAGGTCTTTGTGTTGTTGCCTGTCTCTAGAGAACTATTAAAACAAGGTTCATTGGTCTTTCTTAAATTAAGAGGAGACTCAATAATGAGAATAATGCTGTTCCTGTCTTTTCCTCAGCCTTGCAAACCCATGAGCCGTAAATTGAACAAACATGGTCTTTATCTTAATTTTTTCAATATATGATGGGACTACGATGTTGTGGCCATCACGGAAACATGGATAGATGAGGGACAGGAATGGCTGTTGGAGGTTCCTGGTTACAGATGTTTCAGTAAGATTAGGGAGGACGGTAAAAAAGGAGGGGGGGGGGTGGCATTGCTAATTAGAAATGGTATAACGGCTGCAGAAAGGAAGTTTGAGGGGGATCTGCCTCTGGAGGTAGTATGGGCTGAAGTCAGAAATAGGAAAGGTGCAGTCACCTTGTTGGGTGTTTATTATAGGCCCCCCAATAGCAGCAGAGATGTGGAGAAACAGATTGGGAAACAGATTTTGGAAAGGTGCAGAAGCCACAGGGTCGTAGTCATGGGCGACTTCAACTTCCCAAATATTGATTGGAAGCTCTTTAGATCAAGTAGATTGGATGGGGCGGTGTTTGTGCAGTGTGTCCAGGAAGCTTTTCTAACGGAGTATGTAGAGTGTCCAACCAGAGGGGAGGCCATATTGGATTTGGTACTCGGTAATGAACCGGGACAAGTGGTGGGCTTGTTAGTGGGTGAACATTTTGGTGATGGTGACCACAATTCTGTGACTTTCACCTTGGTTATGGAGAGAGATAGGTGCGCACAACAAGGTAGATTTTACAATTGGGGGAAGGGAAATTACGATGCTGTAAGACAGGATTTGAGGAGCATACGTTGGGAGCATAGGCTGTCAGGGAAGGATGTGGTGGAAATGTGGAACTTTTTCAAGGAGCAGATACGACGTGTCCTTGATATGTATGTACCTATCAGGCAGGAAAGAAATGGTCGTGTGAGGGAGCCTTGGTTGACGAGGGAGGTTGAATGTCTAGTAAAGAGGAAGAAGGAGGCTTACATAGGTTGAGGAAACAGGGTTCAGACAGCAGTGGAGGGATACAGGATAGCCAGAAGGGACCTGAAGAAAGGGATTTGGAGAGCTAAGAGAGGGCATGAAAAATCCTTGGCGGATAGGATCAAGGATAACCCCAAGGCATTTTATGCGTATGTGAGAAACCTGAGAATGACGAGAACGAGGGTAGGTCCGATCAAGGACAGTAGTGGGAGACTGTGTATTGAGTCAGAAGAGATAGGAGAGGTCTTGAACAAGTACTTCTCTTCAGTATTTACGAACGAGAGGGACCATATTGTTGAAGAGGAGAGTGTGGAATGGACTGTTAAGCTAGAAGAGATACCTGTTAGGAAGGAAGATGTGTTGGACATTTTGAACAACTTGAGGATAGACAAGTCCCCCGGGCCTGACGGGATATATCCTAGGATTATGTGGGAAGCAAGAGAGGAAATTGCAGTACCGTTGGCATTGATCTTCTCGTCTTCACTGGCAACGGGGGTGGTACCAGGGGACTGGAGAGTGGCAAATGTTGTGCCCCTGTTCAAAAAAGGGAATAGGGATAACCCCGGGAATTACAGGCCAGTTAGTCTTACTTCTGTGGTAGGCAAAGTAATGGAAAGGGTACTGAGGGATAGGATTTACGAGTATCTGGAAAGACACTGCTTGATTAGGGACAGCCAGCACGGACTTGTGAAGGGTAGGTCTTGCCTTACAAGTCTTATTGAATTCTTCGAGGAGGTGACCAAGCATGTGGATGAGGGTAGAGCAGTGGATGTAGTGTACATGGATTTTAGTAAGGCATTTGATAAGGTTCCCCATGGTAGGCTTATGCAGAAAGTCAAGAGGCATGGGATGGAGGGAAATTTGGCCAATTGGATAGAATAACTGGCTAACCGGTCGAAGGCAGAGAGTGGTGGTAGATGGTAAATATTCAGCCTGGAGCCCAGTTACAAGTGGAGTTCCGCAGGGTTCAGTTCTGGGTCCTCTGCTGTTTGTAATTTTTATTAATGACTTAGATGAGGGAGTCGAAGGGTGAGTCAGTAAATTTGCAGATGATACGAAGATAGGTGGAGTTGTGGACAGTGAGGATGTTGTCGGATGCAGAGGGACTTAGATATGATGCAGAGCTGGGCTGAGGAGTGGCAGATGGAGTTCAACCCTGCCAATCGTGAGGTTGTCCATTTCGGAAGAACAAATAAGAATGCGGAATACAGGGTTAATGGTACGGTTCTTAGTCAGGTGGAGGAACAGAGGGATCTTGGGGTCTATGTACATAGATCTTTGAAGGTTGCCACTCAGGCGGATAGAGTTTGTAAGAAGGCCTATGGAGTATTATCGTTCATTAGCAGAGGGATTGAATTCAAGAGTCGTGAAGTGATGTTGCAGCTGTACAGGACTTTGGTTAGGCCACAGTTGGAGTACTGTGTGCAGTTCTGGTCGCCTCACTTTAGGAAAGATGTGGAAGCTTTGGAGAGGGTGCAGAGAAGATTTACCAGGATGTTGCCTGGAATGGAGAGTAGGTCGTACGAAGATAGGTTGAGAGTTCTCGGCCTTTTCTCATTGGAACGGCGAAGGATGAGGGGTGACTTGATAGAGGTTTATAAGATGATCAGAGGAATAGATAGAGTAGACAGTCAGAAACTTTTTCCCCGGGTACAACAGAGTGTTACAAGGGGACATAAATTTAAGGTGAAGGGTGGAAGGTATAGGGGAGATGTCAGGGGTGGGTTCTTTACCCAGAGAGTGGTGGGGGCATGGAATGCGCTGCCCGTGGGAGTGGTAGAGTCAGAATCATTGGTGACCTTTAAGCGGCATTTGGATAGGTACATGGATGGGTGCTTAATCTAGGTTAGAAGTTCGGCACAACATCGTGGGCCGAAGGGCCTGTTCTGTGCTGTACTGTTCTATGTTCTATGTTCTATATGTTCTATGTTCTATGATTTCTGTTATTAAAACAGGTTCCCGAGAATGGTGACTTCAACACTTTTCATTATTTCCTGTACAAATACAAATGTCAATAAATTACTATAGACTCTGTTCCAAAATAGAAACACTGAAGCAATGGGAGAATGAATCTGAAATAGAATGTTTAAGTATTAACTTTCTAACAATCAAGTTGGAAAACAAAAGAATACTTTAAAGGTTAGGTAGCATCATGTCTTATATCCCCGAAAACTATAAAGATGACTCACAAAGCCTAATTTGTGAGAATAGGCCAAGAAAAACCATCCTGATCGTGTTGTTATTCCGGATTGAAGAACCCAGCATATGAGGAGTGGTTGAGGACTCTGGGTCTGTACTCAATGGAGTTTAGAAGGATGATGGGGGAGCGCATGGTATCTTTAAGAATACTGAGGCCTGAATAAAGTGGACATGAACATAAAACCGCTAGTAGGAGAGACTAGGACCTGAGGGCACAGTCTCAGGGTACAGGGTCAACCCTTTAGAACTGAGATGAGGAAGAATTTCTTCAGCCAGAGGGTGGTTAATATGTGGAATTCAGCTTCCACAGCCCTCTGTGCCAAAGTCACAGTTTTTCTATTTCCAGACATAGATAGGTTCTTAATTAGTAAGAGGATTAAGAGTTATGGGGAGAAGGCAAATGAATGGAGTTGAGAAATATATCAACCATGATCGAATGGTAGAGCAGACCCAATGGGCCAAACAGTCTAATTCTGCTCCTGTATCTATGGTCTTATAGGGAATGCAGAACCTAGAAAGCAACACTTGTATTCAGCCAATCCAAAGAGATTAGCTCAGATGAGAGATGAGAATAAATCTATGATGGACAGTGATATTATTGAACTAAGTCAGTAACAGTCAGCTGTTATGAAACAGTCACAAAGATTTTGCATTAATTATCATAGAGCCAACTGGACTGGAGGATTGTGTGGAACAAATTGGACATGGTCGATTTGTCACAAAAATCATGCTAAAGGGGTATTGGCAAAGTCCTGTAAGAAAGAGAACTAAAGAAACCTCAACTTTTGTAACACCAGATGGACTTTATCAGTATAAAGTCATGCCATTCGGAATGAAGATGTACCAGCGGCATTTCAATGGTTACCAATGAAGTTATCAAAATAATTGTACTGTTTAGATTGACAATTTAGTTGTTTTTAGCGAAATCAGGAAAGAACATTTCCATCATTTGACTGAATAGACTAGGCAACTGCTTTGCAGGATGCCTACATTCTGTCTGCAAAAATGACCCTGAGATTCCAGTTGCCTGCAGCTTCAACACACCACCATGTTCTCTGGCTAATATTTCTGATTAAGGCTTGATGCAGTGCTCCAGGGAGGCTCAGCAAAAATTGATTAGATGCTGTACCGTGTGGAAACAGGCCATTTGGCCCAACAAGTGCACACCGACCCTCTGAAGAGTAACCCACCCAGACCCATTTCCCTCTGACTAATGCACCTAACACTATGGGCAATTTAGCATGGCCAATCCACTTGACCTGCACATTTTTGGATAGTGGGAGGAAACCAGAGAACCTGGAGGAAACTCACGCAGACACGGGGACAATGTGCAAATTCCACACAGATAGTTGCCCAAGAGTGGAATTGAACCCGGGTCCTTGGTGCTATGAGGCTGCAGTGCTGACCACTCAGCCATCGTGCCACCCTTTGGAAAAAAAACATCTTGTATTCCACTTGAGGACACTACAGCATTCAATGATTTCGGAGGCTGAACATTTTCTTGCATGTCTTGTATCTACCCACAAAGGCCAGGCCCCATCATGCTGCAGGCTGCTTTCAGCACAGCTAACCGATTTTCAACCTACTTACTGTTCCCATTATCAGCTTTTCTTTCTCCCTGGTTTACCATTATCTATTCCTTCATCCACCTGTTCTTTCTCCCTCTGGGCTCTATCTCCACCTATTGCTTACTCTTTTAATCCCACACCTCATTGTCTTCAGCATAAATACAACCTTTTCCTAGCTACTATCAGTTCTGAATGGCCATTGGACGCGAAACATGAACTTGCTTTTTGTCTACAGATGCTGCCAGACCTGCTGAGTTTCTCCAACAACTTTTGCTTCTGTAAAAATAAAATTTTGTCCATAACAAATTTCTCACAAATAGAAGAAGCGTCTTGACTAGAACCACATAATACAAAACATTAAACAGACCTTCAGATATAGATGCCAATTTTAGCAACTGTCACTAAATAAAAATTTATTTTCATCACTGCCCAACTCCCGCTCATGAGTACTGAGAGGGCATGTCATTTCTCCATAATATTTCAGTTATATATAGTGATCACAGAGTATTAGATTGGTTTACCATTGGTCTCTTTTCCTTTGCCTTTTGATTCACGTTTCTTCATCATTGAAAGAAATGAGGTGGGAGAACTTGAAGGTGCTGTGACTCTAGAAATCGAATGTTTTATGCTTACATCGCTTTCAACTATCTTGTGAACAGGAGAGGAACAAGGGGATGCAGATGAGCTTCCATCATGCAAGCTCGTTATGCTCTCCACATCACACTTTCCATCTAACGTTACATCTTTCATCTTAGGGACAGATGTATCTTCAACAGCATGTAAAGAATCCAAGCTACTCCGGACGAGCGAGGATTCTGCTTGCTGAATTTCTTCATTTTCTTCATCATTTTCATCATTATCCTAAATAGAAAGTGTAAACTGAAAAGCTAACAGTTTCAAACAGAATTTTTTAAAAAATTAACCGCTTAATGTCAAGTATCAAGAGTAACCTAAATTCAATTTATCCAGGTAACCACTTCAAAAGGAAGAGCAAACCAAATAAGGAAAACAACTGTTATACTCCAGAGATCAGGGGACTTGTAAACTTTTACTGCAGTGAACACAGGTTGATATAAGACATAAATTTAATTTCTTCCAACATTTTGAAAATCTGAATTTGAAAAGTGGATCTTATTAAAACTTTGAAAGCTTTAATTGAAGATAGATAGCAATAACCTTCAAGAGAAAATAAGACAAGATGTTGGAATTAGTAGACAAGGGGGAAATAAAATTTCAAGAGATGAAAAGTGATGAAATGTAGAACATAGAAAGGTTTAGCACAGAACAGGCCCTTCGGCCCACGATGTTATACCGAGGATTATTCCTAAATTAAAATATTCCTAATCTAACCTACGCAACCCTCAACTCACTGCTGCCCATGTACATGTCCAGCAGTCACTTACATGTCCCTAATGATTCTGCTTCAACCACCACCGCTGGCAACCTATTCCATACATTCACAACTCTATTTAAAGAACTTTCCTCTGACGTCTCCTCTATACCTTCCTCCTAATATCTTAAAACTATAACTCCTCGTGCCAGTCAATCCTGCCCTGGGGAAAAGTCTCTGGCTATTGACTCTGTCCATGCCTCTCGTTAGCTTGTATACCTCAATCAGTTCACCTCTCTTCCTCCTTCT
Organism: Chiloscyllium punctatum; assembly: GCF_047496795.1. Lineage (NCBI taxonomy): Eukaryota > Metazoa > Chordata > Chondrichthyes > Orectolobiformes > Hemiscylliidae > Chiloscyllium > Chiloscyllium punctatum. The sequence goes on along the minus strand of NC_092748.1, from coordinate 57,396,103 downwards.
CTCCAGGGAGATAAGCCTGAGCTTAGTCAAGCTCCTTTCATAAGACAAGCCCTCCAGTCCAGGCAGCATCCCGGTAAACCATCTTTGCACCCTCTCCAAAGCCTCCGTATCTTTCCTATAATAGGGTGACCAGAATTGGACACAATATTCCAAGTGTGGTCTCACCAGGATCTTGTAGAGCTGCAGCAAAACCTCGTGGCTCTTAAACTCGATCCCCATGTTAATGAAAGCCAAAACACCATATGCTTTCTTAACAATCCTATCCACTTGGGTGGCAACTTTGAGGAATCTATGCAAATGAACACCAAGATCCCTCTGTTCCTCCACACTGCCAAGAATCCTGTCTTTAAACCTACATTCAGTATTCAAGTTCGACCTTCCAAAATGCATCACTTCGCATTTATCCAGGTTGAACTCCATCTGCCATTTCTCAGCCCAGCTCGGCATCCTGTCTATGTCGTGCTGCAGCTTGCAATCGCCCTCAATACTGTCAACGGCATCTCCAATCTTTGTGTCATTGGCAAATTTACTAACCCACCCCTCAACCTCCTCATCCAAGTTATTTATAAAAACCACAAAGAGCAGAGGCCCAAGAACAGAGCCCTGCAGGACCCCACTCAACACTGACCTCCAGGCAGAATACTTTCCATCTACAACAACACTCTGCCTTCTGTCAGCCAACCAATTCTGAATCCAAACAGCCAAATATCCCTAAATCCCATACCTCCTGATTTTATGAATGAGCCTATAGGGGAACCTTATCAAATGCCTTGAAGTCCATATACACTACATCCAGTGCTCGTCCTTCATCGAACTGTCTCGTCACCTCGTCAAAGAACTCAACAAGATTTATAAGGCATAACCTGCCCCTCACAAAGCCATGCTGACTGCCTTTAATTATGCTATGCTTTTCCAAATACTCCTAAATCCTATCCCTCAGAATTCTTTCCAAAACTTTGCTGACTACAGACGTAAGACAGACTGGTCTATAATTGCCAGGGATTTCTTTATTCCCCTTCTTAAAAAGAGGAACAACATTCCCCTCCCTCCAATCCTCCAATATGACTCCTGTGGAGTCAGCAGTTTAGCACCCTCCTTTCTCACTTTCTGGAACAACCTAAGATAAATCTGGTCTGGCCCTGTGGACTTATCAATATGAATGTTTGCCAGAATTTCCAACACATTAAATTCATCAATATTGATGTGTTCAAGCCTGTTTCCCAGCTCCTCAAAGTTCTCATTCACAAGGTCCCTTTCCTCGGTGAAAACCAAAGCAAAAAACTAATTTAGGGCTTCGCCTAATTGTTCAGACTCCATGCACAAGTTCCCTACACTATCCCTGACTGGCCCTTACTTCTCCCTGATCATTCTCTTATTCCTCACGTATGAGTAAAATGCCTTTTGGCTCTCCCTAATCCTTTCTGCCAAGCCTTTTTCATCCCCCTCCTGGCTCTCCTCAGTCCATTTCTGAGGTCCTTTCTAGCAAACCTGTGCTAGATCCTTTCTTTCTTCACCTTACGTAAGCTGCCTTCTTCCTTTTGACGAGAAGCTCCTCTGTTCTTGCCATCCAAGGCTCCTTAATCTTATTCCTTCTTGCCCACACTGACACCCTCACACTTACTGCATCAGTATTGCGTTGACCCCTCACTCTTTCTGCGTCCTACCACACTGACACCCACATACTTATTGCATTACTATCACGCTGACCCCTCAGACTTACTGCATCTCTATCGGCCTGACACCCTCACACTTACTGTCTCACTATCATCCCGATCCCCTCACACTTACTGCCTTACTATCAGCCTGAGCCCCCTCACACGTACTGCATCACTATAAGCCTGACACACTCACAATTACAGCGTCAGTATTAACCTGACCCCCCCCTCACACTTACTGCTTCACTATCACCCTGACCACCCCATACTTACTGTGTCACTATCAACCTGACCCCTTCACACTTACTACATCACTATCACCTTGACATCCTCAAACATACTGCGTCACTACACCCTGAACATCTCACACTTACTGCGTCGCTATCAGCCTGACCCCCCACACCTACTGTGTCACTATCACCCTTATCCCCTTACATTCTGTACTTCCCAACTCCTGTCTGATAGCGTCATAATTTCCTTTTCCCCAATTAAATATTCTCCCTTAGAACTGGTCCTTTCCCTCTTCAAGGCTATGGTAAATGTGAGGCAGTTGTGGTCATTGTCACCAAAGTGTTCTCCCACCACGTGATCTGACACCTGTCCTGGCTCATTGCCAAGCACGAAATCCAAAATGGCCTCTCCCCTCATCGGCACGTCTACATACTGAGTCAGGAAATCCTCCTGAACATACCAGACAAAAACAGCTCCATCCAAACCATCTGCACTAAGGAGGTTCCAGTCAATACTGGGAAAGTTGAATTCACCCATAACAACAACCCTGCTACATCTGCACTTTTCCAAAATCTGCCGGCTTATGAGTTCTTCAATCACTCTACTGCTATTAGGGGGTCTGTAGAAAACCCTCAATGAGGTAGCTGCTCCCTTGCTGTTCCTAACTTCCACCCATACTGACTCAGTAGACAAACCTTCCTCGACAACCTTTGTTTCTGTAGCTTTCTGTAGATGCAACATAATCTATAGTGTGCGTTTCTAAAGTACAGGAACAAAGACTTGGAGACATATGTACACAAAATTTTGAAGATGACGTGGGTACAATTATAACGTTTTAAAAGACATTTGGATAGTTACATGAATAGGAAAGGTTTGGAGCGATATAGGCCAGGAACAGGTGGGACTAATTTAGTTTGGGATTATGTTTGGCATGGAGTGGTTGGACCGAAGGATCTGTTTCTGTGCTATATGACTCTACGATGAGAAGATTAGAAAATGGTTTAAGGGGTAGATAGGATTCTGGGTTTCATAAATAAAAATAAAGAATACAACAGCAGGTAAGTTCTGAAGAATCTTTATTTAAATATTGACTAGGCCTCAACTGGAGCACGGTTTTCTGAGCACCACATTTCAAGTTGGATGCAAAGGCATTAGAGGGTAAAGAAAATATTTCCAAAAATGGCTTTGGTTTGAGGGACGTCAGTTACGTGGATAAATTGTTAAAGCTGCAGTTGTAATCCTTATACATTTGAGAGATTTCAGAGAGCTATTTGTAATCATAAGGAGAATACACAGTACTCATACAGAATACATAACCAGAAAATGTTCCAATTGACCAAACCGTCAAGAAACAAACAATACTTTTCAAAATAAGAACATGTTCTTTGGACATGAGCATTGCTTGAAAGGCCATCCATTTATGGTCCATCCCTAACTGCTCTCAAGAAGTTGGTGGTAAACCAATGAAACCAAGTCATAGAGTCAGAGATATACAGCATGGAAACAGACCCTTCGGTCCAACCTGTCCATGCCGACCAGATATCCCAACCCAATCTAGTCCCACCTGCCAGCACCCGGCCCATATCCCTCCAAACCCTTCCTATTCAGATACCCATTCAACATCTTTCCGATAGGAAGGAGTCCAGAATTGCACTCAATATTCCATCAGTAGCCTATCCATTGTCCTGTACAGCCGCAACCTCCCAATTCCTATACTCTATACTCTTGACCAATAAAAGAAAGCATACCAAATGCCTTCTTCACTATCCTATCTACCTGCGACTCCACTTTCAAGGAGCTATGAACCTGCACTCCAAGGTCTCTTTGTTCAGCAACACTCCCTTGGACCTTACCATTAAGTGTATAACTATGCTAAGATTTGCTTTCCCAAAATGCAGCACCTCGCATTTATCTGAATTAAACTCCATCTGCCACTTCTCAGCCCATTGGCCCATCTGGTCCAGATCCTGTTGTAAACGGAGGTAACCCTCTTCGCTGTCCACTACACCTCCAATTTTGGTGTCATCTGCAAACTTACTAACTGTACCTCTTATGCTTGCATCCAAATCATTTATGCAAATGACAAAAAGTAGAGGACCCAGCACCGATCCTTGTGGCACTCCACTGATCACAGGCCTCCAGTCTGAAAAACAACCCTCCACCACCACCCTCTGTCTTCTACCTTTGAGCCAGTTCTGTATCCAAATGGCTAGTTCTCCCTGTATTCCATGAGATCTAACCTTGCCAATCAGTCTCCCATGGGGAACCTTGTCAAATGCCTTACTGAAATCCATGTAGATCACATCTACCGCTCTGCCCTCATTAATCCTCTTTGTTACTTCTTCAAAAACTCAATCAAGTTTGTGAGACATGATTTCCTACGCACAAAGCCATGCTAACTATCCCTAATCAGGCCCTGCCTTTCCAAATACATGTACATCCTGTCCCTCAGGGTTCCCTCCAACAACTTGCCCACCACTGAGGTCAGGCTCATTGGTCTATAGTTCCCTGGCTTGTCCTTACCACCCTTCTTAAACAGTGGTACCACGTTTGCCAACCTCCAGTCTTCCGGCACCTCACCTGTGACTATCATATTTTTACATAATGAGTGGTTTGGACCAAGAATACACTGAGATAGAGGTAAAGACAGATTCAATTGAGATTGTCAAAATAAAATTAGATAATTATCCAAAAAGAGAATAGATACACAGGCCCATGGGAAAGTGCAATGAAGTCAGACTAGCTATTTTCATGCTAAATGGGTGTCACTAGCAATTCTTGCTCATTCCTAACTGAACCACTGACTTGCCAGGCTATTTCAGGAAGCAGTTAAGAGTCAACCATATTTATGTGGGAAATGAAAACAGAAATTGCTGGAAAAGCTCAGCAGGTCTGGCAGCACCTGTGAAGAGGTGCTGCCAGTTAACATTTTGGATCCGGTGAACCCTCATCAGAACTGCTGAGCTTTTCCAGCAATTTCCCATATAAATATGGATGACTATTAACTGCCTCCTGAAATAGCCTGGCAAGCTAGTGGTTCAAGGGCACTTAGGTATGAGCTAGAAATGCTGGCCTTGATGGTGATACGAAAGAACTGTGGTTGCTGTAAACCAGAAGCAAAAACAGAAATTGCTGGAAAAGTTCAGCAGGTCTGGCAACATCTATGAAGAGAAATCAAAGTTAACATTTTGGATCTGGTAACCCATCAAAATAGCTGAGCTTTTCCAGCAATTTCTGTTTTTGCTTCTGATTTACAGCATCCGGAGTTCTTTCTACATAGTAATGGTCGTTTGTTTGGAAGGAGTGTTTAAAGAGCCTTGATGAATTTCTGCAGTGCATCTTGTAGATGGTACACAGCTGCTACTGTGCTTCAGTAGTGGTAACTTAAATGACAGGAGAATGTTGACTGGTTGGCATGTGTGGACTCTGATTGCTGGTGGTGGTATCATGAACTCAACAATAAACGACTGACAGTTTGCAGCCAGGCTTTGTTTAAATTTGGCACTGGCAGGTTGAATTTGATTGATTGTGGTATTGCCCTGAGAAATGAATAAGAATGGCCATTGTCTAATTTGTTGCATTGGAACATGTACAATATGCATAATTGTCCTGCTAAAAATATCCATGAACACAATAGATTAGACCTTGGGGTCATCAAATTTCCAATGACCAACTTGCACTTCAATCCTTTGGATAAGTAATTAGAATAGGTCTACATGTGTGACAGCAGATTTAAAACTACATGGTAATGTCTTATACATATTCAAGGTTTGAGGTCTTGACGTAGAATAAATTATTTCAAGTTTTCATTTAAGTAAAAGTTAAAATAATTTGTGCAGGTTTTCTGTTTTCATATTTTAATGATGAATAAATAGAGTGCATTTTCTTAATTCGTAACTTAAGTGATGAAAATGATTAGGATGGCACAAAGGGACACAACGATTATTTGTCATTGTTATAATTCTAGTATTTGGTAACTTTAAATTCCAACAGTCCTATCGGTAGTAAAGTGGTTATGGTTTTTGGTCAAAATTATGGCAGTAATGCAAGATTGGTCTGACAGAAAAAGATGGAAAATATGTAAAGCAATCCACATTCTCATTCTACACTTGACCCAAAACAGTGCCCAACCTGGTTAGTGTGCCAGACATTGTATTAACCAATTCTTTATAAACTGTAACTGAGGTTACAATGAAGGACCCTCAACCTCTCCCCTCATCTAAGGTGTGGTAGCCCTCTGGTTAAACCATCACCAGTCATCTCTCTCTAATGAGAGAGCAACCTTACGGTCTGATAAAACTATGGCAACTTTACCTTATTAAGAATTGTAGTCCAACCAATGATCCAGTGTTTTGTTAAATTAGTTTATATGTCCTTTCCTTGATTAAAAGTTTATGCTTACAAGTAAGGTAACATTATGGACAGAAAGCTAATTGACAGGAAACAGTTTAGGTAACAGATTTTACACAGAACAGATAAGGGCTATGAATGCTATTTCTCCAAATGACTGTACAAAATCTAATAGACCTGTACTTGTAGATTGTTTGAATTTGGATATAGAGGGAAAAAATTCTCAAATATTGTAATGAAAGAGGTGGTGATTTGGCAAACAGGAATTGCTGCAGGATGTTTTAACTTGTTAACAGTCAACTTGTTAAAAGAATGGAATAAATATATCTGTGGGAGGACAGAACAGACACTAAATAAACAAGGAAGGCAGACCATTTGGCAAAATAATGCAACCTAATGTAGATTTATGATAGAATACTTTTGGGAAGAAACAAATAAATAAGTAAAAATTTCATGGAATAACATTGGAGAGCATGGATGAATATGTACAAATATACAATTCCATGGAGTAATTAGTTGATAAAGCCTTTCAAAAGCTAACTCAATTATAAACATTTAGTAGAGTACAACAGTAAAGTACTCAGGAATTTACAATAAAATGTTTAAGATAGTGCTAACTATAGGATCAATTCTCCAGGATGATACTAGGGATGAAAAACAGTTATAAAGAGAAACTTCAGACACTATATTTTCAGTGCAAATGAGAATGCTGATAAGTGTTAACGGAAGTTCTTAAAATTATAAAGAATTTTGATCAAGTGATTAGTGAAGGACCATTTCCTGTTTTGAGAAGCAATAACAAGTGGCAATTTAATTTTATTTCAAGAAGGAATAGAGAGGTTGTGAAAAATTACTTTCTACAGAATGTTGTTGAAAGAAGGAATACCTTGTCATAATGTGCAAGAGGCAGAAGCCATTCAAACATGAGCAGAGGAAGATAAAGGGGCAAGAACAGTGTTCTGGGAAATGTTTTGAACCACTATAACAAAGAATTCTCAGGCACAATAATTATCCTGTATGCAAACCTCTGTTGCGTACTCCCTTTCAACAAATTCCCAAGCTGTTCTGTTGTTTACTTTAATTCTGATTAATTCAGCACAAACATGATTTAACTAACAATATTAAAAATAATCTGACCAAAAACTAAACAATTTATATTGTATTTACCTGTATATTTTCACAATCATCGCCAACTCCAAAGGATTCTTTTAGTTTAAATCTAGATGGAGGCTGTCTTTTAACTTTCAAAGCAAGTTGGGCTTTCGCTTTGTGTGAACTTGTATCTAGTCGCTTGGTTTCAGGAACAGCCTCATCAAAATCTAAAGTATCAAAATAATTTTGCAATTTTAGAAGCCAGAAAAATACTATAATTTCAGACAAAAAATTTTAAAATTAAACCCAAGTTGAAAAAAGTAGCATTGACAAAATTAATTAGAGTAATAAATGAGAGCATTCTTGCATTTCAATCTGGATTTTGATCTCAATCCTTAAACCACAACTTGAGAATATAACTGAAACTCCAATGAAGCACAAGAATGCTGCAGAGTTGAAGATGTAGTGACAGTAAAATGATATTTCAATCTGCTTTCCTGTATTCAGATGAATATAATGGTACCAACTGGAGGAGCATGATTTCCGGTCATTATCTTTGAGCCAGGACACCTGGATTCAAGTCCCACCTGTTCTACAGGTGTCATAACACATCTGAACATGTTTGATTAAAAACGTTTAACAGGATTTCCTTCCAGTATACCCTCTCAATCAACACAATCAAACTAACTTGCACTTCACGAACAACAATCACTGAAGTTCAAAGTAAAACATTTTACATGAAGCACACAGCTCCACATCACTCCAACCAAAAAATCTCATTAACACCATCATCTACCCCTGCCACATTCCCATGGTGAAAAGTACCAATGGCTCTTTTCTCCAGTGAAGCAAATATTGAGTTCCACCATTCCCATTTTTCCCCTTAAACCTTCACTCTCCCCTCCTCACCAACTGTCACCCTCCCTTTTCATTCTAACATCGCCTGTCTTTGTTTTATCTCCCCATCCTCTAATTCTGCATGATTGTAAAGTTTAAAATGTCTTGACTCCGCATAGATGATTTTTCTGCTGGTTTTAGAACTACAACATAGAGATCAAATTGTGGGAGGGAAGAGGAGGGCACGCAAGCTGGCACATGCTAGCAACCAGACTCATGCACCAACCTTATCGAGGCAGAGCTCTTGAGAAGGCCAGCCTAATCAAAGACAGACACTTTTGAGCCATAGTTGCTAAGACAGAAAATGAATTGCAAAAGGGCCTTGGATGTGCGTAGTTATTTTGGAGTACAGAAGGGACCTTTGATACCTTTAGCCCCCACTTTTAGATACTGAGCCCCCAGTTCTGATGGCCCTACAGACTGCTGCAGGAGGCCACCTCCTGTGTGATTTTAAAAAGGCACTGCAACACAGCATAGATCCCTGAGTAAAACAATACAAAAAGTGACCATTAAGCACACTGGCCAATATCACAGTTACATCTGGCTGAAGGGATTGGAGCAAAGGCTACATGCAGCTTCGGCTACCAATGTTCTTGACGAAACAACACTTTTCTGGTAGCCTTATACGAGCTAAACATTATCTCCATTTATCCCATGGGCAAAATCATAGTAAACATATGATTTTGCCAGTGGAAAACTGATAAGAGAAATCTTCTTATCAAGTTCTTTTGGATTGAAGATTCAGGAAGAGCAAGATTAATCTAACAGCTTTCACGGTATGAAATTCATCTATTAGCTGGAATCCTTTTGTCTCTCGGTAGCGGTTTCAGAAGTCCTCCAAAACACGTCAGGAAGTTTGAAAGACTCCAACTTGTGGGGGCTGGTGTAGTGGTGATCAGTGGTTACATATATTAAACACTCCAAATGCCCACTACGACAATTTAAACTTACTTTAAAATTTTGGTATACTAATATATTTAACAACTGCGGTTGCTTTCAATCTTTATTATTTTAATTTGAGAATCCTTTTAGATGGTTTAACCAATAATTTTAGCGTACCAACTTACCACAAATTTTGGAAGTGCTGCTACATTCCCATTCCAAAGCAGTTTTGGGAGCTTTGCAAATAAAAGAAACAATATATTTTAGTAGTTGCATGGTTAATGATGCCGTTTTTAAATGTTCAGTTATAGAAAAATATTTAGGAGCGAATTGGAACAGGAAATTATTAACATTTTTTTCCTTATTCCTTAGTTCTTAAAGTGGGGTTAATTCAAACCAAAGCCACAGTAAGAACCATTCTTTGTCATCTTAAAAAACTCTGCTTTATTAAATGTGAGTGGCTCAACCAAGCACAAAAGCACAGACGCACATTACACAAGAGAAAATGTAACTATCATGTGAGAAATTAAAGACACTTACTACCAGATCGCCCTATTTTTGCTGTATTGTACTCTGGAATATCAGACCAAACTCTAGATGCCAGAAGTTAAAAAAAGATTAAAGCCCCAGTACTGGTATTCACTGCTTGTTATGCACAAGTAGACTACAGTAATTACCACAAAAATCATTCGACAGAATGTGTTTACTTTAAAAAAAAGATACATTTAGAAAGGAATTTCTTCTCATTGTATCTTTTACATTTTACTGAGGAGATGCTGAATAAAACCTAAGGCGTTTTGCAGATATTAGACATGCAAGGACTTTCTACAGGCTTGAGCATCAATTTATTCTTCCTGGCACTGAAGTAAACCAGTCTCACTTTTCAGTCACAAGTCTAAGCAGCTGGATTCTTAGAAAAGGCAAAAGAAAGACCGGCATTTCAATAAAGCATTTCAAGACTTCAAAATGCTCAAGGTGTTTTTTTTTAAACAGCTAATAAAGTACTTTTGAGTTCACACAGGAAACAATAGCCAGTTTGAGCACAACAAAGTCCCACAAACTGCAATGCGTTACTGTAACGACCTTATTTCCTGCATTTATTCATACTGAGGGAAATATATGGGCCAGGGCACAATGAATTATTTCCCTGCTCTTCAGAACAGAACAGCAGCACACATCACCACCTGAGAGCTACGATGACCTTTGCTTATTGTGTCCTTTGGAAGGCTGCATTGACTGAGCATAATTCCCTCAGTACTCAAATATCTGCCTAGATTTTTGACTTTGGAATGTGACTTGAACCCACAACCCTTCTGACCCATTATTCGGAGTGCTACCAAGTGAACTATACAGACCTTACAGAAACATCAACTGTCAACAAATGTCAATCACAGGAAATGCAACATGCCTGCACAAGATTTGTTAACATGTATCTGAAGCAATGATCAAGATTTCCAGCATCGAGCCAAGGACTTTTCTTAGAATGTCTCAATGCATCAGCTAGTTTAAAAGTTTAGGCCAAAATACAGTTGCTTAGTTCAACAGCAGGTAAGATAACATTTTCTGTCATTGGTGACAAGAAAGGGTAAAGGCAACATGGATTTATGAAATGGAAATCATGCTTGACAATCCCCTGGATTGGCTAGGTAGTGTATGCCCAATGCTTGTTGGTTTCGTAAAAAGTAATAGCATCTTATTGCTAGCAGCTCCTATTGTCTCCTGAATCATTCTTTAGCATGTCATTCACTTTGTAAGGTTATCCCTTTGTAACAGCGTCAAATCTGTACCAGAATAAAGAAGCATTGATGATGCCATTTATGCAACTGTTAGAGAATGTTGTGTCACCTGCTAATGCCATACCTTCCTAACTGTTACTCACGACCCCCAATCTCATTCTCCCCTCACTAAATGTTGAATATTCCCCAATATGCAGTTCCCAATCCTGGTTACCCTGTAATCGTATCGCCATTATGGCCATTACGTCAATTCACCTAATGCGTGCTTTCAGATCATCTACTTTGTTAGAAATTCTGCGAATATTCCAAGAATGTTGTCTAACTGTCTTTTCAACATTTTTACGGGGAGACGATGACCTCGTGGTAGTTTGGCTAGACTAGTCATCCAGAAACTCAAGGTAATGTTCTGCGGACCCATATTTAAATCCCACCACAGCTGATGAATTTGAATTCAATAAACATCTGGAATTAAGAGTCTAATGATGACTGTTGATTTTCAGAAAAATCCACCTGGTTTACAAATGTTCTTTAGGAAACAAGATCTGCCATCCTCACCAGGTCTGACTTAGGTGCGAATCCAGACCTGCAGCAACATGGTTGACTCTCAATTGCCCTCTGAAATGGTCTTGCAAGCCACTCAGTTATATCAATCATTAAGAAGTCCCAAAGATGAAAAGAAATAAAGCCAGACAAACCAATTTGCACAACAACAATGGCAAAAACAACGCCACCAACCCTGCAAACGTCTCCTTACTAACATCTAGAGGTTAATGACAAAATTGGAACTGCTGTCCCGCAGATTAGTCAAACAACATAGTCATACTCATAGAATCATACCTCACAGACAATGTCCCAGATATCACCATCACCAGACCTAAACATGAACTGTCTCATTGGCAGCACAGACAGCAAAAGTGAAGACACATTGGTATACATGCAAAGAAACCTCCTGCAAATTATCATGTACCACATTACCTCAACTGACGATACAGTGAACAACACATGAAAGAAGCACTGTGGATGGAAAGGGCACGGAATGTACTCTGCATAGGGCATTTCAATGTCCACCACCAAAGAATGGCTTGGCAGCAGCATGGTGGCATGTGACTCTGTGGTTAGCACTATTGCTTCATAGCACCAAGGACCTGGATTAAATTCCACCCTCTGTCAAATGGCTGTATAGAATTTGCACATTCTCTCATTGTCTGTAGGGATTTCCTCTGGATGATCCTGCTTTCTTCCACAGTCCAAAGATGTGCAGGTGGATTAGCCATGGGAAAGACATGGTTATAGGAATGGCTAGGAGATGGGATGCTCTTTGGAGGGTTGGTGTGGACTTGATGGACCAAATAGCCAAATAACCACACTGTAGGTATTCTATGACTCTGTGACTGATCAAGTTGGTCAAATTCTGTGACAGGTGGTGAGGGAACCAACAAGTAACAAAAACAAGCTTGACGTCATCCTCACCAATCTGCCTGACACAGATGCATCTGTCCATGACAGTATTCATAAAAGTGACCACCCACACAGTCCTTGTATACAAAGTCCCACGTTCGCATTGATAATACCTTACATCATGTTGAATGGCACTTTACCATTCTAAATGAGACAAACTTTGAGCAGATATTGCAACTAGAGACTGGATAGCCACTACACACCATGGGCAATAGCAACAGCAGTAGAATTATCTTCAAACGCAATCTGCAACCTCATGGCCCAGCATATCATCCACTCAACCATCATTATCAAGGCAGAGGATCAATCCTGGTTCAACAGAGTGCAGGACAGCACGCTAGGAGCAGCAACTGGCACACCGAAAAATGAGGTGTTAATCTAGTGAAGCTGCAAAACAGGACTATGGGCAACTAGTACAAGCAACAAGTGATTGACAGAACTAAGCAAACCTATAAGTAACGGATTAGATATAAGCTCTGAAGTCTTGCCACATCCAGATGTGATTATTGGAGGTGGTGGCTTCACAAATATACCCATTCTTAATAATGGTAGAACCACACGTATTAGTGCAGAAGATAATGCTGAAGCATTTGCAACAACCCTTGGTCAGAGGTGCCAAGTAGATGATCTATTTTGGCCACCTCCAGTGATCCCTGACAACACAGATGCCAATCTTCACCTAATTCAATTTATCCTGTGTGATAACAAGAATCAGTTTGAGAGAGTCTAGATTCAGGAAAGGCTGGGGCTCCAGACACCATTGCACCAATATTACTAAAGACTTGAGCTCCAGAACTTGCCGTACCCGAGCTAAGCTCTTCCAGTACATCTATGATACGGGCATCTACTCAACATGTTGAAAATTGCCCCAATATGAATGTACACAAAAAGCAGGAAGAAAGACCTGCCCAACTAACACCCCATTAGTTTATTCTCAATCATCAGTAAAGTGATGGAAGTTTTCATCAACAATGCTATCACGCAACAGTGACTTGCTCAGTGACACACAGTTTGGGTTCTGCCAGAGCCACTCAGCTCCTGGCCGCATTACAGTTTTGGTTCAAACATGAACAAAAGAGCTGAATGCAGAGGTGAGGCGGAAGTGACAACCCTTGACATTAAGGCTGCATTTGACTCAGTATGGCATCAAGGAGCCTGAGCAAAACTGGAATCAATGGGAACCAGGGAACAATGGTGGATTCATACCTGGCACTTAGGAAGATTATTATGTTTGTTGGGGATCAGTTATCTCAGCTCCAAGACACTTCTGCAGGAGTTCCTCAGGGTAGTGTTCTTTGGCCCAACTATCTTCAGTTATTTCATCATGACTTTCCCTCCATCATAAGGTGAGAAGTGCGGATATTGGCCTATGATTGCACAATGTTCAGCACCAATTGCAACTCCTCAGATAGTGAAGCAGTCCATGTAAATGTAACAAAACTTGAATAGTATCAAGGCTTGGGCACCATCCAAATGCCAGGCAATGACCCATTGCTAATAAGAGACAATCTAACCTGAACTGGACTAAATACAGTGATTACAAGAGCAGGTCAGATACTAAGAATACTGCTGTGAGTAACTTACCTCCTGACACCCTAAAGCCTGTTCACCATCTACAAGGCACAAGTCAGGAGTGTGATGGAATAGTCCTCACTAGCCTGGATGAGTGCAGTTCCAACAATACAAGCAGCTTGATACCCTCCAAGACAAAGCCGCCTACTTAAATGGCACCACATTCAATTATTCCACACCAACGCTCAGCAGTAGTGTGTGTTATCTATAAGATGCATGGCAGAGTTGAACCAAAAGTCATTAGACAACACCTTCCAAAATGGGAATGCTACCACCTGCGCCCTCCATCCAAACCACTCACCATTCTCACTTGGAAATATATTCCTTCACTGTCACTTGGTGAAAATCCCAGAAATCCCTCCTTAACAGTATTCTGGATCCACAATAGATGGATTGCCACATTTCAAGAAGGCAGCTCACCACTGCATTCTCATGGGCAACCAGGGATGAGCGAATAAATGCCCAAATAAATTTAAAAATTCTTCCACATTCTGATCCTATATGGTGTTTCCCTCCATTTCTCTGATTTTTAATTTTACTTACTACTTTTCTAATTGTCGTTACTAATTTGCTTCTCCCAAATTTGATCTGATCTCCATCTCAGATCTCAGCCCTCTGCCAAACAAGTTTAAATCCTGCCAAACAGCAACTGCACATCTCCTGTTGAGGATGTTGGCCCTTGTCCTGATAGGGTGCAAGGAGAAAATGAGGTCTGCGGATGCTTCCTGATGAAGGGCTCCAGCCTGAAACGTTGATTCTCCTGCTCCTCGGATGCTGTCTGACCTGCAGTGCTTTTCCAGCAAACACACTCAACTCTGATATAGTGCAACCCTTATATGGGTCGGACCTGCCTCAGAATCAGCACCAGTGCCTCAAATTTGTTGTCCTCCCTCCTCGACCAATTTTTTAGCTACATGTTCAATCATTCAATTCTCATATTCCTGTGATCACCAGCTGATGGCACTGGGAGTAATCCTGAGATCACTCCTTTCAGGGTCCAGATTTTTAAACATTTTTCTTCAGGACCTCATCCATCTTCCTATCAATTCATTAGTACCAATGTGGATCACTACTATTATCTATCCACCCTCCTCCAGAAGAATTTCCTGCAGCCACTCTGTGATCCCCTTGACCCTGGCATCAATGAAGAAGCGTACCAGATTTATAGGATATAGAACATTACTGCGCAGTACAGGCCCTCCGGCCCTCAATGCTGCGCTGATCTGTGAAACCAATCTGAAGCCCATCTAACCTATACTATTTCATTTTTGTCCATATGTCTCTCCAATGATCATTTAAATGCCCTCAAGGTTGGACAGTCTACTACCTTTGCAGGTAGGGCGTTCCATGCCCCTACTACTCTGAGTAAAGAAACTACCTCTGACATCCGTCCTATATCCATCACCCCTCAATTTAAAGCTATGTCCCTTCATGCTAGCCATCACCATCCAAGGAAAAAGGCTCTCACTAACCACCCTTTCTAACCCTCGGATTATTCTATATGTCTCATTTGGTCACATCTACAGGGCAGAAATGCCAGCTTGTTCCTCTATCAAATTCTCAATCAATCTTGTCCTTAGACTTTTCTTTCTCCACTCCTCCGCAATCGAGACGCCCATGATGCTACAGACTTGGTTCTTGCTGCATGCCTGAGGAACTATTGGCCTCATTAGCATGCAAACCAAAAACTGGTTATCAAACAAGACTTGGGAAACTTACGCACTGGCTGCTTGTTCTCTCAGAGTATCTGGCAATCACCCATTCCCTTTGTGTGTACATGTTCCAAACCTGTGGTGTGACTATCTCCTTAAATGTGCTATTAAGAGCTCTTTGCTTCACGTATATACAGCAGAAATTCCAGCTGCTTCACCAGTTCAAAAGGCTGTAAATCAAACTTCTGCAGTTAACAATCTTAAATATATTATGCTTTCCCGCTTCAATGCAAATCCATAATACAGATTGTGAATGGGTAAAATTCCTGCACTGCTTCTCACCATCTTAAAATTCCTCATTTATTCCTATTTTATCCTTCCTGCCCATTAACTAATCTGCTATCCATGCTATATATTTCCCCCAATGTCATGAGCACGTATATTGTACAGTAACTTTTTGTCTGGCACTTTATTAATAGTCTTTTAGAAATTCAAGTATATTGCATCTACTGGCTCCCCTTAATCCAATCTACTAGTTAAATATATTTTAAAAACTCCACATCTATCCAATACAATTTCCTTGTTCATAAAATCATACTGAATTTATCTGATCACACAATGACTTGTAGTGCATTTTTAGGGCTCATTTCCTTACAGCATTTTCTAAACAACTGCTGTCAGGGTAACTGATCTGTAGCTCTCAGTTTTCCTCTTTTCTTGAATAGCGGTGAGGGGCTATGAGCTACTTTGGTTATCTAATGCTGAATTAACCACATAATTTAGTTGATCATTAGTACACATCAACAGTCATGAAAGACAAAACTCAGCCAATCTGTTTCATTTCCATGGGCAGAGTGAGTGGCTATAGGCAAGCTGCTCTTGCAAAAAAGCAGCAAATATATACGACTAGTTGAGAAATTTATTTTTGTGATATAACCATCCTACATTTCTATCAGAAGGATCAGTTTCCCTCATATCTAATTTTTTGTTTACAATGTGAGGAGTATGTGATACACTGAATACACAACAAAATCACATACATTGCAAAGTATTCTTCACTTTCCATCTACACTCTGTTGGCTGCCTTAAATACTTCATTCTTTACATCTTGCATAATGTACAGTACAGCTAATTTATGTTGAGGAATCTCTGGATGTTACAAACTAACATGCAAAACATTGGGAAGGGTCCTCTACAGCAAGGCAAAGTGAAGAGCAACATAAGGACACAGCATATAGGTCAAAAGTAAGTGAAACCAGCATGGTTGTTCTAAAAGAACAGAGACTTAACATGTCTTCTTCAATATATAATTTTAGTTGCATCACACTGTAAACTTTTGCTTTAAATTCTGTGTCTTATGATCTTATACTCCAAAACTACCTGATGAAGGAGCAATGCTCCAAAAGCAAGTGCTTCCAAATAAACCTGTTGGACTATAACCTGGTGGTGTGTGATTTTTAACAAAAATAAATGTGCCCTTTATGGAATTTTAGCACAGCAAAAATATTTTCATTTCAGTTTCTCCTCATAAAATGAAAGCAATGCTATAAAACATCTTTATCCCTTTTATGTAGTATGACTCACTTTGGTTTGTGTCATCTTCCTCTTTACTAAAATTATCTTCAAACTGCTCTTGACTCTCAAACTCCACTACCGTTTCGTGCAGCGTGCTGTTGCTGAGTACTGGAGGCATTTGTCCAGTGGAATGCAGTTCAGTTTTCAGTTCTAGTATCTGAAGAATATATGTGTTTACATTCAGATATTACTTCTTTAATGTAATAATGGATTCTGTAGACAAACAGCAACTGAATTTTAATTGCAGTTTTCACCTGATCATGTAGTGCTTTCAGCTGTTTTGCATGTTCTTTTTCTTGATCTTCCAGAACTTTTCTGTAATCCTCTTCCTTTTTAATAAATTCAATCTCTCTAAATTGGAAAGCAAAATGAGATCATTTTATCACAGTGCTAATTTTCCAATCATCACAAAACAGAGATTATTGGCCACTTTTATTACACAAAGTACTGAACAAGGTAGTTTCTTTGATTCTTAAAGAAGAAGAATTGCTAACTTACATTTTATATTAATTATTATTGACAGGCTACCTCTCTTAGGATTGGATTTCTACATTTCCAACAGCTCAACAAACACATTCTACTTCCACAGGGTATTTAGTACACAGCTGTTGATCATCATCAAAAAGTGTGGCGCTAGAAAAGCACAGCATGTCAGGAAGCATCTATAGAGCAGGAGAGTTGATGTTTCAGGCATAAGCCCTTCATCGGGGGGGATACTGAGAGACAAACAGGAGGGTGGGGAGGGAAAGCAACTGGGAAGGCATTAGACAGATGCAAAGCTGGGGGGGGAGGGGGGGGGGGGGGGGGTTGAGGAGTTAACAGATCAGTCCCCAGTAAAAGAAAATTACCTTCATCCTATTATGTTCACGGGTCAACAAATTCTATATGTGTTGCGACATCAACTTTCCTTCCGCCACCTCCGCACTTTTTCAATCGTGACTCCACCCACCCTCTGAGGACCCCGTTCTCTCACTTCCAACATACTCCATTCATTTGGACACCTTGTCCTGGTCTGTTACCAGCCCTCGACTTCTTTATCTCCAACTGCTGCCATGACCTTAACCACCTCACCTGTCCACTTCTCTCACCCACTCCAACCTCTCATCCTCGTAAAGCACAGCCCTCCACTCCTTCCAGTCCAATCCCAACCTCACCATTAAATTGGGGGGGGGGGGCGGTGGGCTTGCCAGTGGTAGTTTTGCGCACTGACCTCTACACCGCCGAAGCCAGGCACCATCTCATGGACACCTCTTCTTATTGCCCCCTCAACCATGACCTCACTTCTCATCACCAAACCATCATCTCCCAGACCATCCACAACCTCAGCTTCCAACCTCAGTCCCAGAGCCCTGCATCTATCTCTTACCCAAAATTCACAAATCTGACTGCCCTAGTCGACCTATCACCTCTGCCTGCTCCACCGAACGTACCCCTTCATATCTTGACACCATCCTGTCCCCCTTGGTCCAGGAACTCCCCAGATACATTCAAGGACACCACCCACACTCTCCACCTTCAAACCATGACATCCCAGATGGCCTCTTATTTCAAGGACTGCAATTTCCTCTCCCACGTAATCAACAATGCCCTCCAGCACATCTCCTCCTCTTCCCATACCTCTGCCCTTGAACCCTACCCCTCCAACCACAAATGTTGGATAGAACCACCTGATCCTTACCTTCCACCCCACTAATCTCTGGATACAGCGCATTATCCTCTGTCATTTCTGCCACCTGCAATCAGACCCCACCACCAGAGATATATTTCCCTCCCCAACCCTATCTGCGTTCCGCAGAAGCCATTCCCTCAGTGATTCCCTTGTTACGTCCAAGCCCCCTCCACCAACCTATCCTCCAGACTCGGCACCTTCCCACGCCACCACAATAGATGTAAAACCTGAGCCCATAGCCCACCTCCTGACTCATCTCCCTCCAAGCTGCAAAGGATCTTTTCATAGCCGGCACATCCAAAAATCTCGTGGTTTCTCTCAAATCGATCTCCCCTACATTGGGGACACAGGATGCCAACTCACAGAACATTTCAGGGAACATCTCAGGAACATGCACCAAACAACCCCTCCGCCCAAACCACCAAGGACATGCAAGTCCTGAGCCACCTCCACCACCAAATCTAAGCTACCCGACGACTGGAGCAAGAACACCTCATCTTCTGCCTTGGTACCCTTCAATCACTCAGCATCAACACTGACTTCACTAGTTTCTGATCTGCAGCCGCCTCCTCTAACCTCACCCCAGATCCAACCCTCCAACTTGGCAATGTCCTCTTGAACTGTCCTCCTATCAATCTTCTTTCCTACCCTCCCCTCCCCTCTGACTTATCACCCCCCACCTGCATCTACCTAATGCCTTCGCAGCTACCTTTCCCCCACCCCTGCCATCCTATTTATCTCTCAGCACCCCACATTCTCCCACCACCCCATATTCCTGACAAAGGGCTTATGCCCAAAACATCAACCTTCCTGCTCTTTGGATGCTGTCTGACCTGCTGTGCTTTTCCAGTGCCACATTTTTCGACTCTGATCACCAGCATCTGCAGTCCTCACTTTCTCCCAGTCACTGTTGATCATCCTCAAACCACCTCTCAACTAGAAGTGGCTGACACCTTTCTATGAAAATGACAGAGCATCTGCTCCAAATCACTCTTCTTTACAGTGGATAGACTGTTAATACTTGATCACCACATGTAATATTATATTTGGAACTATGGGGCTTGAGTGTTAGGACTGCTCTAAAATCTGTAATATGGTACTTGCTAAACTACTTTGAAGGCCATGATTTGGAGATGCCAGTGTTGGACTGGGTTGTACAAAGTTAAAAATCACACAACACCAGGTTATAGTCCAACAGGTTCATGTGGAAGCACCAGCTTTCAGGGTGCTGCTCCTTCATCAGGTGGTTGTGTCAGCTGTGGATCAGTTTCAAGCACTGTTGTTTCTTGTGGTTTAAATCCCATTTCAGAAGAATGAAAGCAAAAATATAAGCTGATACTCCAGTGGAGTACTAAGGGAGGTCAGTGTGTCAAAGGAATCATCATTCAATGAGGTGTTACATACAAGGTCCAAAGGCATGGTTTTAAAGAAGAGCAGAAAAATTATTCTTAATGCCCTGGCCTATGTTTATTCTTCAATTAAGATCAGAAAAACAGATTATCTGGTCATTGTTATGTTACTGTCTGGGCTGCTGCTTTGAGGCAGCCTGAGATTTGTGGAAAGTGCAACACAAACACAAATGTTTTCTTTTTATCTTAGCAGTGAAATACATTGACATGGGTGAGGGTGGTATATCCAGCCATCACATAATACATTTACTCCAACAGTTCACAGGTATTACCAGAGTACTCAGTAAGTGCATTAATAAAAAAAACTTACTTCTGTTGGTATTCCTTTATCAGTTTCTTAGCTTTGTTATATTTCTTTTCCAAACCGTCATACTGAGATTGGGTCTCTTTCAAGTGTTCATTTACCATTTTGCAAAGGTTTTGCGCTTCTAACCAGTATCTTTCCACCTTTTGCATTTTCTCCTTATTCTCTTCAACACTTTGCTGAAGTTGCATCTTTGTTGTTTCCCATTTGATTTTCTCTGCTTCAGCAATTTTCAGCTGTCATAGATGAAGAACATTTGTAATTACTAGAACAGTCTACATACAAATTTTCAAATAGAAAATATTTTTAATATTAGAAAAAAAACTACACACCCTTTCTGCCAATTCACTGACTTCTGCTGCAGTTACTGCATTCTTAGTTTGAAGCTAGAGAAAAATATATAAATTGAAAATACAATTAAATTGATGCTACATAGGTAAATTTCTACTGATGTACAGATATGGGTCAATGATATATTATTTATCAACACTGAAATGCTCCAGGACTGAAAGAAGACTGGGTTTCCTTACTCAATTACCTAGAACAGTCTGGATGTCATATATAGCACATTCAAAAATTCCATCAAAAAGCACAAAAACAAAGAATCTATGGAGTTAGAAATTGCATATGTTCAAGCCACATTCCTTTTCATTTCTCTACATAGTGCAAGAAATCAAGTGAGTGCTTAAAATAAAACTGGATGACATCGAATAAAACACTTGGTCAAAGTTTAAGTTGAAAGGTACATTTTGTTTTTAAATCCATCAGATGAAATATACAAAGCTTCCATAAATGGGTTTTCTAAAATAGATCGCATTCGTGAAATTTGCACCAAATCGGCAAGTTAAGTGAAAACACAAAACTTACTAAGACAGTGAGATGTCCTTGAAAATGAGATGGACAATTTCCTCAACTCTTTTAAGACAAAAAATTGTTTATTGTAAATCCCACAATTTTGTGCAAACTTTAACTTTACAATGGAATAACAACACTCATTGATCTCAAAAAAAGTTGTCTAGCAATTTCTAGTGTGGATTTCACCTTTAACGGACATAAATGTGAATGCGGTGTTAAGACCAGTGGACCTCCAACTTTCAAGTAGCTGTGATGACTCAAGCAGGGTAAACAGCCAATCATTTCAAAGAGTTCTTTTCTTTACCACTTATGGGACATGGGAGACACTGGCTAGCCAGCATTTATTGCTGAACCTAGTTGTTCTTGAGAAGGTGGTGGTGAGTTGTTATTGTGCTGTGGGTTGACCCACAATGCTCTTAAGGAGGGATTTTCAAGATTTTGACCAGCAACACTGAAAGAGTGGCAATATATTTCCAAGTTAGGATAGTCAATGGCTTGGAGGTAAACTTGTAGGTGGCGGTGTTCTCATTTACCTGTTGCACATGCATCTTGTCACACTAGATGGAAGTGGTCATGGGTTTGGAAGATGCTAAGTATCTTTGGTGAATTTCTGCAGTTCATCTTGTAGATTATACACACAATTGCAACTGAGTGGTGGTGGTGCAGGTGGAGGGAGTGGATGCTTATAGATGAGGTGCCAAACAAGATGGCTGTTTTTTTTCTGGGATAGTGCCAAGTTTCTTGAGCATGTTGGAGCTGCACGCATCTAGCCAAATGGAAGTGTTCCATCACACTCATGACTTGTGCCTTGCAAATGGTAGTCAGGCTTTGAGAAGTCAGGAGATAAGTTACTTGCTGCAATATTCCTCTGACCCGCTCTTGTCACCACTGTGTTTATGCGGTGAGTTTTTTTGAGTTGATGGTCAATGGTAACCCCCAGCATGTAGATAAATGGAGAATTCAGTGGTGCTAATGCCACTGAATGTCAAGAGGTAGTGATTAAATGCCTGATATTTACTTGGTGCAAATGTTACTTGTCTGCCCAAACCTGGCCATCGTTCAGATCTTGTTGAATCTGAACATGGACTGGTTCAACACCTGAGGAGTCTTGACTTGTGCTGAACATGGTGCAACCATCAGCAAACATCTCCACTTCTGACCTTATGATAAAGGGAAGATCATTGATGAAGCAGCTGAAGATGGTTTGGCCTAGGACACGACCATGAGAAATTCCTGCACAGATGTCTTGGAGCTCAGATGTCTGATGCCAGATATGACTCCAACCATTCAAGAGTTTGCCTCCAATACCCATTGATTCCAATTTTGCTAGGACTCCTTGATGTCATAATTGGTCAAATGCAGCCTTCATTGTCACCTCTGGAATTTAGCTCTTTAGTCCATGTTTGAACCAAGTCTGTAATGAGGTTGGGAGCTGAGTGGCCCTGGCAGAACTGGATGTCACTAAACAAGTCACTGTAGATGCTGCTTGATAGCATGGTTGATGACACCTTCCATCATTTTACTGATGTTTGAGACTAGACTGATGGGGCTGTAACTGGCCGGTATGGATTTACACTACCAGACTACAAAGTTTAACTCGCTGCAGGGCAAACTGCAACTCGCACCAATGGCAGCGGTGGGATTTGAACCCACGCTTCCGTAGAGACTGGACCCATTCCTGAAGAAGGGCTTTTGCCCGAAACATCGATTTTACTGCTCCTCGGATGCTGCCTGAACTTCTGTGCTTTCCCAGCACCACTCTACTCCAGAGTCTGGTTTCCAGCATCTGCAGTCATCGCTTTTACCTGGTATGGATTTATCCTGCTTTTTGTGTACAGAACAAACCTGGGCAATTTTCCACATTGTCAGGTAGATGCCATGTTACAACTGTAATGGAATTGATTGAATGGACGATTGGTAAGTTCTAGAGCACAAATCATCATACTATTGCCAGAATGTTGTCAGGGCCCATAGCCTTTGCAGCATCCAGTACCTCCAACTGTTTCTTACTATCATGTGAAGCAAATTGAATAGGCTGAAGACTGGTATCTGTGGTGCTGGGGACCATTGGAGGAGGCCAAGATAGTTTATCCACTCGGTAGTTCCGGCTGAAGATTGCTGTGAATGCTTCAGCCTTTTCTTTTGCATGTTGTATTGGGTTTTTGAGTATAGAAATATTTGTGGCGCCTCCAGCTACTCCAGTGAGTTGTTTAATTGTCCATCACCATTCACAACTGGATGTGGCAGGACTGCAGAGCTTAGATCTAATCAGTTGGTTATATGTTCACTTAGTTCTTACTATCACTTTCTGCTTATGCTGCTTGGCTTGTAAGGAGTTCTGTTAGGTAGCTTCAATAGGTTGATATGTCATTTTTACAGTCAGCAAATCAGGAAATAAAGTTCACTATCCTTCTTTATTGCATACTTTTTGCAGAAAGAAATATAAAAATTGGGGTCAAACATTTGAAACTTGAAATATTAAAAATAAAGCCTCAAAACCTTTCTATTAAACAATGGAATCATAATGGAAAACTCATTCCACAAATATAAAGTTAGCTTCCAGAATCAGAAAGTTGCTTAACAACAGTTAGAATTTAATACTGTAAAACACCCAATTGCATCTCAAAAAAATGCACATTTTCTTTGATATTACGGCATAAAGTTAGTTCAGTACATTCTGAAGATTGCCATTTGCAGAGTGTTTGACTAGTTGGCCGTGGATTGTCAGGAATCCCAAAAGCAGTATCTAGATTTTCACATTTAGTCACACATGTATAGACAAAAGAAGTTGTAATAGGTTTCACAAAGACAAAAGACACAAAAACTAATAGTGTGAACACTATTAGTTTTGTCAGCATTACAACTGCAAAGTTGACACCAAACTGTAACTAGGAAAACTATGTTGAAAAGCCAACCATAAAAGATCACTGTATAATAAAACCAATGTAATATAGCACAGCTTTTACAACTATTTGATTTTGTTTGATCTCCTTCACCTCTTGTAATAATCTATTGATTAGAACACTTCAAACCATTGTGCAGAAATAATAATAAACTCGCAGGAGAAAATATGTTTCTATTCTAACTTCTGAAAGACTTTTAACTTCTAATAGCTACATCAAGAAAATAGTTTTACTCCCCTGTGCATTTAATCTTTATAAAAAAACAGTATATCCTTTAACTGCAGACAGGCTGCAGAGCTTGGTGGTAGACGGGGCTCTGGCTGTCCTGGTACATGAATCACAAAGTTTGTGCACAAACTTTGCATACAAAGCAATTAGAAAGGCAAATCGATTTTTTAAAATTTCAGCTATATTGGTCTGTGCACTATCCTGCATAGGAAGGCAGGAATCAGCTAACCAAAGTTGGTTAGTACACAGGATGCTCATTATAGTAAATGCTGAGCAGCGAGACAAAAACAGAAATATTGTCACTACTGGTGGGAGGTTATAATAACAATTGTAATTGAACAATTAAATGGAAGGAATGACAAAGTTTGACAACAGGAAGTACAAGATTTGTGATATAATTTATTTTACCATGAGAAAATGTTGGTTTTGATGCACTGATCCTTGCACATGAACAATATTTAACATTGGCATTGCAAAGAGTAAGTCAGAGAATATGGTCATTTTCTCACCAATTCTTGTTATGCAGTTTTTTTGTTTCTCTATTTTAACTTCTGTATATTTCTGCCCCTTCACTTTTTTTTCACTTTTTAAATAAATTTGTTCATGGAATGAATGCATCACTGGTTAGGCCAACATTTATTGTCCATGCCTAAGTGCCTTAGAGAATGTGGCTCCTTTCAACAAGTGCTTTCTTAAACTGCTGTAATCATTGAGGTGTAGGTACACCCATTGCTGTAAGGAAGTGAGTTCCAGGATTTTGACCCAACAACAGTTAAGGAATGGGAATATAATTCCAAGTACGAATAATGTTTGGCTTGGAGGGGGACTTGCAGGCTGTGGTATCCTAAGTTATCTGCTCCCTTTGTCCTTGAAGGAGGCAAAAGTGACAGGTTTGGTAGGTGTTTTTGAGGAAGGCTTAGGTGAGCTACTGCATGTAACTCATATATCTGACCAACTCACCTAACTCACAAAAACTGACCGTGCCCACTTGACAGAGTCTCACCATCAACCCGCAAAATTCAATGGCATTAGCTTCAAGATCTACATCGTCAACATACTGGGGGGTTATAAATAACAGAAACTGAACTGCAGCAGCTATATAAATACTGTGGCTACAAGAGCACGTCACAGCCTTGGAATGCTGCAGCAAGTAACTCACTTGCTGCCTCACCAATGCCTGTCCACCATTTATAAGACATAAGTCAGGAGTGTGATCAATACTCTACACGTTTGAATGTGTGCAGCTCCAACAACACTGAAGATGATCAACACCAAGCAGACTGTTTGATTAGCACACTGTCCACCACCTTCCAGAATCCTGCCCTTCACTATTGACGCACAATGGCAGCAGTGTGCATCACTTAGAAATGCACATGCCCATCTCTGGACCAAAGCTGTAATAAGGTCAGAAAATGTGAAGCAGCATTTACTTTCCTTTCTTCCTGTCATATTCTCTCTTATGTATTATGAAAATTAATGGCAGGCTAATGGAATGTTAGCCTTCATCTCAAAGGGGTTGGACTATAAGGGTAGTCGAGTGCGTGGTGCTGGAAAAGCACAGCAGGTCAGGCAGCTTATGCTCAAAACGTCGATCCTCCTGCTCCTCTGATGCTGCCTGACTTGCTGTGCTTTTTCAGCACCACAGTCTCAACTCTGATATCCAGCATCTGCATTCCTCACTTTCTCCTGGACTAAAAGAGTAGTGAAGTTTTGCTGCAATTGTTCAAGGCGCTGGTGAGTTCACATCTGGAGTACTGTGTACAGTTTTGATCCCTTTTTTATAATGAAGAAAATATATCATTTCATTAGGAGGCAGTCCTGAAAAGGTTTACTAGGATGATCTCAGTATGGAGGGATTGTCTTATGAGCAAATACTTAACAGATTGGGATTCTACTCACTGGAATTTAGAAGAATGAGAGGCGTTCTCATTGAAACATAGAGGATTCTTGACTGGGTAAACGCTGACAGAATATTTCCCCTTGCACAAAAGTCTAGGACCAGAGGGCACAGACTCAGAATAAAGCGGCTAAAATGAGAAGGAATTTCTTCCCTCAGAGAATTGAGAGTTCTTTGGAACTCTTTGCCGCAAAGCTATAGTGGTAGAATCCTTGTGTATAGTTAAGGTTTCTTGGTTAGTAGGAGAATCAAGGATTACGTGGAAAGGGCAGGAGAGTGAACACGAGGAATGTTGGATCAGCCATGGATCTTACTTAAAAGTGGAACAGGCTCAAGGAGCTGAACAATCTTCTCCTGTTCCTATTTCTTATGGTCTTATTGAGAGGCATAAACTACCAGTTTTTCTAACTTTATGGCTCATAGGTTCAATCAAGATTTTTGAAAACTGAAAACTTTACAAGACACACTTTCTT
Source organism: Chiloscyllium punctatum (assembly GCF_047496795.1). NCBI lineage: Eukaryota > Metazoa > Chordata > Chondrichthyes > Orectolobiformes > Hemiscylliidae > Chiloscyllium > Chiloscyllium punctatum. Next base: position 57,369,265 of record NC_092748.1, on the reverse strand, counting down.
TCCATAACCTCAGTATCAGTCTCTATATAATTAATCATTTCCCCTTGTTTTCAGAAAAATAAGCACACAAACTAAATGCTACAATAAGTACTTATTCAGAAAAGTGTCAACAACTTTTTTGTCTGTTATATTCAGATATATGCATTCTCAGATAGTTTTGCAAATTAACACTCCATGTATATTGTACCTCAGTAAAGTTTCTGAAAGCTTTCTTCCAGTTTCTCTTCAAATAATTTTGAAATATTTCAGCAGAGGTTGCTGGAAACTAAGGAAAATAATCCTCAGTGCAACTGATGAGTGGCAGAGAAAGAGCTTGGGAACCTAGGTATAGTGCACATACACAATAGAAATTCAACTCTCAGCTGCAATTAAAAATATAAACTTTAAACCTAGGTTACTTAGAGAAGTGATGGCCTCAAAGTAAAGAAACAAAAGCAGGAATTACTGAAAAAGCTCAGCAGGGCTGGCAACATCTGTGGCGTGAAATCAGAGTTAACATTTTGGGTCCAGTGACCCTTCCTCAGAACTAATGGCAGTAAGGCAAATGTTGGTTTTATGCAGAAGATGGGGTGGGGAAGAGGGTAAAGAGTAAACAATTGATGGAGATTGACAACAGTTGGACAGACAAAGGCATGGATAACGACTGGCCTAGCAGAATGAATAGCTACTAATGGGGACTATTACTGACTAACAATGGGTCATGTGTAATAGCACACCATGTGATAATAAGGTCTGGTGTGTGGGCGTTATGGTAAGGACGTGAGAGGTGGTGACTCAAGCCTATGAACTCAATATTGAATCCAGAAACCTGTACAGTTCTCAAGTAGAAAATGAGATGCTGTTCTTCCATCTTGCACTCAGCTTCACTGGAGCATTGTAGCAAGCATGAGGCAGATATGTCAGCCAGGGAATAAGGTGGTGTGGTGAACCGGCAGCCAACTGGAAGCTCAGCATCTTTTTTGCAGACAAAACATAGGGACTCTGCGAAACAGTCACCCTGTCTATGCCTCATTCCTCCAATGTAGAGGAAACTACATCATGAGTGTCGAATTAGTAGACTAGATTGAGTGAAATGCAGGTGAAGTGCTGCTTCACCTGGATGATGTGTTTGGTCCCCTGAATACTGAGGAGGAAGAAAGTAAATGGATAGGTGTTACGCCTTCTGCTGTTGCAGTGGAATGCGCCATGGGGCAGGGAGTATTAGGAGTGGAAGAGGAGTGAACCAGGGTGTCCCAGAAGGAAGGGTCCTTGTGCAAGGTTGATAAGGGAGGGGAGGAGAATGTGGGTCTGGTAGTGACATCCTGCTAGAGATGGCAGAAATGATGAGTAGTGATCCTCTGCATGTACATGGTAGATGAGGACAAAGGGGACTCTTGTCACTGTTTTGGGTGGGAAGTAAGTGGGAGAGGGCTGAAGTGCAGGAGATAAGTCACACCCGGTTTAGGGCCCTGTCAACTACAGTACTGGGGAACTCTCAGTTGAAGAAGAAAGTGGACATTCGGAGGCTCCCTTGTCTAAGTTGGCATCATCATAACAGATGCAGTTGGGATGAAGGAACTAGAAGAATGAAATAGAGTAAAGACCTAAAGAAAAGACTTTATTGAAGATGCAATAGATAATTCAATGTACAAACTTCATCATGTTTTTGTAAATATGCATTATAAATTGATGTATTCTATCCACTCAATAAACAAAATGAAAATGCTCACAGCACATGAGCATATAATATTATCTAATTTTGATGAATCACCTAGTTCTGATACAGAAGATCTAATCCCTAATGTTTCAAAATTAACAGAAAATGTGAAATACAAAAGACTAAATGCAATATTATTACCTCTTTCAATTTAAGATTAAGTAATGAATCCATGTCTGATGCTAAAAATAAATTTTCATTTTCAGTCTGTTGAGCAACTTCAACTGTCCCTCCAGCTCCAACTTCATTTGAAATTGTTCTTTCATCTTCAGGAAACTCTTCGGACTTAAGAAAAAAATCAAATCGATAAACACAAAATACTAAGCAATTTCATATGACTATTTCTCAATAGATGGTCACGCTAAGACCCGCTTTTTGTCAGAAAAATACTCTTCAGCTCATCTCCCTATCTCCTAAACCATTTAACACTAATAAAAATACATATTTGACCTTTTTGTACACTTCTGTTTTTGATAAGAATATTCTCTTAATCGGAGTATGCTAAATATAACATAAACACAGTTAACTGCTAGCATTAGAATTTTATCTTGGCGAAGCTCCTTAGAACAAAATTACACCAAAGTTATGAATTAATAATTCTAGATAATTAACATTAGATGGATAGCAGCAAGGCGATAGAGGTGAGTATCACATGTATCACCTTACCTGTTCATTATCACTTGTACTATACCGGGTACAGTGCTGCTCCAAAAGTGCCTCCTGGCATCTTTCCTGTTCTAATGTTTCACTGATAAGGCGAGCAACCTCACTCTGTTGTCCAGGTTTTTCTCGACCAATACGGAATCTATGTAAACATTTTCATAGCTCTTTGTATCGATCTTTGATTTTTTACAAATTTATTAACAGATTTACTTTTCTCCTCTACAATATATGAATAATTTATATGTAATCATTCTTAGATATGAGTATGTTCCAGAGGACTAGATAAATCCAAATGTTAAAAAGAATGCAGAAATAAACCTAATAACTACAAGCTGTACAGTTCAACCTCAGTGATGGGGAAACATTTAGAAACAATAACCTGGAAAAAAAATTTAAAATGACTTAACAAGTATACATGAGTTAGGAAAACTGCCATGGATTTATTAAAGGCAAATTGCATTTAAGTTGAAAAACATAAAAGGTTAATTACAGTAATATGGTTGCTTAGCTTCACACGGATATCCAAAGGCACTTGATAAAGCACCACAAAACAGGACTGTCAGCAAAGGTGAAGCTCATGGAATAAAAGGGATAGTGGTAAAAGGAAGACATGTCTGAGTAACAGGAAACAGAATAGTGTTACTTTTTGGATTGAAGGTAGATATATTAAAAAAAAAGTGTCCCAAGAATCAGTGCTGGGACGACTGCCTCTTTTTAAGAAAAATGAATATTAATGGGTCTCCAGAGCACAATTTCAAAATCTGCAGATGACAAAACTTAGAAGCACAGTAAACAGCATGGAGAATGATAGGAGTAAACTTGAAGTGGACACTGACAGGCTGGTGAACTGATAAAATTTAATGTAGAAAAATGCGAAGTGATATACTTTGACAGGAAAAAGATGAGGTAAAAGGCGCTTGTGTCTACAATTCTAAAGAAAGTGTAGGAAGAAATAAATCTTGAAATAATTTGCAAATTTTTTTAAGCCAGCAGGGCAAATAAAGCAAGTGCTGAAAAATGCGTTGCTGGAAAAGCGCAGCAGGTCAGGCAGCATCCAAGGAGCAGATGAATTGACGTTTTGGGCATAAGCCCTTCTTCAGGAATGAGGAAGGTGTGCCAAGTAGGCTAAGATAAAAGGTAGGGAGGAGGGACTTGGGGGAGGGGCGTTGGGAATGCGATAGGTGGAAGGAGGTTAAGGTGAGGGTGATAGGCCGGAAAGGTCAAGAAGAAGATTGCAGGTCAAGAAGGCGGTGCTGAGTCCGAGGGTTGGGACTGAGATAAGGTGGGCGGGAGGGGAAATGAGGAAGCTGGAGAAATCTGCATTCATCCCTTGTGGTTGGAGGGTTCCTAGGCGAAAGATGAGGCGCTCTTCCTCCAGGCGTCATGTTGCCATGGTCTGGCGATGGAGGCGGCCAAGGACCTGCATGTCTTTGGCTGATTGGGAGGGGGAGTTAGTGTTCAGCCACAGGGCGGTTGGGTTGGTTGGTGCGGGTGTCCCAGAGGTGTTCTCTGAAATGTTCTGCAAGTAGGCGGCCTGTCTCCCCAATGTATAGGAGGCCACAGCAGGTGCAGCAGATGCAGTAAATGATGTGTGTGGAGGTGCAGGTGAATTTGTGACGGATATGGAAGGATCCCTTGGGACCTTGGAGGGAAGTGAGGGGGGAGGTGTGGGCGTAAGTTTTGCATTTCTTGCGGTTGCAGGGGAAGGTGCCGGGAGTGGAGGTTGGGTTGGTGGGGGGTGTGGACCTGAGGAGGGAGTGGTCTTTCTGGAACACTGATAGGGGTAGGGAGGGAAATAGATCCTTGGTGATGGTGTCTGTTTGGAGGTGGCGGAGATGACGAAGGATGATACGATGTATCTGGAGGTTGGTGGGGTGATAGGTGAGGACCAGTGGGGTTCTGTCCTGGTGGCGATTGGAGGGGCAGGGTTCAAGGGCGGAGGAGCGGGAAGTGGAGGAGATGCGGTGGAGAGCATCGTCAACCACGTCTGAGGGAAAATTGCGGTCTTTGAAGGAGGCGGCCATCTGGGTTGTTCGGTATTAGAATTGGTCCTCCTGGGAGCAGATGCAGCGGAGGCAAAGGAATTGGGAATATGGGATGGCGCTATTACAGGGGGGCAGGGTGGGAGGAGGTGTAATCATGGCAACATGATGCCTGGAGGTAGAGCGCCTTATCCTCCGCCTAGGAACCCTCCAACCACAAGGGATGAATGCAGATTTCTCCAGCTTTCTCATTTCCCCTCCCCACACCTTATCTCAGTCCCAATACTCTGACTCAGCATCACCTTCTTGACCTGCAATCTTCTTCCTCACCTCTCCGCCCCCACCCCCTCTCCGGCCTATCACCCTCACCTTAACCTCCTTCCACCTATCGCATTCCCAACGCCCCTCCCCCTTACTTTTTATCTTATCCTGCTTGGCACACCTTCCTCATTCCTGAAGAAGGGCTTATGCCCGAAACGTCGATTCTCCTGCTCCTTGGATGCTGCCTGACCTGCTGCGCTTTTCCAGCAATACATTTTTCAGCTCTGATCTCCAGCATCTGCAGTCCTCATTTTCTCCTAAATAAAGCAAGTGGTTAAAAATTTAAAAGATTATAAAGATTGGGATTGCATTGAGTACTAAAGCAAAAAGATTAAGATGAACTGTTATGAACATTGGATCAATTGCAAATGGAGCAATATGTCCAATTCTCTGAATCTTTAGAAGGTTTTAGAGAGGATAGAGATTTGTGAGAATGATTCTGGGAGTTAGGGACATCATAAGAGAAGATTTGTTCAAATTCATGAGATGTCTGAACAGAGTAGGTAGAGGGACATATTATCAAATTTGTTACTCAGAAGATGCAAAGTTCATGCGAAGAAAGTTTTTTTTTGCAGTGAACGACTATATTCTGAAAACCAATGCTCAAAATGGTGGGCGATCCAGATTAAATTGAGTGATTAAGCATCGGAAGGGAAAACATTGTAAGCCTACAGAGTTGGGACCTGATAAACTGGTTTTTGACAGAGCTGAAATTGACTCAATGGGCCAAATAGACTCGTTTGTGCTGCACCCATCCTATCATCCAATATTTTACCATTCTGTAGCACATCACATGGAATACAAGGGTGTAAGAGTAGCATTTTTCACAAGCAGAATAACTGCATTCTTTGGGGTGACTCATCTGTGCCGGACCCTATCTGCACCCAACACACAGCTGTGGCACCAACACCTTTTAGCATGCAACAATGATTCCTCAATACAATCCAAATACTGGACTATCACCGAGAATGAAGAAACAATGGAACACAATATCCCCTGAGAAATATTTTTCAGGACCAGACTGCTTATCTCCTTTTTATGAAAAAGCACTCTATATATGGTTGGCCCCACCCCTGACCTGCAGGCCATAAAATTGGCAGAGATCTATCAACACGATCATAAATCAGTCATTACTCTAAAAGCCCTTGTCCATGCCTTTCATAAGCATCAAGGTTGGTACAATAAAAACAAGGAATCCAGAAATGACTGCAAGATGAACATTTCCTCTAGAGGGTTTATTCAATGCAAGTGTTCAGTATCCAAGTATAATGCCTATCAAAACAACCTCAGGACCGCACAATGCAGGTCCAGGATGCAAGACTTTTGGCTGAATAAGGAAGCAGGCAGCTGTCAATCATATAGGAGAAAGTGAGGACTGTAGGTGCTGGAGGTCAGAGTAAAAAAAATGTGGCACTGGAAAAGCACAGCCGGTCAGGTAGCATCCGAGGAGGAGAGTTGACATTGAGCATAAGCTCTTCATCAGGAATTCCTGAACATGTCATACTCAAAATGTTGACTCTCCTGCTCCTCAGGTGCTGCCTAACCAGTTGTGCTTTTCCAGCACCACACTTTTTGACAAATGTCAATCATATGCAGACCACAAAGACTGAAAAAGATTTTATGTTGCCCTGAAACATTGTCCATGATCTATCACCGATCCTTAGTACTGAAAAGTTAGCATTGTTTACAGGAAATGTCCAAATCCAGAAGGATAGATAGGGCACCTTAACCACGTCCTGAAATCAATGTTCATACATCAAATGAAACATTAATCAATAGGTTGCTATGAACTACTGTCTTGATGACTTTTCCAGTTTATAGAAACAACAAACACTAGCAATCACCTGTATATTACCTAAGGTTGCAGAAACTGTTTGTGTCCCAAGTGAGGTCTACAAAACTAGAAGTTAATGCCTGACGCAGAAGCCCTCTGAATTCATTTCAATAACGTAGAGTGTGAAACCGTTCCAAAGGAATATAGATGCCTCCACTGTCCACTTTTACAAGTGGAAATGAACTCGCCAACCCTGCAGTAATTATACACAGATTTCACTCCTCTCCATTCTCAGGGCAATACTTTCACTGGAATACTTCCGAAGATTTACAAGGATTTTGCCAGGGTTGAGGATTTGAGCTATGGGGAGAGGTTGAACAGGCTGGGGCTGTTTTCCCTGGAGCGTCGGAGGCTGAGGGGTGACCTTATAGAGGTTTGTAGAGGGACATGGATAGGGTAAATAGACCAAGTCTTTTCCCTGGAGTTGGAGAGTCCAAAACTAGAGGGCATAGGTTTAGGGTGAGAGGGGAAAGATATAAAAGAGACCGAAGGGGCAATGTTTTCCACACAGAGGGTGGTACATGTATGGAATGAGCTGCCAGAGGATATGGTGGAGGCTGGTACAATTTCAACATTTAAAAGGCATTTGGATGGGTATATAAATAGGAAGGGTTTGGAGGGAATATGGGCCAGGTGCTGGCAGGTGGGAGTAGATTGGTGGAGATATCTGGTCGGCATGGACGGGTTGAACCCAAGGGTCTGTTTCCATGTTGTACATCTCTATGACTCTATAACTGAATGAAACATTTTGACCAGAGTCTGTTGCCAACATGGTTTCTGAACAGGTCAAGAAACCACTAACTAAAAGCTTGCAGTTATACAATTCCAGGGAAATGACTTTGCTGATCTGACCAAAACCAAACACAGTCAACTGGAACAAAAACAGAAGTTGCTGGAAAAGCTCAGCAGGTCTGGCAGCATCTGCGAAGACAAATCAAAGTTAACGTTTCAGGTCTGGTAACTGAGTTCTGAGGAAGGTTTACCGGAACCGAAATGTTAACTTTGATTTTTCCAGCTGAGCTTTTCCAGCAACTTCCGTTTTTGTTTCCGACTCTCAGCATCTGCAGTTGTTTCGGTTTTTACAGTCAATTGTTAGGTAATTCAGAGAAATTCAGCTGCCCTAAGAAATTCATCGCAATTCTTCAACAGTTTTATGGCAATATGCTTGTGACCTGAATGATGTTAATTCTAACCGATTCCCAGTCAATGGAATTGAATATGTTATGACACGGGGTAAACCCCTCTGCTGATTTAAACCCGACACACAGAAAAGCTCACCTCACGGCATAATCTGTTAAGTTTCAAGAGGCAAAGAACAATCACAGATTTCACTAGTTAAAGTAAAAATTAACAATTTTGTCCTTTAAATCCAAAAGGGAGCATTAAAACCACTATTTACAACGCCTTTCTCTTAAACCTATCTATCTTTTAGCTCCCACTCTACAATACTAGTCTGATTTTTAAAAAACCCAGATTAAGATTTACAAAAAAAAAACATTTCAAAACCTTTGTCAAAGCTTTGTCAATTCTCTTTTGTAGATTTTTTCTCGGTCAGCATCGGTGTTCTGCTGCACAGATTTCTTATGGACAGGTACCTTTCAGAGAGCTATTTGGCTAGCAGTCTATACTTGTTGGTTTTCTTGGCATTTCTCCCCCTAACTGTTCAAAATGTCCAGTTTATACTCCAAAACACTGGATCATTTCTTTGGCTTGATGTCATCAAAACACTAAATTCAAATTTGATTGAATTTTGATATCTGAAGCTGAATTTGTTTCTGTTCCATGGTAACTCAGCTGCACTACTGGTTTCACAGCCAAATATTACATTTTAAATTCTTCAGCATTCTGTGCTTGCAGTCAGTCCTTGCCAGCTTTACAACTCTCTTAAAGGTACAGTACACGTCTACACTTCATAACAAATAGGATTGCATTCCAATACAAATATTCTTCAGGTTTGCCTCTGTCTTGCTTTAGACTATCTTCCACAAATGATTAGCCATCAAAATCAGATATCACGTGGATGAGAAGCATCTCAATCTGATAGGACTCCACGTAAAGAGAAAGTCATAATTCGTAGTTCTTGATCTGCTGGTGGCTACACTCTAGCTATGAGTTCATACCTTAACTTGTAATGTGTCACAGACTTGGTCTCAATGCACATGAAAATCTGGACATTATCATCAGCATATTGACCACTGAAGAAATGCACCAAAGACAAAAAAAATGCTGGAGATCACAGCGAGTCAGGTAGCATCCATACAGAGAGAGTAAGCTAATGTTTCAAGTCTAGATGACTCTTCAAGGTACCAGTCTACCTCACTGAAGCCCTTTCATGAGTACAAGGATTTAGGCTTATATATCTTGCAACATACTGTCACTTGAACTTATATACCACACTAGGTTTGTGTATTAAGCAGGCTATCTTTTAGGCTTGAAAGGAGCATCCTGTTAATGAACACCATTTGTATGTTACCAAATGCTCAAATTTTCAGTCCTGAAAACTGCCCAGTTTACTTCAGGTTAAAGGTACATCATAAATTCAGTGTTTGTGCATGATTACTAGTGTCATTATTTAATTTCAATTACGATAACCACTTACCTAACTATGCCTTTAGTGTTCTTCAATACAGTAGCTGCAAAGATTTGCGTGACACCAACCAAACTAACCCCGTCCACTTCAACAATCTGATCATTTACTTGAATTCTGCAATAATGGAAAACACATACATATAGAGTCATAAAGCATTACAGCACAGAAAGAAGCCTTTTACCCCACGGAGTCTGTGCTAGGACTTGGTACATAGCCTTGTAATCTGTGGTGTTTAAAGTGTTCAACTTCTTAAACATTGTAATGGTTCCCACCTTTTTACTGAGTTCAAGATACTCTCCTGTCTCTGGGCGAAAAAAAATTCTCCTTCAATCCTGTCTCAGCCTGTTGCCTCTATCCTTAAATTTATGACCCTGGTAACTAACTCCTTTACCAAAGGAAAACGTTTATTCCTATCAACTTTAAATGCCCCTCATAATTTTACAGATCTTAATCAGGTTATCCTCAGCCTTTTGTTTCAAGAAAAACAATCCCAGCCTATGCAGTCTCTCTTCATAACTTAAATACTCCATCCCAATAACATACTGATGGAGTCTCTTTAGCACCCTCTCTAACGCAATCATATTCTTCCCATGGTATAGCAACCAGAACTGCACAGTATTCCAGCTGTGAACTAACAAATACGACTCAACGTAACCTCTTTGTTCTTTTGTTCGATGCCTTGACTAATAAAGGCAAGTATCCCATATGCCTCCTTAACCACCTTATCTACCCTGTCCTGCTGACGACAAACATCTATGAATGTGCAAACCAAGATCCCTGAGATCTTCTGTACTTCGAGGGTCTTACCACTCAAATTGTACGCCCTTACCTCATTATTCCTCCCAAAATGCATCAGCTAACATTTTTAGGGTTAAACGTCATCTGCCATTGTTCTAACCATCTGACCCAGCATAATCTTGCCTCCTTGTTATTTGCCACACTAGCAATTTTAGTGTCATCTGTGAAGTTATTGATAACATAACCTGTGTCAAAATCATTAAAATGTATACTACAAACAACAAGAGATCCATCAGTGATCCTTCTAGTACACCACTGGACACAGGCTTCTAGTCACAAAAGTAACTTACAACTGATGCCCAGCCTTGTTCTCCAAAATTAAGTCTGGCACTACCTATTTCATGCAGGACTTTCTATGTGCTGACAGTAAAAGCTCTTCCATATCTATTTTAAGAATTTTGCCCACTCTTTCACTTTTTGCCAATACCAGTGAATAATGGGGATGTTGAAATCCAGTATTATTACCCTGTTATTTTTAAACTTCTCTAAAATTTGCTTACGTACTGCCCTTCTACGTCTCTCAGATTGTTTTGGGGCCTATAGCAACGCTAATTACGGCGATGTACATTTATGTTCTTGAGTTTTACTCATACAGTCCCAATTGAGGAACATTCTAATATCATCCCTCCTTATTGCAGTAATTGTCCTTGATCGCTATTACAACATCACGATTTCTTTCACCCCTGTTCCCTGTTGCAACTGAAGATTCTGCAACCTGGAATACTGAACTGCCAATCATGATAGCAATAATATCATATCCCTATGTATTAACTAGCACCCTCAATCCATCTACTTCATTCACAAAACTCTTTTCAGTAAAATAAATTGTGATCCAGCCTTATTTAATTATACATTACATTTCAACTTGTATACAAATTTTAAGCAGCTATAACAAGTGGGTGGCACAGTGGTTAGCACTGCTGCCTCACAGCCCCAAGGTCCCAGGTGCAATTCCAGCCTCAGGTGACTGTCTGTGTGGAGTTTTCACATTCTCCCTGTGTCTGCGTGGGTTTCCTTTGGGTGCTCCGGTTTCCTCCCACTGTCCAAAGATGTGCAGGTCAGGTGAACTGGCCACGCTAAATTGCCCATAGTGTTAGGTGCAATAGTCAGAGGGAAATGGGACTGGGTGGGTTACTCTTCGGAGGGTCGATGTGGACTTGTGGGGCTGAAGGGCCTGTTTATAAAAAAAAGTGGGTGGCACGATAGCACAGTGGTTAGCACTGCGGCCCGACAGCACCAGGGTCCCAGGTTCGATTCCAGCCTCGGGTGACTGTCTGTGTGGAGTTGGCACATTCTCCTCATGTCTTTGTGGGTTACTCTTCGGAGGGGCAGTGTGGACTGGTTACGCCGAAAAGCCTGTTTCTACACTGAAGGAAAGCTAATCTACAGGAAATCTAAATCAAATAAAGTAGTGGATATTATACCACATCAGTATGATTCTCCAAAGAGGTAGCTTGTCATCAAATACTTTAAACTAATCAAATTAATCAAAAAGATTATTTTCATTTAGTTATAGACAGATTACTTTGCTGTGATGGAGTGCATTACACTTCAATCTAAATTAAAGAAAATTATAAAATGTTTTAAAATTGTCTAAAACTAAGATAGAAGGTAGTAAGTGACATCAACAGTGTTAGTAACTAAATACACTTTAGGGATCAAACTTTAGTGGCAATTATAATTAAGTAACAGATGTTTAATAGTTGTTTGTATTAACTGCTTAAAATTTACATACAAGTTGCAATGTAATGTATATTTAAATAAGGCTGGATGACAATTTATTTTAACGCAAGGGGTTTTGTGAATAAAGTACATGGGTTTGATTGTACTAGTTAATACATGGGAATATGATATTATTGCTATCATGGTTGGGGGAAGAACAGGATTGGCAGTTCAACATTCCAAGTTGCAGCATCTTCAGGCATGACAGGGAACAGGGGTTGTAATGAAAATGTACCAAAATGCAAAACAGTAGATGATTGAAATCTGAATCCCTTTCTTAGCTTTAATCAAACTTTCATTAGTTTTCTCATTCTATGTTACAATGCTTCAAAACCAAATACAGTTAACACACAAAAAAAAGACATATTAATGGATAGCATCTTACCGTTTATCTCTATATGCTGCTCCACCTTCAGTGATAGTTTTCACAAAAATCCCTAGTTTTTCAAGCCCTTGATCTGCTCCAACACCCATTCCAATGATACTAATTCCAAGACCAGCTTCACCTAAAATTCAAATTATTTCATAAACAGAATTCATTTGTTATAAATCAATAATTAACACGGTGTATTTTGATCACATCATTAAACTACAGTCAGTTCTGCAATAACATGTTCCTTCAATGTGAATTGGCTATAACGCGATTGAAGAATTTAGATCATTATTTGCAGAATGCAGACTTTCTCACCTGTATTGGATATAATGTGATTCTGATCCCTTTGGTTTAAATGGTGCTGCTAATATACGATTTACTTAGAACGCAGGATTGTATGAGAACAGAACTATCGTATTATATCAGAACAGACTGTAGTAAAATTCTGCAATGTGCTTCAGAAATAATGGTCGACAGTGAGAAATCTGTTCCATCATTCAATGGGATAATGGTTCATCTGGGTCCTAATTCCACAAACCAACCATTATCAAAAAACCTAAGGGATATGGTCAGAAGGAACTGTCAAATTTAGTTACAAATTTAACACCTACTTAGCAAAGAACATGTCAATTTTCTACTTCTCTTTGCATGAAGAATTGTATCCTAACCTTACTTCGCAAGAGTTTGGTTCTAGTTTTTAAACATAGTCCCTGGTTTTAGACTTCCAAATTAGCGGAAAACTTTCATTTTCCCAGTTTAACTCTTCCATTATTTTCAATATCTTACAAGTATGATTAAACAATCCTTTAAGCAAAAATATTCCAGGGAAACAACACTTAATACCTACTGCAGATTAACACTGGAGTCTAGGTATCATCTAATAACTCAAAGCTGCACTTACATCAAATCCATATGTCCTTCCCACAGTGTATTTTCTAGATAAACTAATTTTTCTAAGATCTAACCAAGATTTTGCATAATTGAAGCACAACTCAAACCCCTTGTGTTCAAGTCCTTCATATATAGAGGCCAATAATCCATTAGACTTTAGAGATTATTTCTGTAGTTGTTCATGACATTTTAAATGATTCAAGCACCTAAACCTTCACTTATTTCCAGTTTATCCACCATGTACTTTTTTTTAGGTTCAAAATAGATTACTTTGCATTTGACTGTATTCAAAGCTACTTGTGACGTTTGTCCATCAATTAGTCTATCAATCTCACTTATATCTGCTCTTCAAGTTGTACCTCTTATAATAGCACACATTCATGCGACACCCATACATTTTTTAATTAACATTCTATCCTATCAAAGTTGCTAATGATTGCAGGAAACATTGAGGCCTCATCACAGAACCTTGCAGGAGATGGTTAGTCACATCCTGCTAAACAGAGTACCTGCCCAGTATCCCTGCTCTCTTTCTTGCTGTCCAGTAAATTTCCTAACCAAGTCAATAATTTGCTTTTAATTCCACAAGCTTCAATTTTAAGTACACGTATCTTATGAACAGCTTCATCAAATACCTTCTGGAAATCCATATAAATGGCAGATATTGACATTTCCCTGAACAATGTTTTTTTATAAGGAAGCAAGTAAGATAATCAGGTTTCTCAAACTCGACTTACCATTTACAAATCCATGCTACCTCTTTCTGGTCAACTGAAAAATTTCTAAGTGCTCAGTCATTCTATTCCTAATGGTAGGCTCTTCTTATTTTCTGGCTACACATGTATGTATGCCTGGCCTATAATTCAGTGATTTACCTCTGAAAAATTGTGCATGTCTGTCTGTTATTTAAGAAAAATAACAATCTAAAGAAATAGTTCTTGAATCCAGAGAACAGGATTTAAGATTATAATGGAAACATCTGCAATATTCTCAACAGCTTCCTTTAAAATCCCCAATGGAAACCATCAACTCCTGGGGATTTCATCCTCTTCAGTGTCATTAATTTGTCCATCTTGCTTCTGTTAATTTTTTAAAATCCCTATTCCAATTCAATAATAGTTTCCTTGGGGTATCCTGCATGTTGACCTCTTACCCTATTGTAGATATTGACCCAAAGTAATAATCAGCATGTCTGCTGTTTCTTTAATTCCACATACATACCATGAGCAGTTTAAGATGCCCACATTTGTTTCTAATTATCCTCATCTTAATGAAATTGTGGAAGTTTGTTGATGTTAACAGCCATTACAATTTTGATTCTATTTTCCTTTTGTACATTGGCTTTGTCATCCTTTACAGATCATTGTATCTTTCTCATTTGTGACAAAATATCAATTTTGAAGTTGTGTACTTTTCTTTTACATCATCTCTTAGCCCTTTAATCATCTATAGTTGTTTTTAATTGCAAATAGAATTCTTGCTCTTCGGTGGAATAAACAGATTCTGCCTCAAGTTAAATGCCTGCTGGAACAGTTCTCATGCCTCTGTCATTTTACCCATTATTTTCAGTTTGCTGCAGACTGTTTTAATCACAGATCATTAAACTCAACTATACCAAAACTTAGAATCTTAGTAGCTGTTGCATCTCTCTCTTTCAAATGTTGGGATGATCTCAATTATATACAACTTTTAAATAAATGTGCATACACTAATAGGCTGTTAAATAAATCAGTCTCATTGCTAAATCTAGTATGCAATATCTTCTTGTCGTCTTTGGGGCATATTTTTGCAGAGAACTGTCCCACAGAGATGCAAAACATTCACTATAATCTCTGATATTTGTTTACTGCAATCTGTATCAATGTAAGATATCCCATTCACATCTTTGCCACTTGCTTAATCTTAGTATTTCACAGATACTATTCAAGGTCATATAAAGAACTACAGATGTAGTTGTAAACTCTTTTCTATCTCTTAATCCTACTCCAAGTCTCTTCCATCTGTTTACCTCCTATTACATCCTCCTTTGTAATTTAGTAATTTCACTTTAAGGAAAATTTTAAGGATAATGAGACATGCAACAAGATGTAAGTTAACAAGTTAATTCTAGAATGAAAGTGATTAGTAGCTGAAAATTGTCTTAGTATTTTTTTTTAAAAAAACCATAAAGTGAGATTGAAAAGTGAGCCAGATTTTATATTAGATAAGCAACAGTTTGTATTGTGTAGATAGCAGATATGAATAGTAAAAGCTGTGTGCTTCATATTGTATGAGACTTTGGTTTATGTTGTGGAGTCTTAACATTTTCAGGATTTGAAAAGAATTTTATAGGATTGGTGTCATAAACGTTATTCAATATAAACTTCCTACTGACAGGTAGTGCATTTTATGCAAGTTCTTCCCCATTTAAAAATTACTGCAGATAAAATAGTGAAACAAATACGTAACATTAACTCATAATCACAACTGAAGGCACCATCATTCTTTAACTCGAACATAACTTTACACAATCGCATCAATATTCATGTCATCAAGCAGAGCACCATCACAAGTCTGTGTGAAAATACCCCAGGCTGCTCTCTCCATATTTTGGAAAAATAGTTAAGAACACAAAAGCTTTCATGTTCTTAACTATTTTTCCAAAATATGGAGAGAGCAGCCTGAGGTATTTTCACACAGACTTGTGATGGTGCTCTGCTTGATGACATGAATATTGATGCGATTGTGTAAAGTTATGTTCGAGTTAAAGAATGATGGTGCCTTCAGTTGTGATTATGAGTTAATGCTACGTATTTGTTTCACTACTTTCTCTATATTAGATAGCTAGCATCAAATAAATGTATTGGAAAAGACTTAAATATCTTTTCACTGGCAATTACTGATTGGCAATAAATGCCTGAACAAAATGCACTTAAATAATAAATACTTGAAACTTCATCAAGACGCTAAAAAAAACTAAGTATGTAGTCATTTAAATAGTTACCCTTCTCAATTTCAACTGGAAAAACATCCATTTTTTCCACTCTCTTCTCCAACTCATATTCTGCTGAAGCAGCCACAGGGTCAACTTCCTCATTGCGTCGATCATAGTCATCATTTGAGTAGGTACTATAAACCTGGAAAAGATCAAGTACATTGATATTGCAAATGTGTTCCACAGGGCCATTGCACATCTAATCAATTAATTTCAGATCCCTTCCATAGCTTTCTTACAGCAACTACATGAAGTAGAAGAATGCTGTTGACCAAAAATGAATCGATACTACTCCACAACCATTTGTTATTTTTTAGAATAACCTCCAATATTTTATATAGGTATTCAGTGTAACATGACAATACTGATTATCAGATCAGCCATGATCTCATTCAAAGATGGAGAAGACTTGACAAACTGAATGGCCTACTTCTGAAGACATAGCAAATGGAACAGAAGTAGGCCACTCAGCCCACTGAGGCTGTTTCACCATTCAATAGCATCATGACTGATCTGATGATCCTCAACTCCACTTTCCTGCCTTTTCCCAATGACCCTTGATTCCCTTACTGATTAAAAATGATCTAGCTCAGCCTTGAATATGCTTAACAATCCAGCCTCTACAGTAAAGAATTCCACAGATTCACAACCCTCAAAGAAATTCTTCACCTCTGTCTTAAATGAGTGACCTTTCCAGATCATCATGCGCCTCAAGAGTCTTGTATGTTTCAATAAGATAACTCTCATTCTTCCAAAATCCAGTGAGTGCAAGCCCAATCTTCACAACCTCTCCTCACAGGGCAGTCCTTCCATAGCTGGGATCAATCTAGTTACCTTCTCTGCATTGCTTCCAATGGTAGTACATTTTTCCTTAGACAAACGGACCAAATATTTCTACAGTATTGCAGGTGTGGTATAAATCGTGCCTTGTATAGTTTTAGCAAAACTTCCCTAATTTTATACAGCAATCCCTCTGCAATAAATGCCAACATTCCATCTGTCTTCCCTTTTACCTGAACTTTTTGCTGGGTAGTTTTGTAATTCATGCACAAGGACTCCCAAACTCCCTCTGTGCTGTAGCTTTCTGCAGACTTTTTTCATTTAAATAATATTTAGTTCCTCTTATTTTCCCTGTGAAGTGAATAACCTCACAGTTTCCCACATTATATTCTATCTGCCAAGTTCTCACTCAACCAGTCTCTCTCTCTCTGCAGGCTGTGTCACCCTCACCACTTACCTTTCCATTTATTTTTGTGTCATTTGCAAACCTGGCTTCAGTAAATTCATTTTCCTTATCCAAGTCATTAATATAAAGTAATTGTCACCCCAATTACTGTAGCACTCCATTAGTTGCAGGTTGCCATCCTGAAAACTCCCCCATAATCCCAACCATCTTCTATTAGTTAGCCAATCCTCTAACCATGCTAATATATTACCTCCAACACCATGAATTCTTATTAAGTATTCTAACTTGCGGTACCTTATCAAACACCTTCTGGAAATCTAAATGTATAACACTGCTTCACCTTTATCTATTCCACTTGTTACCTTCAGAAAGAAATCTAATAATTTTGTCGGGCATGACATTCCTTTTGTGAAGCCATGCTGGCCTTGCATGATTATATTATGTATTTCTAATTGCTCTGATTTTACAAACTTTGTAACAGATTCTAACAACAACAAATATTCAGCTAACTGGCCTATAGCTATCTATTTTTGTCCCAATCCCTCTCTAAAATAAAGGTGTCATACTGGCAGTTTTCCAGTTCTCTGAGACTTTTCAAGAACCTAAGGATTTTTGCAAGATTACCTCCATCCACTATCGCTGTAGCTACTTCTTTTAAAATCCTATGATACAGCCCATCAGATCCAGGGGACTTCTCAGTCTTTAGCCACATTAGTTTCCCCTGTACATTTTTCTTCAGTGAAAGCTATTGCATTTATTTCCTCTCCTCCTTTTGCCCCTTGGTTATTAATATTGTGGAATGCTATTAGAGTCTTCTACTATGAAAAATATTTAACTCCTCTGCCTGTGCTGTCTCCCTATTATTACTACCCCAACATCACTCAAAAGGAACTATGTTCACTTTGGCTTCTCTTCTCCTTTTTGTACATTTAATGAAGTTCCTCCTATACTTGCGCTTGTTACTACTTGAAAGTTTACCATCAAAGTTCACCTCTTTCTTTTTTGTTTAGTTGTGTTTTGTTGTTTTTTTAAAAAGCTTTCCCAATTCTCTGGCTTATCACTAATTTTTGTCCAGTATACTTTTTCTCTTTCAATTTAAGCCTAGCATTATCTGGTTAACCATTATTGGCTTCTCCCATTTCTAGAGTCCATTTACTCTTTGCTGTGAGGATGAACTATTTTCTTGAAAGTCAGTCACTTTTACTCAGCTGTCTTTGCTGATAAATTCTTTTCTCAGTCCACTCCAACTAGATGTGCCTTCATTCTTTTGTAATTACCCTTACACTTTAATTATCTTATTCACAATCTTTTCTGGCTTCCAATACTTTTAGCTGCTTTGGCCTCTAGAACCTGGAGTATTTATTACAAAGTCTAGTAAAGGGTCACAGACCTGAAACATTAAGATGACTTTTCTCTCTCTAGATACTGCCTGATCTATTTATTATTTCCAAGCTTCCCTGAAATCATCTTTGTCGTCCTTTGCTAAAATCATTAATATTGAAAAAATATAGATTTTCCCTTAACCATCACAACCTATTCAATAACCTGTGTGTGATATTATTAATACTTTAGTTGTAACAGGATATTCTTGGACTTACTGCAAACCAGCCTGTTCAGCTGAGATTTCTTTCTTATTCTACCTGTTGTTTTTATTCATTTGTGGAATGTGGGCATCGCTGGCTGGCCAATATTTGTTGCCCATCTCTAGTTATCCTTGAGAAGATGGTGGTGAACTGCCTTCTTGAACTGCTGCAGTCCACCTGCTGTGGCTTGCTCCACAATGCCATTAGGGAGAAAATTTCAGGATTTTGACTCAGCAACAGCAACGGAATAGCTACATATATAAAAAGTCAGAATGAGGAGTGACTTGGGTATTTGCTACCTTTGTCCTTCTAGATAGAAGTGGTTGTGGGTTTGGAAGGTACTGTCTAAGGATCTTTGGTGAATATTTACAGTGCACTTTGTAAATAGTACGCACTGCTCCCAATAGCATCAGTGGTGGAGGAAGTGGTTATTTGTGGATGTAGTGCCAATCAAACTAGCTACTTTGTTCTGGATAATGTCAAGCTGCTTGAGTGCCGTTGGTGCTACACCCATCCAGGCAAATGGGAGTTTTCCACCACACACCTAACTTGCACTTTGTACATGACAGACAAGCTTTGGGGAGTCAGGAGGTGAGTTATTTGCCACAATTTTCCTAGCCTCTAACCAGTTCTTTAGCCACTGTGAGTGTATGGCACGTCCAGTTGAGATTCTGGTCAATGGTAACCCCCAGGATGTCGATAGTGGGGTGATTCAATGATGGCAACACCACTGAATGGCAAGGGGCAGTGGTTATATTATCTCTTATTGTTGATAGTCATAGCCTGGCATGTGTGGTTCAAATGCTACTTGCCACTTGTCAGCCTAAGCCTGGATTTTGTCCAGATCTTCTTGCATTTGAACATGGACTGCTTCAATATTTGAGTCGTCATGAATGGTGAACATTGTGCAATTATCAGCAAACATCTTCACTTCTGACCTTATAATGGAGGGAAGGTAATTGATTAAGCAGCTGAAGATGGTTGGCCCTGAGAAACTCCTGCATAGATGTCCTGGAGCTGAAACGACCAACTTCCAACAGCCAGAACATCTTCCTATGTACCAGATATGACTCTAACCAGCAAAGAGTTTGCCTCCTGATACCAATGATTTCAGTTTTGCAAGGGATCTTTGATGCCACACTTGGTTGAATGCAGCCTTGATGTCAAGGTCCGTCACTCTTACTTCACCTCTGGAATTCATCTCCATAGTCTATATTTGAACCAAGACTGTAATGATGTCAGAAGCTAAATGGCCCTGGTGGAACCCAAACTGGGCGTCAACAAGCAAGTTATTGCCCAGCAAATGCTGCTTGATAGCACTGTTAACAACACCTTCCATCACTTTTCTGATGATCGAGACAAGAGTGACGGGCAGTAATCAGCTGGGTTGGATTTGTCCTGCTTTTTGTGCACAGGACATACCTTGGCAGTTTTCCACATTGTCAGGTAGTACCAGTGATGTAACTGTATTGCAACTGCTTAGGTAGGGGAGTGGCAAATCCTGGAGCACAAATCTTCAGTGCTATTTATGGAATGTTGTCAGGGCCCACAGCCTTTGTAATGTCCAGTACCTCCAATTGTTCTTGACATCACAAAGTGAAGCGAATTGACTTAAGACTGGTATCTGTAATGCTGGGGATCACTGGAGGAAGCCAAGATGAATCGTCCACTTGGGAGTTCTGGCTGAAGATTGCTGCAAATGCTTCAGCCTTATTTTTTGCAATGATGTACTGTTAGAACATAAACTAACATTTTTGAATCTTAACCACTACATCTCGATTTTTCTCCAGTTTATCTTGTCAAATGATGCATTTTTAATTCTATAACCAATTTTGTTATATTTTCGTATCCAATATCAAATTTAACTAATATTTTTCAAGCCAGATGTTAAACTTGGCAGATCTTTATTTTAATCCTTTGCTTTAAACATTCCATTTTCTCATACTTTAATCAGTTCTGTTCACTAGCTTTTCTATCTAGTTATTTTGAGCAGGATCCTTTCTTAGTTTACATCTGTCTTTTAATAGTTTAGCATCAATTTTTGACTCTTCGTTATCTCTTATTAATTTCATACTAAGCATTTGGTCATTTCATACTACATTTGGTCATTTTCTAATTGTTCTCCGAGTCACATCAGTTATTTGCCTAAATTATTGCTCCAGGTGTAATTCAAACAATGCTTCTTTCATCATTTGACTA
This sequence comes from Chiloscyllium punctatum, assembly GCF_047496795.1. Taxonomy (NCBI): domain Eukaryota; kingdom Metazoa; phylum Chordata; class Chondrichthyes; order Orectolobiformes; family Hemiscylliidae; genus Chiloscyllium; species Chiloscyllium punctatum. Next base: position 57,348,453 of record NC_092748.1, on the reverse strand, counting down.
GAAATTTACCAATCAATACACAGTCTGTAGCACATCTGAATAAGCGTTGTCCACCTTTCTTAAGGTATTAACTTTATTCCAGATTTCTGAACTTTGAACAGGTGACATGACTGAACAGTATCAACCCTGCTGTTCTTCTATATCTTTGAGCTAATAAGCTTATCTCAAATGCTCAATAGTCAATTATGCACATTACAGTTTCTTAATTCCTATTTAATACAAGACTAGGTGCATCCACAACATGGTCAAGGAATTGTACAGTAATATATAGTTCTCATAGTCCCTTTTAATTCATTCTGATTCAAGTTAAAGCAGACCCACAGTCAAGCTTTTGTGTAAACAATCTCAAGTTTAGTTCACCATATATCATCCATAAGAAATTTAAAACTCTTAGATTAAAACAATTACAGAAAGGTCAAAATAATATTTATAAGAACATTATCCCAAAAAAATCTTCACAGCATACTATTGGGCCCATTGATCGAGGTCTTAGTGCTGTATTGATATTTAGTTAACACGTGACATCAGATGAAGTTGTAATGACTTATATAATTCAGTGACAAGCTGCAGTTGCAATAACATCTACAATTGAACAGGCAGGGTTTTCTTTTAAAGGTAGGCTCCACAGACCAGCAAACTTTGAAAGGCCCTCACCCATCCTCTGCTTCAAACAATCTGCCTGATTTCCACACTTAAGTGCACACATGCCATTCAAGCAAATTTTGCACTTGCATTTACATATACTAGTGTGCCTTTTACCCTATCACATTAGCTATTTCCAAAGTTGTGCTGCCTATGGTCTTAGATAATTAAAAATAATTGCCACAAACAATCTATTATGTTTCAGTATTTCTTGAATACACTGGTAATGTGTAACCGATAGGGGGATTTTGTTAAATGGATGTGACACTGTAACTGAGTAAGTGCATACAGAAAAATATTTCATTATACTAACCAGAATGTGCTGTAAATTTATATTTGTGTTTGCACAGTTAATTTGATTAAGCTTTTACAAAAATCTGAACAGCAAAGTAGGAAATAGATGAAACAGATGAAATCTTTACTAATATACTGCAGTTAAAAGATCAGTCAATTTTTAAACTTGGAAAAAATGAAGTACAATAAAGATAAACTTGTTTAAAAATCAGATTAAAAGAGCTTCAAGCTCATCAGAAGAGGGCATAGTTGCAGAAAGTACTCACTTTGCACTAAGACGAAAACAAATGGTTCATCTGTACAAGTGAGAATCATGGTAGAAAATCTTATCATGCCTCGAACTGTTGGCTGTTTGACAATTTCCAAATTATAATGGAATATTTCCAGTGTTAATTTTAACATGCTGCTGTTTCCCTTTGAATGCAATTCAACTATTTTTGTTCCTCTATTCTAATTTTCAGCCAGTTTTCTCCCTTTTCCCTCTTTATTCCAACACAAGTGGTATATAGTACGAGGGGAGTTACCCCGGGAGACCTCAGCATTGACTTGACTCGGAGGTCATGAAATCTCATGGCATTGCATCAAACATGGACAAGGAAATCTCCCGATTACCGCCTATCACTTCCCACACCCTCAACTAATAAATCATTATTCAATTTTGAGTATCAGTTGGCAGATACAAAGTTAAAAATCACACAACACCAATTATAGTCCAACAGGTTTATTTGGAAGCACTAGCTTTCGGAGCACTGCCCCTTCATCAAGTGATTGTGGAGAATAAGATTGTAAGACACAGTTTATAGCAGAAGTTTAGAGTGTGATGTAACTGAAATTATATTTTGAAAAAAACCTGGATTGTTCATTAAGTCTCTCACTTTTTAGAATGGCCATGCTGGTTTCAGTTCTTTCATATGTAAACCGCAAAACCTTTTTTAAAAAGTTACATTCGCAGGTGAACTTTAACAATTGATGTCATGTCAGCTCAGATAAGATATTGAAGGTGTTAGCTCCCTCTGAGGCTGTCTGTGCCACAATGGTCAGACTGATTCTAATCTAAAAAACGGATTTACAGAGTCTTACATGGATTCATGCAGTTTTTGAGCAAAGTAAAACGTAATCCTGCAAGTGCAAATTCACCCCACAAACTTATATGCATGCGTGCGTGTCCGTCCATCTGTCTGTCTGTCGTATAATAGGGTCACCTGTAGTGTGATAGGAACCCAAGGTCCAGGTTGAGGCCATCCCCATGGGTACCGAACTTGGCTAGTAGCCTCTGCTCGGCCACTTTTAGCTGTTGCCTGGCCCGAAGTCCACCTTGGAGGATGGTCACCCGAAGGTCCGTGGTCAAATGTCCCGGACTGCTGAAGTGTTTTTCTTGGGTTCATGTCACATTACAGGTGACCCCATTGCACTATACTGGGTACAGACAGACAGACACACACACACACACACACACACACACACTCTCTCTCATTCACTCCCACAGACAGACACCCTCTCATAGACTTAAACTCCTTTACACTTACACTCATACATACACACACCCTCTCACGGACACTAATAACCGCCCCACCAACACACACACACACACACACACACACACATATAAAAGTTTGTGGGGTGAATTTGCACTTGCAGAACTACGTTTTACTTTGCTCAAAAACTGCATGAATCCATGTAAGATTCTGTAAATCTGTTTTTTAGATTAGAATTAGTCTGACCATTGTGGCGCAGACAGCCTCACAGGGAGCGAACACCTTCAATATATTATCTGGGCCAACATGACACCAAGTGTTCACTTGAGAATGTAACTTTTAAAAAGAACTGAAACCACCATGGTCATTCTAAACGATGAGAGACTTAACAAATAATCCAGGTCTTTTTCAATATATAATTCAATACATCACACTGTAAACTTTTGCTATAAATTCTGTGTGTTACATTCTTATTCTCCACAATCACCTGAAGGAGCAGTGCTCCAAAAGCTGGTGCTCCCAAATAAACCTGTTGGACTATAACCTGGTGTTGTGTAATTTTTAACCAGATACATTGAGTTTAGGAAGTACACAAAACACCACCTGGTGGGAGACTTCTTCGTCCATCACCAGGAATGGTTTGGTAGCACCACCACTGACTGAGGTAATGGAAGTAGCTGTAGACGATCTGCCCCAGGTAGAATGGGAACCAACAAAAAGGAAATCTTTTTGACCATGTCCTCACCAAGCTACCTGTAGCAGATGCATCTGCCCATGACAGCATCCATGACAACAATGACCATTGTACAGTCTTTGTGGAGACAAAGTCCTATCTTGATATCGAGGATACCTGCATCGTGTAGTGTGGCACGACCACCATGCTAAATGGGATCAATTTTGACCAGACTTGGAATTAGTATCTATGAAGTGCTGTGGGCCACCAGCACTCTACCATTATCATTAAGCCACAAGATTCACCTCTGATTCAATGAAGAGTGTGGGAGAGCATGCCACAAACAGCAGCACACATACCAAAACATGAGTGTGTCAACCTGGTGAAGCTACAACACAGGACAACTTGTATGCAATCAGTGAAAGCAGCATGCAATAGGTAGAGCCAAGTGATCCCACAACGAATGGATAGATAATAGTTCTGCAGTCCTGCCACATTCCAGAAATAGCACTGAAGATTCATCCACAAAAGCAAGTCATACCCCCTAACCTAACTATTCCAGTACATTTACAATACCTGCATCTATCTGAAAATGTGGAAAATTGCCCAGATATGTCAAGTCCACAAAGAACAAAACTAATCTAACCCAGTCAATTACCACCCTATTCAACTACTATCCATTATCTGCAAAGGAAGCTGGTTGGAGCTGCATCTAGCACAAAGAATTCATGACTCCTCAGCAACTGAACTAATCCATGTCCAAACGCAGCAATATCAGGACAACATTCAGGCTTAAGCTGTTAAGTAGCAGTAACAGTCAAGCTGCACAAGTAGGTGCAAGGTATTTGAGCTCATCAAGGAGTATACCAGATCAAGTAATGCCCTACAACATAATTTTTGACTATTTTGAAAATTTAAAGATTATAAAGCAGTGTTGTGCAAAATGACATCTCTTCTACAGGCATGTGTGTGTAAAATGTACAATAGTTCATAACTGTAGTATATTAACCCTGTATAATATATTGGTTAGGCCTACTCCATTGGCTAAAATAGACTGGGAACGGCTACTTGAGGGTAAATCTACAGCAGAACAGTGGGAAGTGTTCAAAAAAAAAAAAGAGGGTGGGGTGGGGGGAGTGCAAGCTCAACAGGCTTCCTTTTGGATGAAATATGGAAGTAACAAACCCAAAGAACCTGGATGTCTAGGAACATACAGGACTGGATAAAAAGGAAACGAAAGATGTACAACAGGCACAGAAGGAGCAAAGCAGCAGAAGCCCGAGTAAGTGCAGAAAGGAACTCAAGAAAACAATTAGAAGAGCAAACGGGAGGTATGAAAAAACATTGCAAGCAAGATTGGCATAATCTCAAGACAGTCTACTAGTATACCAAGGGGAAGATAGTAGCCAGGAGAAAGTGAGGACTGCAGATGCTGGAGATCAGAGCTGACAAATGTGTTGCTGGAAAAGCACAGGAGGTCAGGCAGCATCAAAGGAGCAGGAGAATCAACTTTTCAGGCATGAGCCCTTCTTCAGGAATGTGGAGGGTGTGCCAAGCAGGTTAAGATAAAAGGTAGGGAGGAGGGACTTGGGGGAGGGGCGTTGGCAATGCGATAGGTGTAAGGAGGTTAAGGTGAGGGTGATAGGCCGGAGAGGGGGTGGGGGCGGAGAGGTCGGGAAGAAGATTGCAGGTCAAGAAGGCGGTGCTGATTCCAAGGGTTGGGACTGAGATAAGGTGGGGGGAGGGGAAATGAGGAAGCTGAAGAAATCTGCCTTCATCCTTTGTGGTTGGAGGGTTCCTCGGCGTCCCTTGTGGTTGGAGGGTTCCTGGCGATAGTAACCAGGGAAATAGTAGGGCCGATACAGGGACCAAACTACACACAGACTACACACAATCCTAGAGGACACCAATAGAGTGTTAAGAGAGTACTGCGTATCTGTCTTTACTCAGGAAAAGGAGAATGGTATTGTAGAGGTTGAGAAGATGGACTGTGAAGTTCTCGAGCAGATTGATATAAGAAATGTGGCGGCATTGGAGACTTTAGTAGATATAAAAAGTGGACAAATCCCCAGGTCTGGACGAGTTGTATCCTGGGTTGCAATCGGAGATGAGAGAGGAAATTACAGTTGCCCTGACCCAAATTTCTAAATCGCCTCTAGCCCCAGGAAGGATGCCAGAGTAATAGAGAACAGCTAATGTAGTTCTACTTTACAAGGAGGGTGATAAAGATAGATCAGTGAACTATAGACCAATGAACTTAACATCAGTGATAGGAAACTATTAGAATAAAAATTGAAGGAGAAAATTAATCTCCATTTAGAGAGATATAGTTTGATCATGGATAAACAACATGGCTTTGTTAAAGGGAGAAAATTTCTAACAAATCCAGTGGAATTTTTCAAGGAGATGGTCAAGTGTGTAGATGAGGGTAGCGCAGTTGATGTAATTTATATGGATTTTAGTAAGGCCTTTGACAAAGTCCCACATGGTCAAAGCTCTTGGAATCAGGACAGCTTGGCAAATTAGATTGAAACTTGGCTTAGGAACAGGAGGCAGAGGGTGACTGCAGTGCAGTGTCCAGTGACATAACTTAGGGATCAGTGCTGGGTCCCTATTTTCGTGATATTCATAAAAAAACGTAAATGAGAATCAAGGGGGTTTGTGGATGGCATTTTGGTGTTGCATTTCGGTAAAACAAACCAGGGCAGCACCTACACAGTTAATCATAGTCCTTTGGAAATATTGTCAAATCGAGAAACCTAGGGGTGCAGGTAGACAGTTCTTCGAAAGCAGCATCACAGGCAGACAGCATGGCGAAGGTGGCATTTGGCACACTTGCCTTCATCAGTTGAAGCACTGAGTACAGGAGTTGGGATGTCATGTTAGAGCTGTACAAAACATTGGTAAGGCTACACTGGGGTTACTGCATACAATTCTGGTCACTTTGCTATCGGTAGTTTATTATTAAACTGGAAAGAGTGCAAAAACAATTTACATGGATGCTTCCAAGACTGAAAGGTTTGAGTTATAAGGAAAGGCTGGATAGACTAGGACTTCTCTCCCTGGAGCCTAGGAAACTAAGGGGTGACCTTATAGAGATTTATAAAATCATGAAGGGCATAAGGTGAATAGTTAAGGACTTTTTCCCAGAGTAGGGGAGTCCAAAAACTGGAAGACATGGGTTAAAGGTGAGAGGAGAAAGATTTAAAAGGGATCTGAGGGGCAACATTTTCAAAAAGAGGATGGTGCGTTTATGGAACAAGCTGCCAAAGAAAGTGGTAGAGGCAAGTACAATTAAAACAATTAAAAGACATTTGGATAGGTACTGTATCTACTCAAGTAATAGTTAATCTCATGTAAAGTCGACCCTTTATTTTTGATCAAAAAATCTGGAATTTTCCGTATATATTGTGTGAAAGTTGACCCTAGTTCTTCACAAATAACATTTATGAGTCAGTGGGCTAGCCGTCGCACTCCACTCCGACTTTCCAGTCTGCTGTTGTTCAGCTCCACTCCGGGTCTTCCGGTCCACTGGCTGTCGTGCTCTTCTTCGAGTTTTTAGAATGACCATAATTCTTTTTTTCCTCTTTATTTGTTTCGAGATCAATTGGGCTTATAGTCATAGAGCTGTACAGCATGTTCCCAGACCCTTCGGTCCAACATATCCATGCTGACCAGGTATCCTAAATTAATCTAGTCCCATTTGCCAGCACTTAGCCCATATTCCTCTAAACCCTTCCTATTCATATACCCATCCAGATGTCTTTTCAATATTGTAAATGGATTCCATTAATGATACAGTAAGAATTTTGACAGGCATAAATTTCAGCCCCTCAAAAGTAGTATCCACGTAATAGTCAACCCCATAAATTCAACCATAAAAAGTAGCCAAAAAATTCAACTATTACTTGAGTGTATATGACATATGGATAGAGAAGATTTACAGCGATATAGTACAAACACAGGCAAATGGGACTAGTTCAGTTTAGGAAACCTGGTTGGCATGGATGAGTTGGGCTGAAGAGCCTGTTTCCATGCTGTCCGACTCTATGATGTGAAGATCAGCCAAGTGGTAGTCAGTGAGGAGGAAGGTGTTAGGTTACAGGAGAAAATAAACAAATTGATCAGATGGGCAAATCAGTGGTAGATGAAATTTAACCCTGATAAATGTGAGGTGATGAAACTTTGAAAGAAAGAACAAGACAAGGGAATACACAATGAATGGCCAGACACTAGGAAGGTAGGAGGTATAAAGGGATCTTGGGGTGCTTGTTCACAGATCCCTCAAGGTGGCAGGTCAGGTTAAAGGAAGAAAGTGGCATAAATTACATCTGCGATTATTAGTATGGCATTGATTAGAAGAGCAGGGAGGCTTAACTGGAGCTGCACAAAATTTTGGTTAGGTCACAGCTGAAGTACAGTATGCAGTTGAGTATATCTAAGACTGAGATAGATAGGTTCTTGAGTCTCAAGGGGATCAAGGGTTAAGGTAAGTTAGCAGGAAAATGGGGTTGAGAAACTTATCAGCCATGATTGAATCATAGAGCAGACTCAATGGGCTGAATCGCCTAATTTCTGCTCCTATGCCTTATGGTCAGTTTTAGTCACCACAATATACGAAGTATGCAATTGCACTGGTGCAAAGGAGATTCACCAGGATGGTGCTTGCGATTGAGCATTTCAGCTAAGAGGAGAGGCTGGACAACCTTGATTTGTTTCCTTTGGAGCAGAAAATGTTGAGGGGCTGAGGGGGGGAAACCTGATCGAGGTGTATGAAGAGTATGGACAGAATGAATAGAGAGCTGTTTCCCTTAGCAGAAGGGTCAATAACAAGAGGGCAGACTTTGAAAGTGAAATGCAAGAGGTTCAATAAATGTAGGTGATAATTGAAAGAAAATAATTAAATTTCTAATTCATATTATCCCAACTTCTGATTATTAGAAAGATTTATGCTAATGATTCGTATAGGTTGTTTTCTTGAGCCAGTGCTCTTTGACACATACTGAATACATAACCAGTCAGAAAAGAACACCAATATGAAAGTTGTATTTTAATTAAAAATAATTTATGAATGCAGCTAAGCTTGAAATATCCTAATTTACTAAGTCAGGAAAGCTTTATTTCTTTTTAGCAAGTGGACATTTCAATTTCCTGTGATGCTCCACTTGGCATTGACTGTCTGCAAATGGAGCCTTTTTTAAAAATACGGAAAGCATGATTAGGATCAGTAATGGACTGTCTGATAGAATAATGGAAACAGATTCAATAGCAGCCTTCAAAGGCATGTGAACAAATACTTGAAGGATAGAAACATTGCAGGGACGTAAAGTATATGCATGCGCGTGCACAAGAGAGAGGAAAAAAACCTGGTTTCCTCTTTGAAAAGGCCAATGCAGAGTAAAATGCTGGCATTCTTATGCACAGTCCTATTCTATACTAATAAATTTAAAGACATCACAAACATTTATTTCATTATCAAGAAATGGACTATATGTAAAGACAAAAAAGGAAGCTCCATTTACACGTGATCTGCAGCCTCAAAACTAGTTACATATAAATTGAAGAATTTACTTCAACATTAGATATTTTATCTGTATAAGGAAAAGCACTCTTAAGTGCAGACTACAAAACCCCAAGAAACTTATTTCAGAGAATGCTATTAGTTGGCTATTGTAGAACTTCTTCTGATTGAGAACATATTTAAATATCAATTTAACATGAAGTGAATCTAACTATCCCTAATTTAAATTGTTTGCAATCCCTATCAGGTGTTCAATATGAATGATAGACTTTAAAAATTTAAATTCAATATTTTAAACTATAATGACACTGCATCCTGTAAATAAGACATAGTAGACTAAATTTACAGTATTTCTGTCCATGCCAAGATCAGTGACTTTCCTCCTATTCAGCCTGATTATTCCACTCTTTAGTGAAATGCCTTACCAACAGTAACCTCATTGTGGTAAGTGGACAGTAAAGTAACAATGTCATACAGGGTAAAGGCTGTCATGTGATGTCTGGTTTCAACTGGCATAGAAGAATAAAACAAAATGAGAAAGTGTGACATTTCAAATACAAAAATCTATAATGCTCACAAACATTTTCTTGAGGATTTCCACTTAAAGAGTTAAATAAACTAAACTTCTGAGCATTTTCAGCAGAATTACTGCATTAAAAACTCTAGAAATCAATCAGTACTGAATTATTTGACAGCTGGAAAACACAGACCAGGAAGGTCACAGATTTCATTCTGGTTTTTGTTGAGTGAGTAACTGTTTAATACATGTAAAACAAAAAATAAAAACACTAATAAGCTTAGATCTTCTACTTAGTAATCAATCTCATAGCAAAGGATCCTATGGGGAAGGATAATCATAATAATGACACATTTATGTTAGGTTTGAGTAACGTAATTCCAAAACAGGAGTCTTAAGTCTAAATAAAACCAAATACGTATGTACAGCAGGCATGGTTGGCTAAGATTCACTGGCAAGATGGATGAAATGGTGTGCACATAAATGAACAGTGAACAGCGTCTCGCAAAATAACTCAAAATTCTCAAACAAGATTAATTTCACTGAGACAAAAGGCTTCTATAGAATTAATGATCCGGTCATGGCTAACAAGAAAAGTTCAAAGTAGTTTACGTTTTAAAGAGGCCCATAATGTGACAAAGAAAAAAAATAAATTTGAGGATTCAAATAGTTTTAGAAAGATGCTAAGGATGACAAAAAACTGCTGAGGATAGAAAGGCAGGCTGAAAATAAATAAGCAAAAGATATGAAAACAGACTAAGTATTTCTACAAGTATATGAAGAACTCAATTGCCAAAATAAACACAGGGCCCTTAAAAAGTCAAAACAAGGGAAATTATGATGGAAAATCTTGAAATAGCAGGATCAAAAATTTGGTTTGTATCTGTCTTCACGGAAAATGACAGACAACATAATGAAATTAGTAAAAACAACCAATTGGCAACTTAGGAAGGATCATAAAATATTTAACAACAGCAGAGAAAAATACAAAATAACCTAGGGACTAGTTATGACAAAAATCTCTGAGCCCCCTGCATCTAATGATATATTTCCTGGGTTTCTAAAACACTAACCACACAGATGTTAGATGCAAGGGTTTGATTTTTCAGAATTCCCTTAAATCTAACCATTGTCAATAGACTCCAACGCAAGTGTAATTCTGTTATTCAAGGAAATAGAGAACACGCACAGGCCAGTTGGACTGACAGCCATCAGGAAAATAGTGCAATATACTTTTAAACAAACCCTTAGAAATCATAATATGATTAAGCAGAGTTAACATGGTTTAGAAAAGGGAAATTTTGTTTTACAAATTGATTAGTCATGAATTTGCAATGACAGGGTAAAGGGGAACAATTAAATTGAGCATATTTGAATTTGAAAAAAAGATATTTTGCTAAGTTCCGCAAATAAGGGTTAGAGGACTGACAGATTGTTGAGAATATATTAATAAAAGATTAGATAACAGGCAGAAATCAAATGCAGAAATAAATGGACCGGTTGGAAGCACTGTGATGCTCAAAGTATTTTAATGACTTAGATGATGGTGCCAAAAGTAACACACATCTAAATTTACTGACAATTCTAACCTAGATGGAGCAAAATGTTGTTAGAAACAAACAATGGTGCTGCTAAAGGAAATAGATGGGTTGAGGGGGAAAATAAAAACGATGAAATAAGAGGTAAAGATGAAATAGGAAAGCAGAATGCTTTGTTTTTTAAAAAAAATGGTGAGAAACTTCTAAATGTTGATTTTCAAAGCAATGTAAGTGTACTCATATAATAAACAAAGTTCAAATGTTGGGAGACCAAGTAATCAGCAATTACTACTACGCTGGATTTCAGTGCATTGGGTTTGGAATGCTACAATAATGAGGTGTTCTTGCTTTTGTGCTAAGCATTGGTGAGACCAGACCTGGAGTCCTGTGTATTATTTTAATTTCCAATCTAATGTAGGATATACTTGCCTTCAAAACAGCATTGATTTCTAAGAAGACAGGGCTAGTCTATGCTGAGAAGGGGCATACACATGAATGAAAAGTAATCTCATTGAAACACACAATTCTGAGGGGATTAATAAAGTAAATACTGAGAAGTTGTTTCCCAGGTTGGAGAACCTAGAATTGGGGCAGGTTGTGGAGTTGATCATTTAAAACTGAGATGAAGAGTTTGAAGACTGAGATGAACAAAAGGGGTTTGGGTTTTAAGTTTGCTCGCTGAGCTGGTAGATTTGTTCTCAGAAGCTTCGTCACCATGCTATGTAACATCATCAGTGAGCCTCTGATGAAGTGCTGGTGTTCTGTCCCGTTTGCTATTCATTTATTTTCATCTGTTGTGATGGGTGGTATCACTTCTGATTCTTTTTCTGACAGGTTGGTAAACGGGGTCCAAATCGATATGTTTGTTAATTGAGTTCCAGTTTGAATGCCAGAACTCTAGAAATGTCTGTACATGCCTTTGTTTAGCCTGTCTTAGAATGAACATATTGACCCAGTCAAACTGGTGTCCCTCTTCGCCTGCGTATATGGATACCAATGATAGTTGATCATGTTTTTTGGTGGCTAGTTGCTGCTCATGTATCCTGGTGGCGGGCTTCCTGCCCATTTGTCCAATGTAATGTTTGTTATAGTCCTTGCAGGATATTTTGTATATGATGTTCATTCTGCTGGTTGTTGATATGGGTTCCTTTCAATTTATCAGAAGCTGTTTCAGCATAGTGGTAGGTTTGTGGACTACCATAATGCTAAGTGGCCAGAATAGTCTGGTAATCTCAGAGAGGTCTTTGATGTATGGTAGGGTGGCTAGAGTCTTTGGACGTGTTGTGTCTTCTTGTTTAGGTCTGTTGTTCAGGAATCGGCGGACGGTGCTTATTGGGTACTCAGTACAAAATATCCAGCAAGGACTGCAACAAACATTACATTGGACAAACAGTCAGGAAGCTAGCCACCAGGATAGACGAGCACCAAGTAGCCACCAAAAGACATGACCAACTATCACTGGTATCCATACACACAGATGAAGAGGGACACCGGTTCAACTGGGTCAATACATCCATCCCAGGATAGGCTAAAGACACGCATGGGAATTCTTAGAGGCCTGGCATTCAAACTGGAATGCCATTAACAAACACACAGATTTGGACCCTATTTACCAACCTCTCAGAAACATAACCAAACATGGTATCACCTACCACAACAAACCGAGACAGATAAATACCAAGCAGCAACGTGCACTGGAGGCTCATTGATGATGTTACCTAGCATGATGACGAAACATCTGAGAATTAATCTACCAGTTTAGCGAGCAAATTTACAATCTGAGCCACAAATCTTCTCCAAAAATCTCATGAACAAGAGGAATGTATATTTTTGAAAGACTCTGCACCATGGATGCTATGTCATTTTGTGTACTCAAGACTGAGACATAGATTTTCAGTTTTTGAGCAATCGAGGGAAATGGGGATCAGTCAGCATAGTGAAGTTGAGTTTATAGGCCAACAATTTTTTTTGAATGATGGAGTAGTCTAGGAACTAAATGGCCCACTCCTACTTCGCCTATTATGTTAAATATTAACTACATTCTAAACTATATATTATTTATTGGCAAGAGTTACAATATAGTAGCATCAGACCTGCTGCATTATATAGTCACTCTTTATTTGCATTTTAATTCAAGGAAATCCTGCCGGTATGGCTGAGTATCAACTTGTACTGACAGTAATCTGGAAAACACAATGGTATGCCATTCAGTTTCCAACTTGAACCTTGCCAACTGAAATGCAAGGGTCACGCTTGTGCGCTTCTGGAACAAAAAAAGGAATCAAATATAATCTTGTCAGATTGTTATGTATTTCTTCATAGCTGATCAAACATTGCCATAAGTTCAGAAGCAGGACACAAGCGCCCTATTAATTATTGTAGAGGGAGTAGACATAGATCACTTTCTCCAAGGAGTATTTAATATTATATATCTAATGTATTTCTTTTAATGTTACCAAGCCAGTGATTTTGCTTTACAGGGATTACCCAACAAGGATTTAAAATATAAAGCATCTAGAATGTGATGCAACCACATAGCAGCTGGATTTAATGCTCCAATAGCTGGCTGATGCAGATATTATGAATCAAAAGCATTAAGAAGGAAGGATTTTTGTTTTCCTGTGTCTTATACACCGAAAGAGAATGAACTACAAAAATAAGCACACACTCAGCTGTTTGTGCTTTCTGCCATCCCTATAAAATAAATCCAAATAATTCCTGATTTGAAAAATAATTGAACAAACAAATCAGATACTCTCCCTGCATGTATAGCTTAACATGCTTCATTATATATTCCTATGGCATAATTGAGTATTTGAACACAAGTTATGGTGAAATTTCCTCATTAGTCAGATTATTGTGTTCATTATTAAAATTGGAAATTAATCACTTTGACTTTAGACATTTTGAAAGCAGTTTTACCTTTTTTGAAAGCAAATCTTTATATAATCATACAACCTAGAAACAGGCCCTTCAGTCCACCATGTATATGCTGACCAACAAAAACCAAACAACACTAATCTCATTTATCTACGTTTGGTCCATAGCCTATTATCATTACCCTTTATTTAAACAGTAAATGGTCAGAGGAAACATTTTTTAAAAAATCATTGGCAGAAAGCACAAATTGGTCCAAGTATTCAGTATGGTAAGTTGTGGAATCAATAACGAGAACCAAATCATGAATTTAAGTCTCATTAAGGAAGGAAAGCAAAGAAACTTGGAGAATGAAATATAAATTGTTCCTCTTTGTGCTTTGGTATTACTATCTGTATTCTACTGACATTTTTTGAGTGTGACCAATGATCTGATAAAAGGTCAGATAATCTGTTTTTGTGATGAAGAGTAACTGGCCAAGTCATCAGGGACAACTGTCTTGTTTTTCTTCAAAATAATGCCAATGGGATCCATTTCATCCACCTGAACAGTCAGTTGGAATGTTGATGTAACATTTCATCTGATCGGTAACTACAACACATATTTGTAATCTATGCAATACTTCAACTCCCTTATGTCCAATCACCAAGATTTAGTCCCAACTTGCACTGAAATTTGAAATGCTTCCAAAGTGCTGGGTTTTGAATCCAGATGAAATGTCAACCAGCAGAATCAACACCTAAAAGAGAAGGAGCATTTTGGCTGACAATGACAAAGTGACTGTCAAGAGGTGTGATGACAACAATAAAAGGTGGGACTTGGGGTGCCCACTGGTAACCACTGAAGTAGGGACCTTTTGAATATACAGGATAAGTGGTCAAAATAGGGGACAATCCCTTACATTAGAACCTAGAACTGTCCAGCACAAGGAACAGGCCCTTTGGCCCAGAATGTTGTGCCAAACATGACATCAAATTAAACTAATCCCTTCTACCATCCCTTGGTTCACATCCCTCCATTCCCTGCATTTTCATGTGCTTACTTAAAAGTCTCTTAAACGCCATATCTGCTTCCATATTATAGATAATTAACCACTTTGCATACAATAAAGTCCAAGTAAACAATGTACAGAGACACAGGAAGCATTAACTGTGCTAACATATAGATTGATGTGTTGTTATAACAGGTAACTCTACATTATTCACAGCAGTTTCAACAACAGAAAAAGTTATTGTACACTGAGCATCAGTTGTGATTCAGCGGTAGCACTGACAGTAGCATCCTCACCACTGAGTTAAGAGACACCCTTTCATGACAAAGGTAATACTGTCCTGACAGAAGTACTTACCTTCAGAATAGGCATGAAACCAGCCCTGGTATATGTCCCGACATGAAAATAAAAAGTTATAGCATAATCTCCAAGAATAGCAACAGCATTCTCCCCAGTTTTTTTTGGTCAGAACCTATTCTTATGCTCTTCAGTTCTCTTTTGACTTCATTTCAAAATGTGTCAGCATCTTGTCTTTAACAAATTGCATGGGGAGTTAGATATATAGGACTGAAAATTAATCAGAGAATGGGATCAGGAGAAAAGGATGAAAACTTAAAGTGCTGCTTATCAGATGGATTGTTATCAAGTGCTTCTTTACTCAAAAAGGTAGTAGAGGTTTGGAGCTTCTTTCAAAACTACAAAATTGAGATTGGTCGGTTTTTGATCAGACAAGGAAATTAGGATTATGGAACTTTGTGGACAAATTAAGTTACCCTATATTATAATAAAAAATTACGTTAAACCTGTGTAAACACTGGTTCAGCTTAACTGGAATATTGCATCCAGTTCTGGGCATGATGCTTTAGTAAGCTTTTGAAGGCAATTCGGAGAGGTCAGTAAAAGTCACTAGAATCATCCCAGAGATAAGGAGTTAATTATGCAGTTAGTTTGGAAAAACTAAAACTGTTTTCCTTTGTGATGAAACAGTTAGGAAGAAATTAGATATGCCGATTGGTCGAAGAATGGAGGACCAGAGGGTTCAGATTTAAGGAAAAACTTTTACATGCAAGGATATTGGCTAGGATCTAGGATACTAGCTGCAGACTAGGAGTTCAAGTCAGAGATGGGTTAAGCCCATCGAGGTATTAAGAGACATTTTTCATCTGGTGGGAATGCTATACAAGGGTCATTTTAAGGATATGTAAAGGAGTGTTTTGGGAGTAATGGGATTATTTCTACCATGTTTCTTAATCTTTAAAGGTGTATTATATGTAAATAGTTTGATCTATTCTATGTTTCAATAACTTTGCAATTTATTAAAACCAAATCTGCAAAATTGTGTGCTTACATTTCAGTGAAAGACCACGGAGTTATCAAAACGAAGCATGATCCATTAAGTCAGATTTCAGTCTGAGATCAGACTTGTCCATTAATAACATCAGCTGGGAACAGAAGATTGTCAGCACATTTCTGCTTTAAACATCTCTACATCGGAAATTGTTTATAAAACCATTTTCAAGATGGAGGCCACAAGAGGCCATATTTATTACTGAACAAAAATCTAAAGAATGGTGGATGCTGGAAATCAGAAACACAAACAGAAATTGCTGAAAAAACTCAGCAGGTCTGGCAGCATCAATGGAGAGAAAGCAGAATGAATGTTTCGAATCCAGTGACCCTTCTTCAGAACCCTGAGCCCTTCTGAAGGGTCACTGGACCTAAAACATTAACTCTGCTTTCTCTCTACAGATGCTGCCAGATCTGTTAAGTTTTTCCAGCAATTTCTGTGTTCCATACTAGACTGTCTTAAAGTCTATTAAACTTAGTTTGAAATTTGAAAAAATTGTAAACTGAGAGGACAATGTGCAACTCCAAAAGGATATTGAGAAGTTGGTGGAGTGGGTAGATATGTGGCAGATGTGGTTCAATGCACAGAGGTAGATGGTGATGCACTTTGGTAGGAAGAACGTGGAAAGTTAACAGAGTAAGGGTAAAACTAAAGTAAATGTAAAAGCAGAAAGATCTGGGCATACACATTCAACAGATCACTGAAAGTGGCAGGGCAGTTGGAGAGAGAAAATAATAAAGCATACAAAGTTCTATGTCTTTGGGGCATGGAGTACAAGGGCTAGATGGTGAAGTTGTACTTATGTGCAGCTGTAGGTGCTATATTATAGGAAGGACGTAAATGCATTGGAGAAAGTACAGAAACAATTCACAAAAATGGTTCCAGGAATCAGAAACTTCAGCTGTGAGGATTAATTGAAGAAGTTGAGACTGCTTTTTCTTGGAGAGACAAGCCAAGAGGAGATTGATAGAGGTTTTCAAAATTATGAATGGGTTGATAGAACAAATAGGGAGGAACTACCCAAACCCTAAAAGAACAAGTACAAGAGGACATTGTTTTAAACCTATGTGCAAAAGAAGCAATTGTGATTTGAGGAAAAAATCTTTTCATACAGCAAGTAATTAGGATATGGAATGCACTATCTGGAAACGTGAAGAAGGCAGATGAGGCATTTGGGATCAGTTGGATGACTATTTGGATAGAAGCAGTATGCAAGGGAATGGGAAAAATGGAGGAGATTTGCACTAGATAATAATACTCATTTGAGGAACTGGTACAGGCATATTGAATCCTTTGGAGTCATAACAATTCTGTGCACTGTGGTGCCTCAACCTAAATTACAAAAAGTGCACCTAGTTCTGGCCAACACAACAGGCCCTTCTAAGGTATAAACCTGTGCTTCGTGCCTCAAAATGGGAATTATTCAAATTGATTTAACATTGAAAAGCCTTAGCTAAAATCCAATGCTGAGTCAAGTCCCAACTGAACTATCAGCCCCCAACTGAAAAAGGTAACTCAGCATCACTGGAAACTTTATTAAAATTATTGTACAAATAACCTGAGGTGCAGAACTCCAATGCACAAAGGCTTTGAGAAACCATCCTCAGGCTGTTTTGACCAAGGACAAAGGGGATGAAGATATACAGTAAACAAGTACAATTCTGTCAGAATAAAATCAGGCACAAAATGCCAAAATCACAGGACTATGAAGAACAAGGGTCTTTCTCACCCTCACAAAATTTGTTAATTTGAGGAATCCACCCACACAAGAGAAAACAAACCACCTCCTCAACAATACAAGCTATAACAGCTGTTGGGCCCATTTTAAGTGTTCACCTGTTTGCATCAGCCCCATGGAACTCAAGCACCGGGCTCCAAAAATATACCATAGAGACTTCATGAGAGTTTCTTCTGATAAGCATTCTTCTACCTTATCTGCAATTTCTTTTATTAATAAAAGTTCATGTCTTCAGCCTTGAGAAAACTTCAGTGATAACTTATAATAAATTAACATTTAAATTGCTTAAACAAGAGTTTGACTGCTGGTCTGCTTCAATGTAAATTAGTACAAATTAAAAGGGATCAATATGATCTATAATAATATGTAGTTCAATTCACTGCCCATGAGTTAGGCACACCCAGTGATTGTGACATATGGTTATAAAGAATTTAATGTTTGTCACATTCAGCAGTATAACTGACCTTTTAGACAGCATGGAGCAATTAGCTAAAATAAGACCTTGTATTCTTACATTCACTGAACATAAACAGTTGCGGTATCCCATATTTAGAAGGATAACTTATTCATGAAGAATGTGTACAGAGAAAATACACAGAACAAGGGGACATATTCTAAAAAACATCTATTGCAGGAAAGTGTATGTTGTCAAACATCAATATTCAACATGGTGAGGGATGCATTGCCTATACACTGAAACACCTCATAGGAATGAATTTTTTGCATGATGGACACTGTCTGCAGGTAAAAATTGGCACACCATAGCTGATTGAAAGATAAAACGAACATTTGTCAATAAGAACAACATGGTAGAGGATATGTTGAATCAGTTTTTCTGTTCTGCAATTTTTTTATGATTTACAAGCATTGCAATTTAGATATGGCTCCAAAAACTCAATGATTGAGTTTGTAAATCATTGAGTTTGTAACTGAGAGTTTCAACAAAGGAAATAGAAACTGCAATTGCTGACGAAATTCAGCAGGTCTGGCAGCATTCGTGGGAGTAAACAGAGTTAATATTTCAAGTACAGTGATCTTTCATCAGAATTGTTAGAAGCTAGGAAAAATTGGTATTTATACTGAAACTGAATTGAGGGGTTGGGGGAAGGCTATGTGAGTAGACAGATGGAAATGGGACCCAGAGAGAGGAGAGATAGTTATGAAATGGCTAGGTAAACGAAGAGATAATGGATAGCAGGCCGAACAAAGAAAAAGCGAAATAAGAGGCAATAAGAATGAGAAAATGGGTTTGCTGTGCTAAAAACAATCAATACGGTAACAAGAGTAGGGGTGGGGTGGATAAAAAAAACACGGAAAGATGATTCAGGATCTGAAGTTATTGCACTTGATGGAGAGCTGCAAGGTTCCCAATTGGAAAAGGAGATGTAGTTCTTCAAACTTGCACTGAAGTTTGCTAGAAAACTGCAACAGACCTGCGACAGAAATTTTGGCCAGGGAACACAATGGTATCTTGAAGAGGCAGACAACTGGAAGCTCAGCATCATTTTTGCAGACACAGCCTAGGTGTTTTGCATGTCTGTCACCTAGCTGGTGTTTCATCTCATGGACAGTGTTCCAGGTTTATAAAGAGAAACAACTTTGATTTATGACAGAACACCAGGATTTCCCAGCAGAACTTGATCACAGGTTTACTGCATCATAGCGATCTATAATCAAACAAATTGACAAAAGAATGCTTATAGATTAGCCTGAACCCAGGAACATGCATGCATCACCTTTGAAATTTGATGTCAGCCAGTCAAATAGTAAGCAAGGTCAAAAAATGTTAGTGTAAACAACTGGGCATGAAAGGAGTGGATTCACAGTTATGTTGTTGTACATGCCCAATTGGATTAAGCTTAATCTAATGGTGAAATTCAAGAGAACAATTCCCTACACCTACCAGCCTTTCCTTTCATCCTAACAGGAATATACTGTCTCTGGACTCTCGTTATCTCAGTTCTGAAGGCTTTCCATTTTCCAGCCATCTCTTTACCTGCGAACATTTACCCCCAAACAGCTTTTGAAAGCACTTGCCTAATAATGTCAAAATTGGCTTTTCGCCAATTTAGAACTTCAACTTTTAGATCTGATCTATCCTTTTCCTTCACTATTTTAAAACTAATAGAATTATGGTTGCTGGCCCCAAAGCGCTCCCCCACTCCTCACCTGCCTCAACTTATTTCCCAAGAGTAGGTCAAGTTTTGCACCTTCTCTCGTAGGTACATCCATATACTTAATCAGAAAATTTTCTTGTACACACTTAACAAATTCCTGTCCATCTAAACCCTGAACACTATGGCAGTCCCAGTCTATGTTTGGAAAGTTAAAATCCCCTACCATAACCACCCTATTATTCTTACAGATAACTGAGATCTCCTTACAAATTTATTTCTCGATTTCCCTCTGACTATTAGGAATTTGAAAATACAATCCCAATAAGGGATTCCCAATGTAGGAAAATAGATGGAAATCTTGAAAAATGAGGAGGAAGTGCTGGATGTCTTAAAACGCATAAAAGTGATAAATCCCCAGGACATGATCAGGTGCACCCTAGAACTCTGTGGGAAGCTCAGGAAGTGATTGCTGGGCCTCTTGCTGAAATATTTGTATCATCGATAGTCACAGGTGAGGTGCCGAAAGACTGGAGGTTGGCTAACGTGGTGCCACTGTTTAAGAAGGCAGTAAGGGCAAGCCAGAGAACTATAGACCAGTGAGTCTGACGTCGGTGGTGGGCAAGCTGTTGAAGGGAATCCTGAGGGACAGGATGTACAAGTATTTGGAAAGGCAAGAACTGATTAGGGATAGTCAACATGGCATTGTGCGTGGGAAATCATGTCTCACTAACTTGACTGAGTTTTTTGAAGAAGTAACAAAGGGGATTTATGAAAGCAGAGCAGTAGATGCGATCTATATGGACTTCAGTAAGCCGTGAGAAAGGCGAGTTAATATTTCAAGTCCAATAGCTCTTCTTCCAAATCTGTTCCAAAGTAGTGGACAGTGAAGAAGGTTATCTAAGATTACATACAAATATTGATCAATTGGGTCAATGGGCTGAGTGGCAGATGAACTTTAATTTGGAAGACTGCAAGGTATTGCATTTGGTAAAACAAACAAGGCAGGACTCATAGAATTAATGCTCGGGCCCTGGGTAGTGTTTAGAACAGAGACACCTCAGGGTTCAGGTACATAATTCTTTGAAATATGTGTCACAGGTAGACAGGGTAGTTAAGGAGATATTTAGCACACTTGCCTTCGTTGCTCAGACCCTTGAGCATAAGAATTGGAATGATATATTAAGATTGTACAGGACGTTGGTGAGGCCTTTTCTGGAGTACTGTGTGCAATTCTGGCAGCTCTCTTATGGAACAATATTATTAAATTGGACAGAATTCAGAAAAGATTTATCAGGATGTTGCCAGACTGGAGGGTTTGAATTTTAACAAGTATTTATATAGGCTGGGACTTTTTCATTTGAGCATTGGATGTTGAGGGTATGGATTAGGTGAATAGCAAGGGTCTTTTCCCATCTATGTTTAGAATTTCCTTCCTCAAAAGGCAGTGGATTCAGAATCTTTAACTACTTTGTTCTTTGTATTTTTGAATGTTGCATGGGTGGGTCTTGACTTGGGGCATATTTTTAAGGTGAGAGGAAACAGATTTTAAAAAGAACACCAAGGGCAATTTTGTTTTTTTAAAAAACACAGAAATGGTTCATGAGTGGAATGAACTGCCAAAGGAAGCGGTAGATGCAAGAAGAGTTACAATATTTAAAAGACATTTGGACGTGAATTAGAAAGGTTTGGAGTGATACAGTCCAAATGCAGGAAAGTGGGACTAGTTTAGTTTGAGAACATGGTCAGCATGGATTAGTTGGACCAAAGGGTCTGCTTCCATGCTGTATGACTCTAGGTCATTGGACTTGAACCATGAACTTGGTTTCTCTCTCCACAGGTGCTGCCAGACTTGCTGAGTGCCTTCACCACATTCTGCTTTTATGTCAGATGTCAAATTATTTAGATTCAAAAACAAAGTCAAATTAAGTAAAGTCTCATTGCCAAACACACCTTCCAAACAGATCTTTGATGGTCAGGCGATTCAAGACTTGGCCATTCAGAACATCTTTGGAAGTACAGGTCGTTCTGCTATAGCGCACGTTTCATTAATACAAATTTGCCATAATGCGATTCACGAATTGGGGACAGTGTTGCTAAAGTGCGGACTTTTAAAGTGTGTATTGGTTATAACACGATTCCAGCCCCGTTAGTTTAAATGGTGCTATTACCTGATTTTATGATACAGGATTGCATGAGAAAAGAACTACCGCATTTATAGCAGAACCAGCTGTAAACAAGTGAGGTGTACTTTCCTAGACGGCTTTGAAAGTTTGAATGTTATGGGTAGAGCATAAAGGGGGCGGGGTGAGAAAAGTACATTGAAGGCTGTAAATTACAGATACCTGTCCATTCTTGCAAGTGTCCTGCAATCCTCCAAGGAAATGATATCACATCACATCTTCATTTACGTGAAGTGAAGAAAGTCTCATTCACAAAACTGGCCTGAATAAACAGACCCAAGAATTTGGTGACACACCGTAAATAAATATAAGGAATAAAGGTTGGCATTCGAGCCTGATCCACCATTCAATAAAATCACGGCTGATCCAATTTTAATCCTAACTCTAAATTCCTGCATATTAATAATCTATCCACCTCAACCTTAAAAGTATTTAAAGATTCTGAATTCACTGCCTTTTGAGGAAGGGAATTCCAAAGAAAAGTACTAGAGAAAGTTCCAGATCAAGCAGCTTTACAACAGGCTATGTCCCATAATTTAAGTTATAACAGAGTATGGTACGTTGAGGGTTTTCCGTAATTGGTCATTTGCAAGTATCCATGGCTTCAGACAGCTTCTTCTCTATTTTACTATTCAAGTCATTTGTTGCTTTTGATAATTGCTCTTTTTTTATGTGGCATAGTTTATGCAAGTTTCATTTCACTAAACTTACAATTGATACTCCAAAATAAAACTAAGTTTAGAGCAAAGTCGAGAGCACAATGGAGCGAAAAAAACAAGGTTAACAGAATATCATAAATGTGTTTCCACATTGTTGGACTTATTGAATCAAACCGTGAATAAAGGTTCATCGCTATCATTCAGAAGGAGAACTAGTTAAGGCAGCCATTAACACATTCCTAGCAAATCTCTTTTAACCCCATCCACAGACAGCAACATTTATTTCACTTTATGCCCATCACCTAAATGCATGACTCTGAGTATTCGTCAAATGGATCAGCTGAATTGTCTTCTTGTTTCTTCTCCTATCTAAAATGGCACATATCTGCTGCTGACAATGCTGTGCTGAAACACACACCGAATGAGTATCTTGAAGTCCACCAAAACTTTGTGGGCAGTTATCAGTGAAGTGAATAGCAACTGCCATCCATTAGCCAACAGAAATATTGTTATGGACTAGACCAGACCCTCTAAAAACATTCTAACCAGGCAGCCTAGACCCTAACCTTTACTTATTTTAAAAGTAAATATCAGGTGTGTGTTCCAGATGCAATTCAATTGGTCAAACTAACCGACATTAAGCAAAACACAATTTATTCAAACACGATAGTAAAAATATAACTTTGATTGACTTAATTCTACTGGAAAACTTAACAGAATAATAGATACAGTAATGATCATTAACTGTTCCAATGTAAGTAACATGCCAGAAAAACCCCCTTAGCTAAAACGTAAACTCAGAAAACAGAATGTCTCACAGGCAACTCCCGCAGCAAACAGAGAACCTCGAGCTTTTGGCTGTAACAGAGAGGGAGACAAAAAAAAAGCTTCTATTCTTTCAAAACTATAGCAGCTTCTGCCCTGTTGAGACTCCAACAACAACTGCTTAAATCTAAACCTAAAAACTAAAAAAAAATCCTGGTCTGAGAGAGCTGGCCATACCCATCCAGGATGTTTCTATCATTCCAACTTTAAAATAAGTCCAAGACCTGAAAAGCTGTTTACTTTACTGGCTTTCCAACTAGCAGCTCTTCACTTCTTTTTAAACTCTCTCAAAAAAACACCAGACACAATAACATCTTAAAATCACAGCATTGTCACAATATCAAGGTCAAAGGAGATACTGAATAGCCTGCATTGAATTTTTAACATTTCCTGCTTTACTTTTAGATCCCTAGAATCTGCAAATCTCTAGGCATACTATTCCTTTCCCCATCAACATTCACTTTTGAGGAAGTTACAAAGAAAAATCTAAATTTAACACTTAAAAAAATTGCAGTATAGCCTCTGTATACAAATGGAGAATATAATTCACATTAAATATTAAAATCAGAATTATTACAAACTTATTGTAACTACTGAAAGATTCTTGATCTAAATGCTTCACAAGCAAACATTAAAATACTGATTAATGTAGACTGAACCATTTCCTTGGTAATTCTTTCCACATATAATAAAAACTTAATTAAAATTTGCAACAATGAGTAAAAACTATTAAATCAATCCTTGTCTGCCAATACATCTGACCTTAAATATGTTCTTCTGTTTGGATAAACAGTTGGCAACTTTTTGTAGTAGAAAAAGCACATAGGTGTTGAATGATCAGTAATTATTACATGTAGTGAACAAAGCTTAGACTTCCAAAAGTTATACAACATGGAATGTACAGTGCATGGAAATCACTACAAATGATTGATTATAATGTGCGCTATTACAATGATTTGATTGCACTATTACAGCTTGTGTGGCCCAGATATAAAATCCTCCCAGCATTTTTAAAAAAGTAACCATGGAGACTTAATTTGAACAATGGCCTTTTATATCCTATGAGCAGTAGATGCACGTACTATTTACAATGGAAAGCCAAGCTTCATTCAAATTGAAGTTCTTTGAAGGATAACTGTGCCTTGTATAAGATGACGCAGGTCCATCATAGTTGAAAAGGTTTAAAAAATAAAATGGCAAACTTCTAAGTATCTATAATAATTTCGAACACCAAATCACAAATTCATATTTGTTTCTATTACACTTTGCAGAGAAAACTTTTTCCCAAAGTACCAAACAAATTAAGTGACACACAATGGGTCTGATTTAAAGCAGCAGTAATACTTGGCACATGGGCTACGTGAAAATTTTCCTAAACAGATGCTGTGTATTTTGCCCTGGATCCTAGCAGACAAAGAAATGTACAACTTTGCATCCACAGAGAACTCTAAAGCAAGAACACATACCATTTCAGTAACATGGCACTGACAGATTTAACAGATGTTTACTACGGCTCTTAGTAAAATACAGTCACAGGCACCTTAGTATCCAGGTTAACACTAAGTATTTGGCTGCAAATTGTAGTATGCTTTCATTAGTATGGCATGATTCAAATGGCACATTTGGGATAGATATGGAGAGCTTTGGATAGAAGCTATTATATGATTATGAGAGTTGAAGCATGTCTCTGAAAGGTATATGGCATCCTCGCTATGACATGTAACTATACAGGTTAAGTACCACAATTCTGATCCAAGTCTCCAACTCTAGCTCATAATCAGACTTTTGTGTAGCGTCCTGGATAGCAGGGGAATTGCCTTCAGAAGTTTAGACTTCAGTTACTTTGCCACATAGGTCCATGTAACAGGGTCCTTACACAGATCACCCATCCCACATGTGGATTCCAACAACCCAGAGACTAGAAGATTTGGGCCATGGTCTTTCAATGATCAACAGCATTTATTAGCTTTAGGGTGTTCACTCCCTGAACGTTCATTCAGCTAAAGTTTTACTCTGACTGCAGCATCTCATGCCAACATTAAATTGACAGAATCTACACTCTCAGTCATGTCCTAACCTTCTTCCTTTGTATTTAAAAAAAAATACTTCTAAATACTGATTCGAGATCAAAAATTCTCTCATTTAAGGTTAAAGGAAGCCTGTTTGTCATTTTGTCAAAATTAATGATCAGTAAGGATCATTAAAGATAGCATGCCTTATAGCTCTTCCTTGTTCCAGGCTGAACTGAACAACACTACATTTTCAAACAGATTACTTTATAACTATCAACTGCACAAATAGTATTCACAGGACAAAATAAAACTAAACTATGATAATACAAAATCAAGAAGGACAACTAAATATATTTTTAAAAAGCAAAAAAAAATTATAGAAACATATATTTTTTTAAAATAGCGACTCCAATGTAAATGACTTAGTATGTCATGTGAACCACTAGTTCTGAAAAAGGAACAGATGACATCAAACGAGAAGTCATCATTTTGTGGATTCAAGGCTAAATTTTGTAGAAATTAGAAGAGGTTAGTGAACAATTTCCAGTTTTGCATTTCAAAACGTTGAAAAATAAATATTTTGCAGCATACAAATAAGAAGGAATTTATTCATAAAATACTGAATGATAAGAAAAAGACACATGAAAGAATGCTGAAGGTGGAAAAGTTAGATATGGCGACAGAGGACTAAACCAGTTTGTGTTGAGAAATGTTGAAGCCCCATACTTCAAGAATTTGCAATATCAGCTAGAAGCCAAAAGAATTGAGGGTGGGGAGGATGGTAGAGTAACCAGAAAGGGGGAGACAGTTTATTGAAGACATAGGTGTAGACATGACTGAATAAAAAGTCCCTCTAGTCCTAGTGGACCATACGGCTGCTCTCTTATTACAGAGAGAGACGACTGGATTAACCAGAGGTCATTACACCTCAAGGCAAGGGGAGAGATTGAGGGGACAGTCCTTCACTGTATCGCAAACCAGTCATCCAGGTGACTTAGCTATGACCAAAGCCCCTAAACTACTTCAGAAGTATTGTGACAAATAGATTGCCAAGTACTGGGCAACTGAAAGTGTGAAAGTACAGCAAGCAGCTCGAGGGAAGCATTTATTTCAGGGACAGATGCTACAGGACATCAGATTACAAGGAATACAATGAAGTCAGTCATTCAAGATTATAAAAGATAGCAATGTCACAAAAGATGTTATTGAACATGGAGAGAACACTTTATTTAAAAGGAGAGGTCTGGGAAGAACGAGAGACAGAGAGCCAAATACAAGTATGGCTAAACTCCCCTGAAGGTCAATCACCAAATGATCTAATATAAGCAAGTAGTGCTATCAAGTTAGATCAAGAGAATCAGATTATTCAGTCTTTTCAAAGAGGCAGCACAGGTTATGATGGTAAAATGTCTCTTTCTGTGCTAGATTATTCTATGATTCTACTGTATTTTTAAAAATTTATCTACCCCTTGTAGAAGGAAAAACTGATGCACATAAAGATCAAAATGCAAGCCCAACAAAGAACAGACGCTTTTGTTGCATTTTCTTTTAAATTAACCTGGAGATACAGGTTCAAACTGCCATTAACTGACTATGTCATTTTTAAACAGTAAATCTTCAGTCATACTTCATGCTAAGTAACTGACTCTCAGCAGTTAAAAATCACACAACACCAGGTTATAGTCCAACAGGTTTATTTGTGAGCACTAGATTTTGGAGCGCTGCTCTTTCATCAGATGGTTGTCCACAACCACCTGATGAACAATCAGTAATCCAAAAGCTAGTGCTTCCAAATAAACCCATTGGACTATAACCTGGTATTGTCTGATTTTTAACTTGGTACACACCAGGCCAACACAGGCACCTCCAAATCAAGACTCTCAGCAGTACTGTCATGATGGAAAGGTTTCAAAACTAACAAATTTTGGGATGTAAAAAAAAATACCCACCAACACACTAAAACAGCAGCTAATGAACTTGAAAGACCCTATACAGTCAACAAGCAAAACTAATTTCATTTACAAAATACAGTGCAAGGACTGTAACAAACACTACATTGAGCAACCAGGCAGAAACCTAGGCACCAGGATACATGAACACCAACTAGCCACAAAAAGACATGACCCTCTCTCACTATTATCCTTACATACGGATGAGGAAGGACATCATTTCGACTGGGACAACACATCCATCCTAGGACAAGCCAAACAAAGACATGCACGAGAATTCCTAGAAGCATGGCATTCCAACCGGAACTCTATCAACAAAGACACCGAGTTAGACCCCAATCACCCCTTGAGAAAAGGAACTGGAAGTGACTTCACCACAGGAAATGACATCACCAACCCAAAGAAACCCAAACATATAAATAGAAACCAGGAATTATCAGCAGTGCTTCGTCTGAGGCCCACGAAGATGTTACCTAGTAAGGTGACGAAACATCTGGAAATGAACCTTGCAGCTCAGCTTAACCTGAGCTACAAATCTTCTCAAAACACGCTAAGAAAATGCTTATGTGAATCGAAGTGGTCACCATTTTGAAATATGTAGAATACATAAGATCCCCAGTAATTCAGATTAATATGGTATGGTATACTAAATGCATTAATTTGACAAAGATAGCTTTAGTCACTATTAAACATTTTTAGAACACGTCAAGTTCATTCTGTTCCAGAGGTCAGCAAGTTCATTGAGTAACTTAGATTATGGCATCATCATAACAATCTCACACTGGATCAGTTGTAGTGTTTCAGTTTTAACATTATCTATTGAAATATTAATTTCTTCTCCACCTATTCAAATAGATATTCCACATTTTTAAAAGATTGATGACACTTTGTGCACTAATAGCATCCAAAAATGTAATGGACACTTACACTTACAAAGATGCGGTCTTTGAAGAAAGAGGCCATCTGGGTTGTTCACCGCAATTTCCCCTCAGACGTGGTTGACGATGCTCTCCACCACATCTCCTCCACTTCCCGCTCCTCTGCCCTTGAACTCCACCCCTCCAATTGCCACCAGGACAGAACCCCACTGGTCCTCACCTACCACCCCACCAAACTCCAGATACATCGTATCATCCTTCATCATTTCCGCCACCTCCAAACCGACCCCACCACCAAGGATATATTTCCCTCCCTACCCCTATCAGCATTCCGGAAAGACCACTCCCTCCGCAACTCCCTCGTCAGATCCACACACCCCCACCACCAACCCAACCTCCACTCCCGCCACCTTCCCCTGCAACCGCAAGAAATGCAAAACTTGCGCCCGCACATCCCTCCAAGGCTCCAAGGGATCCTTCCATATCCATCACAAATTCACCTGCACCTCCACACACATCATTTACTGCATCCTCTGCACCCGATGTGGCCTCCTATACATTGGGGAGACAGGCCGCCTACTTGCGGAACATTTCAGAGAACACCACTGGGACACCTGCACCAACCAACCCAACCACCCCGTGGCTGAACACCTTAACTCCCCTGAGGTAAAAACAATGACTGCAGATGCTGGAAACCAGATTCTGGATTAGTGGTGCTGGAAGAGCACAGCAGTTCAGGCAGCATCCAAGTAGCTTCGAAATCGACGTTAAGGGCAAAAGCCCTTCATCCTGCTCGAAACGTCGATTTTGAAGCTACCCAAATGCTGCCTGAACTGCTGTGCTCTTCCAGCACCACTAATCCAGAACTTTAACTCCCCCTCCCACTCCGCCAAGGACATGCAGGTCCTTGGTCTCCTCCATCGCCAGATCATGGCAACACGACGCCTAGAGGAAGAGCGCCTCATCCTCTGCCTAGGAACCCTCCAACCACAAGGGATTAATGCAGATTTCTCCAGCTTTCTCATTTCCCCTCCCCCCACCTTATCACAGTCCCAACCCTCAGACTCAGCACCGCCTTCTTGACCTGCAATCTTCTTCCCGACCTCTCCGGCCTATCACCCTCACCTTAACCTCCTTCCACCTATCGCATTCCCAACGCCCTCCCCCAAGTCCCTCCTCCCTACCTTTTATCTTAGCCTGCTTGGCACACCTTCCTCATTCCTGAAGAAGGGCTTATGCCCGAAACGTCAATTCTCCTGTTCCTTTGATGCTGCCTGACCTGCCGCACTTTTCCAGCAACACATTTTTCAGCTCTGATCTCCAGCATTTGCAGTTCTCACTTTCCCCACCTAAGTGTGTTATGTATGTATTGCAATTCTAGCAATAATATAAGCACTGACAATTTGCAAAGACCCACTCTGGTACATGCTTCTCAATTGCTGGACCGTGTTCTAATGGTGCATTTGGTCTTGGGCATCTTCTTCCAAGTAGATCCTTCTTTTCCCTTGCACAAGTAACACATAACCACTACAATGCAGCAAATTCCATGACATTTATCCTGAACCCAGTTACAAACTTAATTTATTTTGTAGGAAAGTTTAGTTCACTTCATCATATACCATGAATGGTAAAATCAATGACTGCAGATGCTGAAAACCAAATACTGGATTAGTGGTGCTGGAAGAGCACAGCCGTTCAGGCAGCATCCAACGAGCAGCGAAATCAAATGTCTACATCTGTCAGGCTCTTGCACATCTTCACAACACAATGCTCTCCACCACATCTCCTCCATTACATTATATCCATAAGTTAAACGTACATCTGAGGGTTGAAAAATTGAGGATGGCTATTAATGCAAGTATAGTAGGGAATGGATGAATTGGCAGGGTCCACTTACACATCGAGTATGTGCAAAACAAAGCTATTTGTAAAAGCTGAAAGAATGGGTTAGACTTGTACATTATAATTTACAGTATGTCAGTAGTGTGATCAATGAAATGTGCACACTAGGTGGATAAAAAAAACAAGTACTTTTTCCACAAGAAAAAGGCAAGGACAAAAATATTTCATTTGTTTTACAAAATATGGAAACACATTATGCTCAAAATGCCAGATGCTCTTCATCCATATCCCATCGCCTCTCCATGACTTTGCACTATCCTTTCTTTTGAACATACTTTGAAACAATTTGTATTACTTCAAAAGTTTCATATTTATCACTGCATATGTACAGTGAAAGTGGTACCTGATTTCCCTTCCTATTCATTTATAAAATGGTGTTCTCTTGCAAATGAAACTATTAGCACACAGAATAGTCTGTCATCATTCTTACACTCCTCCGGACTGCTGATGCCAGACATCCATATTTTGTAGACAAATATAATAATGGAATATTAACATCATGTTACACATTTTTCTTTATCTCTCCAAAGAAAAAGTATATAACTGTGACTTGACTACATTGGACAATTCTAATATTCAACATCATTCCTCTATATATCAATGGCATGACTTGCGAAAAGCATGCTGAGGTGAACAACAGCAATTTAAGAATTGAGAAAGAAACAGAATAACGAGGGGTGAATTCGAGCCAGTTCAGATACAAAATGTGAAATAAAGACAAAACAACAAATTGGATTAGTAAAGGAAGTTAAGACAGAAAGAGAAAAAAATGACATTTTAAAACCTCTGATAATTGACTACATGCAGGAATGAGACTGAAGCACTTACATTCTTCAAGTGTGAACCAAAGAAAGCAATTCGATGTCAAATTGTTAAAAGCATGCATGTGTTAATTGCCAGGTTTACATTTTAGTGACATATTTAACAGACAATTAACGTGTGAACCCAATAAGTTTTTGAAGACAATTAGGAGGTTAAGGATGAGATATTATTTGTGTGAAGCAAGGAGAGAGACGCAAGATGGCTAACAAGTTCTGGGGATTGGTAGCTCGAAGAATATTTCTTACATACATCATTAAGACATTTTTTTCAGCAAGATGTAGACCATGATGGAAGTCACTTAGCATACATCCTTTCTGAAGTAAAGGATGGAATACTTGTATTTAAAAAGTTAATTGGAAACCTACTCAAAATTATCTAATTCCTATTGACAAAATGCACTGCAACAACTCACCAAGATTCCTTCAAAGATACCTTTCAAACATTCTAATAGTTAGAAGGATGTGGGCCAGCATACACAAAGGAACACCTGTATCCCTGCAAGCTAAACACCACTCTGACTTGGAATAATAATCCTTTAGTGCAGTGACATCAAAGTCCTGGACCTCTCCCTTGGTTCATGATAGGATCACACTTGACTTTAAGAGCAATTGGGCATTGGCAAAAAATGCTGGCCTTGTCAGTGACACTCATTTCCATCAAATAAAGCTTGAACTAAGTTTGCAATAGCACAAAATAAATGAACAAAGACATTATCTTTTGATGAAAGTCAAATTAGATTTAATAAATTAATTTTGTAATCAATAGGTCATGTTTGAAACTAGTTTTTAAAAAAACTCTCCCTGGATCATAATTATCTATATTTTAAAAATGATTATAATATTAAAATATGTCCACTAGACTTTTTAACAATGCTAAAACACAGTGACAAAATTGCTAGAAGCAAAAAAAATACTTCCTAAGTGTGGGAATTAAGTAAATTCTACTGATGAATCTTAGGAAACTGAATACAGAGGAACCTTAATTATCCGAATTTCAGATTATCTGAACAAGATCGCAAGGTCCCAACGCTTGGCTAAACTGTGTTATCCAACATTCGATTATCCGAACAAAATACTCGCTGCCTGTGTCGTTCAGATAATCGAGGTTCCTCTGGAAATACTTAGGCTACTGCACTTCTATCACTTCTGGATCAGAGCTCTGGCAAAAATAAAGTCAATTTTTTGGTTTGGTTTAGGTATCTTACAGTGAAATACATCATTTTAGAACTTTGTATTGTGCAAATCATTAGAAGAGAATGCTTGAGGAATGTAAGATGCAAGTGGTTAAAGCAAACTTCTGAGATCTGATTGGGCACAATGAAAGGAGGGTTCTAGAAATCAGGAGCATTGGGGAGATGAATTCTATGGTTGAAGATCAAGAAAAATTCTGGTTCAGAAAAGTTCGGTACGGGTCATAAGGAGGTGGCAATAGACAAAATTAACCCGAGCTTTAAAGTAGTTCAAAAAGGAAAATGCTATTATTTTTAAAATCATTTTAAATCTAAATTCCTAGTTAAGCAAATCATTGTTGCTGAACACATCTTCATTATAAATTTTGCTTAACTGAACAACTCAGAATAAAAACAGAGCAGTTAATGTTTTCGTGTGATATGGTTTGAAAGAATGGAATGCATTTATTTTCAAGTAATTAAGAAAAATTGAATAAAGATGCTTAGAGTGTGGGGGTCCTCTTTACTTCAATACAAAGCTATGAATGGATTCTGGAAATTTCTGCAAACTAAACAGGCTCCAATGCATAAATGTGATTCGAACTCGCCCAAGCACTTTGTGGAAAGAAATATGACCCAGTCAAATCTAGACTTTTAAAACGGGAGTGAACTGAAAAAGTTGGCATTGATTAACTCAGTGTCACCAGGACAGATATCAGTATCTATGTATCCCTCAATCTGAGGCATGCACCATTAAGTAAAGCAGTCCTTTGATTCATATAACAGGAGTTCAATATAGTCACTATTTCATGTCTTGAAGTGTCCATTGGTCACAGATGCCCTGAATCTTACTGATTGCCCTTTTTCAATATACCTGTACACACACATAAGCCTGCAGTGAATGTCTCATTGAGTTGGTAAAGCCCCAGTTTTCAATCTGAAACTTTCATTTTGTAAAAGGTCGTATTTCACTCAAAAAAAACAACTGATTTTTAAACATATTAACATGCTAACAGATCATAAACACTTCATATAAATATTCGAGGGTTAAATATCACCTATCCATAACTTATCTAACTGCCAACCTTATTGTTAGCTGTAATTTTTATTTAAAGGTCAACTATTGAATGAAGCTTCAAAGCCATAATGTTAGAAATACCTGCCTTCACTTTAGTTGTTTACAAAACATCTGACATATGATAATGCGGGAAAATATTTTCATCTGGTTGCACAATTTTATGGGAATTTTGGAACAAAAGTTTAAGTTGTGCATTTTTCAACTGTTGTCTTTTAAGGAATTTTAAGTTATAAGAATAATCTCTCAAATTGTGTCACTAGAATTATTCAATTGGTAATGATATAAAATGAGGGGTGAAATGGCAGAAAATACGTAAAATGCTATTTTGAGGATATAGTCATGCATACTTTCAAATTTTTCTATGATGACTAATGATGTAATTAATGAATACTCCAAACGAAGTAAACATTTGACAAAATTTAGAAATGGTTTGTTGAACATCATCATTATTTGGTAAATGTGCAGCCTACAATATATGATGCACGGGGTAATCATATTTCATACCAAAATAAATATTTATCTAATATTCTTACTAAAAGGTGCAATCAGAATTCACCAAACGAGTGAATTATTTCCTTTTTTTCCTTCTGAAGGAGATGTTCGAAGTGGAAACATGAATGATGGTCATATGCTGCCAGACATCTTAGTAAACAGATCAGAAGTTCATTTCAAAGGGTTTTGCTGCAAAAGGCTTCACAAAAACAAGACAGTGCAATTTAGCTAAAAATTTAAATCTACAAAACTCAAATTCTATGCACAAAAGTTCACTAATTTGGATGGTACTGAGTCATAAGTAATCATGTGGTTGAACTACTGTATTTCAAAATCATATCGACAAGTAAAACTTGCAAACAAGAAAATGTATATAGACATGGCAGATGCCGTGGTTGTAGTTATGTTCGCCGAGCTGGGAAGTTGATTTGCAAATGTTTTGTCCCCTATCTAGGTGACATCTTCAGTGCTTTGGAGCCTCCCGTGAAGTGGTGTGATACTGTGTCTTCTGGGATTTATTTGGTCCTGCTTCTGCTGCTTCCAGTTGCCAGTTCTGGTTGTTTGTTGTAGTGGCCAGTATATTGGGTCTTGGTCTAAGTGTTTGTTGATGGAGTCCGTGAATAAGTGCCATGTCTTTTGAAATTCTCTGACTGCCCTCTGATCATTGTGTCATCCCAGTCGATTTGTGGTCCTTGTCATCTGTGTGTATAGCTACTAGGGACAGCTTGTCGTGGTATTTAGTGGCTAGTTGGTGTTCATGGATGCAAATTGCTAGTTATCTGCCGGTTTGTCCTCTCTAGTGTTTTGCGCAATCTTAGCATAGAAACTTGTAAATTACTTTTGTCTTGCACATGATGGGTATAGGGCCTTTTGTTCTGGTGAGTTGTTGTCTGAGCGTGGCTGTCCGTTTATGGGCTGTCATGAATCCCTGTGGTCAGAGAAGTCTGGCTGTCACAACCAGATGTCCCTAGCAACTATACACACAGATGAAATAGAGCACAAATTCAACTGGGATTACACAATGATCATAGGACAAGCTAAACAGAGGACAGCCAGAGAATTTCTTAAAGGCATGGCACTATCCCATGGACTCCATCAACAAATACATAGACCTGGACCCAATATACCAGCCAATACAATGAACAACTGGAACCGACAATCAGAAAGAAACCAAATAAATCACAGTATACATAGTAACACAGCGCTTGCCAGAAGGCTCCAAACTGAACAGGTTACCTAGATAGGGGAAGAAACATCTGCAAATCAACTTCCCAGCTCGGCAAACACACCCACAATCATGGTAACCGGCACCTGAACTACTTATCTGTATGCAAACCTTGAAGACATGGCAAGAGTTTTGTTTTGGATCTCAGGCAGACAGAGCTAAACATCTTTCTATCATTACTGTTATGCAAACAGACAACGCCTATAGATAAACTGAAAGCATTGGATGAGATAGGTTTAAGGTAAGAGGGGAATGATTTAAAAAGGGACCCAAGGGGCAACATTTTCCAAACGGGGATGGTGCATATGCAGAATTAACTGCCAAGAAAGTTGTAGATGCAGGTACAGTTACAACATTTAAAAAACATTTGAACAGCTATATGAATAGGAAAGGTTTATAGGGATATGGGCCTAACACAGGCAAATGGGACTAGTTTAGTTTGGGAAACCTGGTCAGCATTGATTAGTTGGACTGAAGGGTCTGTTTCTGTGCTGTAGGTCTCTACGACATACAATCACAAAACAGAGAGCTGCTCTATGTCAATGATGTTGCACTATCGCTCTATTCCATGGAATATCTTCAATGAAAGATGGACAGTCTCTCACACCTGGAAAGAGTTTTGTATGACCATCAGCACAAGGAAGACAAATATCACAGTTCAGGATATTCCCAATTAGTACTGGAAGTTGTTAAGTTTCACACATGTAAACTCCACAGTCACCAGCAGTTATTTGATGTTGAAATCAAAAATGCACACAAAGCAATTGAGCCAGAATCATCAAATATTTTTTAAGGCTGGGATAGATAGTTTCTTGATTAACAAGGGATTCAAGCATGGTTAAGGGGTAGGCAGGAACTTGGAGTCAGCCACAACTCAATATCAGCCATGATCTTACTGAATGGTCTGCAGGATTGAGGGTCAAATGGCCTTCTCTTGCTCCTTGTTTGTGACGTCTCAGTCTAGTTAAAATGAATGAAAATCCAACCCTCAAAACTGCACATAATAAAATGGAAAGCTCAGCAAAGGAGAACTGAACTTGTGAAGTACTGGCTGCTCTCTGAACCATGTAGACATTGGAGTATCTACAGATCAGATCTGGGATCAAAAGTAGACCTTCACTCCTTTGACCCAACCATAAAACTTTCTATTCACTGTTAAACACTATTGATTTCTTGCAGTTAACGGATCTAATAGAATGCGTGTAGAGAGAAACAAAGTTAACATTTCAAGTCCATTAAGACTCTTCTTCACTTCTGAGACAGAAGTATCTTGACACCAGGTTCTAGTCCAACAAGTTTATTTAAAATCACAAGCTTTCGGAGCACTGCTCCTTTGTCAGGTGAAGTGAGAGAAGCACAAAGGCACAGAATATATAGATGGAATATACATTCTGTCTATATATTCTGTGTACTTTCCCCCCACTTCACCTGAGGAAGGAGCTGTGTTTCAAAAGCTTGTCACTTTAAATAAACCGGTTGGACTAGAACCGGGTGTCGTGAAACTTCTGACTTTGTCCACCTCAGTCCAACACCATCACTTCTTAAGAATCACACCAGACTTGAAAATGTTAGCTCTGTGCCTCTCCACAGATGCTGTCAAACTTGTTGGGTTACTCAGCATTATATTTTTGTTTCAGATTTCCAACATTCTCAATATTTTGTTTGTATTGAAGTAACAGGATTTCAATTTAATTGGGAGTTGAAAGAAAAGATTTTATTTTAGAATCAAACTAATCTCTAGACTGCAATATCGGGATCAAAAAGAAGAGGGTGTTTGCCAGTACAAATATTTCTTCCTCTTGTGTTTTTAACTAAAAAAACAAAAAAAAAGATATGTACCTTGATTGGAGATGTAGAGAAGTGAACCTTTCTATGAAAGTTTGGCTCCTCTTCCTCAGAAAGTCCAGATATTTCCTCATAATCATCATCAAGGATATAGCTGGTGTCTTCAAACAAATACTCATCCTCACACTTGCTTTCGTTTTCTTCTGGTAACGAATCTTCAGTATCTTTATCATCCACAAATGCAGCATTCTCTATTCCACAAACCTCTGACCCAACAAATAACTTCCCACTAACTCTGTCCTCCTCTTCAATGTTCTCAATATCCTCATCTTCCTCTTCTCCGACGCTGTCATCTGATTTGTTCAGTATCTCTTCAAATATTTGGTCTTCATGTTCTTTGCTCACAGAAGTTTCATGTGACTGTCCTATGTCATGGCTAATACTCGGAGCAAATGGTTCCACTGATTTCTCTAGCTCCCTCTCAATAAAAACATTATCTAATTCAATTTCACTTCCTGAAGATTCGTTCTGAATTTCCACCAACTCTGCCCGAACTACTCCTATTTTATTTGCGCCCGTATCTGAAACATGGCGATCCAAATTGCTGTTAAAGACGCTGCTGCTCACAGGAACAGTTTTACGGGAGGACGACGATTCAGAGAGACCAAGGGATTTTGTTTTACGTTGATCTGGTTCCCAGTAATCACTTTCACAAGTCCTTAAATTATTGCTACAGGTCGGTATTTCTGCTTCTTTCTGATCTTTACTTTTCGGTCTACCTATTGAAATCGAACGAGATGATTCATCATCATCTCCTGCAGGGGACGTGCTTTTACTATTCACTGTGTTGCTGGGCGGCATTTGGTGCCCTCCAGAAATCTGATAGTCAGTGGCAGAGGTCTTTGTTTTGGTGTCTTTGTTTGTTTCATCGCTGTCACTATCCGCTAGAAAGCTTTCTAATCGTCTCGAAATTGGGCCAGCGTTTAGAGATGAGCGAGGATGATTTTGTTTTAAATCGCTAGTGGTTTTCAGATTACTTCGATCTTTCAAATCGCTGTTGGAAACTGAGGGATTTGAGTCGCTCTTAACTTTTCTGCCTTCACTTTCTGAAGACGAAGAGCCGCTCTTTCTACTCTCGGATGAAACACTTATTACTGAAACTTTGTTATCGTTTTTGTGAGGGGTTTTATCAAATACTTTTTCCTCAATTTGACGCTCAAAGAGTCTTCTGGTTTCTGAGAATTTTTCAGCCATGCTAGTTTTGTCCAAATCCCCATCTTCACTATTCGTTTTATCGGAACTGGATGTCTTTTGATATGTCTTATGGGCACTGTTATAGACAATTCCGCTTGATTGTTTTTGCGGAGAAACTGGATGCAAATCAGGCTTGCTGCCTTCGTTGATTTCATCGGGTGTGTTGCCCATTTGCAGCAGCATACTTTTTATTTTATGCACACGATTACCGAAATGCCTTCCTCTCATC
Organism: Chiloscyllium punctatum; assembly: GCF_047496795.1. Taxonomy (NCBI): domain Eukaryota; kingdom Metazoa; phylum Chordata; class Chondrichthyes; order Orectolobiformes; family Hemiscylliidae; genus Chiloscyllium; species Chiloscyllium punctatum. The sequence continues at coordinate 57,310,264 of NC_092748.1, read as the reverse complement.
TCTTCCCTGTGCCCAGTCTCTCGGCTTGTTTTCTGGGCACCCATTTTAGAAACGGTTTCCTGTTTGCTTCCATCAAAAGTGCACCTCAAAGCCTGAAAATCCGTCTTGTACGCATTCCTGTGGGGCGAAGCGCTCCTGAACGTTCTCTCACCTTTACCTTCAGCTTTCATCATGTTAGATCAAATGTCCGACCATTAGGCCACACTGTGTTATGTTGGGAATCGATGGCAAAGTCTGCGCGCACGTCCCCAGGAGGTTACCATCGGCTCCTTCGCCACTAAACAAAAGCGTTCAAAGAAACAACTTCTGGACGAGAAGCCGCCGGAGTCACGCCGGTTACTTTGGCAGCTCGAAACTCTCCATCTGCAGCAAGAGTTGAGAAGGGAAAGAAAGTCGGCAAGGAATTACAACTAAAGACGGAGAAGTTTAGGGCAGGGCGGCCCGAATCCATGTAGACATTCCGCAACTCCCCGGCGCCTTGTCCCGACAGGAGACAGCGCCTCCCTCCGAGTCCAGGCCAGCCCAGCCCAGCCCAGCCCAGCGATGAGACTGAGCCCCAACCGCCAACAACTCCCCCTCCCCCTCCAAACCCAACACCGGGGGGGGGAAGAGGGGCTGGTTCACCCGGGTCACGGCCCAGACCTGGTTTGCCCCTAGAGTTTACTTTGTCCAAGAGCTACACCCCGCCGCTTCAGAAAAGAAGGAAAAGTACCTTCTTACAACTTCTAAAGGAAAACAGAAGTCTACTACCTCCCCTCAAGTCCACGGCGCCGTCAGTGAGTACCAGTGCCGGGGAGGGAGGAGGTCACTCGGCACTTTCCGTGCCAGCGCCGTAACAGCCGGCCACCGCCATTACCGCTCCCGCCGCCTCCTCCTCCTCTTCCACCACCACCAGCTCTCGAGGCCGCCGGGCCGCGCGCGCCAGCAACGGCCGCGCGCCCGATCCAAGGAGCTCCTCCAGTCTCGCGGGGAGGGGGCATTGTGCCCCTCCAGTCTCGCGCGGGGGGGGTGGGCATTGTGCCCCTTCAGTCTCGCGGGGGTGGGCATTGTGCCCCTCCAGTCTCGCGGGGGTGGGCATTGTGCCCCTCCAGTCTCGCGGGGGTGGGCATTGTGCCCCTCCAGTCTCGCGGGGGTGGGCATTGTGCCCCTCCAGTCTCGCGCGGGGGGGGGTGGGCATTGTGCCCCTCCAGTCTCGCGGGGGAGGAGAGGGGAGACAGGGGAACACGGAGCTCCCGATCCGTTTGCAAATTAACAGATTGAAAAGAAATAACAACACATACAAATACCCGCTCTCAAATTTATGAAGACGAAACTGCTCTTTTTCTCTGATTTCACCTGCTAAGTTTGGTCGTTATTTGGTCTATAAAGACCTACGCCCCCACCTTCACTATCAAGTTTATTACCAGTTACCCTCCCCCAAAGTTTTGATTCGAAATAATTCCATGTTTACACAGATAGTAGTTTGGTTGGTCGTCGATTTTCAATTTTTGCACCCAAACTAAAACTTACTTATGATGTGACGAGGAACATTTGTTTTTCTAATTTTGTGGGCCACACGTCGCTCCATTTCTTCCGTATTGAGTTACCTATAAATACAGTCGATGCCAGAGAAGTAACCTGTAACGAGCGCAAATTGAATTGTAAGGGTTTCCTACAGGATCGGAGCATCGATGCTCGAAGACTCCAATGGGTTTATTGTAGAGTATCAGTTTGCGAGGCTCCCGCCGTTTGGCCCTCAAAAAAAAAGCAAGTCGGGGAAGGGTTATGAACAAACTGTTTGTTTTGCATTTTTCTTCAATGTCCTTTCATTCCGTGTGAAGGGCGGGAGGCTAAGCTAACGCATGCTCAAAAAAACGATAACAATAACATCTTTTCACCCTTTCATGTAATTGCTTTAAGGTATATTGAACAGGCATTTCACACGAGAGATGATAATTTAATGAACTAGAATGTTGGTTCAATACCGCATTTCTCTCTCAACAATTTCCTCGGATTTGCAGTCCTTTTGAGTAATGATAGGAACCAAAACCTGCTCTGGATTTAATTTGGAAGGTTTGCTTGGATATATTGGTAACATTTGTGCAAAAATAGTTCAGAAAGCTATTTGCTTACCGTAAAGGTTGTCATGCAGAAAGATTGGGTGATGAAATTGCTGTACTATCAACAAAACAGTCATCGTTAACAATAACGAGGTAGATCATACGCAGAATATAATCTGAAATTTCAGTGGATATTTTAAATTTTTTGAGAGGGTTAGATTGGATCTGATTCAATAGATCTGACATTGGGTTTTCTATCGCACCTCCCTTGTGTGCGGCTGACCTAATTGTACAGGCGAGCAAACATTTAAGGCAGAGAATTCTGGCACCACTCAGTTGGTCAGGCAGTATTTGTGAAGAGGAACGAGGGGTGTGGAACTTAGACCTCTAAGGCCTGCTAAATAAAGTTGCACTTTTAATGTACACAAATCAGCAATGAATGCAGGACAATTATCAGAAATACAAACAATAGACCAAATATAATTTAAAGTGATTCTAACTGGGTCGCTACAGATTTAACCAAAAACGAAAATCCACTATGAGTTTTTTGTGTCCTGTTCAGTGGAGAGAACTTTAAATAGACAGTTTTTACTCTAATTATAATTGTTTTGGGATCAGATGAAGCTGAGTGCTAAAACAGCTTTATGTAATAAACCAATAAATGTGCCTTAATTTCAGTTACTGATTTAATTTTAAAATGTAAAGTTATTAGTAACTTAAGATATCTACAGCAATTAATAGGAGACTAGCACAGTGCCACTTTTGAGTCACTGCTTAGGGATTTATTTTCACAAATGTTGAGAAAATCCAATTTTATGCAATCCACACTGGGCTTTGCATAGTATGAAGTTAATGACAATGTACTGTCAAGCTTCCGCACTTTTCAGACAATTACCAAGTTTCTGTAAAATTGCGAAAAAGCCCAAACTCCCATTCTTAATGGAGTTATCTCTGTAAGATTGTTGATTTTGAACAGATAATACAAACCATGCATTGCTGACTGAAAGTTAATTTCAGAGTAACCGACCTGAGACACTGCCTTCATTATAACAAAAATGGGACAAATTGTTGAAGTGGAAGTGAAACATCAACAAAACCAAAGTGTGTTTGGTGGCTAAGTACTGCACTGCTGCCTCACAGCACTAGGGACTTGGGTTTAATTCTAGCTTCTGGCTGTGTGGAGTTCGCATGCTCTCCCATGACTGCATGAGTTCCCTCTGGGTACTCTGGATTCCTCCCACAGTCAATAGATGTGCAAGTTAGTTGGAGTGGCCATACTAAATTGCCCATTGTGTCAAAGGATGTGCAGGCTAGGTGGGTTAGCCATGGGAAATGCAGGGTTGCAGGGATGGGGGGAAGGGGGGAGGGGAGACTGTCAGTTTGAACAGTAAGTGCAAAACAATATTTTCAGAAAAGTGTGCGATTTAAGATTATTAATAGATAATCTACCTGGGGAGCTAATTGCTGAAGCATTTACAAATTTAAATTTCATGTCCAAAGAGAGGCCAGAGACTATGAACAGTTCAATTCAGAAGAACAAAAGTGCAGCTTTAGTATTGACAATCTCCAAGACATCAGTTGAAAGAAATCTTAAGATGTTCTGGCAGTTCAAGTTATAAGGAAAATGCCTTGGGCTTGTCTTCGAATTCAGTAAGAAAAGTCAGTGAGTTGGCCCAGGTCTGACTCTCTTGGAGAGACAGAGAGAATCACATTAGGTAAATATGCAGAAAATCACTGAAAGGAAACACTTGCAATATTTTCAGTTTAGTAAGACATTTTAAAGTGAAGAATGGAATAATATTTCACTGGAATTCGGTGTCTGTTAAGGATATTACTGGGAGAAACTGTTGACTTTTTCTTCTTACGGAAGCACATAAGCAGGTTCCTGTGAATATGTTCAATGACTGACTGCTATGGTAACCAAAATGCAAAGATTCACAAACAGATCTGACTTATCCTAAGTTACACTCAACTAGGATCATAACATCTACAAGCACATGATTACAGTACTGCATTAGATAATGAATGTGTATTCTACTTCACATTTCTGAAAATGCAATTAGTAATTTAATCAAAATCTATTTTAAAAAGATACAATATATTCTCAATTGTGATGTTCTTCCTTGAATCTGTTTTTGAATAAATACTGTAGGTTAGCTGTCATTTTCAAAATGTCATTTACTTTCTGAATGATTAATCCCATTAAAGATCACAGAATTGCATATAGCTACTTAGTCTCATTGATTTACATGTTTAGTCAGTGTACTAAGTAATCTGAAATACAGCTTATACAGTATAGGTTAGCCCAAAAAGTTCTTGACTGTACATGTAAACTTTGTTTAGACATTTGTATTTGGGAAAGGTTCTGTTCAGAATCACCATTCTGTAAAACTGAAGTGCCTTAATATTGATCATAGGTACACATTCACAGGTGTTGCATACAATATAGAAATATGCTACATATTTTCATGTTTAATTTGAACTAATACTACATTCAATGAACAATTGAATAAATTAGGAATGCTAGTAGGCTAGGCACCCCTCAAACCTCTTCTGCCACTAGTAATCTGTACTTCAATGCCATTGACCCGCCTTTGTTTGGGGTTCCTTGAAACTCTTACCTAAAATAGAATGTTGCTCCAGAATTAAATTGCAATTGACCCAGCACCCATAGCCTTTTGTGGGAGAGAGTTCTAAATTTCCATTATCCCTGTGTAAAAGCACTTGTTGATTTCAATTCTACATGACATGCTCTAATTTTAATATTGTGTCCTCTTTCTGGGTTTTCTCACTCAAGGAAAGTTTTTTCATGTCAATCCTATTGAATCCTTCAATAATTGTATATTTTTTCTTTTTAGCCACACTTCAAACTTCAAAAGAAGTTGGACTGAAAAATTTGCAGAGCTGTGACATTGGACATACTTAAGCCAAGTATATACAGAAACATGTAATTAAAAGACAGAGACAGATGAGGAGAAGTAACAGAGACAGAGGCAGGGCTATATATATATATATATATATATATATGGACTGATACAGAATTAGGATTTGACAGAGAACGATATATGTGCAAGGTCAGAGATCAGCATATGCAGAATCCAAGTATAGATGCACAAGCTACCATATATAATATCTTATGTGAAGTCAAAGTACAGTCAGATTGATGTAAAGTTGTGGCACAGTTGTTAGCTTGTACGAGCAGAAACTGGTATTCACAATGAGTGTAAAATCAGACTTTGAAGTGTACAATGAGGTATACTTTAACTCCTTAACCCTTATAGCTGAATCTGCACAGTACCACTTCAAAGGCCACTATATCTTCCTATCATTATTGCTTTGTTTATAGACATGGTAAGTATATTTCAAGACTCATAGTCAAGTAAGAAAGACTTTCAAAAGTGTTCCAAAGACAAAAAGTCAATCATTGTTGAACTGGTTGAACCTGAATCACGCAGTTTTGGGTTCAAGTCTGACTCCCGGGCTTGAGCACAAAATTCAATACTGAGACTTCAGTGAAGTGCTGAGGGAGCATTGAACTTTTGGAGGGCTGTCTTTCAGATGATACATTAAACCAAGGCCCCATCCTCTACTCTGGTAGATGCAAAGTATCTTAAAGCACTATTCTGAAGAACAGCAGAGGAGCTATCTATGGTATTTTGCCCAATATTTGTCCCTGAATCAACACCATCAGAAAAAAAAAGACCTGACCATTAACACATGGAGAGAGTCTGCAGTGTACAAGTTAGCTGCCACATTTCCTAGATTGTAACAGTGACAGTAATGAGATTGTACTTAGGTTGCAGAGAGAGGCAAGTCTGCCCTCATGCTGGTGAACAACTCATTTTATTAACTATTTACACTGTATGGAGAAAGTGAGGACTGCAGATGCTGGAGATCAGAGCTGAAAAATGTGTTGCTGGAAAAGCGCAGCAGGTCAGGCAGCATCCAAGGAGCTGGAGAATCGACGTTTCGGGCATAAGCCCTTCTTCAGGCTTTTGCCCGAAACATCAATTCTCCTGCTCCTTGTATGCTGCCTGACCTATGGCGCTTTTCCAGCAACACATTTTTCAGCTATTTACACTATATACAAGAATGCGTAGTAGAGAGCTTGGTCCTGCTTATACCATTGATAATGTGTACCACTCATTACTATAATAGCACATATCCATTATTCTACACTTCTCCCAAAGTCTTTCAGATTCTTATAGCATAGAAATAGGCACTTCATATCTTTAAAGCACTGTCATTTGATCACTAGTATTCCTTTTAACAGATTTTGTTCTCATCCCATCTTGGAGAAGAATGGAACATCATTGATTTACTTTCTGTGAATAGAAGGCAGAACCTTGAGTAGGGTATGGATGTAATCTGATATAACCAGTGGCACATGGAGCATACACATTACAATGACCTGAAAATGATAGTCAAGAAGAGCTTAACAAAGGGTGAAATTGGGAGACAAACCTTAGTACCTGGTGGAAGAGAAGACAAAAAGGGGAAAGTGAGGTGACTGGTTCTTCATACTCTTCTCTGTGCCTCAAAGAAAATTCAATATTGCTTTGGGAATTGGAGAATCTGCATCTCCTCCTGTACTTCCTGGAAATGATCATGGAGGAATAACTGAATTACTTCTTCTTTGGAAACAAGGAAGAACGATGGTCAGAAAAAAGGGAAGATGCTCTGTCAGACCAGTCTCTGGACATGGGGTGGTCATATCCATTGCTGGTGGTGGGGGGGGGTGAGGCTAGCTTATCCGGATTCAGGAGCTTGACCGCATTCTCGGGAAGAGGAATCTCTCTGAATAACAGACAGAGGTTCCTCCATGCCTATACATTGGCCAGATCATCAGGTATGCATCCGCTGGGATGGACATGACCAAGGTTGGGACGGATTGGCTGATCTATAGGCAATGTTAGGATTGCTGCACACCACTGAATCTGAGGCTGAGGACCTTGAAAGATAATGAATCTGTGTAAGTGTAGTGTAAGAGACTAAGGAAGATCCTAGTGATTTGCTTCCTCTGGAATTCCAACTGAAAATGTGTAGAAGATGGACCTCAGCAGGTGTATGATCTGAGTAGGACACTTGTGCAGCTATAGATGTAGGTAAAATCATTGAGGATGTAAAAGTATCAATATGAAGCATGTCAACAGGGTTTTGAGGTGTAGGCTTCACTTGGTGTCGAAGGCAATCTTGGAAAATTAGAATAAAAGACCTCATTAAAGAATGTCAAAGAATCAACAAGGCAATGTAGGATCATCTCAACACAAAGAAACTCTAGCGGACTGACCTGCTGATATGCTTGAGAATGAAGAAGTCCCCAAGATGCCTTTGACTTTCATTACTTGCTATACCTTGTAGTTGGATATTCAAGTTCTGATGTGTCTCTACATCGGTAGTCTTATTGACAACATATATTATTCAATAGCTTAATGAACTTACCAATATGCCACAGTCATTCCACTTCAGAAAATACTCAATTGGCTGTAAAATACTTTGCACTGCTGAGTGGACATGAAAGATATTCTATAAATGTAAATTCTTTTCACAAGTCTCTTATTTAACTCATTAATTGAAAATAAGTCGTAAATGCAAAACATGCACCTATATAGTCCCACTAGCAAATAAACAACTATCAAAATTCACTTCCCAGTGGTGAAAGGAAAAACGAAGATGATTTTTGAGGAAGTGACAATGTTGTTGAGGGTAGCATGCTTAATATCGTCTATGTGGATTTTAGCAAGTCTTTAGATCAGGTCCCTCATGGCAGACTGATCCGATAATTTTAAAAACGCATGAGATCAAAGGGAGGATAGTTAGATCCCAAATTTGTTCAGTGCAGATAGCAAAGGATAATGTTCAGCAAGGTTGTTTCTAGAGGGACTAAATATGGCAGACTCAATCCTTTGCTGCTTATTAATTATAGTAGTATTTATGACTTAAATAAAAGAGGTGAGGCTATGGTTATACAAAGTTTGCTCATATGGTTGATATTGAGGAAGAAAGCTGTATAACTGCAGGAAGATATCAATGTCTGGTCAGTGGATAGAAAAGAGACAATCAGAACTCAATCCAGAGAAGTGCAAGGCTTGAGTAATATGCAAATAGTAAGATTTAATATATAGTAAATGGTAGGATTCTGAAGTGTATTGAGGAACAATGGAGTGCACATTTGTAGACAAATGGGGCAGTTCTCTTTATTGGTCAAAGTATACAGCATAATGGCAAGGAGGTAATGCTAGATGCTAAAGAACACCAACTAAATCACTGCTTAGAATAATATATATTACTGGTCACTGCATTACACAAATTTTGTGATCACGTGAGACAGAATGCCAAAAAGATTTAAAAGGATAGTACCAAGAATGAAGAATTTTAGCTGTGAGAAAAGATAGGAAAGACTTGACTTGTTTTCTATAAAATTGGGGAACCTTAATTACGGAGAAGTATATAAAATTACAAGGCGCTTAGATAGATAGAGTAGAAAGGTCTCTGTTTTGAATAAGGTGAGAAAGAGCTACTGAGAGAGCACTCTTCCCTACTGCCATAAGTTCTGTGCTGTTTTGAAAAGAAAAATGTATGCCATCTTAACCTCTGACTGTGTGGACAATTTGAACACAAGCTTTTCTTGGGTGAAATACAAAGGATTATTTATTCGTGCATTTACCCTGAAAAACTAATACTGGCTTATTTACAAGTCACTTTTACACACAGTTAAAGATTTTTCAGACTCACTTCAACCAGGTGATGGCTTGTCCAGCAGACAGCTTCCCATACATGAGAAGTTATTTTGACATCAGCCTTTTCTTTCTGTTTGATAAGCATAAAGGTAAGGAGATACTGGTGTTTTGAATGTGGTTTACAGCTTGCCTTGTATTTTTCTTTCACATGGAACATGATATTGGTCATGAGTGGCACACAGTAGGAGAATCCCATGTGAATTTTCTTTTCCAACTTTACATCCAACACAGGCACTGAATGTTCAACTTACATAGAAACATAGAAATATTTTACAGCAAAGAAGGGAGGTCATTCGGCCCACCATGTCTACATAGGCCAAAAAAATGTTAACCAGCCTAACCCCATCTTCCAGCTCTTGGTTGTTAACTTCATAGGTCAGTTCAAATGTAAATCAAGTATTTTCTAAACGCTAGGAGTACTTATGCCTGTACCACACTTTCAGACAGTTGGATGAAATTATTACTCCTCTACACACCTCTAATCCTTCTCCCAATTATTTTTAAAATAGTATCCCTGACTAAAGTATCTGACTTCAAATCTGCTGCATATTGCAAAAGGATACATTTCAGACTTGGAAGCTGACTGCTGGACACGACACTGGCTGGTGGAACTGAGTCTAAAGATCCATCCAAAATATCATTACAAAAACTTGCTCAGCATGGTGAAAACTAGGTGTTAAACCTCTCTGGAACTCGACCCTCAGATTTACTGCACAATTTGATACTATTTGACAGTTTAATCTTTCTTCCTCAAAAGACATAGAAGATGAATGCACATAGCTCCATGATCGGATCAACAAAGTTTTAGCATACCTATCGGGATACTGCAGACAAAAATTAGATGAGGCTTATGTAAACAACTCTCATCTAAAACAGAAACAACTTTCATTGCATGTCTTCTAGCAGTTCCACAGTGACTCAAAGACTGATGTAATATCACAGCTGGCACCAGACTTATGCCATGAAGCACCAGGCATAAATGTTGATTGCACTTGTCTCAAGGCTTTAGAAAATCTCTCATACTATGGTAGTGTACTCTCCATATGTAATATTACTGATGAGGATACCAATACATACATCCAGAGATCAAGTTCTTCCTCTGGCTGACTCCATGATCATGTCTGAGCATAGCATGGCATTAAGCTGAAAGCTAAAATCAATTCCAGCAGACCATTGTCCTTTTCAAGGTAAAAACAATGATTGCAGATGCTGAAAACCAAATACTGGATTAGTGGTGCTGGGAGAGCGCAGCAGTTCAGGCAGCATCCAACGAGCAGCGAAATCGACGTTTCGGGCAAAAGCCCTTCATCAGGAATAAAGGCAGTGAGCCTGAAGCATGGAGAGATAAGCTAGAGGAGGGTGGGGGTGGGGAGAGAGTAGCATAGAGTACAATGGGTGAGTGGGGGAGGAGATGAAGGTGGTAGGTCAAGGAGGAGAGGGTGGAGTGGATAGGTGGAAAAGAAGATAGGCAGGTCGGACAAGTCCGGACAAGTCAAGGAGACAGTTACTGAGCTGGAAGTTTGAAACTAGGATGAGGTGGGGGAAGGGGAAATGAGGAAGCTGTTGAAGTCCACATTGATGCCCTGGGGTTCCCCTTTATTCCTGATGAAGGGCTTTTGTCCGAAACGTCGATTTCACTGCTCGTTGGATGCTACCTGAACTGCTGTGCTCTTCCAGCACGACTAATCCATTGTCCTTTTCACCCTGTTGCATAATGTGGAATCTTGGATTAGTGAAAGATGCCACAGCATATCCCTCAAACACTTGAATTAAAGATACACAAGATGAATGACAAGAATTTGATGGCAAAACAAAATAACAAGAAGGAAGAAGGGTTAAACCCAACAAGTTGCCTTATTCACCTCTTGATTAGATTACTTACAGTGTGGAAACAGGCCCAACAAGTCCACACCGCCCCGCCGAAGCATAACCCACCCATACCCCTACATGTACATCTACATCTACATCTACCCCTTACCTGACACTACGGGCAATTTAGCATGGCCAATTCACCTGACCTGTACATCTTTGGACTGTGGGAGGAAACCGGAGCACCCGGAGGAAACCCACGCAGACACAGGGAGAACGTGCAAACTCCACACAGTCAGTCGCCTGAGGCGGGAATTGAACCCAGATCTCCGGCGCTGTGAGGCAGCAGTGCTAACCACCGTGCCGCCCACAAATGCTGCCTGGCTTTCTGTGTTCTTCCAGCCTCCCACTTGTCTACTTTGGATTCCAGCATCTGCAGATTTTTTGCCTCAAAACAAAATAACAAACAACAAGGTCCTTCATTGTGCTGGGTTGAAGAAGGGGACCACCTTTCAGAAAGTCTAAGGTGAGCAAATCATCTCAAATGATACAAAGAACAATACAGTCTTTAAGAAAAGCTTTACAAAAATCTGTAGACTATATCTTTTGGGACAACATTACAGCCAACCAGTCCATGTGGAGGCAAGCAGCAAAATTTAGTTTCGCATGTTTCAAGGACACAGGGTGGTACGTGTATGGAATGAGCTGCCAGAGGAAGTGGTGGAGACAAGTACAATTGCAACATTTAAAAGGCATCTGGATGGGTATATGAATAGGAAGGGTTTGGAGGGATATAGGCCGGGTGATGGCAGGTGGGACCATATTGGGTTGGGATATCTGGTTGGCATGGACAGGTTGGACCGAAGGATCTGTTTTCATGCTGTACACCTCTATGACTCTATGACCATCAACAAAGTTGCAACGGGGGGATCCAAGATGGCTGCGATCTAAGGAGATCGCACTGCAGAGCTCCGCATCGCAGCACAAGTGGGACGAACCTTCAATCCGCCCAACCCAGACCATCATGATATCTTGGGACTCTGGAAAAATTGTGGAGTCCCAAGAAACTTTTAAAAGTTAACTTACCTGTGATTCCAGCCATCCAGAGATGCTGAAAAAGGGAGGAGGAGTATGCGAGACCAGGCCTATGGCCTAGCCTGCAGGATCCTTGGAGTTGATTACTTTCCAGGCCCTGGTGAATAAGCTCACAAAATCTCACAAGATGCTGGGGAAGCAGATTGAAGAGAAGCTGGCTCCAATCTCTCTCATGTTGCAGAAGCATGAGCAGCAGCTGGGAGACCTGGAGAAGAGGACTGATGAGTGGACCACAGGGTCACAGTGGTGGAAGCTGATACCAGTTCATCCAAGGATAGGATCCAAGCCCTGGAGACACAGGTCCATAATTTGCGTGACCAAGTGGATGATCTTGAGAACAGAGGCAGGAGAAAAAAACATTTGGATCATTGGTCTGCCTGAGGGTAAGGAAGGTGAGCGACCTGCAGAATGTTTTGAGGATTCTGCCAAAATTCCTTGACTTGGAGACTGGCATGAGAGAATTAAAGATAGAGAGGGCTTACTGGGTCGCAGCACGGAGATCAGGTCTTGATCAACGTCCTTGTCCTCTTCTAATGCAGTTCCATCATTACCGGGATAAGAAGAGAGTCATGGAGGCTTCTAGATTTCAGGGGAAGGATTCGAAGGCCCTAATTTACGAGGGCTCTAAGATCACGTTCTTTAGGACTTCTCAGCGGCGGTGATACAGAAACAAAAACCTTACAATGGTGTCAAGTGAAGACTGAGGGAATTTGGGATTCAGTACTCTCTGGGGTATCCAGCGGTGCTTCACCTTAGATGGATCCATACATCTCTTTGACACGTCAGAGAAGGCAAGAGACATTGTGGACAAATTAACCTAATTTGAACAATTGAAGTATGCATAAATAATATTGTTTGGGTATGTCTTTATTGTTTTGTAAAAGAAACGGAGGTAGTCCGGTTGGACCTTTAGTTTTCTTTTTTTTTCTATTGATAATAATTTGGTTTAAACTATGAAGGTTGAGATGTACATCTTCAGTTTCTAAGTTAGGATATACCAAAAGATGAATGGGGTATTTATTCCTTTTTTTAAATGTTTTTTATTCATATTGGTATTCTATGCTGTGTTTACTTTTTTCTGCTTGTGTTTGCGGTGCAGCTCTAGCTGGAAGAAGTGAAGGTGGCTGAGGTGGTTAGATGCCTACTTATGGGCAGTTTGGGATGGGTAGTTGTACCCTCTGGGCAGGGGGTGAGCTCCCCTATTCAGCGCTGTTGGCACTTTGTATGTTGGTTTGTTTTTTGGTTTCCCTTGTTTTTAATTTTTAATAGTTTTGTGGGTTTGTTAAATGTAGTGGTTTTAGTTTATGTAGTTTTTATATTTAGTGGATCATGTGACACTAAGGCTCAGCGATTTGTGGTTTGGGTTACTTCTCCCTGGAATTTAAATGCTATTGCAGAAGGTTATGGCTAATGATGTGATTAAATGGTGTACCAGGAATATCAAGAGAAGTCACTCACCAATTAAGAGGAAGAAGGTATTCTTGAGTTTAGAAAGGAGAAGGTGGATATTTCTTTGTTACAGGAGACACACTTGGATGATAACGAGCATCCGAAATTATAGCAGAATGGCTTTGACCGAGTTTATTTTTCATCATTTAATACCAGAAGCAGAGGAGTGCTATATTGGTTAGGAAGAATCTCCTATTTAAATTGTTTGAGTGTGTTAAAGACACACACGGGAGGTTTGTAATTCTTAAAGCCTTGATAAACAGGGCAGAATATGTTGTTTCAAATGTTTATTACTCTCCAGCTCATCCCCTTAAATTTTTGGTAGATGCTTTCTCCAAACTGATAAGTCTCGAGTCCCAGCACATCATTATTGGGGGAGATTTTAACTGTCTCATGGAGCCCACAGTAGACAGGTTGCCCAAAAGGTCCCTCGTTACCCTCTGTACAAACTAGACAGTTAGTGGATCTGTGTGGGCAGTTAGGGTTGGTAGATATCTGGAGGTGATTCCACCCTAAGGCAGGGATTTTACGTTTTCTCCAATCCACACAGATGTCACACTGGGATTGATGTTTTTCTGACCCCTGAGGTAACCTTGGATTTGGTGGCATCTTGTACGATTGGTAATATTACCATCTCTGATCATGCTGCAGTGTACCTTATGGTTAAGATTAAGGATGTTACAGTGGGTTCGAGGCACTGGCAAATGGATTCATTTATCCTCAAGGATAATAAGTTTGTGGAGTATTTTTCTAGGGAATTTTGGGCATTCCTAGACATTAAGTTAGGCTCGGTTGGTAGTTCATGCATCCTCTGGGAAATTGTCAAAGCCTATGCCAGGGAGTTAGTTATTTCTCATTTCACCAGTAGGAAGCAGCAGAAGGGTGAGCAGTAACGTCTCCTTGAAGGCAGCTGAGAAGGCTTACTTTGACAGATCCTCGTTGGTCAAACTACAGAGGATTACGGCACTGCGGTCTGCATTAAATTCTGTGTTCACGCAGATGGCAAAGAAGGAGCTAGCTTTTGCAAAGCAAAGATCATATGAGCATGGTGACAAGCCAGGCAAATACTTAGCATATCTCGCCAGGTAAAGGAGTGCCCCACAAACCATTATGGTGATCAGGGAACTGGGAATCTAACATGTGATTCTAAAAAGGTTAATGTGGCGTTCCAGAGATTTTACTCTAAATTATACCAATCTGAGGATTGTGAGGAGGGGCAGGCCAAATGGAATCTTTTTTTAAGGATCTGAAGCTCCTGGGCATGACCCCCAAACAAGAGTCCTTTCTCAATGCCCCTTTATCACAGCAAGAAGTGCAGGAAGCTGTGAGGCAGCTTCAGAGTGGAAAGGCACCAGTCCTGATGGACCTCCCAGTGAATTCTATAAGCAATTTATAAGTATACTGTCAGGCTCTATGCTCAATATGTTTAATCATTCATACAGTCATGATTGTCTCCCACCATCTCTGACAGAGGCCAATATTTCACTTATTCTTAAAAAAGGGAAGGACCTGGAAGACTGTGCTTCATACAGGCCCATCTCACTCTTAAATGTGGACTTTAGAATCATCTCTAAGACTCTCGCGTTAAGGCTGGAGACTATGTTACCTTCCATTATTAAAGAGGATCAGATGGGCTTCATAAAGAGTTGCAGATCCTCCAATAATGTTAGGAGGCTGCTTAATATAATTCAAGCATGTCAACAGCAGTCAATACAGGGATTGGTGAATTCTCTAGATGCAGAGAAGGCATTTGACCAAGCTTAATGGCCGTACCTTTTTTGATACTCTGGAGCGGTTTGGTTTGGGTGAAGTCTTCATAAGATGGGTAAAGGTTCTCTACAGTGACCCTCTCACTGCGGTCACCACCAATGGGGTACGATCAAGCAATTTTAACATTTTTAGGGGCAGCTGGCACGGCTTTTTACATTAGTGATTGAACCATTGGTGGAGGCCATTTCCAATATATCAGCTCCAGAAGTGGGGTCAAAACTACATAAGATTTTATTGTGTGCAGACAATGTCCTTTTATTTGAAAAATTCAGCAGTTTCGGTGCCTCGCCTGATACAATGCATTCGCGCTTTTGGCGATTTTTTGGGATACAAGATTAATTTTGCGAAATCAGAGGCTATGGCTATGGGTGGTCTTACAAAGGAGCTGGGTCTTGTGGGTGACTATAGTTTCCCATTTCGGTGGTCACAGGGAGTTTTTGTATATTCGGGCATATTCATTACTCCAATTCTGGATAGGTTGTTCAAAGCTAATTTTATCCAATTATTTGATAAAATTAAACAAGACTGTCAAAGATGGGAGGCATTTCTGGTCTCGTGGTTGGGTCGAATAGCACTCATTAATATGAATATTCTCCCTCATTTGCTATACCCTATACGGATGCTCCTCCTGATTTTCCATAAGCAAACACTCAGGAGGCTGAACGGTTGGTTCAGCTCTTTTATTTGGCATAGTAAGCGGCCCCTCATTAAATTGGCTAAACGGCAACTGCCTCACAGATTGGGAGGAGCAGACCTTCCTGACATTAAAAATTACCAGTTAAGCTTGCTTTCATCCTACGTGAGTGCATGGGCCTGTGTGGACCCTCTTTTAATATGGCTAGATATCAAAGCCTCCCAGGCAAGGTGCCCTTACAGGTTTGCTGTTTTTGGACAAAATGATGACAGTTAGGGAATATTGCCATAACCCAATAGTCATCAATACTGTTAAAGCATGGAGGACAATTCAGCAGAGGGAAGGCAATATTGGCAAAACATCTTTGTTGAAACCTTTAGTGGGTATGCTGGGTTTTCAATCAGGGATGATAGATTCAGGATTTAAACATTGGGCAGCTAGGGATGTGTCTTGCATGGGCGATTTATTTGAGGGAGCCGTAATGATGTCCTTTGATCAGTTAGTGTGGAAGTACAAGTTATCTAATAGAGACCTCTTTCGTTTTTTTCAAGTTAGGGATTTTATTTTTAAAAAAGCACACTTTTGACTGATCCCTGCAAATCTGACATGGTGGGGGGGCGGTGCTAAGTGCTAACAGTACACTTTCTGGCAGTACTGTATATCATCAACTGGGGGTTGCCCCCTCAGATGAGTTTGATTGACTTTGCAGGGTTTGGGACAGAGAGCTGGGTGTTGAAGTTTCCTCAGAAGCATGGGAGGATATTTGGGAGAATGCAAGGAAGATATCAATTTCCAATAGGACCCATGCTTTGCAACTGAAGATTCTCCACAAGGTCCACTTGGCTCTGGACCGTTTGTCAAAATTTAAACCGGGGTATCTCCAGCATATCCCAAGTGCAAGGTCTGTATGGGCACTCTTACCCATTGTCTCTGATCTTGCGATGGGCTTCAAACATATTAGAGTGCTGTGGCGGGTTCAATGGAGAGGATTTCGTGTGTAAGGGTGGAGAAGCACCTTATCTCTCTCCTTCTGAGCCTGCCCATTGTATTCCCTGCAGGTGCGCATAAGAAAAAACTTGTTAATATTCTCACGTTCTGCGCAAGAAAGAATATCTTACTCAGTTGGGTATCCGAAAACCCCCGGGCCTGTTGGGTTGGCGGAAGATTGTTATGAAGCATATTCCCTTGGGTTTCTCACAAATATGGTACACCACAAAACCGAGAATTTTTAAAAGACATGGCAGCCCTTTTTGGAATACCTGGACGCAGATTTATCTGCCACACTAGTAAGGGCTTTTATATTGCCATAATGATTGTGTTTTATGGGTTCAATATCCAGGGAGGAGGAACTGTGAACATATGAGCGTTTTGTTTGGTTTGGCTGAGTTATTACTATTAATTAGTTTGTTGTTGGTTATTATTTGTTTAGTTAAATAGCCAGTTTGTTTTTTTTTATTCTGTACTTTTCTATATATGTTTATACATTTGTACATGAGGATGGGTTGGGGTTTTTTTTACTTGTATTGTTTTGTACTTGTTGCAATATTAAAAAAACTATTTTTCCAATAAAAATATATTTTTAAAAAAGTTGCAACATGTGACATTCCCAGAAGGTCAGAGGTGATACAGCTCAAAGGATTCCCTGAACATTCAGCTACAACAAAACTATTTCCATGCTGTCCATGCTGATCAGATTCTTCAATCGTGAGGAGGCCCACAGAACAAATGTAATAACTTTCAGCTCGAATACACTCAAACAATGAGGAAACTATCACCACCCAGAACCAGTTACACGAAATACAATGTTTCCAAATCTATTATTTAAATTAATAGCTGTTTATTGATTATGATAATAAGTAAGGGAGTTTTGAGAAGATGTGTAGCTCAGCTTGAGGTTCTGGATGTAGGTTTGCTCACTGAGATGGAATGTTAGTTTTCAGATGTTTCATCACCATACTAGGTAACATCTTCAGTGAGCCTCCAGATGAAGCACTGGTGGTGTAGCCTGCTTTGTATTTATATGTTTGGGTTTCCTTGGGTTGGTGATGTCATTTCCTGTGGTGACATCATTTCCCATGGTGATGTCATATCCTGTTCTATTTCTCAGGGGGTGGTAAATGGGATCCAAGTCAATGTGGTTGCTGATAAAATTCCAGTTGGAATGCCACGTTTCTAGGAATTCTTGTGCGTGTCTCTGTTTGGCTTGTTCTAGGATGGATGTGTTGTTCCAGTTGAAGTGATGTCCTACCTCATCTGAATGTAAGGATACTAGTGAGAGTGGGTCATGTCTTTTTGTGGCTAGTTGATGTTCATGTATCCTGGATGGCTAGATTTCTGCCTGTTTGCCCAATGCAGTGTTTGTTACAGTTCTTGCACAGTATTTTGTAATGAACTTGAAAAACCAAATACAGACAACAAGCAAAACGAATATTATTTACATTCTACCCATTTGTCCTCAAGGACAAAAGACTAACTAGGGAGAGAATAGGGCCCCTTAAAGATCAGTAAGGCTGTCTATATGGGGAACCACAGGAAATGGGTGAGATACTAAATGAGTATTTTGCATCAATGTTTATTATGGAGAAGAATACGTAAGCTAGAGAAATTGAGGAAATTAAAAGCAATATTCAGAAAAGTGTCCATATTACAGAGGAGGAGGTACTGGGTGTCTTAAAATGCATAAAGGTGGGTACATCCCTGGGACCTAATCAGGTCGACCCTAGGACTTTGTGGGAAGCTCGGGAAGTGATTGCTGGGCCCCTTGGTTAGATACTTGCATTATTGATAGCCACGGGTTAGGTGCTGGAAGGTTAGATGTTGGCTAACATAGTACCACTATTTAAGAAAAGTGGTAAGGAAAATCCAGGGAACAATAGACTTTTGAGCCTGACATTAGTCAGGGAAGGTTGTTGGAGGAGATTCTGAGGGACAGTATTTACATGTATTTGGAAAGGCAAGGACTGATTGGGGACAGTCAACATGGCTTTGTGCATGGGAAATCATGTCTCACTAGCTTGGTTGAGTTTTTGAAAAAATCATGAAGAGGATTGATGAGGGCAGTGTGGTGCATGTGATCTATATGGACTTCAGTAAGATGTTTGACAAAGTTCCGCATGGTGGACTGGTTAGCAAGGTTAGATCACAGGAGTACAGGAAGAACTAGCCATTTGAGTACAGAATTGACTTGAAGGTAGAAGACAGAGGGTGGTGGTGGAGGGTTGTTTTTCAGACTGGAGGCCTGTGACCAGCGCTGTGCCACAAGGATTGGTGCTGGGTCCACTGCTTTTTGTCACTTATGTAAATGATTTGAATGTCAACATAGGTAGTATGGTTAGTAAGTTTTCAGATGAGTCCAAAATTGGTGGTGTAGTGGACAGCGCTGAAAATGTGTTGGTGGAAAAGCGCAGCAGGTCAGGCAGCATCCAAGGAGCAGGAGAATCGACGTTTCGGGCATCAGCCCTTCTTCAGGAATGAGGAAAGTGTGTTCAGCAGGCTAAGATAAAAGGTAGGGAGGAGGGACTTGGGGGAGGGGCGTTGGGAATGCGATAGGTGGAAGGAGGTAAAGGTGAGGGTGATAGGCTGGAGTGGGGTGGGGGTGGAGAGGTCAAGAAGAAGATTGCTGGTTAGGAAGGCAGTGCTGAGTTCAAGGGATTTGACTGAGACAAGGTGGGGGGAGGGGAAATGAGGAAACTGGAGAAATCTGAGTTCATCCCTTGTGGTTGGAGGGTTCCCAGGCGGAAGATGAAGCGCTCTTCCTCCAACCATCGTGTTGCTATGGTCTGGCGGTGGAGGAATCCAAGGAGCTGCATGTCCTGGTGGAATGGGAGGGGGAGTTGAAGTGTTGGGCTACGGGTGGTTGGGTTGGTTGGTCCGGGTGTCCCAGAGGTGTTCTCTGAAACATTCCGCAAGTAGGCGGCCTGTCTCCCCAATATAGAGGAGGCCACATCGGGTGCAGCGGATGCAATAGATGATGTGTGTGGAGGTGCAGGTGAATTTGTGGCGGATATGGAAGTGTCCCTTGGGGCCTTGGAGGGAGGTAAGGGGGGAGGTGTGGGTGCAAGTTTTGCATTTCTTGCGGTTGCAGGGGAAGGTGCCGGGAGTGGAGGTTGGGTTGGTGGTGGGTGTGGACCTGACGAGGGAGTCACGGAGGGAGTGGTCTTTTCGGAATGCTGATAGGGGAGGGGAGGGAAATATGTCCCTGGTGGTGGCGTCCGTTTGGAGGTGGCGGAAATGACGGCGGATGATACGTTGGACATGGAGGTTGGTGGGGTGGTAGGTGATGGATCAGTGGGGTTCTATCCTGGTGTAGTGGACAGCCAATTATCTCAGAGTACAATGGCATCTTGATTAAATGTGCCAATGAGTTGAGGAGTGGCAAATAGAATTTAATTTAGCTAAATGTGAGGTGCTGCATTTTGGAAAGGCTCAATGGTCATGTCCTGGGGAGTGTTGCTGAACAAAGAGACATTGGGGTGCAGGATCATAGCTCCTTGAAAGTAAAGTCGCAGGTGGACAGGATAGTGAAGAAGGTGTTTGGTATGCTTATCTTTGTTGGTCAGTGCATTGACTATATTAGTTGGGGTCAAGATTAGCGTGGTGCTGGAAAAACACAGGAGGTCAGGCAGCATCTGAGGAGCAGGATAATCGATATTTCAGGCAAAACCCCTCATCAGGAATGAGGCTGGGAGCCTCAGGGAGGGAGAGATAAATAGGAGGGCGGGGGCAGGACTGGGGAGAAGGTAGCTGAGAGTGCAAGAGGTGGAAGAAGGTGGGGGTAAAGGTGATAGATCAGAGAGGTGGTGGGGCAACAGGTGGGAAGGAAAATTGACAGGTAGAACAAGTCATGAGGACAGTGCTGAGCTGGAAGTTTGGAACTGGGGTAAGGTGGAGGAAGGGGAAATGAGGAAACTGGTGAAGTCCACATTGAGGCCATGGGGTTGAAGAGGTGGAAGATGAGGCATTCTTCCTCCAGGCGTTGAGTGATAAGGGAGTGGCGATGGAGAAGGCCCAGGACCTGCATGTCCTGAGCAGAGTGGGAGGGGGAGTTGAAATGTTCGGCCACGGGACGTCGGGGTTGATTGGTGCGGGTGTCCCGGAAATGTTCTCTGAATTGCACTGCGAGAAGGCATCTGGTCTGCTCAATGTAGAGGAGACTGCATCGGGAACAACACATACAGTAATTGATATGTGTGGAAGTGCAGGTGAAACTTTGATGGATGTGGAAAGCTCCTTTGGGGCCTTGGACAGAGGTGAGGGGGATGTGTTGGTGCAGATTTTGCAATTCCTGCGGTGGCAGGGGAAGGTGCCAGGAGGAGAGGGTGGGTTGTTCGTGGGCGTGGACCTGACCAGGTAGTCGCAGAGGGAACAGTCTTTACGGAAAGTGCCTGAGGTGGGATGAAAGGTGAGGACCAGGGGGGTTCTGTCCTTGTTGTAGTTGGAGGGGTGGGGTTTGAGTGCAAAGGTGCAGGACATGGATGAGATGTGTTGGAGGGCGACTTCAACCGCATGGAAGGGGAAATTGTGGTTTTTAAAGAAGGAGACCATCTGGTGTGTTCTGTGGTGGAACTGGTCCTCCTGGGATCAGATGTGATGGAGGCAGAGGAATTGGGAATACGGGATAGCATTTTTGCAGGAGGTAGGGTGGTGGAGGTGTAATCCAGATAGCTGTGGGAGTTGGTGGGTTTGTAGAAAATGTCAGTATTGAGTCGGTCATTGTTGATGGAGATGGAGAGGTCCAGGAAGGGGAGGGAGGTGTCAGAGATACTCCAGCTGAATTTAAGGTCGGGGTGGAATGTGTTGGTGAAGTTGATGAACTGTTCAACCTCCTCAGGGGAGCTCGAGGTAGCGCCAATGCAGTCATCAATGTAGCGGATGAAAAGGTGGGGAGCGGTGCCAGTGTAACTGCGTAAGATAGACTGTTCCACGTAGCTGACAAAGCAACAGGCATAGCTGGGGACAATGCGGATGCCCATGGCTACCCCTTTCGTCTGAGACAGGTCAAGTCTCCAGCATTTTCCATACCCACTTCCACCTATAGGAGTCGGGGTGTTATGTTGCAGCTGTACAGGACATTGATTAGGCCACTTTTGGAATGCTGCATTCACTTCTGGTCTTTCTGCTATAGGAAAGATGTTGTGAAACTTCAAAGGGCTCAGAAAAGATTTACAAGGATGTTGCCAAGGTTGGAGGGTTTGAGCTATGGGGAGAGGCTGAATAGGCTGAGGCTGTTTACCTGGAGTGTGGGCTGAGGGGTGACCCTATAGAAGACTATATAATCATGAGGGGCATGAAAAGGGCGAACAGCCAAGGTCTCTTCCCCGAGATAGGGAACTTAAAACTAGAGGGCAAAAGCTAAAGGTGAGAGGGCAAAAATTAGAAAGGGCAACCTTTTCAAGCAGAGGATAGTACTTGTCTGGAATGAGCTGCACAAGTAAATGGAGGAGGCTGGTACAATTATAACATTTAAAAGGCATCTGGATGTGTGCATGAATAGGAAGGGTTTAGAGGGATATGGGCCAAATGCTGGCAAATGGGAATATCTTAACTTAGGATATCTGGTCAGCATGGACAATTTGGACCAAAGGGTCTGTTTCCATGCTGTACATCGCTATGACTCTATGAACTAAGGAATCTTCTGAAACATCATCCCTCCTTATCTTGATCAATATTGCAACACCACCTCCTCTTATGCACCATTCCCTGTTTTGCATGAAGTTTCTAAACCCTGGAATATTGTGCTGCATGTCCTGCCCCTCCTTCAACTTATCTCTGTGATAGCAATGATATCATATTCCTGTGTGTTAATCAATACCCTCAATTCATCTGTCTTACATGCAAAACTCCCAGTATTAAAACAAATGCCATCCAACCTTGCTATGCTCCATTGTGCCTTGACTTGACTATATATTCTTCACTCTAGAGTCTGACTTGCATTTTCTGCTTTATTTGTTTGCATATCACCCCCTACTATACCTCCATTCAGTATTCCTACCCCCCCCCCCCCCCCCCACCATCACGTTAGTGTAAACCTCACCTACAGCACTGGTACCACACCCCACCACCCCATAAGGCTATTGTTTCGATCCTATTTTCATTCAGATGAAACGTTCCCCAGAAATGGACTCATTAATTCAGGAATCGAAAGTGCTCCTCCTTCTCCAGTTGTTCAGCCACACATTCATCTACTCTATCCTCACTAGCACCAAAATAATAGCATCAAAAGAAATCCATAATTTGTAACTTTTCAGGTTTTGAATCCTAGTTCCCTAAACTCTTGTTGCAGAACCTCATGCCTCTTTCCACCTATGTCGCAGATACCAGTGTGAGCCACAACCACTGACTGTTCATCCTCTCACTTCAGAATGCCCTGCAACCACTCAATGATATCCTTGACTCTAGCCCCATGGAGTCAACACACCATCTTGAATTCACATCTGTAGCCACAGAAATGGCTATCTGCACCCCTTACTGTTGAGTCTCTTATCTCTCTTGCTCTGCTCTTTGTCCACCCGCCTTGTGCAGTTAAGATCTGGATCAGATGTCTGATTAAAATGGTAGTCTAGATGACATCTCAGTTGATATAACTAAGCCATTATTTTTAACAATGTAAGTATATGTAAATATATCATTTTTACGATTGGACAAAAAACATTAAAACTACATAATCAGAAATCACAGAACAGTGCAGACACCTCTTCAACCCTGATTGTATTACTGCCTTAATATGGTATTACATGCACATCCATTAAAGATTTTTGGTATTTCGTATGCAACAAGATGAATTATTTTTAATTCTCTGTGAAGCAGAAGAAACTGACAAATAAAGATTTGTGTCTCATTAAGTATTAGGAAAGAAAGAATGTTTTTGTGTAGTTGCTGGGAGACCATAATTTCTTTTAGGTGTTGATTATGACTCAATAGTTGCACTCTTGCCTGTGAGTCAGAATGATGTAGGTTAAAGTCCCCTGCCAGAAACATAGCACAAAATCCAGACTGACACCCCAGAATATTGAGGCAGTGCTGTCTTTGGAATGAAATGTTAAACTGTTGCTCTAACTGGCCTAGCAGGCAGACATTACATATCTAATCACACTATTCAGAGAAGAACAAATTGCTTTCTTGGGCAATATTTAGCCTATTAGTCAAACCACTGAGGAAAGAAGGAATTGCTGCAAAATGGTGAGGTGGAATGCTTATTATCTTTCCGCCACAATGTCATCTAATTAGCCATGGAGAAGTGTTAGTTGGTACTGATTCTGTTGTGTATCTGTGTTCAATAGCGTGATGTAATTATGATGTCATTGCCATTTTGGGCAGGAAACAGCTTAGTCTAACCTTGCTGCCTGTAGAGTAAACATCTCCTTTATATAGTTCCTGCTGTTTAACACTTCGACCACACTACAAGAGGGCAATAAAGATTCTCTTTTTGCCAACACTGACATTTTAGCAATGATGACAGAGGTGGATATTGTGTGCTGTGTGGGGAGACCAGCAAGGGAACACTGGCCATCTACCTGTAGGCTTCACACTTGATAAGTGCCTCCCTGTTTGGATGTTCTTTGCTGCACAAAGGGCCTGTCTGGCAGCAATGATGCCTCTGAGACAATGGCACCAACATCACTGGAGCATGCCTCTCCTCTCCCACCTCCAACCACGCACCCACCCCCCCCCCCCCCAATCCCATTTAGCAGGCTGTGAGGGTGTACTCTTCTCCCAGGTCAAATATTCCCATTAACACTGCTGAAACTGCTCTGCTATTGGCCCTTCACCTGGCTGGCATTGCCTGAGAGAGGGCAGCTGTCCTGAGTAGGCTATAATGGACAAAATGTGGTGCTTGGTCACTCACACTGTCAAAATAAAAATGTGCACAGCAACTTGAGTAAACAAGACCAGACATGAATGTAAATGTCTATCATATTCCCAACTATATAGGTGAGGCATGCTTAAGGTAGTGGGATTCAGGGGTTCAGTCAAGGTTCCCTATCTCCTTCTAACCACAGTCAGAAAATAGTGGCTGATAAGGACCAGGTTAATAACATTAGTACACATTTCCGCTAGTGCAAATGGAGCACAAACATGAACAAAGTAAACTTTGCTACTTAAGACTGAATGGTGATGAGGAACTTGGGATCGATTAGACTAGTCCTTAAAATAGTATGTCAACATCCTGAGAATTACAAGATAAAAAGAATTGTTCACTATCAATAATTTCTATACGAATATTTCAGTAGTGGAAAGCTATTTGAATTCAAAGGTTAACAAGGACGGGGATAACAATTTCACGTTACAAGTTATGTAAGGCTGGAACTAGGTTAGGTGCCAGGAGATAGGTCTTGTCTTGGAAAATGTTAAACCTGCAGAACAGACTGCCAGCTCGGGTATTAAGTGATGACTCACTGAATTCCTTCACATGAGAGTTGGATCTGTTATGAGTTGGGGTGAAGATTACTTTGTACAGAAGATACATACTGCATGATATTAATCATGGCTACAATAGCCTCTTGGAATAATTTTGATTATCCAAGGGGGTTCAGAGTAGAATTTAAAATTTCCATTTCCCCAACCGATTGTGATCTCTTCAGAGATTGCTAACTTCAAAAAAAAGTATTTTCAGCTAATGACTGAGAAAGTAACACAAGATTGCAGTTTTAAATCTGTTACTATAGAAAATGATTGAAAACCAAAGCATTACTGATGAAGCCCTGCTGTTGTTTTGAGAGAACATGACCCAGATCCTCCCTGGGAAGATAGCTGCTGCAATACTGCAGACAAGAGTTGTGTGCCAGGACCATTGTAGAAGTCCCAATGCAGCTGACTCCAAGTGAATTGAAATTTCATGAGAGTTGACATTTCTAGTGGACTGGCATTTTGAATCAGTTATAGTCAGATTCTCCATGGAAACTGTCACTCCCTCCATGCCCTTGACCATCCCTGGCAGACCTGATTCCCAGCCTCCCCCTCACAAACTGACTGATCCCACCCATGATTTGCCTTGATTCCACTTCAGACATTCAACACAATTCTGTAACTGTAAGTCTATGCACAGATCCATTCTGACCCCTGACGCCCCCAAGCCTCCATCGCTCCTGGTTTTCCCCCCACTTGACCTGGCCCAATACTTGATTCCTCCAAACTGCACATCCTCAATGTTTCTGACCACCCTCTACCTGACCCCTCAATACTTCCATCCACCCCCAAAACCATATCCTGGACCCATCACACACCCTGCCCCCCCCATCCAGACCCCTCTGACTCCAGCTCCCACCCAGATCTGCCCTGACAGCGCTCCCACGAACCAAACGCACCCACTTTTCTGACTCACCTTAAGCACACACCAACGTACCTCACATCCTACATAAACTCACCATGCACTTCAACCCCTCATCCACCTGCTATCCCAACCTATCTGGCATGCTACACACTGATGAATAGCTTATGCCCAAAACATCTATTTTCTTGCTCCTCAGATGCTGCCTGACTGGCTAAGCTTTTCCAGCATCACGCTCTTCAACTCTGATCTCCAGCATCTGCAGTCCTCACTTTCTCCCCCATGCTACACCCATGCCTGGCACCTTTCTCCTTCAACCACCTGGCACTTGAGTCTCCACCTATTTGGGACCCTAGTCTTTCCCTCACTTACCATACAAACCTACCTTAATTGGTAGCTGTACTAATGGTTTTGGGACCATTACAATTTGGGATATGGCAGGAATTGTCATGAAAAGGGTCTGATTTCAATGCCAACCCACTTTGCTCCTGACTGTGCCGATTCCTGGACTATGCTAAACTGCTAGAGCTGAGAATGCTTCAGGCCCAGAGCTTTATATGGAGAACATCTCTAAATGGAAATGTGTTTTTGGCCCTGATCTTGGAAGATCTGGGCCCCCATACTTGAAACCACAGAGAGCAATATCCATTATGTGGTTATCACATATTGGATTCATCATGTAATTGCAGTTCTTATAGAAAATAGTTCACAGTTGCTTCCAAAGTCTCCAAATCTGCCTATTCTGCTGAGTAGTACCTTCAAGTGAGCACCTCCTGGTGCTTCCTTTCATTTTCATGAGATTCCTAAATTCCATTCCAGTAGTAAAACCTGTCCCGATGATTATTTTCCTATGGCCACACCAACTTAAATCTCCTGGAATCCTTGAGTGGCTATTGGATCTTCAGAATATGCAGATTACCTGATGAGAAAATGTTAGACAGGCCAAGCTTGTACCCATTGGAGTGTAGAGGAGAGAGAGGTCATTTAGAGTCATAAAGATGTACAGCGCAGAAACAAACCCTTCGGTCCAACTAGTCAATGCCGACCAGATATCCCACCTGCCAGCACCCGGCCCATATCCCTCCAAATCCTTCCTATTCATATACCCATCCAGATGCCTTTTAAATGTTGCAATTGTACTAGCCTCCACCACTTCCTCTGGCAGCTCATTCCATACACGTACCACCCTCTGCGTGAAAATGTTGCCCCTTAGGTCTCTTTTATATCTTTCCACTCTCACCCTAAACTTATGCCCTCTAGTTCTAGCCTCCCCAACCCCAGGGAAAAGACTTTTTTCTATTTATCTTATCTGTGCCCCTCATGATTTTTTAAACATCAACTCCTCAGCCTCCAGCATTCCAGGGAAAACACCTGTGAAGACATTAACTACCTTGGGCATCTCTGACATTGTTCTCAGCCTCAGAGATGCAGCATAGTGACTCCAGCAATCACTCATTTTGTAAACACCTGAGGACAAACTTGTGCAACTGATGATTGCATATGTACTTGTCCCAGATACATGGTGTGGCCATGATTTCTCACATGCTTCTGGATGTACATTCCTTTTGACCAAACTGCCTTCCCATACCTTAATGTGACATTTATTGAAGGTGGAAGAGCTTACCATTAACTCAGCTCTGCAGATACTTCTGCTGCATCAAAATAAGAACTGAATACTGAATGGTGAAAGAAGATCCCACATTGCCCCTTCACTGACCTCCCCTTTCACTCAATCTGTACCTTCTAACTCTGCTGATAACCTGCACTCTGTGTTTCAGTTGTATTTGCCTGAAAGAAAGAAAGAAAGTTAATAGTAATTAGTGTGAACCATTAAAGGTTGGGGGATGTTAGTTGTTGAGAGGTTATTGTGGATAAGCAAGGAATTGTGTAAACAGGAACAATGAAACTGAGATCTGGCAGTGTCTTTGTTGGAAAATAAATCATATATTAGAAAAAAAATTGCATGTTAGATTAGATTAGATTACTTACAGTGTGGAAACAGGCCCTTCGGCCCAACAAGTCCACACCGCCCCGCCGAAGCGCAACCCACCCATACCCCTACATTTACCCCTTACCTAACACTACGGGCAATTTAGCATGGCCAATTCACCTGACGTGCACATCTTTGGACTGTGGGAGAAAACCGGAGCACCCGGAGGAAACCCACGCAGACACGGGGAGAACGTGCAAACTCCACACAGTCAGTCGCCTGAGGCGGGAATTGAACCTGGGTCTCTGACGCTGTGAGGCAGCAGTGCTAACCACTGTGCCACCGTGCTGCATGTAGATTTTAAAAAGACTAATTGCCTGAACTCTGTAAAAGTGGATGATCATCATCATGCCAGTTAGACTATGAACATGCTTCTAAATAGATGACAAGAATGAATGAATCACATTATGAGCCTAACTGGTTATCTTAAGTTGGTTATGAGAATAATTAACATTCAAAACACAAAGCTTTTTCATATTTAATGGATATTTTTATATAAAAATATGCAATTACTTTTTCAACACAGACCTCACTGTAAGGAGGCAACAATGTAAGCTATCTTAGAGACATGTTGTAAAGGACTTGATCAGAAGTAAGGAAAACTAATAGTGTGACAGAAGTAACATGATGGAAAAAGAATAATTAAAAACAAATTATGATAAGTTAGTTACAGATGTGCAGCAATTTTTAACACTGGCTTATTTTTGATAAAATCAACTCATTTTGTGGTTGTCATTTATTTATTGTAACTTTGTATTGGTGAATGAAATTGTTTATAAATTTGAGTACCTTTTTACAGATAGCTGTTTTTATACATTAGTATATGTTATAACCAGAGTGATTTGCAACAATTAGCATTTAAACTATTTTCCTAACTGACCTATTCAGAGATGTTATTAAACACCTCCGGAGCAATTGGGACTTGAACCTAGGGTTCCTGGTCTAGGGGTGTGGACACTACCATTGCACCACAATAAGGGGCCTAAATATTTAAGTCGTTCCTTGGTATCATAAAATCATAAACCATGGAAGAGGTGCATCAGCCAATTAAATCTGCACCGAATAAAAAAAAATAACACTACACTAGTCCTACTTACCTGCACAGCTTTAAATGAAATGATATTTCAAATGCTTTTTCAAGTACTTTTTTAAAAGTGTAGGATTTCCCAGCTCAACTACCCTCCCAAGCAGCCCATTCCAGATTCCTAGCATCCTCTGAGTGAAAAACAATCCTCATCCTCTCTAAACCTCCTGCCTTTCATCTTAGAATATGTCCACTTATTATTGACTTGTTATTGTTCTCCTTAGTTTCAACTAAGGGGAACAGCTGCTTTCTATCACCCTGTCCATGCCCGTCATAATCTTACACAACCCAATCAGATGCACTTCCAGCCTTCTCTGCTCAAGAGAAAACAACCCAAACTTATCCAGCCTCTCTTCATAGCTGACATGCTCCATCCCTGGCAACATTCTGGTCAATATCCTGTGTACCCGCTCCAGTGCAATCACATTCTTCTTATAGTGCAGTGACCAGAATTGCACACTGTACTCCAGCTGTGGCCAAACTAAAGTTTTGGTACAGTTCCAACATAACCTCCCAGCTCTTATATTCTATGTCCCA
This sequence comes from Chiloscyllium punctatum, assembly GCF_047496795.1. Lineage (NCBI taxonomy): Eukaryota > Metazoa > Chordata > Chondrichthyes > Orectolobiformes > Hemiscylliidae > Chiloscyllium > Chiloscyllium punctatum. The sequence continues at coordinate 57,280,850 of NC_092748.1, read as the reverse complement.
ACTGACAAAGGTGAGTGTTCTGTGATACCTTCTTAACTACCATATTGACTTGTCCTGTTGCCTTCAGGGATCTGTGGACAGGCACCCCAAGATCCTTTTGTTCCTCATAGCTTTCAAGTGTCCTACCATTCATTAAGTACTCCCTTAAGTCTTATTACTTCTTCCAAAGTTCATCATTTCACACTATCTGAGTTAAAGGCCCCATCTGCCATTTGACTGATCCATCTATATCCTTCTGTGACCAGGACCTTCTTCCTTGATGTCAACCACCTGTCCAATCTTCATGTAATTCACAAATTCACATATCACTCCCTTCATATTATATTCTATATCATTTATGTGTAGCACAAACAATAATGGACCTAGTACTGATCCTTGTGCTACACCACTGGTTACCAGCCCCTAGTCGCACAAACAACCTTCTATCACCACTTTCTGTCTCCTACCACTAAGCCAATTGTGCATTGAATCTCAAGGTTACCTGGATCCTATGTGCTTTTACCTTCTTTATCAGTCTTCCATGTGGGACCTTGTAAAAGGTTTTGCTGAAATCCACATAAATTACATCAACTGCACTACCTGTTTCTACACACCTGGTCACCGCTGCAAAGATTCAATCAAATCTTTAGATCACCTCCCTCTGAAAAGGCTATGCTGTCTATTCCTGATTAAACCATGCTTCTCCAAATGAAGATTGATTCCCTCCTTCAGAACTTAGTCCAATACTTTCCCTACCACTGATATGAGACTTACTGGTCTGTGGTTTATCTCTACCACCCTTCCCGAAAAGTGGAACTACATTAGCTGCCTTCCAGCCCTCTGATAGTTCCCTTGTGGCCAGAGAGAAATTAAAACTTTGAGTCAGGGGCTCTTGTAATTTCCTCCCTTGTCTCCCACTGTAGCCCGGGAAACAACTCATCCAGCCCTGGGGATTTATTCACTTTGAAGCCCAAAACATCCAGTATCTCCTGACTCCTTATGTCAAACTGCTCAAGAATCTCACATTTCAACTTCCCAAATTCTGTACCTACACCATCTTTCTCCAAAGTGATGATAAATGTGAAGTACATGTTTAAAGACCGACCAATGTATCCACCTCCATGCATAGTTTGTCCTAACGGGTCATGCTCTTTCCTCAGTTATCTTCTTTGCCATGATATATTCGAAGAATGTCTTGGGATTCTCCCTAATTTTAACTGCTGACATTTTCTCATGCACTCTCTTTGATCTCATAATTGCTTTCTTTAGATTCCCCCCATACTTTCTATATCTCACTAGAGTCTTCGTTGATTGACTCCCTTTGTATCTGTTAAAAGCCTCCCTTTTCTTTTTTGTTCCCAGACATCCAGAGACAGGGATTGTTGCTCCCATATTTCACTATAGAAATAGTGAAGAACTTTAGTGTAGCTGAAAAAAAGACATGATGTTGAATGTAAAATTGGAAAATGTCAAAAGGTGTGACAATTTTATACTGCATGAGAACAGGGCGCTGATCAACTGGGAAGTTAATTCTGATTGGCATTTCCATGGAGATTGCATCAAGGAACAATTGTCCCTGAAGCATTTATTTAAATCAAAATGGTTGTAATGCCTGGACATGCTCCTTCCTCCCACAGAGGACAGGTCCTTCTGTATGAATATATATAGCTTTTAGTAGGGATAAGTGAGTTTGCATTGTGAGTTCAAATGATAATCTTAAATTGGTTGTTAGTGAAAGTAACATTGGTAGCCTTTTAGAGTCATAGAGATATATAGCGTGGAAATAGACCCTTTGATCCGACTCATTTATGCCGACCAGATACCCTAAATAGATCTCGTCCCATTTGCCAGCATTTGGCCCATATCACTCTAAACATTTCCTATTCATATACTCACCCAAATGCCTGTTAAATGTTCTAATTGTACCAGCCTCCACTACTTCCTCTGGCGGCTCATTCCATACAACGACCACCTTCTGTGTGAAAAAGTTGCCCCTTAAGTCCCTTTTAAATTTTTCCTCTCTCACCTTAAATTTTTGCCCTCAAGTTTTAACTCCCCTATCTTGGGGAAAAGACCTTAGCTTTTCACCCTTTCCATGCCCCTCATGATTATATAATCTTCTATAGGGTTACCCCTCAGCCTACAATGCTCCAGGGAAAATAGCCCAGTCTATTCGGCCTCTTCCTATAGCTGAAACCCTCCAACCCTGGCAATATCCTTGTGAATCTTTTCTGAACCCTTCAAAATTTCACATCATCCTTCATATAGCAGGGAGACAAGAATTGCATGCAGTATTCCAAACGTGGCCTGACCAATGTCCTGTACAGTCACAACATGACCTCCCAACTCCTATACTCAATGCATTGACCAATAAAGGCAAGCATGCAAAACACCTTTTTCACTGTCCTATCTACGTGCGACTCCACTTGCAAAGAACTATGAACTTGCACTCTAAGGTCTCTTTGTTCAGCAACAATCCCCAGGATCTTACCATTAAGTCTAGAAGTCCTGCCAGGATTTGCCTTTCCAAAATGTAGCAGCTCACATTGATCTAAATTAAACTCCATCTGCCACCTCTCAGCCCATTGGTCCATGTGATCAAGATCCCATTGTACTCTGAGGTAATCTTATCCGCTGTCCACTACACCTCCAATTTTGGTGTCATTTGCAAACATATTAGTGGGCGGCGCAGTGGTACAGTGGTTAACACTGCTGCCTCACAGTGACAGAGACCTGGGTTCAATTCCCGCCTCAGGCAAATGTGTGTGGAGTTTGCACATTCTCCCTGTGTCTTTGTGAGTTTCTTCCAGGTGCTCCGGTTTCCTCCCACAGTCCAAAAATGTGCAGGTTAGGTGAATTGGCCATGCTAAATTTCTTTTAGTGTTAGGTGAAGGGGTAAATGTAGGGGAATGGATCTGGGTGGGTAGCTCTTCGGAGGGTTGGTATGGACTTGGTGGGCCGAAGGACCTGTTTCCACACTGTAAGTAATCTAATCTAACCATACCTCCTAAGTTCACATCCAAATAGAGTCATAGAGATGTACAGCATGGAAACAGACCCTTCGGTCCAAGCCATCCACGCCGACCAGATATCCCAACCCAATCTAGTCCCACCTGCCAGCACCCAGCCCATATCCCTCCAAACCCTTCCTATTCATATACCCATCCAAATGCCTCTTAAATGTTGCAATTGTACCAGCCTCCACCACATCCTCTGGCAGCTCATTCCATACACGTACCACCCTCTGCATGAAAATGTTGCCTCTTAGGTCACTTTTATATCTTTCCCCTCTCGCCTTAAACCTATGCCCTCTAGTTCTGGACTGCCTAACTCCAGGGAAAAGACTTTGTCTATTTACCCTATCCATGCCCCTCATAATTTTGTAAACGTCCATAAGGTTGTCTCACAGCCTCCAAAGCTCCAGGGAAAACAGCCCCAGCCTGCTCAGCCTCTCACTATAGCTCAAATTCTCCAACCCTGGCAACATCCTTGTAAATCTTTTCTGAACCCTTTCAAGTTTCACAACATCTTTCCAATAGGAAGGAGACCAGAATTGCACGCGATATTCCAACAGTGTCCTAACCAATGTCCTGTATAGATGCAACATGACCTACCAACTCCTGTACTCAATACTATGACCAATAAAGGAAAGCATACACAATGTCTTCTTCACTATTCTATCTGCCTGTGACTCCACTCATATATATAAATGACAAAAAGCGGTGGACTCAGCACCAATCCTTCTAACACACTGCTGATCACAGCTCCAGTTGAAAAGCAGCTCTCCACCACCACCCCCCCGTCTTCTACCTTCGAGCCAGTTCTGTATTCAAAATTGCTAGTTCGCCCTCTATTCCATGTGAGCTAATCTTGCTAACCATTCTACCATGAGGAACTTTGTTGAACACCTTACTGAAGTCCATACATATCACGTCCACTGCTCTGCTATCATCAATCTTCTCCATTACTTTTTGATGATGAATTAAATTTTTATATCATGATTTTCCATTATACAGATAATGGTTTTGACTGGGGGAATGTTTCTTTATTGGTATATTTCCTTAATTGCTCATGTGCAAAATTACAAATGTTTGTTGCTAAATGAATAACAATAACTAGATAGAAATAATGTATATACCTTCAATCTTAATTCATGACAGTCGTTATGTATCTGGGTGAAACCATGTTTAGTGTGTAACCAGAAATTATAGCTGTTAAAAAAAAGAGGAAGATTGAAATAATGGAATTTTTGATTTAAACCCTAAATGAAAATCAAGGCCTATCATGTCAAACAATGAGAAACTAAGGGGGGTATCATATGTACTACAGTAATAGTCAAAGTTTTTTGACTTTTTTAAGTTTAAATTTTTGGGGTCGATTATTACATGGATACTATTTTTAAGTGGTTGAAATTCACGCCCATCAAAATTCATACCATATCATTAGCAGAATCCCAACTGATCTCTAAACGAATAGAAAAAAAACACACTGAATTACAGTAATTCTGAAAATCCAGAGTGGAGTATGACAGCTGGCAGACTGGAAGACCCGGAGCAGAGTAGTACGACGAGCACACTTACTTATAAATGTTGATCTGTTTTGTGTGAAGAACTGGGGTTTGCTTTTTCACGGGATATATGGAAAAATACCAGATTTCCTGGCCAAAAATGGGGTGTCAACTTTTACATGAGATCAACTATTACTTGAGTAAACACAGTTTAGAATTCTATGATAATTTAGTTATGTACGAGCCCATTGAAAACATCAGGTTCAGTGATAAACTGAAAAACATGCACTTGCAATGGACACACATGAAATTTATTAAGCGAGTCAATAAAGTGTCTTACTGCCAAACTAATGCAGCTAAATGATTCCCCTATGAACTGGTATTAATACATAACAGACAACAAAGGCATATTTTACTCTTTTGAATTTGGGTGTGAAACAATAGATCAGATAGAGTGCATACGGGGCAATTGGTCAGGCAATGCCACAAGTTGGTATTGAAGCTACTGAATATTACATATCTTAATTTAAATTGATGGAAATTCAGATAATACCTGTAGCATGTGTTTTGATTCTTTACTCCTTAGAGAAATGGCAATTCTGAGCATAATCAGAGATGCACAGCAAGTCAACCACATGCTACATGGGTACCACTTGCCTGGATGAGTAAAATTCCAATAATATTCAAGAAGCTGACATCATCCAGAACACTGTAGCCTATTAGATCAGCACATCATCTACTCCACCTTAAACATCCACACTTTCCATCATTAGTATGCAGTAACTATAGTGTCCTACTTACAAGATTCACTGCAGCAATTCACCAAGTCTCCTTGAACAGCAGCTTCCTTACCCATGATCCCTACTACCTAGAAGAACAACAGTAGCAGGTACATGGGAATATCACTAGAAATATATCATTGTCACTGGGTTAAACTGCTGATCTGCCTCCCTAGCAGCACTCTGGATATACTTAGGCAACAGGGTTATCTATAGTTTGAGAAGTTTGTTCACGACCACTTTCTCAAGAGCAATTTGGCATGGGCAATGAACACTGGCAATAGAAGAATTTTCAAATACTATGAATAGGTAGTAAAACCTTGTTCCCTAAGACTTAACATCTTATGGTCAATTCATCAGGGCATTAGCTCTCTATCCTCAATGATATATTCAAAGGTAAGAATAAACAAACATAAGCAAAGAATTGCAGATGCTAGAAATCAGAAACAAAAACAAGGTCACTGGACCAGAAATATTAACATTACTTTCTCTCCATAGATGCTGCCAGACCTGCTGAGTTTTTTCAGCAATTTCCATTTCAGTATTCAATGGTAAGCTAGGGTGAGCTGAATATCCTTTGCTCATCCCTGATTATATTTGCTTATATTGTCACATTTCCAAACATTTTTATTATCAAAGTAGACAAGCAGGAGGCTGGAAGATTACAGCAAGCCAGGCAACATGAAGAGGTATTTATTATCAAGACTGGGAATGCTGAAAAATAAAACATTGATCTAAAGCATTAATCCTGTTTCTCTTTCACAGATGTTGCCAGAACCTTTGAGGATTTCTAGTATTTACTATCTTTATTTCAAATTTCCAGCATTTGCAGCATTTTACTTTTACAACTGGAATCAATATTGTACTTATGCAGAGTATGAGGTGACAGTTCATTTGGCTATGTGGCTACTGTCATCATAACACCAACTGCACGGGTTTCATCTCTGGTCTGGCTAAAATAGACCTGGGACTTACATCCTTGCCCTGCTTCTCAGAATGGCAAGTAATGTCAAATGACCATTAAGAAAAGTCAAACAGTCCAAAGATGAGCAAGTTAGGTGGATTGGTCATGCTAAGTTACCCAAAGTGTTCAGGGAAGTGTAGGCTCGGTCCATTAGCCACAGGAAATGCAGTTTACAGGGATAGGTTAAGGGGATGGGTCTGGGTGGGATGTCCTTCAGATGGTCAGTGTGAACTCAGGCCGAATAACTGTTTCCACACTGTAGAGATCCTATGGAAAAGCTTCCAAGAAATGAGGCCGAAGCATCAACAATCAATGAGCAAAGAACTCTCCTTTAGGTACAGCATACATTGCATGCCACAGTACCAATCTCCTTAAGCTGCAAGCTTGTGGCAGAAGTGAAATAGACAGCTGCAATGTGTGACAATAGTCCACTCTGGATCAGTTGTTTTATATGACTGCACAAAGTAAATTTGCAATTTTCCACCCACATTTAAAACTGTCTTTATGCATCAATGATTCCTTCAAAAATCTGAATTATGCTTCTATTGAGATCACTTGTGAAAGAACAGTCCAGAAAATCAGCTTAGGCACAAGCAATAATATATAAACCCACCGCCACATGTATTGGATAGAAATAAATAGAAAAAGACAACACATTAGTAAAAAAAACATACTAAATATATTGCTATTTTGTTACTGTTTAAACAAGTTTTTACAAAGGTTTTCGAAATACTCTAATTATATTGTTACATAAATTTAATTTCACAAAAATAAAACAAATCATTTTAATGTAATGATGGAATCGCAAATAATTTATTTTACTTCATTAAAATGTCTATCATGTGCTCAACAAGTTTATTAAGTAGGAAATACAATTGGAAAGTGAAAATGGGTTTGAGTGTATAATGCAGAATCTTTTCATAGTTTACTGTTGAAAAATTATACAAGATAAGGCAGAATCTCTTCGATGTGATTTGTGCATTGGAAAAGGCACCAGCTTACAAAAATTCCTGATATTCTATTCTAAATGTAGGTCACATTTATATGGAAAGGGAAAAGGTAAATTTCTCAAAACCACATCCACAAGTAGTAAATGTACACATATAAATACATACTAATATGATTACATAGATCTTGTTAAAGCTTTTACCAGGTTTACATTATTTTAAATTAGCATTCTTAAAAATTAAATTAATTTTACATTGTGAAATTAATATTTCAACTAGCAGCAAAATGCAAGTTAAGCCAATTTCGGTTCTGAATTTAAATTTGAGGTCAATATGATTTTATTTGAATAAGTAATTTCAAAATCCAGAGAACATACTTTTTTTTTAAAGTTCAGATTTTAATAAAGGGTAATAGTTCTAGGGGAATAAAAGAGGAAAACAGAATTCATGATCCTTGTGAAGTTTTATCATAAAAATTGCTCCATTGTGTACATTAATTAGACTGTAGTGTTACTTTAATAAGAACATGAATAAAAGACTACCTCCATATATTTAGAGAATGTTTGGCCCCTGGTATTATCCAGGAGCTAACTTAGGTAAGAATTCACAAGCACTTTACATGAAGTTTCTGAGCTAGAGAGAGAGCCTGGACCTTTCAAGGCACTAACCATTAAGGGGATGAGAGCAGTGAAAGACACTTTGTCATGATGTGTATGCTCTATCAGAAGGCAGTTCCTTGGCTTGTTGTCTGCTAATGCTTCATTCTGAGCTGTTTCTTGCAGTTTTTGAGAGTAGTGGCTTGTTTGTGACTGCCTTCCACTTTCATGGGTAGAGTGAGCAGGCAGGTCAACCTCACTTGGAATTAAATCTGCAAAGTTGCTGTAATTCTGAACCACATATGAGTTGTCTAGCCAACTGAGCCAACTAGCTCCCTACTGTGAAAAAAAACAGTGCTATTAGTGGATTTGTCTGCAATTTTAAAACTGTTTATTGAAGCTTATTTTGTTACGGCAAGTGTGTTTTAATAATTGAGAGTTGTAATTTATTATGCCAGCATGAAAGAATACTTTAAAGGTCTCTGCTGTTCTGGTTTATTTTAATGTACCTACCATCATTAATAGATTTGTGCTGCAGAATTATGACCATATTGACAGCAGCATCCAAGGAAGAATTCTGGTTACCCACGCAATGTGCTGAGGGTAGTGCTGAAATGTCAAGCATCAGTGTAGAATGGGCAGGCAAGTGCATATGTGAGAATTGATAGTGCAGAAATAACAGGGAGGTATTTGTCAGATTATGGTACTTAGAGAAAGTGAGGACTGCAGATGCTGGAGAATCAGAGTCAAGAGGGTGATGCTGAAAAAGCACAGCAGGTCAGGCAGCATCCGAGGAGCAGGAGCCCTACATAAGCCCTACCTCAGGAATGTCAGATCATGGTTCTTCACTTTTTAGTCTAGGTAGGATGATGTAAAGGGAACAAAGGGATATATTGTAACTGGTTAGCTTGTTAACACTTCTTAGTGGCTCAGGGAAGGGTCAGGTAAATAACTTAAGCAGCCGCCAAAGGAACTTGTGGTTCTTTCCCCACACCACCTTTTGAAGTACTAAACATCGTTTTCATCACTAACTGTAAAAGATCAACAGCACTCTGTAAAAAATACAGAAGGAACAAAGCTATTATTTATTCAGAGAATCAAACGTTTACTGCAAATACCAATCTGCCACTTAATAGGTATCAGCTCAATGGTAGCTCAAATTGAGCAGCAACAGATTCTTGTCCCTGATCTGATTTTGCCAATTATGGAGAATATCGGTGTGCAGCAATCAAGAATTTCACAGAGAAAATTCGAGCACAGTAAAATGTATGGGGTAGGGTGCCCATTTTCATAGCACAACTTGGAGCATGAGTGGACACTTGGGAAAATTTTTACCTAACCCACTTATTGGAAACTATGCTGCTATTCAATTAAAATGACAAATTATTTGACTGAATTGAGCCCTCTGAAGCAAATTTAAATTATCATCACCGCTGCTTAGCAAACAGCAAAGTTACTTCCCCAAATCCAGTAAGGTCATTCTTAAAATATGCCTCCAGGATCTGACTGAGGATTTAATTTGGGCACCCATTCAGGACTGGCAGTGAGCTTTTCACTCAGGTATTGCATTTGACCAGAAGTGCTGCAAAAAACAATTTTTTCTCTTTCTTCCAACATACTTTCAGTTAACCTTTCTGATCTCTTTCACCTTTTATCTGGATATCTTCTTCCATTTCCACTTGAGTGACTGTATTTTTGCAATATCTGACTCTATAACCCTGAACTTTGACTACCAACTCCATTTAGTAGTTGGAACTGTGGCATTCAATAATTTGTCTCAACATAGACATCAATTGTTTTTCCATCCTGCTGGATTTTGTATTATCAAAAGAAAAATAAAATTATTTGTGGCTTCCTTTCTTCCTGCCTTTAACTTTGGTTTGTAAGAAGAATTTAGATATGGAAGGTGTATTATACACTCTCTTTGTCCCTTTAAAACAATTATCTATGCAACACTGACAGACCTTTGTTCCAATCTTCAGCAGATATGTAAATACAACTTATCTCTTTACAAAAACTCCAATCACGCAGTCTCCTCATCATTGCAATATTGTTTGTCACCATAATCATTTGATCAGCATTGAACTTATAAGTTTCAAGACTTGAGTGTCAAGATACATCTTCACCTTGTCTTGTTTTTTTCTTACTTTTGGCACTGACATCAGGCATAAACAAACTGAAACTTGCCAAGGAGCATGTTTAAACATTAACTCATAAGGTAAGCAACCTGTTGCAGACTGTAGGGTTATTTTGTAAGAGAATAGAAAATTGTCTGGCCTGTTTCAAAGAAATCCATGCAAATTACTGCCTAGTTGTCACTCAACAAATTCTTCTCCAAAGATGTCTTCAGAACATATACACTTCATTCAGTCTCTTAGTGCGGTTTTGCATTTTAAAAAGGTTAGGATTTCAACAAATGGAGGTATATGTTGCGAGTTCGCAGTTTTGTTTAACTACGCCTTGAACTTATTTATTTGTAATAAGCAGCAGTTCTTGTTAAGGATGGGAAAATGGCCAGTGTTTTCTCTTAACCTAATTTGATCTGACAGGTAAATTGGAGAATTTGTCTGTACTTTGATGAAATCATTAACTTTTTGTGCTGAGCTTTGTAGTAATGCAGCTCAAGAATTCATGAGCTTTTCAGAGTGCGTCACAATATTAATCAAAAATGAGGAAAAGGTACGGCTCAAACCTGCCCAGATACAAAAGCATAAACTTGGTCCTGTAGATTTCTTCTTGGAAGCTCCTATGAATTCATACTTCTTCAGTAACTTCTGAAAAAGATTCATATTGGACTCAACATTAACTGTTTCCCCCTCCATGGATGTTGCCATACTTGCCTAGTTTCTCCTGCATTTTCTTTTTTTATTTCAGAATTATGTTTTTTTCTCAGTGCCTCTTTGCTTAAACCATTATTGTGTAAGGTAATGCAAACCGACTGGGCCACCGTGTTCATGAAAACTTAGTTAATTATTGGTCTTGTAATTGTCTACCAGTTACAGTGCAATGGGATGCAGCCTGTTGAGCCAATCAGCCTACCAAAGAGAGTCAGATATGGAGGCAACAAACCTGACTGGGGCTGACATGAAAGGTCAAACACAAAAGGGGCTCAACGCAAAAGGGGTTTAACAGAAAAGTTTCAGATAAAGATGGGAAGCTTGGAAGGTATGGAGGGAATTAAATGTAAACAGAGTGGCTGTATTGGCCACCAGCAGAATCCTGGGGAATAGAATTAGGCATTGTGAAGCAGAGAGTCATTGTGAAGGGGCAACATTGACAGTGAAGGCAGGGACAATAGTTTGACAGTGGGCTCACAAAATGTGCTGGTGAGGGATATGGGATGGTGTAGGTTTAAGGCTGGGCATGGGGAGCTGCAAGGGTGTGGGCTCAGGGGAAATTCAAGGGCTATAGTGACTGGGAGAGATTCGGAGAAAGAATGCCTGAGGAAAGAAAGCAGTGATGGGGGTAAGAAGCAAAGGTTAGAGGATGAGGATTGAGGGTGAGGGAATTGGAAGATAAAGTACATGAACTGTTATTCTGTTCCGCACAAAGAAGAATGCCTCACTGAGAACATACAGTAGAAATGGCAGAAGTCTACCTTTGTTTACATTTGTTCCTGCATGGCTCAAATACCCAAAAATGAGTGAATGAAAACAGAAACCAGAAAAAAAATTGCATGAACACTCGGTTAAGGAATTTACACTGAAGTGAAGCACTCATTGTAGTTTAAGATTAACATGCTCTTGGCTCTCATTACACCCACATCCCACCCAGATTACATAATACTGTACATTGCTGAAGGTCAACTTACACTCATCAACATGGTTGGGTTAGGAGTGAAGGGATGATTGGTCTATATGAAGCTGTGGAGGAGTCTTCGCTGTCCTGGTTTTCTGAATCAGAAGGATATGTGGTGAAGCCATTATACGTGTTGTTGATTCCAAGATTGTAGGGCTGTGTGTAGGCAATCAAAGTAACTAATGTGCCACATGCACAGAATGCTCTATAACACTCAAGGTTACACATTCCTTGCACACCAATGAATGAGGAAGAGAATATAATCAGTGATCAGCAGAAAGCATAAGGGACTGTCAGAAAATACAGAAGGATATAGATAGACTGGAGAGTTGGGCAGGAAAGTGATAGATGGCTTTCAATCCAGACAAATGTGAGGTGATGCATTTAGGCAAGTCTAACTCTAGAGCGAATTATGCAATGAATGGAAGAGCCTTGGGAAAAGTTGATGGGCAGAGAGATCTGGGAGTGCAGATCCATTGTACCATGAAGGTTGCTGCACAGGTGAATAGAGTGGTCAAGAAGGCATATAGTATGCTTGCCTTCATTGGACAGGGTATTGAGTATAAGAGCTGGCAAGTCATGTTAAACTTGTACAAGACATTGGTTCGGCAGCATTTAGAATATTGTGTACATTTCTGGTCGCCACATTACCAAAAGGATGTGGATGCTTTGGAGAGGGTGCAGAGAAGGTTTACGAGGATGTTGCCTGGTATGGAAGTGCTAGCTATGAAGAGAGGTTGAGTGGGTTAGGTTTATTTTCATTAGAAAAAAGGAGATTATGGGGGGACCTGATTGAGGTTTACAAAGTCATGAAGGGTATAGACCGGGTGGATAGAGACAAGCTTTTCCCCAGGATGAAGGATTCAATAACGAGAGGTCATGCTTTCAAGGTGAGAGGTGGAAAGTTTAAGGGGGATACACATGGCAAGTACTTCACACAGAGGGCAGTGGGCATTTGGAAGGTGTTGTCAGCAGAGGTGGTAGAGGCAGGCACGGTAGATTCATTTAAGATGCGCCTGGACAGATGCATGAGTAGGTGGGGAGCAGAGGGGTACAAGTGCTTAGGAATTGACTGACAGGTTTAGACAGTATATTTTGATTGGCTCAGGCTTGGAGGGCCAAAGGGCCTGTTCCTGGGCTGTAAATTTTCTTTGTTCTTTGTTCTATGGATGATTTTGGGATAGTTTAGGGGGACGAGCTCAGAATACTTCAGAGGTCGGCACAACATCAAAGGCCGAAGAGCCTGTTCTGCGCTATAGTGTTCTATGTTTTTGATCATGCAGGAGGGGCCTCACCACATCAAAATGACTACAGGGCAAGTGGTTTTTGCTTAAGACAGGAACAGCTTGATAAGCATCCAAAGGTTAGGTTAACTCGTGCAAGTTCTCAAAAGCAAACCAAACATAATTTCCCTGCAATTTGTTCACAGGTCCTTACCACAATGCATACTGACTAGCTTATCCAACAGCTGTATTGCCTTTGTGGTACCCAAGGAAGAGGAAAATGCAAAGGAAAGTCCAGCAGCAGAGACCTGAGACTCAGTGGCTCCAGTTGTAGAGATACATGCAGTGCCTCACAGGAGAACCAGAACCATCAAGCAGTATACTTCAAGAGGATCTAACAAAGGGATAAGTGCTGCCTGCTCATGACTGAGCACCAATGATGGTGGGATCTTTGCAAGTCCAGGGACAATGGCAACTATATATGCTATGCCTCACAAGACGTTCTGCCATTGCATAGCTTGGGAGGACATGCTATGCCTGCGTTGCTGAAGATCACAGTGGATTAACCATTCTCACCAGCTGTTCCTTTCAATCCTCAACTGGGAACTTGTGCAGTTTCTCCCAATCAGACATCCACAAGGTACCCATTTGTAAGTTCATGGTAACCATTCTCAGGAAAACACATCGGTTTGTGCTATTCACCATGGACAAAGAGCCATTGCTGAGTTATCTCAAATCTAAGACTACATTGCCATTGACTACACACATGAGGGACTCTGAGCTGCTGGCAAAAGCAAGCCATATTCCTGTATTCACTCTTGTAATGTCCAGTGCATTTGTGACAACAAGTAACAATTCCTAAAATTCCACTGTGAAAAGCTCCTGCAACATTGAGGATGCAGTCAACCTTACCACACACCTGGGGAAAGCCAGCAATGATGGACAGTCCCACCATCCTGGCTGCTTGACCTCTTCTTGTCCAAGGAAAGAAAATGAAGAGCTGTGTGCCTGGAGAAAATGACATCAGTAACATACAGGATGCATTTATTGGTCAAGGATTGAGAGATGCCGCATTAGTCCCCAGGTACCCCTTAAAGCAAGCCATTGTCATAAAATATCAGGACACCTGTGACCTTGACAGCAATCAGGATGGGATTGCCAACCAGTCATTCTGATCATTGGTCCTGCAGATGACACACTTCAGTGATGATGGCCCAGGACATCCTTCATTGGCAAGTGCCCTCTGCTTCAGGCTGTTGAACAAAATGATGGTGAGGCCTGCAGATGCACCGCCTTGGTGGATTTTCATTGACTGCTTCTCCCTTTGGAGGCGTTGCAGTAGCCATTGGGATTTGCTGTTCGTGCTGGGCTTGCTGATGAACAAATAATATTTGTCGCATTCTGTGTTGTCTCCATACCAAGGCCACAAGGACTCCAGCCATGGTAGTCTCCATGTTGGATACTTGGGCAAATAATCTGTGGGCAATGTCAGAGAGATAACAATATTATTTAAGGAACTCCTGAGCCTTTTCATCTATCATAACAATGTGCCTTCAAACTGTGGGGCAAGGAGGCTTTTGGAAGGAGGTCACCTCTCCCTGAACTGTCAGATCCTGCTCCTCTGGCTCTAATTCACAGAATATATGGCTCTGTGAGGCATAAGGCAGCTCATCATTACCACATTCTCCCATATTCTCTGCATTTTAAAATTTGTAATTCAGTCGCATTACTTGTGAAGAATGTGCTAATATAGTCTGATTCCTATGAATTATTTAGTTTTCCTATCAGGCCGTACGAGGTTTCCTGGATGTCGCCATTCCCAATGTCCATTCTTTTGTGACAACCCAAGTCACCAGAACTGTATTCTGCCCAGTCTTATGAGATGTCTTAATGCCCTCCAAATTTGTTCTCACGATTTGTCTTTGGTAAATGCTTTCCTGCCTGTATGTGGCGTGTGTAGGTAGAGAAAGTGGAGCTAATAACTATTTCCTTTGAGTCAGGAGGATCATCACATCATATGGGAAGTAATTTTGGACTATGGCCTGTCTACCAATTAGTATGAACTACACCTCACAACCATTTGCAAAGAATGTTTGGCATATACTGACCATGTCAGAACCATGCGCAACTTGCAATTTTGTTGTTATATCAGTATCTTGTACATGTTGTTAACTGCTGCATGATGTGATGATATCAGCTGAAGTTATTACTGGACAGGTGAGATTCCAGACTGAAACTCATCTGGAAAGATTCTGGAAAGGTAGTCCCTCACTAAAACATTAGAACAGCAAAGCTGTAGAATCTTCTTTTAAAAATAAAACTGAAGTCTATCAAACAAAAGAAATGAAGATAAGATAGAGTAAATCAATCTATTTACTTATATAACAAATTCATTTTTAAAAAGGAAACACAGCACATGAATAATCCCACTAATCCCAAAATTCGTCAATCCTTTACAAGTTCAAAATTAGAAACAACTTCCCCTTGGGTAGTACGAGAAGTATTTTTTTGTACAATACTCACACCGGAGGAAAAACTTATTCTTCTTACTTCTTGATTGGTTAAAGATAAGGGTGGTTTTAACTCTACAAATGGAAACACTAATAACTTTTTCCTAAAGCTATCATACACCTGCATTTAAATACATTTAGCTTCAAGCATCCTCTTCAGGGTTTAATCCTGACACCCTGGTTTGGGACGATCACTAACTTCTTACACTACGGTAAAGGGATTCTGGGTAATCCAAGCTGGAGGACAGGAACAGGTACAGCAATTACTATTTTATATGTTGTTGCATTGTTTTGGAACTTTGGAAAAAAAAAGTCAAAACAACAGCAGTTTTAAAAGGAAGAAGAACAGACAAAGGAAGCACATGGTGAGGTCAGTGCAGGAGAGAGAGAGAGAGAGAGAAAAAAAAAGAAACTGACACCACAGTGAACCTACACAGTTACTGCCTTTGCTGTTTGAATTCATGTATCGCTGGACATCAGAGTGTGTCTGGGAAAATGAACAAACAGTGAAATTCACAACTGATCTTGGAGGAACTGTTTGGGTAAAGTTCACAGCACAGAATCAGATAAGTGAATAGTTTTAAGTGTTTGGGTTCTTCCTGGATTATGTTTTTTGAGCTATGTCTCTTGATTAAACATAAAATATAAGCCATAACTATTAATTTAATCTGGGACAGTGTTTAGTAGAGGAATAAGACAGTGTTATTTTCTGGGACTAGATTGTGAAGGAGCAAAAATAGCCTTTAGTAGAGTGACATGCGCTTCTTGTCAAGTTTAAGAGAGTTTAAGGGTTACTGTAGATTATATCTGCAGTAAATGCTGTTAGTTGAAAATCCTGTCAGAGTGAATGGATCAGTTGGAGAGACAGATAGAGGCAATGAGGAATTTGCAACAGCAACAGAATGGATGTATGGATGGCAGTTATAGGAAAGGGGAAAAGTTGCAGATACAGTCACACAGATGGGTTAACTCTAGGAAAGGCAAGAGAGGTAGGTAGCTAGTGCAGGAGTCTTTTGTGGCTATCCCCATTTCAAGCAAGTATGCTGTTTTGGAAACGGGGTGATTGATTCACAGGGGAATGTAGCATGAACAGCCAAGTTTCTGGTATTGAGACTGGCTCTAATGCAATGAGGGGTTCGTCAAGTTCCAAGTAGTCCGAGGTACAAACGTTTCAGTGGCCAGCAGCGAAAAAGCAGAATGATGTGTTGCTTCCTTGGTGCCAAGATCAAGGATGTCTCAGAGAGGGTACAGAATGTTCTCACGGGGGAGAGGGGCCAGCAAGAGGTCATTGTCCACATTGGAACCAACGACATAGGAAAGGAAAAGGTTGAGATTCTGAAGGGAGATTAGAGAGAGTTAGGCAGGAATTTAAAAAGGACATCCTCAAGAGTAGTAATATCTAGATTACTCCCGGTGCCACGAGCTAGTGAGGGCAGGAATAGGAGGATAGAGCAGATGAATGTATGGCTGAGGAGCTGGTGTATGGGAGAAGGATTCACATTTTTGGATCATTGGAATCTCTTTTGGGGTAGAAGTGACCTGTACAAGAAGGATGGATTGCACCTATATTTGAAGGGAGATTTGCTAGACTGCTCAGGAGGATTTAAACTAGTAAGGTGGCAGGGGAGGGGTGGGGGGGGAGGTGGGGACACAATCTCAGAGATCAATCTCAGAATGGTACAGTTGAGAACAGAAACGAGTCAAACAGTCAGGGCAGGCAGGGACAAGGTAGGACTAATAAACTAAACTGCATTTATTTCAATGTAAGGGGCCTAACAGGGAAGGCAGATGAACCCAGGGTATGATTAGGAACATGGGACTGGGATATCATAGCAATTACAGAAACATGGCTCAGGGATGGGCAGGACTGACAGCTTAATGTTCCAGGATACAAATGCTACAGGAAGGATAGAAAGGGAGGCAAGCGAGGAGGGGGAGTGGCGTTTTTGATAAGGGAAGGCAGATATTCCCAGAAATACATCCAGGAAGTTATTTGGGTGAAATTGAGAAATAAGAAAGGGATGATCACCTTATTGGGATTGAATTGTAGGCCCCCCCAATAGTCAGAAGCAAACTGAAAAACAACCTTGTAAGGAGATCTCAGCTATCTGTAAGAATAATAGGGTGGTTATGGTAAGGGATTTTAAATTTACAAACATAGACTGGGACTGCCATAGTGTTAAAGGTTTAGATGGAGAGGAATTTGTAACTGTGAACAAGAAAATTTTCTGATTCAGTTTGTGGATGTACCTATGAGAGAAGGTGCAAAACTTGACCTACTCTTGGGAAATAAGGCAGGACAGGTGACTGAGGTGTCAGTGGGGGATACTTTGGGGCCAGCGACCATAATTCTATTCATTTTAAAATAGTGATGGAAAAGGATAGACCAGATCTAAAAGTTGAAGTTCTAAATTGGAGAAAGGCCAATTTTGATGGTATTAGGCAAGAAGTTTCAAAAGCTGATTGGGAACAGATGTTCACAGATAAAGCGACGGCTGGAAAATGGGAAGCTTTCAGAAATGAGATAACAAGAATCCAGAGAAAGTATATTCCTGTCAGGGTGAAAGGGAAGGCTGGTACAGATAGGGAATGCTGGATGACTAAAGAAATTGAGGGGTTGGTTAAGAAAAAGAAGGAAGCATATTTAAGGTATAAACAGGATAGATCGAGTGAATCCTTAGAAGAGTATAAAGGAAGTAGGAGTATACTTAAAAGGGAAATCACGAGGACAAAAAGTTTGTGAGACATGATTTCCCATGCACCAAGCCATGTTGACTACCCCTAATCAGTCCTTGCCTTTCCAAATACAGGTACATCCTGTCCCTCATGATTCCCTCCAACAACTTGCCCACGACCAACATCAGGCTCAACTGGTCTATAGTTCTCTGGCTTGTCCTTACCACCTTCTTAAACAGTGGCACCACGTTAGCCAACCTCCAGTCTTCCGGCACCTCACCTGTGACTATCGATGATACAAATATCTCAGCAAGAGGCCCAGCAATCACTTCCCGAGCTTCCCACAGAGTTCTAGGGTACACCTGATCATGTCCTGGGGATTTATAGCTCTGGCAAATAGAATTAAGGAAAATCCATTACAAATATATTAAGAACAAAAGGGTAACTAGGGAGAGAATAGGGCCCCTCAAAGATCAGCAAGGCGACCTATGTGTGGAGCTGCAGAAAATGGGGGAGCTACTAAATGAGTATTTTGCATCAGTATTTACTGTGGAAAAGGACATGGAAGATATAGAATGTAGGGAAATAGATGGTGACACCTTGAAAAATGTCTGTATTACAAAGGAGGAAGTGCTGGATGTCTTGAAACGCATAAAGGTGGATAAATCCCCAGGACCTGATCAGGTGTACCCTAGAACTCTGTGGGAAGCTCGGGAAGTGATTGCTAGGCCTCTTGCTGAGATATTTGTATCATCGATAGTCACAGGTGAGGTGCCGGAAGACTGGAGGTTGGCTAACGTGGTGCCACTGTTTAAGAAGGGTGGTAAGGACAAGTCAGGGGACTATAGACCAGTTGAGCCTGATGTTGGTTGTGGGCAAGTTGTTGGAGGGAATCCTGAGGGACAGGATGTACCTGTATTTGGAAAGGCAAGGACTGATTAGAGGTAGTCAATATGGCTTGGTGCATGGGAAATCATGTCTCACAAACTTTATTGAGTTTTTTGAAGAAGTAACAAAGAGGATTGATGAAGGCAGAGTGGTGGATGTGATCTATATGGGCTTCAGTAAGGCGTTCGACAAGGTTCCCATGAGAGACTGATTAGCAAGGTTAGATCTCACGGAATACAGGGAGAACTAGCCATTTGGATACAGAACTAGCTAAAAGGTAGAAGACAGAGGGTGGTGGTGGAGGGTTGTTTTTCAGACTGGAGGCCTGTGACCAGTGGAGTGCCACAAGGATCGGTGTTGGGTCCTCTACTTTTTGTCATTTATATAAATGATTTGGATGCAAGCATAAGAGGTATGATTAGTAAGTTTGCAGATGACACCAAATTGGAGGTATGGTGGACAGCGAAGAAGGTTACCTCAGATTACAACAGGATCTTGATCAGATGAGCCAATGGGCTGAGAAGTGGCAGATAGAGTTTAATTCAGATAAATGCGAGGTGCTGCATTTTGGGAATTTAAATCTTAGCAGGACTTATACATTTAATGGTAAGGTCCCAGGGAGTGTTGCTGAACAAAGAGACCTTGGAGTGCAGGTTCATAGCTCTTTAAAAGTGAAATCGCAGGTAGATAGGATAGTGAAGAAGGTGTTTGGTATGCTTTCCTTTATTGGTCAGAGTATTGAGTGCAGGAGTGGGGAGGTCATGTTGCGGCTGTGTAGGTCATTGGTAGGCCACTGTTGGAATATTGCTTGCAATTCTGGTCTCCTTCCTATTGGAAAAATGTTGTGAAACTTGAAAGGGTTCAGAAAAGATTTGCAAGGATGTTGCCAGGGTTGGAGGAGTTGAGCTGTAAGGAGAGGCTGAATATGCTGGGGTTGTTTTCCCTAGAGTGTCGGAGGCTGAGGAGTGACCTTATAGAGGTTTACAAAATTATGAGGGGCATGGATTGGATAAATAGACAAAGTCTTTTGCCTGGGGTCGGGGAGTCCAGAACTAGAGGGCAGAGGTTTAGGGTGAGAGGGGAAAGATATAAAAGAGACCTAAGGAGCAACTTTTTCACACAGAGGGTGGTAGGTGTATGGAATGAGGAGGATGTGGTGGAGGCTGGTACAATTACAACATTTAAGAGGCATTTGGATGGGTATATGAATAGGAAGGGTTTGGAGGGATATGGGCTGGGTGCTGGCAGGTGGGACTAGATTGGGTTGGGATATCTGGTCGGCGTGGATGGCTTGGACCGAAGGGTCTGCTTCCGTGCTGTATATCTCTATGACTCTATCTATTTTGCTATGTTCTACCTTTCTCAGGAGCACTTGCCTATGCAGCATTTCCATCTAAGCACTTCATACAGCTGCCAAAAATAAGGGAAAATTGAAACAAAAATCTTTTCCTGTGATCTGTGGGTATTTCCCCTTAGCTTAAGATAACCTCAGTCTCAAAATTTTCAGTGGACCTTAAAGCACAATGGTATACTAAGTCATGAAACATCCTAAAGTAAAGAAGAAACCATTGGTCTGCCTAAATAGCCTTCACAAACTGTTTTAAAAGAAATCACATGGCCACAAAAATACTTATAAGTTAATTATTAACTTCAGACACACAAAAACCATGATATTAACTTAAAATCCAAAAAACCCAGACATAAAATTAAATGATATTAAATATATGTCTTGCACTATTTATATCACAATGATTCATTTTGCACTAACAATTGCTCAATGGATTTTCTGCAACTATGATACTGAAGCTCTCCTCATTTGCAAATTTTCTTTTATCTGTTAAAAAATTTATTGATGTTCCAAGATCTGTGCCAACCCAATTTTCCATAAACATATCCTAAGATGTCTGTTTATCTTTGTTATTTTTTACCCTTAGATATTCTGAACGTTGTCACCATAGCTACAAAATGCAACAAATAAATATTTAGACTCTTATGCTATACTTTCAGGTCCATCGTTACCATTTCATTAAATTCCTGGGCTAATGAGATACTTACAACAGGGGTGGTGCGTTTTCTGAAATTTGATACATATATCATATTGAATTTGATTTGTTCAGCAAAGGATTATTCCTTATCTCCAATGCTACATCCTTCAGCAATAGCTTTAATTTTTATGGTGGGTGGGCAAAGTGTTTAATTTGCAACTTCCTGATAATCCTCTTCTTTTTATCCAGATTCCTGTCTCCAGAGGCCAATAATACTTCTTGAACTTCTCAATGGGAAATGCTTGGTCTCTGTAATCATGTTCTACTTCACTGAATTTTAAATTTATGGTTTTAACAAAGTCACATGCTTTGACTGGATTGAGTAGATAGAAGCTGTTCCAAATGGGAAAAGAATAGACAACAAGAGGGCACAGATTTAAAGTGATTTCTGAAAGAAGGAAATACAGTGCATAAAGTAAACATTTTCACTCAATGAGTTATTCAGGTTTGAAATATACAGCCTGGGGGTGTGATGGAGGCATTATCATTTGGAGTATTCAAGAGGGCATTGGACAACTATTTGAATAGAAACACTGTGCAAAGTTACAGGGAAGGGCAAGTGAATGGCACTTAGTCATAATGTTCACTCAGAGCTAGTGCAGGCATGATGGGCTGAATGCCCCCCTCCCCCACACTATTACAATGATGTGATTTTGTGAGTTAAACGCAAGCAGACTCTGGATTATCTAGATTACATTGTTTTAACCTTTCACAAATCCAATCAAAATCCATTCTATCGTCTTCCATTGCCAAACAGTCCAACTTCTTAAATTTAACAAAATTCAACTCCACTTTGGAGGCTTCCAGCAAATCGTCACTTTTGCCAATTTTGTCTGCAACTTGTGATAGAATTGGCAATTCCCCTTTGGAATTAAAATCACTTACATCCAGTAACATATTTGAGCATATTTTCTCCTGGAATATTATTCTGGCCTCAGAATTGATCCCAATAGTTCTAGTTTGCCAACCTGAAAATTACACCATCTATTGTCACCCTATTTCCTGTTAGTTAGCTAACCCTCTATTCATACTAATATATTACCAACACCATCATAACTTCTTATCTTAAATAGTAAACTTTTATTTGGCTTCTTATCCTTTTGTAAATTCAAATGGACTGCATTTACTGGTTAAAGTGAGGTTAGAGTCAAGAGTGTGGTGCTGGGAAAGCATAGCAGGTCAGGCAGCATCCGAGGAGCAGGAAAATCGATGTTTCAGGCCAAAGCCCTTCATCAGGAATGAGGCTGGGAGCCTCAGGGGTGGACAGATAAATGGGAGGGGTGTGGGGCTGGGGGAAGTTAGCAGAGAGTGTAGGAGGTGGATGGAGGTGGGCTAAAGGTCAGAGAGGAGGGTGGAGTGGATAGGTGGAAAGGAAGATGGACATGTGGGACAGGTCATGAGCGCAGTGCTGAGCTGGAAGGTTGGAACTGGGATAAGGTAGGGGGAGGGGAATTGAGGAAATTGGTGAAATCCACATTGATGTCATTAGGTTGGAGGGTTCCAAGGCAGAAGATGAGATTTTCTTCCTCCAGGCATCGGGTGATAAGGGAGTGGTGATGGAGGAGGCCCAGGACCTGCTTGTCATCGGCGGAGTGGGAGGGGGAGTTGAAGTGTTCAGCCATGGGGTGGTGGGGTTGGTTGGTGCGGGTGTCCCAGAGATGTTCTCTGATGGAAAAGCACAGCAGATCAGGCAGCATCTGAGGTGCAGGAAAATCAATGTTCAATCCATCCCCTCACCTTTACCCCCACCTCCATCCACCTGTTGTGCTCTCAGCTACCTTTCCCCTAGCCCCACCTTCCTCAAATTTATCTCTCCACTCCTGAGGCTCTCAGCCTGAGTCTGATGAAGGGCTTTTACCTGAAACATTGTTCTCTGAAGAGAACATCTCTGGGACACCCTTCCTAGAGGAAGAACACCTCATTTTCTGCCTTGTGACCCTTCAACCCCATGGCATCAATGTGGATTTCACCAGTTTCCTCATTTCCCTTCCCCCCCCACCTTACCCCTGTCTATACTTCCAGCTCAGCACCGCCCCCATGACCTGTCCTACTTGTCCATCTTCCTTCCCACCTATCCACTTCACCATCCCCTCACTTTTACCCCCACCTCCATCCACTTATTGCACTCTCAGCTACCTTTCCCCTAGCCCCACCTTCCTCAACTTTATCTCTCCACTCCCAAGGTTCCCAGCCCGAGTCTGATGAAGGGCTTTTACCTGAAACATTGATTTTCCTGCACCTCTGATGCTGCCTGACCTGCTGTGCTTTTCCAGCACCACACTCTTGGCTGCACCCATTCTTTTGAAGTCCCATAGAGTCTGTGAGTGGAAATTAAGAGTTCTGCCTGAATGTTCAGAATCAGCAATTGTATCTGTATCAACTCCCTAAGGTCCTAGTGATTATGCCTGACCAAATGTAGTTGTACCTCATGCTATCAAGTAATTTTTTAAAAACTATGTCAATATGGTGTGTATCCTCAACTGCTACTATACACCAGTAGCCTGAAGACAAAGCAAAGACAAAGCAGGATTGGTACCAGTGAGCTACCTCAAGCAACTCTTCCAAAGTACCACATTGCGGTGGAAGTCGTAAATTGCACAAGGTACCAAGATTGACCAGCTGGGAAAACATCACATAACTTACGAATCTGGCTGAAAAATCTTTTTTAATGCTGTTCATAGAGTCATAGAGATGTACAACACAGAAATCGACCCTTTGGTCCAACTTGTCCAAGCTGACCAGCCATTCTAAATTAATCTAGTTGCATTTGGCAGCATTTGGCCTATATCCCTCCCAACCTTCCTATTCATATACCCATCCAGATGACTTTTACAAGTTGTAATTGTATCAGCCCCCAATACCTGCTCTAACAGCTCTTTCTGCACACACACCACCCTCTATGTGATGGTATTCTATATAAAATAATAATGAATAAATACTAATAGACTGTAACAGCACATGAATCATTCTGCTTGCATTCTATGCACAACATATATTAAAATTATCATAGCCAATTATGATCTTACAAAAGAACAAAGAACAAAAGAGACTTACAGCACTGGAACAGGCCCTTAAGCCCTCCAAACCAGTGCCAGTCATCCTGCCCCAACTAAACTTAAAAAAATAAACCTCTGCCCTTATTTGGTCTGTGTCCCTCTATTCCCTCCCTATTCGTGTAATCATCCAGATGCCTCTTAAAGGTCACCAACATGCCTGCTTCCACCAACTCTTCTGGCAGTGTATTCCAGGCTTCTACCACTCTCTGCGTGAAAAATATCCCTCGCACATCTCCCTTAAACTTTCCGCTTCTCACTTTGAAGCTGTACCCCCTTTTAGAGTCATAGAGATGTACAGCATGGAAACAGACCCTTGGTTCCAACCTGTCCACAGCCGACCAGATATCCCAACCCAATCTAGTCCCGCCTGCCAGCACCCGGCCCATATCCCTCCAAACCCTTCCTATTCATATACCCATCCAGGTGCCTCTTAAATGTTACAATTGTACCAGCCTCCACCACTTCCTCTGGCAGCTCATTCCATACAAGTACCACCTTCTGCATGAAAAAGTTGCCCCTTTGGTCTCTTGTATATCTTTCCCCTCTCACCCTAAACCTATGCCCTATCGTTCTGGACTCCCCGATCCCAGGGAAAAGACTTTGTCTATTAATCCTATCCATGCCCCTCATAATTTTGTAAACCTCTTTAAAGTCACCCCTCAGCCTCCGACGCTCCAGGGAAAACAGCCCCAGCCTGTACAGCCTCTCTCTGTAGCTCATATCCTCCAACCCTGGCAACATCCTTGTAAATCTTTTCTGAACCCTTTCAAGTTTCACAACATCTTTCCGATAGGAAGGAGATCAGAATTGCACGCAATATTCCAACAGGGCTTAACCAATGTCCTGTACAGCCGCAACATGACCTACCAACTCCTGTACTCAATACTCTGATCAATAAAGGAAAGCATACCAAATGCCTTTTTCACTATCCTATCTACCTGTAACTCCACTTTCAAGGAGCTATGAACCTGCACTCCAAGGTCTCTTTGTTCAGCAACACTCCCTAAGACCTTACCATGAAGTGTATAAGTCCTGCTAAGATTTGCTTTCCCAAAATGCAGCACCTCGCATTTATCTGAATTAAACTCCATCTGCCACTTTTCAGCCCATTGGCCCATCTGGTCAAGATCCTGTTGTATTCTGAGGTAACCCTCTTCTCTGTCCATTACACCTCCAATTTTGGTGTCATCTGCAAACTTACTAACTGTACCTCTTATGCTCGCATCCAAACCATTTATGTAAATGACAAAAAGTAGAGGACCCAGCACCAATCCTTGTGGCACTCCACTGGTCACAGGCCTCCAGTCTGAAAAACAACCCTCCACCATCACCTTCTATCTTCTACCTTTGAGCCAGTTCTGTATCCAAATGGCTAGTTCTCCCTTTATTCCATGAGATCTAACCTTGCTAATCAGTGTCGAACGGGGAACCTTGTCGAACACCTTACTGAAGTCCATATAGATCACAACCTCTGACTATCCACTCTATCTATGCCCCTCATACTTTTGTAGACTTCTATAAGATCTCCTCTCAGCCATTGTCTTTACAGTGAAGACAAGTCCTCATCTTTTTAACTTTTTTTCATAGCCATTGCCCTCGAGAGCAGGCGACATCCTGGTGAACCTTCTCTGTCGTCTCTCCAAAGCTTCTGCATCCTTCTGATACTGTGACGTACCTAGGTGAACATCAGGAATACAGAAATCACTAATGTAGTAATTGTCATGATATTATGATGCCAACAATTTAAAACTATCACCTGTTCAGTAAAAGAACATTTGCAATTTATTTATTCATGTAATGAACAGCTTCCTCCTATAATTTTATTAATCATGTTACAACATTTCAAAATGTCACACTTTTCTGTAGAAGGAATTATGATGACTAGAATAGACGTCACCTTCTTCAAGGCAAAATCATTCAAAACTCTTGCTTAGCTTGTGCGTTGACACATAATTTCCAGGCCTACATCAGTTCAGGATGGGCCATTAACTGAACTATTCACATGTTACTAAAACAATGAATGTTTCAGATAAATTTTCTATTCATATTAAAATCAAGAAAATAAATGTTGATACTGTAAATATTACAGGATCTACTATTTCGTAGCACTTATTCAACATATATGAATGAAATGAATGGCTACCTATCCATTTCTGTAATTTTGAAATAAACACCCAGAATTGAGTCTTTCAAATTTAATGAGCAGTTAAAAGTCCAACATTAAATACATTCAAGAAGTTTCAACTCAGTTCTTCAGTGATTGAGCCCCTGCAGCATTAAATAATTCAGTACAATGGAAAATTTCTTTCACTTTTAGCCTGAGTAGTGAAAAATGAAGGTGGTGCAGTGGCTTTACCAAGTTGGAAAATTGGAATAACCAGTCTTTTCACAATGATCAAAAAATAACCAAAATTGTGAAATGGTGTTGATGCTCATTCTATGTGTTCTTTGGCAATTCACTGGATTTTTGGTCCTGTCACCTTCAGCACAATATTGGTGAATGGTAACAGTCTTGGTCATTCTTTTGTTCTTGTTGAATTTGGTCAAGCCTATTTTGGTTTGCTGGCCAAATAAAACATTTATTTGTGCCATCCTAAGTAATTTCAACAGATTGTTCTTCTCTTTGGATTGCTCGAGGCATACTTTTGCAGCAAAATAGAGGGAACTCTACACTATATCTAGTAAAATTATATTACACCTTCTAGGTTGTTAAACTAGAGGATATAATTTTCTCCACTAAATTTAGTAAAAAATGTAGTTATTATTAAATAATGTTGATAATTTTGTACTTGCATCTACTTTTTATGGAAATCTGATAATGGAGAAAATATAATGCTATCATGATTAGTAGTAGAAGGGCATTACTTTTTCTAGCATCCCACCTTTGCAAAAAAGTGTAAGTATACTATTGCATAGTTTTTGTCAAGTGTAAGTACAATAGCTATGATTGTATACAAACAAAAACTGCAACTAAATATACAGAATTCGATTCCAATCTTAGACGATTGTCTGTGTGGAGTTTGCACATTCTCCCCGTGTCAGCGTGGGTTTCCTCCAGGTGCTCCGGTTTCCTCCCACAGTCCAAAGATGTGCAGGTTAGGTGAATTGGCCATGCTAAATTGCCCGTAGTGTTAGGTGCAGGGGTAAATGTAGAGGAATGGGTCTGGATGGGTTGCTCTTTGGAGGGTCGGTGTGGCCTTGTTGGGCCGAAGGGCCTGTTTCCACACTATAGGGAATCTAAACTAATATAAATCATTCTGAATTAAGAAGTTAGATTTTAAGTGATCCTTCATGTACAAGGGTAAAAGAACATTTGCAATTGTATTTGCTAAATTCAATTGTTAGGATTATACTCCCACGTGCCCTCTGGTTTTATGCATGCCTGACCCTCAGGTAAACACAAAGTGTAGGTTTCCCTTCAGGAAAAGGAATAGCATGCATCATGTTATTTATATGGCATAACTATTCACAAATATGCAATGATCACTATGGAGTTAGCACAGGCATGCAGGTCATTCATTATTATCCCGAC
Organism: Chiloscyllium punctatum; assembly: GCF_047496795.1. Classification (NCBI taxonomy): domain Eukaryota; kingdom Metazoa; phylum Chordata; class Chondrichthyes; order Orectolobiformes; family Hemiscylliidae; genus Chiloscyllium; species Chiloscyllium punctatum. Next base: position 57,253,350 of record NC_092748.1, on the reverse strand, counting down.
AGCTCACATTTCTAAGGCTCATTCGACCACCAACAGGAGTAGATTTCATATTTACAAAGATTCAGGTCAGTTGAGTTTAATATTTAACACTGAGGCTCATGATTGTTTTTTGCTTTACCTGCTGAATAACAAAAGACCTTTTGTTTCAGACCCATTCCTCTTTAATTGTTGTTCGGAGTATTTAAAACACACTTTAAAAAGCTGCAGTCTCAAAACCACAACCTCAAGAGAGAGTTTGTGCCAATTTTGAATCTTGCCAGTTTTCTGCTTGTCATGTCACTTGTTCTCATGCTAACATTCCTGTCCTAGGTCTGCTACAATGTTCTAACAAAGCACAATGCAAACTCACCCTTCAGGCACTTTACAGCCTCTAGGACCCAATATTGAAACTTCAGGCACTGACCACATGATGTCTGTCCTTCATTTTTCTTACACAGTACCTGTACTTGATATGAAATGAAATGACATTGACCTTAGCATATTCTGTTTTCTTTTTATTATTCAAATAGTATTCCAATACTGTCTATACTAAAAGCATTATGATCATTCAAATTAAAATGATTAGAATTTCATAACTATCTTTCAAATATATTTCATGTATGGACCACCAGCACTCCAATACTTCTTCACCCTTTCAGCACAAAGTGAAGTCGAGGGTTTTGAAAAGGTCTTCAATAAGAGAATCTCTAACAGATTAATGAATAGGTCAGACATTAAGTCAAATATAGGACTAGCGGCTGAATTGGTTTCTAGCTGATTTCAAGACCTAAAGTAAAGAATGTGAATAAACGGTGCTAGTTTTCAGATTGGCAGAAGATGGGACTTTATATTCCACAAGGATCAATGCTAGACCATTGCTTTTCACAACTGATATTAATGATTGGGCATTGGAATCAAAAACACAATTTCTAAGCTTGCATGTCACCAAATTGGTGTGGTGCTAGTCAATACTGAGGAGGATTACAACAAATTTCTAAAAAAAATTAATCATGCAGAATTGGCAAATAATTGGTAAATGGAGTTTAAAATATAAAATACACTTTGGTCAGAAGAAAGATGGGATAAAGCAACAAAGGGGTCATGTAGTACAAATGCACCAATATTGCAACTTTGGTTAGTAAAGCTTTGAAAAAAGCAAACTGAACACTAGGGTCTGAATGTTAGATTTTACTGGCTGTGTCAGAATATTGAGTTTCATGGAGGCTTTCTGTCCACAAGCTAGGGCTTTTCGGGTGCAGTAGTAGTGTCTGTACCTTTGAGTCAGGAGGCCTAGGTTCAATCCCACCTGCTCCAGGGCAGGGGTATGTAATAACATCACAAATTAAGTTGATCAATAAATATCTCACCTAGATCTTTCAACATATCTTACCAAACTTGCCTCATTAACCACTTGCCCTACAAGTATGGCATCCCTGTAACGTCATCTCTCCCCATTCTGTCACTCAATATACCAGAACAAGTTACCACTGCCAAGATATGGTGGAATGGACCAGCATCCCCTGCTGCCAAGGCATCGTTATAAATCTGTTGCATGCCCGGATGAGCACTGTTACTGCAGAACTGCCCTTCACAGTTTGTGACATTTGTCACGGACAGGGCAAAGAAGGGGAAATTGGTGTCCCATCTTGCAGACAGGAACTTCGAGGTCCCAGTGAAAGGGGTGATGCAGTGATGGAATGTTCACTACTTCCATGACTAGAAGTGGAGGTCATGACATCAGACCATGACAGCCTGGTCAAAGATTGCCAACAAGATCAGTGCAATCTCAGCTGTCTGAAGTAATGCATACTAGTGTAGGAAGAAAGTCAATTACCTTCTCCACTCCACCAGCATACATGCCACCATCTTGTCTCCAATACCTCACACTCATTCTAAGTCTGTTACTGTATAGACCTCTCACCAAGGCTCAGGCTCTACCACTCTCAGTATTCTAGTAGCATTTTCGCTTATTCGCTTTCACCCACCTCAACCTCTGTCTCCACTCATGCTGCACGCCCTCTGCTCTGCCTATTCACTCTGTCAGGACATATCCCCACAGCAGCACCACCCACTTCCTGTAATAGATGTCTTTTCCTCATTCCAGAAGAAAAGTTGCCCACAATAGGGCAGAAAGAGTCAAGACAAGTGCCTGGTTTCAGAAACTCTCTGTGACTTACTGTATAAGGGCCCTCTTAACAAAGACTTTCTACATTGACTTACTGAGACCTGTTGATAATCATGGATTCTAAAAGTAAAGTCGTGTTGTTTCAACTATGTAAGGTGTTGGTGAGCCCACACCTAGAGTATTGTGTCCAGTTTTTGTCTTCTTACTTGAGGAAGGATGTAATGACACTGGATGCGGTTCAGAGAAGGTTCACAAGATTGATTCCAGGGATGAAAGGGCTGACATTTGAGAAGCAGTTTAAAAGCTTAGGCTTGTACTCGCTGGAGTTCAGAGGATGAGGAGAATCTGTCTGAGCTATATAAAATGCTAAAGGGGATTGATAAGATGGACATTGAACAGATGTTCCTCCTTGTAGAACAGTCTCAAACAAGCGGTCATAGAAATACAGTGAGAGAAGGTATGTTCAAAACTGAGATGAGGAGTAACTCTCAGAAGGTTGTGAACCTGTGGAACTCCCTACCACGGAATGTAGTGGAGGCAGAATCAATCAGCAGACTTTAGAAAGAAACAGATATGTTTCTGATAAAAAGCGGTATAAAGGATTATGGGGAGCAGTCAGGAAAGTGGAGTTGAGACTAGAATAAGATCAGCCGTGATCATGTTAAATGGAGGGGCTGACTCGAATAGCTGAATTGCCCAATTCCTATCTTCCTATGTATGTTCCTATGACAAGCTTTTCTGGCTTTCTGGTGTTCTGCACTAAATGGTAAGGCAATATATCAGTACTCTGAGTCTGGTATCTCCGGCACAGGGGGTAAGATGCAAAGTGGCAATTCAAGACAGGGCTGCTGTGAACAGCCAGACAGCTCAGTTCTTACTGCTCTTCACCAAATAATTTTAGTTTGGAGATGCCGGTGTTGGACTGGGGCGTACAAGTTAAAAATCACACAACACCAGGTTATAGTCCAATAAGATTATTTGGAGGCACTAGCTTTCGGAGAGCTGCTCCTTCATCAGATGTTGTGGGGTATAAACTGCATGAATCCATGTAAGATTCTATAAATCCATTTTTTAGATTAGAATCAGCTGACCATTGTGGCACAGACAATCGCACACAGGGCAGCTCACACCTTCAATGCATTATCTGGGCTGACATGACACCAACTGTTGAAGTTCACTTGAGAATATAACTTTTAAAAGGTTTTGCGATTTACATATGAAAGAACTGAAACCAACATGGTCATTCTAAAAGATGAGAGACTTAACAAACAATCCAGGTCTTTTTCAATATATAATTTCAGTTACATCACACTGTAAACCTTTGCTATAAATTCTGTGTCTTACAATCTTATTTTCCACAACCTCCTGATGAAGGAACAGCGCTCCGAAAGCTAGTGCCTCCAAATAAACCTATTGGACTATAACCTGGTGTGATTTTTAACCAAATCATTTTCTTCTTTTCTTGGTCATTGTGTTTTATAATGGCCTCTCTAATTAGGCTGTTTTGCACAAGGGAAAATATTTGTTCAGTATTCAATCTATCCAAATGTTATAAATGTAACTGATTTTTATTTTAAAGACCAATAATTTTAAAGACTAAAATTGTAAGCAGGAATTGAGTAAGCATGACATCTTTACTTTTGTGTTCAATTCCTCTCACGTTGGCCTTCTAAATTACTTGCTCTACCTGCATACTACCCCTTTGCAACATGCGAACGAGAACACATAAATCTATTTGCATTTTATAATTCTGCAGCCATTCTCCATTTATGTAATCCTACTTTTTTTTATTCTTCCCGCAAAAGTGAATTTTCCCACATTGCAATCCATGTGTCAAACATTAGCCACTCACACAACCTATCTTTATTGATCTTCAGCTTCCTCAGTTCTTCCTCAGAAAATACTTCCCTCATAAAATGTTTGGGTCATCTGCAAATTCCACAAGACCATAAGAAATAGGAACAAGAGTATTTCATTCGGCTCCTCTCGCCTGCTCCTTATGTAATAACTAATCTAACATTCCTCACATCCACTTTCCTGCTCTTTCTCCAGAACACTTAATTCCACTACTAGAATCATAGAGTCGTAGAGATATACAGCACACAAACAGACCCTTTGGTCCAACTTGTCCATGCCGACCAGATATCCTAAAGTATTCTAGTTCCATTTGCCAGCATTTGGTCCAAATCCTTCTAAACTCTTCTTATGCATATAGCCATCCAGATGCCTTTTAAATGTTGTGATTGTACCAGCCTCCACCACTGCCTCTGGCAGCTCATTCCTCACAGGCACCACTCTCTGCTTGAAAAGTTGCCCCTTAGGTCCCTTTTAAATTTTTTCCCTCTCACCTTAAACCTATGCCCTCTAGTTTTGGACTCCCCCATCCAAGGGAAAAGACATTGTCTATTTACCCTATCTGCCCCTCATGATTTTATAAACCTCTATAAGGTCACCCCTCAGCCTCAGGCAACTCCAAGAAAAATAGCCCCAGTCTAGTCAGCCTCTCCCTATAGCTCAAACCCTCCAAACTTGGCAACATTCTTGCAAATCCTTTCTGAACCCTTTCAAGTTTCACAAGATCCTTTGTATAGCAGGGAGACCAGATTGCACACAATATTCCAATACTGGCTATCCATCTCAGCCTTAAATATACACAAGGACTCTGCTACCACAGTGCTCTTTAGCAGGAATTTCCGAAGACTCACAACCACCCGAAATTCCTCCTCATCTCAGTATTAAATTGGCACCTCTTTATACTGAGGCTATGCTCTCTTGTCCTAATTTCTCCCACAAGGGGATATATCTGCTCATCATTTACTCTGTCAAGCCTCTTAAGAATTGTGTTTCAATGAGATCACCTCTCATTCTTCTAAATTCCAATGCGTAGAGTCCCAACCTCTTTAACCTTTGCTGATAGGACAATACTACATATCGGGGCTCATCCTAACAAACCTTCTCTGAACTGCCACCAATGAAATAATACATTTTTTTAAAATAAAGGGGCCATAACTGTTCACAGTAAACCAGATGTGGTCTCACCAGCACCTTATCTAGTTGCAGTAAGACTTCCCTACTCTTAAACGCCAACCCCTTGAAATAAGGGCAAATATTCTATTAGCCTTCCTGATTACCTGTTGTACCTATGTGCTAGCTTTCTGTGTTTCATGCACAAATACCCCCTGGTCCCTTAATGTTGCAGCTTTCTGCAGTTTCGCTCCATTTAAATAAAGTTCTGGTTTGTTCTCCAAAATTATGCTTCATTTCTCAATATTTTGCCCATTCACTTAACCTATTAATATCTCTGTAAATTGTTTGTATCCTTCTCACAACTTGCCTTTCCACCTATTTTACTGTAGTCTTCAAATTTGGCTACACTTCCTTCCTCCAAATCATTCATATATATCTTCACTTCTTCACCTCTCACATCTAAGTCATCGTAATAAATTGTAAAAAGTTAAACACCTAACACTCACCCTAAAATTACTCATCACATCCTGTCAATCAACAAAAGCTATTTATGTATAGTCTCTATTTTCTGATAGCCAGCTAATCTTCTATCCATGGTGTAGAATATTACCACACATATGTGCCTCTACTTCTCATCATAAGCATTTTTTGGGCATCTTGTCCAATGTCTTCTGGACCACCCCCTCTCCTCCCCCAACCACCCCATTTTCTATATCTCATTTCACTCTGTCAAAGAACTCCATAAAACTGATTAACTACAATTTTCCTTTCACTAAACCATGGTGGCTCTTCCAGATCACATTGAGCTTTTCTAAGTGTTCAGCTATAGTCTCCATGATGATCAATTTTTATACCTTCCCAAAGACGGACATCAAAATAACCTTCCCATAATTTACTGTTTTCTGTATCCCACCCTTCTTGAATAGAGGGAATATATTTCAGTCCAATTGAACATTTCCAGAATTGAGATATGGCAAACAGGTGCAGGACGAAGTCGTTTGGCCCTATGAGCCTGGTTCACCATTCAATATTATCGTGGCCCATTATCTGACTCATCACATTTCCACATTCTCCCTTTAACCTTTGATCCCTTTGGTTCCAAGAATTATATCCAACTCCGTTTTGAAAACAATCAATGTTTTAGCTTAAACCTCTTTCTGTGGCAAAGAACTTAACTGGCTCACCAGTCCTTTTGTAAAGAAGTTTGTACTCTTCTTTGTCCTAAATGGCCTACTTTATATCCTTAGCTAGTGACTCCTGGTTCTGAATTACCTGTTGACTGAGGACATCCTTCCTTCATATACTGCTCCGTGCTGTTAGTGTTTTATAGGTTTCAATGGAATTCCCCCCTCATTCTTCTAAACTCCAGTGAATATAGCCGGAACCATTCTCTTTTCACATCAGTCTTGCCAATCCAGGTATCAGTCTTGAAACCTTTACTGTTTTCCATAAGACATTCCATAAGCATACATTCCATAGCTAAAACCTCGTTCCTCAGATAAGGAGTCCAAAATGACTCACAATACTCCAGATGTGGTCTCGCCAAGGCCCTGTACAATCTAGCAAATTTTTGAAAAATTAGCACCAATGCATTAATTGCTTAATTACCCACTTGTTATAAAACTTTAATAACCTAGGCAAACCTCCATAATCCTAGCTTATACAGACTATATCCTGTTATACAAAACATTTAAGCTTTTTGATGCAATTAATCGCTGTTTGCAGATTGGACTAAAGACTGGATCATTACGTGAATGCTTATGAACATTAGGGAGAAGAGATTACAATAATTGTGTAAGATTTGTAATTTTGGAAGATATGAATAAAACATTATGGTAGTAACTATAAACAGTGAAGTTTTAAAATTACTTCTGTGTTGTAGAACTGCTGTGGAACTAACCGTATACTGTACACTTAGAATTACGGTCGATTGTTTGTAAAAGACTATCTCTAACTTTTGGCCAAAAAAAATCACTAACTTTTCATGTATCATCTGTATAAGGGAGATGGTGACATCATGTATTATCACTGGACTAAGTAATCTAAAGGTCCAAGCTGATGTTCTGGCAACACACATTCAGCAGTTGGTGGTATTTAAATATGGTTAATAAATCATGAATCAAAAACTACATTTAGTAATCGTGGCCATGACCACTGTCATTAATTGTTGTACAACCTATTTGGTTCACAAGAGCAATCATCATACAGTCATACAGCACAGAAACATACCCTTAAGCCCAACTCTTCCATGCCAACCAGGTTTCGTAAACTGAACCAGTCCCATTTGCATGTGTTTTGCCCATATCCCTCTAAACCTTTACTATCCATGGACCCATCCAAATGTCTTTTAAACATTGTAATTGTACTTGTCTCCACCACTTCCGCTGGCAGTTCTTTCCAAATACACACCACCTGCTGTGCGAAAAGTTTGTCCTTCGGGTCCTTTTTATATCTTTTTTTCTCTCACCTTAAATCTGTGCCCTCTACTTTTTGACTCCCCTCCCTGGAAGGGCTGGAAAATTTTTCTCTGAAGCATAGGAGGCTGAGGGGATGACTTTATAAAGTAATGAGGAGTAAATATAAGGTGAATAGCCCAGGTCTTTTCCTCAGCTAGGGGAGTCCAAAACTAGAGGGCATAGGTTTAAGGTGAGATGGGAAAGATTTAAAAGAGGGGTGACTTTTCACACAGAGGCTGATGCATAGGTTAAATGAACTGCAGAGGAAGTGGTAGGGGCGAGTACAATTACAACATCTAAAATAGGCTTGGACAGGCACATGGATTGTAAAGGTATAGAGGGATATGAGCCAAGCACAGGCAAACAGAACTAGTTCAGTTTGGGAAACTGGGCCAGCATGGACAAGTCACATAAAAATAGAAAATAACAGTGCAGTACAGGCCCTTCGGCCTTCAATGTTGCACCGACCTGTGGAACCAATCTGAAGCCCATCTATCCTACGCTATTCCATTTTCATCCATATGTTCATCCAATGACCATTTAAATGCTCTTAAAGTGAGTCTACTACTGTTGCAGGCAGTGCATTCCACGCCCCTACTACTCTCTGAGTAAAGAAACCACCTCTGACATCTATCCTATATCTATCACCCCTCAATTTAAAGCTATATCCCCTTGTGCTAGCCATCACCATCTGAGGAAAAAGGGTCTCCCTGTCCACCCTATCTAACCCTCTGATTATCTTATATGTCTCAATTAGGTCACCTTTCAACCTTATTCTCTCTAACGAAAACAGGTGCAAGTCCCTCAGCCTTTCCCCATAAGACCTTCTCTCCATAACAGGCAACATCTTAGTAAATCTCCTCTGAACCCTATCCAAAGCTTTCACATCCTTACCATAACGCGGTGACCAGAACTATATGCAATACTCCAATTGCGGCCGCACAAGAATTTTGCACAGCTGCAGCATGACCTTGTGGCTCTGAAACTCAATCCCTCTACCAATAAAAGCTAACAAACTGTAAGCCTTCTTAACAACCCTATCAACCTGGGTGACAACTTTCAGGGATCTGTGTACATGGACACCGCGATCCCTCTGCTTATCTACACTATCAAGAGTCTTACCATTAGCCCAGTACTCTTTATTCCTGTTGCTCCTTCCAAAATGAATCATCTCACACTTTTCCGCATTAAACTCCATTTTCCACCTCTCAGCCCAACTCTGCAGCTTATCTATGTCCCTTTGTAACCTGCAACATCCTTCAGCACTATCTACAACTCCACTGACCTTAGTGTCATCTGCAAATTTACTAACCCATCCTTCTACACCGTCATTCAAGTCACTTATAAAAATGACAAACCACAGTGCCTCCAAAACAGATTCTTGTGGTACACCTCTAGTAACTAAACTCCAAGATGAACATTTCCCATCAACCACCATCCTCTGTCTTCTTTCAGCTAGCCAATTTCTAATCCAAACCGCTAAATCACCCTCAATCCCACGTCTCTGCATTTTGTGCAATAGCCTACTGTAGGGAACCTTATCAAACACCTTACTAAAATCCATATACACGTCAACTGCTTTACCCTCACCCACCTGTTTGGTCACGATTTCAAAGAACTCAATAAGGTTTGTGAGACATGACGTACCCTTCATAAAAAGCCATGTTGACTATCCCTAATTGACTTATTCCTCTCTAGATTATAAACCCTATCTTTTATAACCTTCTCCAACACTTTACCCACAACTGAAGTAAGGCTCATTGGTCTATAATTATCAGCATTGTCCCTAATCCCCTTCTTGAACATGGGGACAACATTTGCTACCCTCCAGTCTTCTGGTATTATTCCTGTAGACAATGACAACATAAATATCAAAGCCAAAGGCTCTGCAAACTCCTCCCTGGCTTCCCAGAGAATCCTTGGAAAAGTCCCATCTGGCCCAGGGAATTTATCTATTTTCACACTTTCCAGAATTGCTAACACCTCCTCCTTGTGAACCTCAATCCTGTCTTGTCTAGTTGCCTATATCCCAGTACTCTCCTTGACAACATTGTCTTTTTCCAGTGTGAATATTGACAAAAAACATTCATTTAGCACTTTTCCTATCTGCTCAGACTCCACGCACAACTTCCCACTACTGTCCTTGATTGGCCCTAATCTTTCTCTAGTCATTCATTTATTCCTGATATACCTAGAGAAAGCTTTAGGGTTTTTCTTGATCCCACCTGCCAACGATTTCTCATGTTCCCTCCTGGATCTTCTTAGCTCTCTCTTCAGGTTGTTCCTGGCTAACTTGTAACTCTCAAGCACCCTAACTGAGCCTTTACATCTCATTCTAATATAAGCCTTCTTCTTCATCTTGATAAGAGATTCAACTTCTTTAGTAAACCATGGCTCCCGCACTCAACCACTTCCTCCCTGCCTAACAGGTACATACTTATCAAAGACACGCAGTAGCTGTTCCTCAAATAAGCTTCACAGTTCAATTGTGCCCATCCCCTGCAGTTTCCTTCCCCATCCTATGCATCTTATATCTTGCCTAATCACATCATAATTACCTTTCCCCCAGCAATAAAACTCTTGCCCTGTGTTTATTACCTATCCCTTTCTTTTGCTAAATTAAACATAACCGAATTGTGGTCATTATCACCAAAGTGGTCACCTACCTTGAAATTTAACACCTGGCTCGGTGCATTACCCAGTACCAAATCCAATGTGGCCTCACCCATTGTTGGCCTGTCTACATACTGTGTCAGAAAACCATCCTACACACATTGGACAAAAACTGACCCATCTAAAGTTCTCAAGCTATAGCATTTCCAGTCAATATTTTGAAAGTTAAAGTTCCCCGTAACAATTCCCTGTTATTCTCGCTCCTATCCAGAATTATCTTTGCTATCCTTTCCTCTACATCTCTGTAACTATTTGGAGGCCTATAGAAAACTCCCAACAGGGTGACCTCTTCTTTCCTGTTGGGAGTTTTCTATTGGCCTCTCCTTTCCTCAGCCCATACTACCTCAGTAGACGAGTCCTCAAATGTCCTTTCTGCTACCATAATACTATTATTGATTAACAATGCCACACCTCCCCCTCTTTTACCATCTTCTCTGTTCTTACTGAAACATCTAAATCCCAGAACCTGCAACAACCATTCCTGTCCCTGCTCTACCCATGTCTCCGAAGTGGCCACAGCATCGAAGTCCCAGGTACCAACCCATGCTGCATGTTCACCCACCTTATTCCAGATGTCCCTGGCATTGAAGTAGATTTTTTCAAACCATCTTCCTGCTTGCCAGTGAACTCTTGCAACTTTGAAACTATATTTCTGACCTCACTGCTCTCAACCTCCTGGACATTGGAACTACAATTAAGGTTCCCATCACCCTACTGAATTGGACCAAATTGTCTGTTTCCATGCTGTATGGGTCTATGACTCTTAGTCAATACATGACTTTTGGCCCGAAGATTTTCACTCTTTCTATTTATCACCTTATCATTGCATCTCCTGCAGGACGATTTGCTGACTGTCTGCCCCGCTCGAGCTTCCTGTTCACCATTTCCATCCCCAGATGCTCCCATACACGGTGGCATCAGAGACTCAGCACAGGAACAGCAGGAGGAAGGAAGCAAACAAAAAGAGCCATCAACAAAAGAGGTGGACAGGGAAGCAGTGAGTGGGAGAGAGGCTCAGGGAGGAGAGCCATGGCTCCAAAATGGTGCTGATTTTGTCACGCATGCAGTAAATTAAAGTTCCAGAGTGTGTTTTTGAGCCTGGAACTTGTTTGGATTTCAATGCACTGAAGGAATTGTTCATATTACTCATGTGTAAATCAACCTTGTAGTTTTGTTTAATAATTTGGGCTCAAAGGATTGTCTCTTACATGAGGATATATGGTATAAATTTGTATTACCAAATAATTAGAAAAATAATATTTTCCTAAGGTCAAATTCCATTTGACTGAGCTTTAAATAATCAAAATACACAATATAAAAATGGAGTTTTGTTTACAAACATTTACTTTTCCAATACAGCAGATTACTCCAATGTCTTCATTCACCTCTTAATTACCTCCATAATCAATGCTGTTAAATGGGTGGCATGGTGGCTCAGTGGTTAGCAATGCTGCCTCACGGTCCCAGGTTCAATTCCAGCCTTGGGTGACTGTCTGTGTGGAGTTTGCACATTCTCCCCGGGTCTGTATGGGTTTCCTCTCACAGTCCAAAGATGTGCAGGTTAGCTAAATTGTCCATAGTGTTAGCTGCATTAGTCGGAGCGAAATGGGACTGGGTGGGTTACTCTTCAGTGGGTCGGTGTGGACTTGTTGGGCTGAAGGGCCTGTTTCCACACTGTAGGGAACCTAATCTAAATGTTTTAACAGAAACTTATTCCTGAAACATTGAAAGTAACTATCAGAAAACAGCTTTGGTCGGGAGCTGATACATATTAAGAACTAAGATCAGAGAGAAACTTAACAGTTGAATCCTTGGGCGTTGGTGTAAAGTTACTGAGTGAAGCTTTACACATTTAACAACTGCTGCCTAAGTGAGATAACAGCAGTTTTAAAAGTTTATTAACAATAGAAACACTCAAAAATGCACAGCACAGAAAGAACTTTTGAAAGTATTTAAAGCAAATAGATTATTCATACTGAATTATGTGCATCAGTTTGAGTCAAAGGCAGCTGAAACAAACAGAAAAAGAGGACATTTTTCAGTCTTATGGAAATATATTCTGGCACAGGATTTGAGTCACATAAACCTCTATCTAATGACAGAAACAGAACTAAAACTAAATGTGGATTCCCAGAGAAAGGTTTCAGTCACTTGCACGGGAGTTAATACTCACCTTCAGAGTAGCCAATGATACAGGGTGTTTTTTAATCAGCAGGAATGCAGGTAATGCAAATAACCCAGTAATTGTGTGTGGATAAAAATGACTAAACAAAGAGTCACACCTGAAATTTGTGAACCATGTTTTCCAGATACATTTAGATGATGTCCTGTGGCAAACGTGTGGATCTTTTCTGGTTTTGTATTAAGTGCAGAATAGTCATATTATCAAAGAAACATTCAAAAAAATACAGTTGTTGCCAATATTGACCACCACCATAGCTTCGAGATGTGGTGCTGGGAAAGCTCAGCAGGGCATGCAGTATTCGAGGAGCAGGAGAATCGACATTTCAGGCATAAGCCCTTCACCAGCAATTCACCAGGAATTGCTTATGTCCGAAACATCAATTCTCCTGCTCCTCAGATGCTGCCTGACTTGCTGTGCTATTTCAGGAGTGCATTCTCGACTCTGATCTCCAGCATCTGCAGTCCTTACTTTCTCCCACCATCATTGCTTCTCTTACGATATGGGAGACTGTGGATAAGTGATGAGAATCCCCTTAGAAGTAAAAGATGTGGCAGGATTCTGCCTCTGGGATTGGGAATCTGATGTTGGAGTTATTAATGGCTCTGCTGGGGTATACAAAATTAACTTTGTACACCCCAGTCCAACACCAGCATCTCCAAATCATGTCTGCTGGGGGAGAATGGGTCGTAACTTGCTGCCTGCAATTTTTCCTGATTTACTGCTAATTGGTTGCAGGGTTTGGTGACCAATTAGTGGTGGTGACTATGAGATGGAAGCTTAATTTGTAAAGTGTACATCCTAGTTCAAGCCACAATGGCAGCTATTGCAGAATCACAATTTGGAGATGCCGGTGTTGGACTGGGGTGTACAAAGTTAAAAATCACACAACACCAGGTTATAGTCCAACAGGTTTAATTGGAAGCACACTAGCTTTCGGAGTGACGCTCCTTTATCAGGTGATTGTGGAGGGCTCAATCCTAACACAGAATTTATAGCAAAAATTTGCAGTGTGATGTAACTGAAATTAAACATTGAAAAATTTTTCAATGCAAAGCAGGAGAGGACCATCCACCAAAGAAAACTAGAGGTTACACAAATTGTGAGTAGCAGATTAAATGTTGTGCGGTGTGTCACAAGTGGTTCTGGCAGGGTAAATGTAATACAATGTGAAAATGATTGGTCTCCAGCTCTGCAGTCTCTATCAAACACAGCAGCTGAGAAGCATGAGGGCACTTGGTGCTGCTGAACGTTGAAAGGGTTCCAGGGTAATCCCTAATTTTTAGCAAGGCACGTGGTCCTTTTACTGTTGACAAGTTGGGAACACTGACATATGCAGCCTATGTCGATTTCAAATTCTTTACAGGGCTGTAATATCAATTTTTAACAATGTTATAACTATCTTATTTCTAACTTATTTTTTAGGCACTGTCAGTAATGTTACTACTTTTCCTTTTATTCCTTTTTTGTATCCAAAATTTGGACCTAGATACTCATATCTAAAATGGTGCCATTGGAGACAGCTAATGTAAAAACCTTTCACTGTACTCCTATACTTGAGAATGTGTTGGTGAGCTGCCTTCCTGAACTGCTGCAGTCTACATGCTGCAGGTTGACCCACAATGCCAGGATTTTGACTCAGGAACAGCAAAATCCTTCTAAGTCAGGATATGAATGGCTTGGAGGGGAAGTTGCAGGCGGGATTCCCATACACCTGCTCCCGGTGTCCTGCGAGATGGAAGTGGTCATGGGTTGTGCTGTCTCAGGATCTTTGGTGAATTTCTGCAGTGCATCCTATAGATAGTACACACTGCTGCTACTGAGCGTTGGTGGTGGAGGGATTGGATACTTGTTGCTGTGGTTGCTTTTTCCTGGATGGTGTCGAGCTTCTTGAGTGTTATTGGAGCTGCAGTCATTGAGGCAAATGGGGAGTATGCCATCACACTCTTGAATTTAGCTTGTAGATGGTCGACAGGCTTTGGGGAGACAGGAGGTGAAATATCTGTCGCAGTATTCCTAGACTCTGACTGGCTCTTAGAGTCAGAGTCAAAGAGATACACAGCATGGAAACAGACCCTTCAGTCCAATGTGTCCATGTCGACCAGATATCCTAACCTAACCTAGTACCATTTAACAGCACTTGGCCCATATCTCTATAAACCCTTCCTATTCATAAATCCATCTAATTGCCTGTTAAATGTTACGATTTTACCAGCCTCCACCACTTTGTCTGGCAGCTCATTCCATAGACGCCCCAATGTGAAAAAGTTGCCTCTTAGGTCGCTTTTAAATTTTTCCCCTCTCACCCGAAACCTGTACCCTCTAGTTCTGGACTCCCTTGTCTGTTTATCCTATTCATGCCCCATATGATTTTATAAACCTATATAAGCTCATTCCTTAGCCTTCAACACTCCAGAGAAAACAGCCCCAGCCTATTCAGCCCCTCCCTGTAGCTGAAATCTTCTAAACCCGGCAACATCCTTGGAAATCTTTTCTGAACCCTTTCAAGTTTCACAACATCATTCTGGTAGCAGGGAGACCAGAATTGCACAGAACATTCCAAAAGCGGCCTAACCAATGGCCTGGACAGCCATAACATGACCTCCCAACTCCTATACTCAGTGCTCTGACTAATAAAGGAAAGCATGCCAAATATCTTCTTCAGTATCCTATCCAGATATTGTCAAGATCTTGTTGAATTTGAACATGGACTGTTTCAGTGTCTGAGGCAGCTGAAGATGGTTGGGCCCTGAACACTACCCTGAGGAACTCATGCAAACATGTCCTGTAGCTGACATGACTGACCTCCAACACCCACAATCTGTCAGCTATGACTCCAGACAGCAGAGAGTTTGCCCTCTGATACCCATTGATTCCAATTTGCTGGGGTTCCTTGATGCCACACTCAGGTGAATGCAGCTTTGATGTCAAGAGTTGTCATTCTCACCTCACCTCTGGAATTCATCTCTTTTGTCCATGTTTGAACCCAAATTGGGTGTCACTGAACAGGTTATTGCTGAGCAGGTGCTGCTTGATAGTACTGTTGATTGAGAGTAGACTGATGGGCTGAGTTGGATTTGTCCTGCTTTTTGTGTACAGACATACATGGGCAATTTTCCACATTTGCTGGGCAGATAACAGCTTAGCTGGGGGAGTGACAAGTTCTAGAGCACATGTCTACAATACTATTGCCACATTAATGTCAGGGCCCATTGCATTTGCAGTATCCAGTACCTCCAATTGTTTCTTGACATCACGTGAAATGAATCAAAATCAAAATAGCTGAAGATTGGCATCTTTGATGCTGGGGACCACTGGAGGAGGCCAAGATAGATCATCTACTTAACATTTCTGGTAGTGTCTGGCAAATTCAGCCTTATATTTTGCAGCCTTATGTTTTGGGTTCTCTATTTTGAGGATGGGGATATTTATGGAGCCTCTTCCTTCAGTGAGCTGTTTAATCGTCCACTAGCATTCACGGTTGGATGTGACAGGACTGCAGAACTTCGATCTGATCTGTTTGTTGTGAGATTGCTTAACTCTGTTTATTACTTGCTGCTTCTGCTGTTTGGCATGCAAGGAGTCATGTTTGGTAGCTTCATCTGGTTAATGCCTCATTTTCAGGTATTCCTGGTGCTACTTCTGGCATGCCCTCCTGCACTCTTCATTGAACCAGGATTGATTCCCTGGCTTGATGGTGAAGGTTGAGTGGGGATAAGCCGTGCCATGGAGGCTACAGATTGTGCCGAAGTACAATTCTCCTGCTGCTGATGGCCCACAGCATCTCATGGATTCCTATTTTTGAGTTGTTCAGTCTGTTTGAACTCTGTCCCATTTAGCATGGCGTTAGTGGCATACAACACAATGGAGGGTGTTGTCAATTTAAATTGAATTCTCAATTTCCAGGATGTGAACAGTTGGTGATTCAGTGATGGTAAAGCTTAAGGCATTGCCTGGTACTTGGCATGAATATTACTTAGCACTTATCGATCCAAGTCTGTATCTTGTCATGGTCTTTTTGCTTCGGTATCTGAGAAGTTGTGGATGGTTCTGAACATTGTGCAATCATTGGCAAACATTTCACTTCTGACCTGATGATGGAAGGAAGGTCATTGATGAAGCAGCTGAAGATGGTTGGACCTAGGATACTACCCTGAGGAATTCATGCTGCAATGTCCTGCAGCTGAGATAACTGACCTCTGACAACCAGAGCCATCTTTCATTTTGTTAGGTATCACTTCAACCACTGTCTGGCTATCTCTCTGATTACTGTTGACTTCAGTCTCCCTTATGTCTTCTCTTGAATTCAGTTTTTTTGTCCTTTTTGATCAGGAGCATGGCTAGTACTGGAGCACAAGTCTTAAGTCACTATTGCTGGACTGTTGTCAGGAACCTTAACATTTGCAGCATCAAGGTACTCAAACCATTTCTTGATATCACAGGAGTGAATCAAATTGGATTAAGGCTTGAATCTGTGATTCTAGGGACCTCAGAAGGAGGCTGTGATGCACTGTCCAATCAGGACTTCTGGCTGAAGATTGCTGCAAATGCTTCAGCCTTGTATCTTGCACTGATGTGATGGGCTTCCCCATCATATAGGATGGGGATATTTGTGGAGCTACTTTCTGCGAAGTACTCTTTAATGTTCACCACCAGTCACAACTGGCAGGACTGGAGATCCTAGATCTGATCTATTGGGTGTGGGATTGCTCAATTATGCAAATTACTTGCTGCTTCCAATATTTGGCATTCATCTAGTCCTGTGATGTACCTTCATCAGTTGAGAGCTCATTTGTAAGTATATCTGCTGCTGCTCATGGCATGCCATCCTGCACTTTTCATTGATGCAGGGTTGATTCCCTGGCTTGATAGCAATTGTAGAGTGGGGGATATGCTGTGCCCAGAATTAATGGATTGTGGTTGAATACAATTCTGCTGCTGCCGATGGCCACAGCACTTTACAGGTGACCAGTCTTGAGTTGCTAAATCTGTTTGAAATGTATTGTATTCAACACAATGAGTCCCACACAACACATTGGAAGGTGTGTTCAACATGGAGATATGATTTCATTTGCACAAGGACTGTGTGGTGGTCACTGTTACTGATGTTATAATGGACAGATGCATCTGTGACAGGCAGAGGTAAGATGAGGTCAAGTTTTTTTTCCCCACTTTTTGGTTCCCACACTACCTGCTGTAGATCCAATCCAACAGCTACATCCTTTAGGACCTAACAAGCTCAAACAGTGATGGTGCTACTAAGCCTCTTTTGATGATGGACTTTGAAATGTATAATCTGGAGTAAATTCTGTGCCACCCTTGGTGCATCCTTGAAGTGATATTCTGCCTGGTGGGTTATTGGTTGTTCATCTAGGGTAGGAGTGGGAAGCTGGGATGCAGTAACCAATGGGAGGTTTCCATGCCTATGTTTGACCTGATCCAATGAGATTTGGAGTCCAGAATCTTTGTTAAACACCCTTAGAGCAACACCCTCTCAACTGCATACGATGGTGCCACCTACCCAGGGATAGTGATGATGATGATAGCTTGCATATTGTGTAAGATAAGATTTTGTGAGAAGATCTATGACTGAGAATTGCATGAGGTAGTCTGTGTAACAGTTCTCCCAGTTTCAACACAAACACTGAAATGTTAATAAACAGGATTTTAAAAGGTTACCAAGGTTGTGTGTTCTGTTGACGCCAGTGCCTTTGTTGATGCTTGTTAGACAGTCCAGTTTCCTTCCTTTTACTAGACTTAGAAGTGGTTTGATATTACTGAATGGCTGGCTAGCAGCATTCCCTCTAATTTTTTTTCTGGCTGCTGAGATCTGTGTAAGGCAGAGACTTATAGAACCAGAAGTCAGTCCCACTATCAGCTTGCTGCCACCAAGCACCACACACAGAACCTCAGAGCTCAGAGGCTTGCTAGGCCTTTTAGAAGGCATTTAGGAGTTAATCACATTGCTATAAATCTGGAATCACATATCGTCTAGACAATGTGAGGTTCTTCCCTACAGAGCATTTGTCAGCCAAATTGGTTTTTACAACAACTGATGATAACTATAGCTTTTAATTCAAAGTTTGTTAACAGAACATTATGGGAGCAAATTACTGCAGATGCTGGAGTCTGTACAGTACTGAAAACTAAAAATGCTGGAAATCCCAGGGGATCAGACAGCATCCATGGTGAAGAGCAAGCTAACATTTTGAGTCTTGATGACTTAGCTTGCTCTCTCTCCATGGATGCTGCCTGACCCACTGTGATTTCCAGCATTTTTTTGTTTTCCCCAGATCTTTAGCCCAGCTGTCAGGATTACACATCCAACAATAATCCTACTAAGACACCACCTTTCTTAAATCTGTCTTTCACTATTGTTTTACTAGTTGTGTGTTTATGAAAAACCTTTTATGTTAGTTGTGAATCTATTCTCATGCCTTCCTTTACTCCTCTTATTACCTTTTTCATAATTTCTTGTTCAGTTTCAGCTGTACTACATTGTGAACTTTGAATTTGTCATTTGCTTCCTTGGTATGCTTCATTTTAATCTCTGTATCCTGAGGTAACCAGGGAGCTCTAGTTTTGAGTTTATTTCTTTTCCACCCCTCGATTGGGAATGTATCTATTTTGTACCTAAGCCTACCTCTTTTGATGACCTCCTATCGTACAATTACTGTTTTGCACACTAAGTTTTGATTTCACTCTCCCTAGATCCTTTCCAACCAATTCAAACTAGCACTTCCCAGACATGTATTTGTTCCTTGAGCTTCTTCATGTCTGCCAACTCTGAACCTAATGATATTATGGAGACCGTGTCCCAGATGCTCACCCAGTGAAACTGGCTTCATTAACCCCATTTCATTCTCCAGCATTGCTCCTTTCCTCATTGGATTGGTAACATGTTGATCAACAAAATAGACTGTAAAGATTGCTTTGGTGGAGTAGTATGTACAACTTTGGTGATTATGTTGATTTATGAGAAGGGCTTGACAGAGTAAACAGAGGTTTGAGTGAGTGGGGAATCTAGAATACGTGATTGGTAAAGAATCAAACTTTAAAGACCCAGGTGAAGAAGAATATTTTTAAAGGGTTGTGAATCATTGAGACTTCTCTACCCAGAGATTTATAGATGTTCCATCACTGAATACATTTAAGACCATGATACAGCAACGTTTTGGTCCCTTAGGGACATAGAGAGTCATACAGACATAGAGATGTATAGCATTAAAACAGACCCTTTGGTCCAACTTGGCCACAATGACTAGATATCCTAAATTAATCTACTCCCATTTGCCAGCATTTGGCCAATATGCCTCGACCTTTAAACCCATCCAGTTGCCCTTTAAATGTTGTAATTGTACCAGCCTCTACCACCTTCTCTGCCAGCTCATTCTATACACACACACTACCCTCTGCATGACAAAGTTGCCTCTTAGGTCCTTTTAAAATCTTTCCCTAATCACTTTAAACCTATGCCCTCTAGTTTTGGACTCCCCTACCCTGGGGAAAAAACCTTGGCTATTCACCTTATCCATGCGCCTCATGATTTAGCAAACATCTGTAATGTCACCCTTCATCCTCCGATGCTACAGGGAAAATAGCCCCAGCCTATTCCACTCCTCCCAATAGCTCAAACTCTCCAACCCTGGCAACATTCTTGTAAATCTTTTCTGAACCCTATCGTGTTTAACAACATCTTTCCTGTAAAAGGGAGACCAGAGTTGAATGCAGTATTCCAAAACTGGCCTAACAAATGTCCTGTACAGCTGCAACTTGACCTGCCAACTCAATATAAACAGGAATATGCAATTAGAGCTTACTATCAGCTATGATCACATTGAAAGGCACAGCATGCTTAAGGGCTAGATGGTCTACTCCCGTTTTCATTTTTTTTTGTTCTTATCTGTGATGAGAGATACAGAGTTAGCACTTCACGTCTGTGACTTTTTATCACAGTTCAAAAAGTTAGAAATGTAACAGCTTTAAGGAATTGAAAGGGGGGTGTACAAAAAAGCAAATGACTGTGATAGGATAGAAAACAGAGATAAGACATTAAATGACAAAAGGGAACCGTCATACAGCACGGGTTGGTGCAACCAGTCCATGCCCAACATAATACCAAACTAAACTAATCCCACCTGCTGGCTCCTGGCCCATATCCCTCAAACCTTTCCTATTCATGTATGTATCCAAATGTCTTTTAAATGTTGTCATTGTACCTGTATCCACCATTTTCTCAGGAAACTAATTCTATATGTAAAGTACCATCTGTGTAAAACATTAGCCTGTCTTTTTAAAATCTCTCTCCTCTTTTCTTAAAATTGTGCCCCCTTGTCTTGAAATCCCCCAATCTAAGGAAAAGATAACTCCATTTACTCTATCTATACCTCTCATTTTATTTTATAAATTTCTATCAGATCATTTCTCAACCTTCTACGCTCCAGTGAAAGAAGTCCAAACCTACCCAGCCTTTCTTTATAAGCCAAACCTTCCATTCCGAGCAACATCCTGGTAAACCTCTTCTGAACCCTCTCCAGCTTGGTAATATCCAACCTATAACTGGGAGATCAGAACTGGACACAGGATTCCAGTAAAGGCCTCACCAATGTTGTGTACAACCTCAAATGACTTCCCAACTCAAAGGACTGAGCAGTGAAGGCAAGTGTGCCAAATACCTTTTTAATCACCCTATATATGTGAAGCAAATGTCAAAGAATTAGGTACCTGCACCCCTAGGTCCCTTTGTTCTACTACACTACCCAAGGCTGAAAATATGTTGCTGGAAAAGCACAGTAGGTCAGGCAGCATCCAAGGAACAGGAGAATCGACGTTTCGGGCATCAGCCCTTCTTCAGGAATGAGGAAAGTGTGTCCAGCAGGCTAAGATAAAAGGTAGGGAGGAGGGACTTGGAGGAGGGGCGTTGGGAATGTGATAGGTGGAGGGAGGTCAAGGTGAGGGTGATAGGCCAGAGTGGGGTGGGGGCGGAGAGGTCAGGAAGAAGATTGCAGGTTAGGAAGGCGGTGCTGAGTTCGAGGGATTTGACTGAGACAAGGTGGGGGGAGGAGAAATGAGGAAACTGGAGAAATCTGAGTTCATCCTTTGTGGTTGGAGGGTTCCCAGGCGGAAGATGAGGCGCTCTTCCTCCAACCGTCGTGTTGCCATGGTCTGGCGATGGAGGAGTCCAAGGACCTGCATGTCCTTGGTGGAGTGGGAGGGGGAGTTGAAGTGTTGGGCTACGGGGTGGTTGGGTTGGTTGGTCCGGGTGTCCCGGAGGTGTTCTCTGAAACGTTCCGCAAGTAGGCAGCCTGTCTCCCCAATATAGAGGAGGCCACATCGGGTGCAATAGATGATGTGTGTGGAGGTGCAGGTGCATTTGTGGCGGATATGGAAGTGTCCTTTGGGGCCTTGGAGGGAGGTAAGGGAGGGGGGGGGGGGGTGGGGGGGAGGTGTGGGCGCAAGTTTTGCATTTCTTGCGGTTGCAGGGGAAGGTTCCGGGAGTGGAGGTTGGGTTGGTGGGGGGTGTGGACCTGACGAGGGAGTCACGGAGGGAGTGGTCTTTTCAGAACGCTGATAGGGGAAGGGAGAGCAATATGTCCCTGGTGGTGGGGTCCGTTTGGAGGTGGCGGAAATGACGGCGGATTGTACGCTGGACATGGAGGTTGGTGGGGTGGTAGGTGAGGACCAGTGGGGTTCTGTCCTCGTGGCGGTTGGAGGGGCGGGGCTCAAGGGTGGAGGAGCGGGAAGTGGAAGAGATGCGGTGGAGGGCATCGTTGACTACGTCTGGGGGGAAATTGCGGTCCTTGAAGAAGGAGGCCATCTGGGTGGTACGGTTTTGGAACTGGTCCTCCTGGAAGCAGATGTGGCAGAGACGAAGGAGTTGGGAATATGGAATGGCATTTTTACAGGGGGCAGAGTGGGAGGAGGTTGTGTCTAGGTAGCTGTGGGAGTCGGTCGGCTTATAGTAAATGTCCGTGTCGATTCGATCCCCCGAGATAGAAATGGAAAGGTCTAGGAAGGGGATGGAGGAGTCTGAGACGGTCCAGGTGAATTTGAGGTCGGGGTGGAAAGTGTTGGTAAAGTGGATGAACTGTTCAACCTCCTCGTGGGAGCACGAGGCAGCGCCAATACAGTCATCGATGTGGCGGAGGAAAAGGTGGGGGGAGGGGCCAGTGTAGCTGCGGAAGATGGACTGTTCCACATATCCGACGAAGAGGCAGGTCGTACACCACCCAAGGCCCTACCATTAATTGTATAGGCCCTACCCTTGTTTGTTGTCTCAAAATACAATAGTTTGCATTTATCCAGTTCGAACTCCAACTGCTATTTTTCAGCCCAATTAATCAAGATACTTTTCTAATCTTAGAAAATCTTTTTCACTGCCTACATTGCCACCCATTTTGGTGTTGTACGCAAACTTACCAACCATGCCTTCTTTATCCAAATCATTTATTAAATGTATTGGGACAAGAAAAAAAATGATATATCGAGAACAGGTGCATGTAGCAGAATGATAAATAGCTGTTAACTGAAAATGAAACAGAATAAAAGAGGAAAATTGGAAGCAAAAGGAGGAGTGATTATGGACTAAAATTGCTGAATTCTGTACTGAATCCAGAAGGCTGAAAATTGTTTGATTGAAAGACCAGATGCAGTTCATTGAGCTGCAGAAGTCTGAAGGCAGAAAAGTTGATGTGAGGTTGGGGGTGAGATTGCTTTGAGTGGAGAGTGGTGGGTTGAGAGTTAAGGTAAGGGTTGGGGATCTGGATTGAGGTTTAGAGTTGGAGGTGAGTGGAAGTTGAAGGTTGGGTTAGATTGGGTTGAGATTTAAAGTTGGAGATGACTGCGAGTTGAGGGTTTTTTGGAGTGGATTGAGGTTTAGATTCGGAGGTGGGTGGAGTGAGAGAAGTTTGAGGTTTAGAGTTGGAGGTAAGTGGGGGTTAAGAGCTGGGTTAGAGGGGTTTGAGGTTTAGAGTTGGAGGTGAGTAGAGGTCGAAGCTTGGGTTAGAGTAGGTTGAAAACTGAGTTAGATTTGGAGGTGAATAGGGATGGAAAGTTGAATTAGAGTGTGTGGCTGAGTGTGGGCATCCTCTGCTTATCCATGTCCTTCTGCAGTGAGCGGTTCAGGCCGCTGGGTGTCGCAGCGCAGCTCCTTTCCCGTGCGGTTTTTGAGGCGGCGCCATGTTGGAGTCGAGCGGAAGGTGAGGTCATTTACATTTTACCATTTCACTGTCGGTCCTCGGGAGCTGCAAACTTTGGCCTTCTCCCAACTTCCAATCTATATTTGACATTCCAGATTAATTTCCAACCGCCTCTCCCCTCGCTCGACAGGATATTTATTTTTGAACTTCCTTCTGATTTTTCCTGGGATCCCTCAGTGTCTCCCCCCCCGGGAGGAGGAGGAGGAGGAGGAGGGGGATTCCATCAGCTCCCTCAGAGTCCCCCCACCCGCCCCCACACAAATACCCAATAATCACCCCCTCACCCTATCTCCCACCCCCTCTCACTCTCCCCCCACATTCCCTGACAAACTCTCCTCTCCCCCCACTCATATCCCTCTCTCCCCCACACTCTATTCCCTCCCCTCCCCCCACCTCCCCCCCATTCCCTCCCCCCCTCCACCCCTACTCCCTCCACCCCCCACCCCCCCACTCCCCCACTCCATCCCCCACTCACCCTACTCCTTCTCCCCCCCTCCCCTCCCCCCCACACCCCTCCCCTCCCCCCCCACCCCTCCCCTCCCCCCCACCCCACTCTTTCCCACCCCCCCACCCCACTCTTTCCCCCCCCCACCCCACTCCTTCTCCCCCCCCACCCCACTCCACTCCTCCTCCCCCCCATCCCACTCCTCCCCCCCACCCCACTCCTTCTCCCCCCCACCCCTTCTCCCCCCCACCCACTCCTTCTCCCCCCCACCCACTCCTTCTCCCCCCCACCCCACTCTTTCTCCCCCCCACCCCACTCTTTCTCCCCCCCACCCCACTCTTTCTCCCCCCCACCCCACTCTTTCTCCCCCCCCACCCCACTCTTTCTCCCCCCCCACCCCATTCTTTCTCCCCCCCACCCCATTCTTTCTCCCCCCCACCCCATTCTTTCTCCCCCCCACCCCACTCTTTCTCCAACCCACCCCACTCTTTCTCCCCCCCACCCCATTCTTTCTCCCCCCCACCCCATTCTTTCTCCCCCCCACCCCATTCTTTCTCCCCCCACCCCACTCTTTCTCCAACCCACCCCACCCTTTCTCCCCCCCACCCCACTCTTTCTCCCCCCCACCCCACTCTTTCTCCCCCCCCCACCCCACTCTTTCTCCCCCCCCACCCCACTCTTTCTCCCCCCCCACCCCACTCTTTCTCCCCCCCCAACCCCACTCTTTCTCCCCCCCCCACCCCACTCTTTCTCCCCCCCCACCCCACTCTCTCTCCCCCCCCACCCCACTCTCTCTCCCCCCCCTCCCCACTCTCTCTCCCCCCCCACCCCACTCTCTCTCCCCCCCCCACCCCACTCTCTCTCCCCCCCCCACCCCACTCTCTCTCCCCCCCCCACCCCACTCTCTCTCCCCCCCCCACCCCACTCTCTCTCCCCCCCCCCACCCCACTCTCTCTCCCCCCCACCCCACTCTCTCTCCCCCCCCACCCCACTCTCTCTCCCCCCCCACCCCACTCTCTCTCCTCCCCCACCCCACTCTCTCTCCCTCCCCCCTCGCTCTCCCTCCCCCCTCGCTCTCCCTCCCCCCTCGCTCTCCCTCCCCCCTCGCTCTCCCTCCCCCCTCGCTCTCCCTCCCCCCTCGCTCTCCCTCCCCCCTCGCTCTCCCCTCCCCCCTCGCTCTCCCTCCCCCCCTCGCTCTCCCTCCCCCCGCGCTCTCCCTCCCCCGCGCTCTCCTCCCCCCCCCGCTCTCCTCCCCCCCCCGCTCTCCTCCCCCCCCCCGCTCTCCTCCCCCCCCCGCTCTCCTCCCCCCCCCCCGCTCTCCTCCCCCCCCCCGCTCTCCTCCCCCCCCCCCCCGCTCTCCTCCCCCCCCCCCGCTCTCCTCCCCCCCCCCCGCTCTCCTCCCCCCCCGCTCTCCCCCCCCCGCTCTCCTCCCCCGCTCTCCTCCCCCCCCCGCTCACCTCTCCACCCCCGCTCACCTCTCCACCCCCGCTCTCCTCTCCACCCCCCGCTCTCCTCTCCCCCCCCCGCTCTCCTCTCCCCCCCCGCTCTCCTCTCCCCCCCACTCTCCTCCCCCGCTCTCCTCTCCCCCCCACTCTCCTCTCCCCCCCACTCTCCTCTCCCCCCCCACTCTCCTCCCCCCCCCACTCTCCTCCCCCCCCCACTCTCCTCCCCCCCCCACTCTCCTCCCCCGCTCTCCTCTCTCCCCCCCCCCTGCTCTCCTCTCCCCCCCCCCGCTCTCCTCTCCCCCCCTGCTCTCCTCTCCCCCCCCCTCCTCTTCCCCCCCCCCCGCTCTCCTCTCCCCCCCCCCCCCGCTCTCCTCTCCCCCCTCCGCTCTCCTCTCCCCCCCCCCCCCCCCCCCCCCCCCCCCCCCCCCCCCCCCCCCCCCCCCCCCCCCCCCCCCCCCCCCCCCCCCCCCCCCCCCCCCCCCCCCGCTCCCCCTCCCTCCCCCCCCCTCCCCCCCCCCCGCTCTCCCCCCCCCCTCCCCCCCCCCCCCTCCCTCCCCCCGCCTCCCTCCCCCCCCTCCCCCCCCCCCCCCCTCCCCCCCCCCCTCCCCCCCCCCCCCCCCCCCCCTCCCCCCCCCCCCCGCCTCCCCCCCCCCCCCTCTCCCTCTCCCCCCCCCGCTCTCCTCTCCCCCCCCCGCTCTCCCCTCCCCCTCCCCCGCTCCCGCTCTCCCCCCCCTCTCCTCTCCCCTCCCCCCCGCCTCCCTCTCCCCGCTCTCCCTCTCCCCGCTCTCCCCCTCCCCTCTCCCCTCTCCCCGCTCTCCCCTCTCCCCGCTCTCCCTCTCCCCGCCTCCCCTCCCGCTCTCCCTCTCCCCCCCCTGCTCTCCTCTCCCCCCCCTGCTCTCCTCTCCCCCCCCTGCTCTCCTCTCCCCCCCCGCTCTCCTCCCCACCCCGCTCTCCTCTCCCCACCCCTGCTCTCCTCTCCCCCCCCCGCTCTCCTCTCCCCCCCCGCTCTCCTCTCCCCCCCCTGCTCTCCTCTCCCCCCCCCTCCTCTCACCCCCCCCGCTCTCCTCTCCCCCCCGCTCTCCCTCTCCCCCCCCGCTCTCCTCTCCCCCCCCCGCTCTCTCCCTCTCCCCCCCCCGCTCTCCCCCTCCCCCCTCTCCCCGCTCCCCGCTCTCCCTCTCCCCGCTCTCCCCTCCCCCCCGCTCTCCCTCTCCCCCGCTCTCCCTCTCCCCGCTCTCCCTCTCCCCGCTCTCCCTCTCCCCGCTCTCCCTCTCCCCCGCTCTCCCCTCTCCCCCGCTCTCCCTCTCCCCCCCGCTCTCCTCTCCCTCCCCCCTCTCCTCTCCCCGCTCTCCCTCTCCCCGCTCCCTCTCCCCCCGCTCTCCCTCTCCCCCCCCGCTCTCCTCTCCCCCCGCTCTCCCTCTCCCCCCCGCTCTCCCTCTCCCCCCCCCTGCTCTCCTCTCCCCCCCTGCTCTCCTCTCCCCCCCCTGCTCTCCTCTCCCCCCCCCTGCTCTCCTCTCCCCCCCCGCTCTCCTCCCCCCCTGCTCTCCTCTCCCCCCCCGCTCTCCTCTCCCCCCCCCTGCTCTCCCTCCCCCCCGCTCTCCTCTCCCCCCCCGCTCTCCCTCTCCCCCCCGCTCTCCCTCTCCCCCGCTCTCCTCTCCCCCGCTCTCCCTCCCCCCCCGCTCTCCCCTCCCCCCCCCGCTCTCCCCTCCCCCCCCGCTCTCCCCTCCCCCCGCTCTCCCCTCCCCCCCCGCTCTCCCCTCCCCCCCCGCTCTCCCCTCCCCCCCGCTCTCCCTCCCCCCCGCTCTCCCCTCCCCCCCCCCGCTCTCCCCTCCCCCCCCGCTCTCCCCTCCCCCCGCTCTCCCCTCCCCCCCCGCTCTCCCCTCCCCCCCCCGCTCTCCCCTCCCCCGCTCTCCCCTCCCCCCCCGCTCTCCCCTCCCCCCCCCCGCTCTCCCCTCCCCCCCCCCGCTCTCCCCTCCCCCCCCCGCTCTCCCCTCCCCCCCCGCTCTCCCCTCCCCCCCGCTCTCCCCTCCCCCCCGCTCTCCCCTCCCCCCCGCTCTCCCTCTCCCCCCCCGCTCTCCCTCTCCCCCCCCGCTCTCCCTCTCCCCCCCCCGCTCTCCCCTCCCCCCCCGCTCTCCTCTCCCACCCCGCTCTCCTCTCCCACCCCGCTCTCCTCTCCTCCCCCCCCGCTCTCCCTCTCCCCCCCGCTCTCCCTCTCCCCCCCCGCTCTCCTCTCCCCCCCCGCTCTCCCTCTCCCCCCCCGCTCTCCCTCTCCCCCCCCGCTCTCCTCTCCCCCCCCGCTCTCCCCTCCCCCTCTCCCCGCTCCCGCTCTCCCCTCCCCTGCTCTCCCTCTCCCCCCCGCTCTCCCTCTCCCCCGCTCTCCCTCTCCCCCGCTCTCCCTCTCCCCCGCTCTCCCTCTCCCCGCTCTCCCTCTCCCGCTCTCCGCTCTCCCTCTCCCCCCCGCTCTCCTCTCCCCCCCTGCTCTCCTCTCCCCC